>NC_060254.1:24862144-25610238 GCF_921293095.1 Ischnura elegans
TTAGTCAATGTTGACCTGTAATTGATTGATACATGCTAATAATTAGTGGAAACTATTGTGCATCCTTGCATAAATGTGGAAGAAGTGTACTTTGAAGAAGTGTATTTTGTGACGTGTCCTAGCTCAATGAATTTATATCAGTATCAAGAATTTCTTTTTCTTACAGATACCCTTATAGATTGCCTCCTATTTCCTTAGGCAGCAGAGATGAGAGGTCTTAAGCATTTTCACGCCTACTTTGGGGGAAAGGAACCCTACTCATGTGTATGATAACAAGGAAGTAAGTTTTAGCCATGATGAGAAATACGAGAATAGGCCGGGTCGTAGTGCGCAAGTCAGTCGAAGTAAGCTAGAATCATGCATTGAGCAAGTAAAAATAAACGGCTCTTAAAACAGTTATTTGACTTTAATGCCTACCGATTGAGAAATTGAAAAATTTATCACGAAGTGAAATGAGAGTCTGGACTGCCCAACAGTGAGCCAAGCACTAGAGACCCACGCCGCTAAGTATTTCGCTGCAGCCCTTAGAAGGCAACATTTCACAATAGGGTCGATTACTCAGACAAGAAACCGCAATTCATCAATAGAATTCGGTTGATGAAGTGGAAAGATTACTTACGAGGAAAACTGATCTTCTTCATTCAGCCATTCTCTGTTTAAAATGAAAAGATACGAGAAGGTACCCCCACATATCATGAGTTGGTGATGCCATTACATCTCTGATAAATCAGAACCGATCAGAGAGGGAAAGCATTTCTAACTAGAGAACCGTCTAGTTGATCTCTAATAATAATAGCCTAACCTTCCTGGGCTAATAATTGTTGTATTTATTTTGTAAGCAGTTATTTTTTAACTGTACGCACAGTGGCGAATCTATGGGGGGGCTAAGAGGACCATAGGGCCCCCCCCTTGGGTATCCAATTCACTTTAGATAGAATAGTAATTTTTTCGGACCCCCACTACTGCTGGTCGGCTAACCCCCACTTAGTCTCCCCCATTTTCCCTATCCTGGATCCGCCACTGCTGATCCGCATCTTACTATATTTCTACTGTTTTCATTCTAGTAATAAAAGTGTTATCGTCGGAACAAATAAATAAACCAAGCGGCAATGAACTTCCCTTATTACGCGAGAGATGCTTGGGAGTTCTAGGGGCGGTGACTCGCTCCGCATTAATTTGTGACGGTATCAAATTTTCTGCCAAAGTCTCGATACCTTCGATTTTTCACCGAGAATTGCTCGATAAGTGGACGACGGGTTGTAAACGGAAAAATATGTCAAGCTATTATCAAAATTGACGATAAAAGGAAGTCCTGAACTGGTCTATTGTGTCAAAAACAAGTATAGGCTCAAATAAAGACGTATCACTCGAGCTGAGAAATAGATCGAAGTAAGAATGGTCCATAGGAGGCAAAGGAGACAAGTAAGCTGGGCAAATCGTAGTGCGCAAGTCATTCAAATTAAGCTTTAATGATGATTATTCATGGTTGTAGGTAAACCTATTTATCTTAATGAAGCTGAACAAAACTGTAAATCCTCGCAATGGATTAACATGACGACTGTTAACTTAACACTGTGAAGCTGAAACATGCGTTTCATTCGTTGATGATTGAAACAAAATTCTGAAAAGGTTTCTTGAATTTTCTCATGATACATGACCCTGCCTAATGCCACCTCATTGCATAAAATATTTGAGTATATTTTGGATATTTTTTCCTAGGAGCCTCCCTCACGGAGGAACAAAGCAGACAGAGAAATCTACGTCGAGAAAAAGTTTACAATGCCCGTGAATCACCAAATGAATGGTCACTACGTCATTAAATAGTTCTACTTTGCGAGTGTATTGAGACAACGTCAAGTAAAAACAAAATATAAGTGAAGCAAATGCTAAAGGAAGCGAATGAACCAACATGGATATATAAAATTAAAATGAGCGAAAATTTGACTGACTTACCATATCTTAATCAGCACACCTCTCCCATGTGACCTTGTAAGGATTTCCCGCAAAATCTGATTTCACTTCACGCAATCGACAGCGACAACGGATTTGCATTGCTGTAAAGAAAGAAAAATAACAAATTAAATTTCGCCTCGACTTAGTGCTCGATTCAAACGATTACTATCCTTTGTAAACCTCAAGTCATAATATAAATATTATCACTAGAAAGAATTAAAATATGCGAGAATATCTGAGCGAGCCATTTTGATACATTTCTCAAGTAGAAATAAACGAAATTAAAGAAAGATTGGAATTCGATCCCTGCCGACTGAGAATTTTTAAAAATTTCGCGCCTAATAGTGAACCAAGCGCTACTAGTAGTCACCAGTAGTCACCCATGTATTTCGCTGCAGTATTTAGGAGGCAAAATGCCACAGTAGGGTAGATTTTTCAGACCCGAAACCACAATTCATTATACATATTCGGTAGATGGAAGTGGGGACATTGTATTAGTTACGAGGAAAGTCCGAAGATTATTAAGTTACGAGGAAAATAATCTTCATAACTCAGCCATTCTCAGTTTAAAATGAAAAACACGCGAAGGTAACGCCCACATTTCACGAGTTGATGACGTCATTACAGCTCCGGTAAATTTAACCGCTCAGGTGGAACAAATCATTCGGGAAAGAATTTATAACTTCTTGTCGTCTAATTTCTAATTCTTATTTCCAACTTCCTCAGAATTATGGCCCAACCTTAAGAAGCGTTTCATATTATGTATCAATGTACTCATTTCCTAGACCAATCCGTGGAATAAGTGGCTGCAAGGTGGAATATACCAACGAAGATTGGCAAAAGATATGATGTTACAGATTATGATTCACATCACTACATAGTTATGGAATATACGAATGCTTTGATTAACAATTTTTGGCGCAACCAATATAACACACCGGTGAAAACTTGAAAAGACAATGTCAGTACCAACTGATTATGACGGTATAGAGCAATGTACGGTCCCGAGAATCGCCGATTCAAAAGCCTACATTGAAACCCCGGTCAAAAAATTTCTGGAGCACGTCTTACGACCTTGGTTCACGCTTGCCGAGAAATAGTGAATTTAAAATTTGAGAGGCAAGAGAAATTCACCATACACAAAAATGGATATTTCATACGTTGCAAGTATTTTGCAAGTCCCAAAACATGAAAAAACGAGAACAGTTCATGTAAACGAACGATGGAAACTTCCCTCCGAAAAATATATTCACGACCATCATATCGAGAACGATTACATTACGTAGCCTCAAACATCGAATAAAATATGAGGATTACTCTTGATAAGCTTGAAGACTATACGGGGTCACTGGTTCTCAGCACTTCGTTGAACACCATTTTCCGTAAAATTAATTTACTTTACGGGTTCCATAGTCACTCGCTACAAGAATTATTTCACATGCCTAAAGTCGAAATCACACACCATCAACACCGGAGAGGAATGTAGAATATGGAAGCTGTTAACTTTTTGGGAACACTCCCGTACTCACCTCTTAACTCAATGCAAGTTGCCGCCAGACTGATGAAAGATTTTCAGGAGAAGCATTGTGGGCCTCTTCGAGTGTCACGTGACAACTAGCCACCACAATAAATAGTTCCGATAAATTAAAAAAAACGGTAAAAAGCAAGCGACAGCATAACATAAATAACTTTTAAAATATTTAAATGTATTTATTTTAATATTTGATGTTGCTTATTAATTTAATAATACGTTTAGGTGCGATTAGAAAATTGATTCGTTACGCGGAAGAACCAATGTAATTTTACGTCTTCGCGGAATAACTTTAGCGGAAAACAGTATCCTTACGCGAGGGTCACGATGCAATTTTTCCAACCTTTTTCGCGCATAGGCCTTCTAGAAAAATCATCCTGTGGGAGGGGGAAAATCTGCTTCAAAGGTCATTCAAAGACGTCATCCGCAAGATTATCGTCATTTCACGAAAGTATTGCATTATTCCATTGCCTCCCGTAACAGTCTGCTCCGCGACGTAAAATTGGGCAGTAGTCATGGCTATTTGATGTCGAGCCTGCCTTAATTCGACGGCCTCAGTAACTGCCCTACCCCGCCTCCTATCAAGTCTAACCCCCCTCTAGTCTAATCGTCACGAACCTTGGTGTCATTTCAAGCAACTTATTTCTTGATTAGACAGCTGATAAACCAGCCAAACCTCTTCGTCAAGATCACCCTCTTCCTCAGCAGTTACGGAAAGAAGACTGTGCGAAGGAGACTACGAAAGAAACATAAAAACTCTTCGGATGGCCATTTACGTGAGTACGAAAATGTTTTACTGGCGGTAGAACAATTCATAGGAAAACTTACTTTGAAAAAGTCATGCGGGCTTTTTACGATAATGTTCGTAATTATTTTAGTGGTTGTATCTGGAGGGCGGGAAGAATCGAAAAAAAAGTAATAGGCATTTGTAAAATCTCGCTATTTGAGATGTGATTTTTTCGTCAAAATAGCAGTGTAATTAAAGGACGCAAAAATCGGTCGCTAACTGATCTCCATGACACTGTTGAAAGCATTAAAATTATTATTATTTAAATGAAATGCTGCACTTTTAAGTGGGTGTTTGAGTTGTACGTTAAGATTCAATCGGATTGCTGTTTTTGTGTTGCTTATCACTTTCCATATATTTACGGTTTCGGTAGTTCCACATAGTGCATTAAGAACTTAATGGTAAAGATCAACTCATCCGCATTTGCGAGCATTTATTTTCGTAATGTTTTTTCAATGTAATAATGGTAATAGCTTGAGGTCATTGGCGTGGTAGCTGTGGGAGAGTCAGGGCGATCTCAATTCCTCTTCCTATCGAAATTCTAGAGAGAATGATCATATGCGAAATCCCTCATAATGAACCCCTCCTACCCGGACATTCTATGTGTATGGCAGGAGCAGTCATTGTACATCGTTGTTTAGGGGGGTCATAAACTTCCATACCGCCTTTGTTGTACAATACTTGTCCGTGATATTACGTATGAAGCCTGATATATGTTGACGAGTGCCTTTGTGGTTTTCATGAATTATTGTTAAACATTGTTCATTCATCTGTTCAAACGAAAATTTTCATTAGTAAGCCACCTAAAAGCAATTGCAATATTTTCAATTTTCCCAGAAATTACGTGGGTGGTTCTATCCCCACTACGTTACGACTGCGGCCTTCATTTGAATAACGGTAAAGGTAATATAGTAACTCTCTCACACATGGCTAACACCAATGCGATGCCTCTTCAAGTGTTTATTCAAGTGTCGAATTACTCTATTTTCTATGCCAATTCACATAACATTCCAAAAATCATTCAAAATTCTCTGTCCATCTTGATGATTATTTTCTGCCATTTGCGTGAATATTTTCGAGACCGCAACGATTTCAACAAGTTGGGCTAAACGATGAAATTTATAGTGCCTGAGAAGTATTTTTTTCTGCTGCTGCTTTCCCGTTGAGCTGCAGCGATGGCTTTTTCTCTCTGGGTTTCCGTCCGGGTTAGGCTCCCCAATTTCTGCCAACGTTTCGATGAACGCGTTTCACTAACAGTATGTCGGAAGTCCGAGAAAATTTCATGGTATATTAATTGCCATTTCCGTAAATGCTGAGGGGCGGAAATATTTCTCTATGGCATGAAATTAACTGCAGGGAATGGTGTGGCCAATTTTCTTCAATAAAAACCTTCGGTTTGCATAAATGTAACTTATTTCCTATTAACTTTCATCTGTTGAGGCGTTATACCTATTTACCAATCAAAATCAGTCTCCAACTATTTTCCACGCGTTGATATGACCGGTTAGGCCCAACTTCGCATTACCTCTTTTTGGGGCGAGTCAAGGCCTGTAGAGTCAACTGGATCTGAACCTCTCTGCTCGAGTAAAGTGCCCATATAACAATATATACCATTCTACCTCCTAACCTTTAAGCTCCCGCCTCTTGTCCTTGCTTCGGCCTGCGCAAACCAACCAGGACAAGGAATGAACTTCTCAGCCTAAGCTAGGATCTTATCTTCGAATAACTCCTATATTTTAAGCTTTGGTTTTTATTTTGTCTCTAGACAGGTTTGTTTTCATTGTCTAACTCTTGCAAAGCAGCTACGGTCTTCTACAACTCCTTACACACCTCTTAGAACTCATTTTCAGTGACGTCGCCTTGCCACAGCTCCGTTGCTTATCAGTTGCCAGCCCTAGTTAACCGCTTCGATTTATCATGCGAAAAAATTGTGCTCATACAAAAACTATCACGTAGTGCCCAACATCAGCGCTGATATTTAGTGCTAGTTTTTAAGAGGACGCATACCTCGAGCTCAATCGGTCTTTTTTGTGACGGATTACTAGCTTAAAACTCATGTACCAACTTCGAATTTTCAGGGTGCATAAAAGAGATCTGCAAGGCAGCTGAGATGGGGAAACATCAGGCTGAGACCCTGCAAGGAACCAAACCCGTGGATGCAGTCAGCAGGAAAAGAACGAGAGCTAAAGCATTGAAGGATTCAGTGAGGCATACTGATAAGTACCTACCTAAGGCAGTAGTGAATTTGTGTAAAACGTGCAATTATAAGCATAAAAAAGGAGAATGTCTAGCATTTGGTAAAATTTTCAATAATTGTGGAAATCAAAATCATTTTGCAAATGCATTTAAAGTTAGAAAATTGTATAATAATACTAAAGTAAAATCAGTTGACTTATCTGCCCAAGACGTAAGTGTTGAACACGATCTTAATGATTTTGTAATTGAAAGTGTTGTGAGCAGTTTGAGTATACAGATGATTCGAACGTCTGGTCTGAGATTATTAATGTTAATGGTGTAAACGTCAAATTTAAACTAGATACCGGAGCTCAATTGAATGTTCTGCCTTACAGAATACTGACACATTGTAAAAGTGATAATTTGATGAAGGTGGAATTGAAACCCACGTCATTAATATTAGAATCATTTGATGATCATAAAGTGAAGCCACTTGGAGTGGCATGTCAAAACACTACGCAGAGGAATTTTCAAATGTTCTGGATTTCTGGATTCCGGATTTGAGGTCCTCAACTGTAATATGCTGGGAAGGTTCATCAAGAATTGCTCTTTTTACTGAAAAGGATGAAAATGAACAGTGAAATCTACCTCTTTATCTAAATGAATTAATGAACCAGAACTTAACAACATCACTAACTCATGAAAAATAGGTGGTAAATTTTACATTTTTTCACTTTGACACATTTAGACATTGAGAAAATGACTGAATGAGAAATACCTTTTTTGTCATGACTTATCTTTTCCATCCACTTACAGAATTGCCTGGTAGAATTGTAATATTGGGTCTGACTGAAAGACCCCATAGGAAATGAACATGAGCTCTCGAACATTAGGTGATTTTTTTGGAGAAGTTTGCGATGAAGATGGAGTAGCCTTAACTCTTGCAACTGAATGTCAGGCGAGGGAAGATCATTGGAGGTTTCACCAAAATTTTTTCCTTTACGGCAACTGCCGTTGATACATCTGTTGAAGAGACCGCTAGCCCAGGGCAATCCATCCTCAAATACTCCATTTTTCCAAATGCATTGGAGTCCAGCTAATACAGACATATGCAACCCAAGCATCTGCTTAATGCAAGCAGCTCTAAGACAAAATATTTTCGAAGAAATTGACTTTTTTATTTACAGTATAGTTATTTTCTTTAATATTTAGGTGCTAAGCACAGTATAATAATTCTTTCATGTGCACAATTTAAAGTATAGTAAACAATAAAACAACAAAATCCATACAATATTCAATATTTTATTTAAAGTCAATAACTGTACAGTATTGAAAGTCATTAATTTAGAACAAGCGAAATAAAGAAAATTAAATGAGTGAAATTAAACTCTATATAGAATTCTGATACTTTGGCCTACTTGCTATTAGGCATAAACTCAGTCATTGCCGTTTGTCACAATCGGTAGACTTTAGGCCCATTTGTAGTTTTGCCATCGCCTCATTAGTTATATTCCATATCTAATGCCTGCAAAAAAAAACTTCGAATTTAACTTTTAGCAAGATTCCAATGAAAAATATGTGTAGCTGGTTTAATGATGTGTACGATTTTCTAGTGTAGAAATTGCTAAGCTCCCCAGGAGAAAATTGCTAGCCTCATACCTGTTGGGAGTGTAAGATGCAGTAAATAGACAAAACAAAAAAGTAAGCTTTTCTTACTTTTGACAAGTATTTATGTAATTGTTATTTTTCTTTCTTGTTCCATCTCTCCCTCCCATGCTGGCCTGAGGAGCCTATGGATTCCCACCTAACTTACTCACTCGTGTGGCCATGTGAACCCATGATGGTTCTTGGCCTCGCAAACCAACCGCATTCACTCTTCTGTCATTTCTATTTCCAGTCCACATCTCTTTACATCCTTTGGCACTTTGTCTCTCAAACGCAGTCTTGGTCAATCACTTGTCTTATCAATTGGTCTACAGTTAACATGCTGTTTTATCATACCGGCTGTTAGTTGACAATTTAAAGATGGGAAAATATAGCGACTAAAAAGAAATGGCCAGAAACAGGAAACAATGGAGACAGCGTTGGCGCAAGGGACCTACCAACAGGCAAAACTCCAGATGATGATGATATCCATCTTAAAAAATTGCTTTTTATTGTTGCAATTATATCTGGCTCACTACATATAAATCTCTCTCAGTTATCTTTTTATTTCTGATTCTTAAAACTACCCTTCCTATACCCTTAAGCAAGGATAGACGGAGCGTATTTTAGAACATTGGCGGGTAGGCCCTATCCTTCCTGGAGTGTAGGGTAAAGGCAGATGAAGGGTTGGGCCATTCTCAATGAAGGGTAAAGGAAGGGTAGGACTAATATGAAAACAAAAAATCCATAAAATAATATGAAAATAAAAAAATCGCTACATAATTATCGCAACTAAGCTATTACAATCGCAACTTAATTAAACGAATGGGGATGAGTTGTAACAGTGATTTCTAAAATTAGAAGACAGAAAAAAATTACCCTTCTTGTGGACTTGAATCCGGGACCCACCAACCGTGAGACCCACGGCTACCAAGGTAACCTTGCCTATAATATATTTATTTATTTGTTTCAGAAAATAACATCGGCATTCAAATCCCGAACATCACTCTCGCCATGTCTCCTTGACAGCCACATAGAAACATTAGGTCCTTTTCACACGATTATAGCAACTACTTTTCCTTAGAGGACTTTTAAATATTTGTTGTGCATCCCGTCTAGCTTTGCTATCAAAGGCTGCTTGTGTTCTTTTACAGAGAAGAGGTTCCAAGGAAGGATGGACGAAGGATAGTCCTAAACTTGCCTTACCGTTGATTGATTGTAGAAGAAGGGCAGTCAGAAGGCAGGGGAAGGAGTCCCAAGGAAGGGTATACCCTTACCTTACACTCAATAGATGTTGGATGAAGAACATGATATTAGAATGCCACTACATTTCCGGGTCCGACAGAAACGACAAATTGAGAGAGATATGAGAGAGAGATAGAGAAAAAATTGATTACTTCGGACTTGATCCCTCGCAAGATTTTCATGAAGTTACAGCGCACAGTATAGACCCACTCGGCTACGGAGCCACGTATTGTTCAAATTTCCCTCCCACTGGTGCAATAGAAAATACCGAAACTCGATTTCAAAACTGGGGCGAAAGTGGCGCCGCTCCATTTGTTGCAATACTTTTGAATCCGACTGTACATCCACCTTAAATTAAACACGAAGAGACCGTTTTGTAGGAAATAAATTGTGCGTTTTATTCGCAATTTAATTTGTACTCATTTTTGCCAAAGAAAAAATTTGCATAAGACATCAATTATTTCAAAGATTGATAGAATGCCCTCTCCTATTATTTTCATTTTTAAATTTTAAAATAATTATTACTCAGCTTTGCGCTAATAATCAATCTTAGAATTGACTTTTTAAATCAATTATTTTCCATACGAATACATTTTACTCACCATTCCAAAAATAAAATTTAGTGGAAACTCATAAATGGACTTTAAGAAAACATTTAAACATTTACAATTCTCTCCTGCGCGACGTTCCAGCTCTTGCTCAATGCATACGCCAGGCTTACAATACAAGTCTTTGGATTCGATAACTATTCCAAAAAACCGCAGTAATAATATGGCCTGTAGCTTCGATTATAAACTATAAAAACCCCAATGTTCGTCATCTGCATTATTAACAATATTAATTAGACGAAACTTATGCGAGAGCTGAACTAAAGACTTGGATCAGACAGCCAGCTACTATGATTGAATTTTGAAATTTACTCACGGCATAATGGTTCAACGATATATTATTTATAATTTACTCTAGCCTAAAGCTTAGAGCGGTCTAAAGCTGTCCAAAAATGTGCGATTTCAATATTTTTCTTCTGCTACACGTTCGTTGACTGGACTAAAAGCTATAGTGGGGTTATGATTTTTGTACGAGGTACGAGGACTAGGGAATAAAATGAACGGTCTCACCCACAAAGACGACTCATTTCAATTTTACCTTTTTCCATTCGTCTATTTTTTATACTTACGGCATTTTCTTTTGTTTCATCTAAGAATTTTTGAGAATTTATTGCACTTTGCTTTTTTCATGGTAGCTACTTTGCATTGTTCTAAACTTGCATGAATACACGATATCAACTACTAACCGTTGACCATTTTTGGCTTTATGAGCGCGTGTATTTGTATTTTAGTCTCGTTCATGTGGGGATCCTGCTGCATGCTCGTGATTGGTCACCCACTGCCAAACACCGTCGCGGTGACTCGCTGGTTATTATCGGCAGTTTACACAGTCGCGACAAGCTCTTAGCGGCGCGCCGAGCGGGCGAGTATAACTACAGTAACCGATATTTTTAAGCAAACACATGAGACTTGAAGGTTCATACTCTTTTGAAATGCGTTGCTTTACGTATCAATCCTTATGCTGCGTTTGAAAAATGAAAGATGATAACTAATATATCACAAAAAATATATCCATAAAATCTAACTTAACGAGGATTGATCTTTTTTAATCGAAATAGCCCAAATTGATAAACAATGGAAATGGTGTTCTGTAGTCTTGCTCGCCACCAGAGGGGTTGATCTTGGTGCAATGCAATTCGACATAGGAAAAATTACATCGGAGGACGCGACTGTCTATACTGCGGTGTTTGGTTGAAGTAGAAGTATTTACTATCGGGCAAAGATGTGTGACCTGGGTCTGAAGGCCTTGGACGAAGAGGCGAGAGTTTTGGCCGGTGAGTTGATGGGGTGGTCCTCGGAGCGTGACCGACGGACTCACGGGTGAAAGCGAACGGGAAGCGAGGTTCATCTTCCCACTGCGATGCGACGCCAACACTCCACAAAATACCAAAGTTGTCTGAAAACATTTTCGTCTAGTGCCAAAATAGTAAGTGGAGAAAATTTGTGTCGCGAAATTGCTATCCCTTAAATTTTAGCCATAGCTTTTACCAGAAGGAGCAAAATTACTAATGATGTGTTTTGATCGAAAACGCACCAAAGACTTTGAACCTTTTAAAACTACAGAAACTTTGATCCAACTGCTCCGATTGAACAAAGGCAAAGCATTCGAAGTCATGAGTTGTCCTGAGCATCTGGCAAAAGAGCAAACTAGCGGCCAATCTGAGCGCTTGGCTCAAATTTTCTGTAGTTTAAAAATGGTGCTTTCAACCTTAACATCACTGGTAATTGTGGCTCCTACAGGTATAAGCTATCCAGAGTTAAAATTTTGTGACATGGGTTTTTTCCACCCTGTATATGTGAAGGTTAAGTGCCTAAGTACTTAGGCCAACGTAGTAGAACTGTTCCATCAAATATTGGATGATGGGAAGTTTTTTTCTACTTTTTAGATGGATTTATTGAGATGATCGCATAGACTTCGACTGTATAATGCCGATAAATCGTTATCGGGTTTGCAGAATGATCAGCTTCTGACCATAGTGCACACTCGATAATTTTAATAAATGTAAATCTGACCAGGGCTGGACCTGAGGCTTTGAGGTACGACTCTACATCGAAACGTCGGTAAATTTGGAGATCTTGACGCGGCTGCAAACCAGACAGTAATTTATTGAGTCCAGAAAATAGCAATTAATTTAATTAATCGTCAGTGGGCTTTGTGGATTTTTTTAATGTTTTAGAATTAAATACTCTAGAATTTTTTAGCATTACTTTATTTTCTACAACCGGCTTCGACCAAATAGCGTAAATTTCAAGAGGTTACACGAAGTTTAGGTCTTCCGGGATTTACTACACGTCTTTGCATGTTACTCTCAGACTATGGATCGACGCGGAGTTAAGCCCAGATGAGCTAGATCTTCAATTACGTCAACCCGCGGTAGTTTTCATAAGGAGATTACAAGAGGTTTCACGACAATGACACTCTTCCTTCCATATTCATCTTATTTCCCTTCGTCATTACTTTTCCCCTCTCCCTCATCTGACTCAGGGTATTGATGCGTGAGACTGATTGAGGTGTTTCAGGTATTTTATTACCTCTTCAGAAAAACACTATCGCGTCGGAATCGGTAAGGGATCAATTAAATCGTGTTGAAAAGCTGTAATTTATTTCATTGCCGGCCTCGGTGGCGGCGGGGTAACGTCCTCACCTGCCAAACAAGAGGTCGCGGGTTCCAGTCCCGCCAGGGTAGACCTCCCCTATCCAGGGCATGGTTGTTTGTGTACATTTAATAGTTAAATTTGTTACCCCCGATTTGATTACACCGATATAAAATGGCCAATATGAGCTGTATTCGGCGGTTTGAAAATAATAAAAAAAATAAAAATGATATAATATGAAGGAAGCTAGAAATGTTTCGTCTAGAGCCAAAATATATGTTAAGCTACATAGATAGAGCTCTTCCCTAATCTATTGAGTGATGAAATGCAATTTTCCACTTTTAAGAATAATTAACTGAAATGAAATGATCACATTGTTTAATAATACACAGTATTATTTTAGAGCTGAACAGATCTAATGACTGAACACAAATTTTCACAGAGGCGTTGGAAGTAAGGAAATATAAAAACAATTTTAGCAGAAACCCGGACAAACGAGACACCTGGCTTCCGGTAATTTCTCCAATAGTGTGAAAATGTCGTCTTTTAGTGATAGTACTTTAAATCAATTAGTTTTATGGGTATAGGAGGGAGTACAAGAAATTTCAGTACCTATAAAAGTTCCTTAAAATACACTCCGCTCACCAACGTAATCATCTGAAGTTGTAGCACATAACCCTACCATTTTTCCCTATGTACAGCCACACTGTGTAAAGATCTTTCTTTCAGCCAGTGGGAATCCGGGCTGACGAAAATTTTTAATTGTGAATACTTCTTCAATAGCGTCACTCTCTGGGATAACTGCTAACCAGTTTTGGTTTTGCATTTAATCGTATATGTGTTATACTACTGTTTTACAGAGCGATGCACACTTGGTAGTATCTCACACCACCTGCATGAATGTACACTCATTGTTTTTTATTGACTGCACACTTTCTGTGACTGTAAGGTACATGTGAGGGATCCTGTTTCATGTTGGTGATTAGTTACCTTCTGCCAAAATGTCATTTTTTACTTAAGGTAACCTACAGGGTGGATGTTAAATGAGGATGTAAAATAAAATCGGTTGTAAAGATGTAAATAAATGAAATAACCTCTATGGTTTATAAAGTCAGGAAGTTACCTTGATCAATGTAGGGACATTGAGGGAATTATGCAGCTGTATATGCAAATGGAACTCCCAAGTGATGATGGACACTCCTGCAGAGGACGATTATTACGATTCGCCAGGCCGTATTTTGCCTCGACGCATCCTCACGTATTAACCTGACGTTATCCTGACGACAGGAAAATCAGCCTTCGCAGAGCATGCTGATCTATGACACGACGTAGGCACCGAGAATTTCCAAATGCCACACCCCTTAGATGAATACATTAGTCTCAACAACAGTTTAACCGGGTTTTTCTGTCAGAATATGCATTTCCAAAGGAAATGATCAACTATAACTCCTGAGTTATTGCTCTCTTCGCACTTATATTCCTGGTGTAATACACACATGACATTTGACCTCGTGAGACCCCCTATCCTCGCGAGATAAATACTAGAAAAGGAAAATTTTCACAGAAGCATTGGAGGTAAGGAAGCATAAAAACAATTTTTACAGAAACAACGGACAAACGAGACACCTGGCTTCCAGTAATTTCTCCAAGGAACCCCGCCCGGAATATTCCAAATCCACCCATGCGATCGTTGACGCGCAATATGGTGAGATTATTAAAGGAGTGATTATAATGAGAGATCGAAGTCTCTGGTAAAGACGAAGAAACGTCGGCCATTTTTAATCATTGACGCGGGCAAACGTAAAAGTAACTATTTCACAGATGTATTATTAGTTTATTGAAGGCCTCTCCAGTTGGATCGAGGCTCAAGTTCAGAGGCATAGGAAGTAATTGGCGTCGAGGGCGCCAGGTGGCGTGGTCAGCTTTCAACTCCTCCCCCGCCATTTCTGCCGGGCAGCCATGCGATGCAATACGGATGCTACAAGAAGAGAGAGAAAAAATACCGACGATCGGATCTTGTTCGGTCGAAAGCACAGGGATCGCCTGAGCTAATGGAGGGAAATGGTTCTTTTTCCTCCCGTCCAGTTTTTTTACGGGGTACGGCGTCTCTCTGGATGCGGATAACCGGAGCTGGTAACTGTCGATCCAGGTAGAGGAGAGACCGACACAACCGCAGGGATGGGGACGCGAACTTTTTATCGTCTTTTTCTTAATGAATTGCTATATAGCGAGTTTTGATTTAAAAAACGGTTGGAGCAAACAAGGTAACTGTTTGGCTTTCTAAGCCATAGAGGTTATTTCATTTATTTACATTTTTACAACCGATTTTATTTTGCATCCATATTTAACATCCACCTTGTGAGTTACCTTAAGCAAAACAGGATTTTATAAAAAATTACCACCCCACTTACCGAATTGCATGAAGAGCAGTATCTGTTACATTTGCAGTATTCAGGTCATTTTAGCTTGCACGAAGAAAAATATTAATAACTGAGAATATAACACTCAAAACTTCGAGATGAAAGTTTAGATAGGATTACCTCTATGTTGGCGTGGTGTATACTGAATTTTCATCCAGTGGGTCTGCATTCAAATCACGACGAAGAAATTGATTTATGAGGAAAATCCAGGTCCTAACTTAGGATGATCTTCTTCTAAAGATCTTCCCTAACTTAGGACCTAGATTTTCCTCAACTTGGAAAGGATTAGGACTCTTAACTAAGGTAATTTGTACGGGGCACGTTGGCACAACGCACTACTCAGAGAATTACCTACACCACATAAACCGTCCGATGAAATATGAACGCACTCAAGACAAAACGACTTTGAAGGCATCCAAGACAAATAACATAACATTTAGCCCTGAGGATGATCCGCGAGTCGGAGCTCGAAACGTTTGTCATTATGGAAAAATTAACCCGGTGGGAATCCCGAGAAGAGTTTACTCACGTTATTCGCCGTGAAATCATCAAATCATATTTCATCCAAGACAACTTGTTCTCTGAAAAGGTCTTCCCTCAGAAGAGCCAGTGGCGCAGTTATGGCGTTTTGGGAGTTATAACCCCCCCCCCCCCCCCCCCAGAGCTCAGAGAATTTTTTAAATTTAATCCATTTTACTCAATAGATTAGTATTACTTATATAAAAGTCTTGGGATTAATCAAATATCCCTCATAAAGCCGTAAAACTCGCCATTTGGAATCATTAATCTTAAAAAATTTCTGTAGGAGTGCCCCCGCAACTCCCACTTACCCTGGCGGGTATGCAATACTCCAACACCCCAAAGTATTAGTTGCGCCTAAAACCCCCTAACCTTAATTTTTGGCTGCGCCCATGAGAAGAGCAATGGTATTTTACGTGAATTTCGTAGTTTGATACGTTGGTCTCCTTTAGCTTCCTTTTCGAGTGAATGTTTGATTGCTATAGCCGGTTTGACCTCTCCTCTCCTTATTTTCTTCAAATGTTTTTGGTACCGCTCACGTCCACATATCCAACCACATCATCATACCCCATAACCACGAGTATTACAATGGAGTATTCTAAAGTTGTCCACCAAATGTGTTGCCACCCACTGCACATTTAAATGGGTTTATTGTAGTTACCACCCACCCGCGTCGCTGACAGGCAGAGTGATCCGAATTTCATATGGAATTGAGGTATAACAACTACCTTAGCACCAGTGCTGTAGTTGGGCCGGTACGGCGGGCCCCCTAAAATCCAAACTCGTTATAAGCGTACCGGTTGAACTACATTTTTAATCTGTAAAAAATAGCCCTACTGTAAATTGTCCAATGTATTTCAGAAAGAAAAATCGAAAATAATTATTTACTTGTTCAGAGTTATCTCGTGGCACAACTTGGAACTAATATAAGAGTTTTAGTTGGACATTTCAATCGCGGCCGGATTTATAATACATGTTCAGCTGTAGGCAAATTTTGGTGAGTGCCGCCTAAATGTTTTTCTCCACTACAGCACTACATCATTCACGCGCATCGCAAAATTATGCATGTTATTTAGCAAGCTATAAATATCGTTTGCGTAACGCTGAGCTTTATACCCATAGTTGGTTACGGCCGCATTCAGCCTCATCAGCGGATGTATCGAAGAAAGTCGTCACAAGTGAAACATTTTGAGGGGGGAGTGGGGTGGCTGAAGCACTCTGAACCCCCCTCCCTCTTTGGCTGCTTGCCTTAAATGGGCTTTCCAATCATGCGTCCATAGAATGGAAACCACTACCACAGCACAAGCGAAGAGAGAGATGACACGACCCGCCAAACTGATATCTGCGAGAATTCCATCTTCCCACGCAAGAGTGCGCCACTGCAGCGGAAACAGAGCGAGACGATAACGCACCAAAACACGCCTCACTCTTGATCCCCCCGCCCCCTCTTTCCGTTTTCACGGTTGGCGTCTCCTTATCAGACATCTCGCATGACCTTGGGGTGGTGCGCACAGATTTCAAGGGTAAACCCAACCGTTTTTCTGTTTTTTTTTTAAGCTTAACATTGGTGTAAGTAAACATTTCCATGTCGTTACAAAATATTTTGGGCGATTTTAGAGGGCCACATTTAATTAACGCAATGGTAACTGCATTCTAACTTGAAGACTTGTAAAGTGAATCGCATTTCTGGTTAGATGATGTAAAATAGCGTTAAATCGGAAAAAAAACTGCGCGTTTTCACAAATGTGTCTGAATGAATTGGCGTCAAAAATAGAATAAACTATGGAAATCAAAAATGCTTTTTTAATATTTCATTTATTCAATCAAACTTTCATTGGCAAATACTGATAATTAGGCTTGTGATACCATGTTCTGGATAAGTCTTCAAGCACAAAGAAGGGATACACAATTTATGAGATTCACCAAAATTTTCACTTCAAAATTGCCAAAAACATTTGATAAAACTAGGATCATGTTTACTTACACTAAGTACTAAGTAAGTTTGAAAAGGAGCTTGGCATGCATCATTAATCGTGTCTGTTACCAGTGGTCGTATGGATGGATTACGGTTACATGGATCGTATTTCCTCAGATTCTACAATATTGCTCGTTTCATTCATCATTCCGCACAACCGTATGAAGAAATTGCAAGTCCTCCGCAATAGCTTATAGCGGCATTTTTTTTACTATTCCTAGAACCTATAATGACGACTATTTGATGCAATTCCACTTTAAAATAAGGTGAAACTGTCTTTCAATGCATATTATTAGAGAAGACTATCCACAACCTCATTACATATTCTTTGGAAATATCAAATCTTTTTCCCTATTACTAAACTATGCATTATGATCCCTACTATATATACTCATTAGTTGAAATATTTAATTATACTATGTATATTATAACATAAATCATCATAATGGCGTGGAAGGCAAAGAGTGGAAAAGAAGGAACCTTGTCCTGCCCGATTATAGTTTGTAACCCGCAAATACAATGTCATAATAAGGTCACAACCTACCAGGGGCCATGAAGGCCCTGGGAAGCAAGGTCCCCCAACACGAGTAAAATAAAGAAAAAATTTAATACTGTATTCTGAATCAGTTCAACGACTTAAATGCGAGGGTATGGGTACGGCATACAGTGATACTCATTCGTTTACAATATTATTCATAAAAACATTAATATATACGATATCGTGGAGTAAAAATTAGGGAAGGGGAGCGAGAGGTTTCGCCCTCTTGAGGATTTAGGATTTATAAACGCCACTGGTACCAGCTTTTTCACTGATTATTATTATTTTAGTTGAGAGTGGGCGTGCATGCCTTCTATAAGCATTACCATACACATGGTATGATTCTTAACTTTGACAGAAGAAATGTGAATTGTATTGGTTCAACCATTGGTATAGCCTGTCACGATTGAAAATAGAAGCAAATCGGCTTCCATAGCTGAGAACACTTTCTCCCTCGAATCGCGTCGGATCGTCTCTTTACGGACGTGAATACAGCCAAAAAAGGTTCATCCCGGAAGTTGATGCCATCTATTCCTCGGCACGAGAAAGGAATAGGATAGAAGAAAGGGCAACTTAATAGAGAGACGACCGCGAGTATTTTACCCAAGGGGACTATTTACTGCAAGCCCCGTTCACATTCCGAAGACACTTGGTTTTTGTAGCCACTTAGGGTACTTTTTAATCGATTTTCAAAAACATCCGTTGTGGATAAATCAATCCCTTAGAGCGATTCCAGATGAGTATTTTTGAATCGTGAGAAATAACATTGAAAAGTCATACGTTAGATAGTTCGCACCATCTTGAATATAAATTTCAACTAACAGCCACACTGATAGGTTATTTTTCTGTGAGGTGGAAAGATATCATGGTAGGTGAAATGATCCTTCTTCATCAATACAACTCGGGAAAAGAGATCGCCGATATTAGGATACATACTACTGTGCCAGTGGGTGGGAGTAATAAGGACTTTGTAACTTTCCTCACGGCGTTCACTTAACCCAGCTATTTTCAAAATTTTAAGAATAATTCTCAATGTTAAAACTCCAAGGAATTAGTTAAGGTAAGGTAACTCCAAAGGAGTTGTATCCTTATACTAACGTAGTAAGTGTAGCAAACGGTTAGGAAATAATAAATGGTTTGTGGAAAATCACAAGGTCGTTATCACTCTCATCACCGTGACAAAGTTCTATAACAAAGTTCAAAGTTCTGCCAACAGCGATGGGATAGTTACTGTCTAAGTCTTTCGAATAATAATTTTGATGGAAAAAATCACTGTTTGAAGAGTCCAAAAGGGCCTCCATAATATCTTTCTTCACGACGCTCACATACTCAGTGATTAAATATATGAATTTCAGTGGACGGTCCCAATTATAGCTCATTTCTCAGTGAAATTTGGATCGCTATGCCCGTGAGCGATGCGATTGGTGACTTTTGTAAATCCATTGAAATCCGTGTTGAGTGAAAACACATTTTGTTGCCAATTGGAGAATCCTTTAATGTTGTATTCGTAATTTTCTCTCTCATTCGACATCCTTCGACGATTTTTTTGAAGATTTATTTTCACTTAGAAGTGTGAGGTGTACTGAAAGAGAAAACGGAATTCGAGCAGGTATCTCTCTTGATGAGTTCTGAATGTCTCGCTTACATTCATGAGTTCTCACCGCGATGATCTCACGACTGAATACAAATGGACTTCTCGTTGTGAAGTCCTAAGAGTGATAAAAGCGTGCGAAAGGATTTCGGGCCGATTGAGTGTGAATCAGAGAGGATTCTGGGAGAAGTGCATTCTTACGGTCGCCCGTGGAGAGGGAGGGGTACCGTGAGAAAGTGAAAACAGGAGAAGGGGGAGTGGGATTAATTGTTCCACTGCGAGCGGCCGAACGGGAAATGGAAAGTGGAGCTGGAAGTTTTAAGTAATGGCATTTGCATATGAAAATGAACCCAAAGGAGGGTTTGTGTTATTTGGTAAAGCGTTGCAACATCCATTTCCTCGTTTTAAGCCTGGTGGCCCGGTCATTGGGGGAGGTGACGGACAGCTAAGGTCACTTGCACCACAAGAAAAAGAAGAGACGTGAATGTATCAAACGAAAAACTGTGTAAATGTGTGACTGGTGATATCAAAGAATCAAAATTTCGAATTTCCTCAATTTTACTAAAACGATGTAGGTTTATCAAACCATTACTCACTCACAATGACACTGCTTAAATACCTAAACGCCATTTTGATGATTAAAAAGTTGTCTCATGTCTATGAGTGCTGCAATTAAAATTAATGAAAAACTTGACAACGCATGATCACAATGAAGACAACAAAATATACTGTCATGAAGAAAGCCCCGAACCCTGACCCCCTAGGTAGGAGTCATATACGCTACCGCTACCCCACCCCACTCATATTTTAAAATATTTTGAAATTATATACGGCTGGTGAAAAGTACCGCATGAAAATCAATTAATTATAGCCAAACTAATGCCCATTCAACGAAACCACTACTAGTTCAGAGATGTGTTCACCATTCCGAATGCCATAAAAAATACGGCATTGAAAAAGGCGGAGCAAGGTTCGTGGTCTCCCCTTGTCAGCGATTAAATCCGAATATTGGTGTGGATAGGTGAGGGTAGAGCTCACTCCAGACAGCCACAGGCGTATGGGTATGAAATATTCATGGAAGGGTGGGGGCCTGGGCCACCTCGCCCTTCCAGGATTTTAGTATGGGGATGTTCGGAGCCTTCACTCGGTATTTGAACCCAAAACCCTCCTATCAGCAGTCAAGTGCACCAACCACTCTGCTATTAGACTCCACCTAATCAAATAACAGCCACTAAGAATTGCATTAGATGCTTGTTTAAAAAAAACTTAGCAATATTTCATAAATTTTCTTTTTTGTGTAATGCTTTCCATGAGTCACAAATGTTATTCCTCAAATTTACAGTGATTACCGCCAAATATATTACCTTAAATATATTACGTTGATGACATCCATGAGATGTGGGTGTAGAGTGGAGTCGAGAAGGTGAAACGGGTGGATAGAAAAAGGAACGAGGAAGTGCTGGACATTTTATGCGAGGAGAAGAAACTTCGAGGTGTAGAAAAAAAGTAAGAGATGAGACAGAGAATACCGTCTGGTGGGAGCGGGTACCCAGAGGGGTTTTCGAAAACCGTGTCAGACGGAAGAATTTTAGCTTATCAGGGAAAGTGGAGGAAGAGAATAGGAGATGTAGACTGAATGAAAGGGAATAGGGCTCATTTAGAATTGGAATTGGAAGAATAATTTGGGAGTTAAGACAAGCAGGAATGATTAGTAAAATTCGCCTTGCAAAACTGTCTTTAGCTGTAAAATATTTTTAATATTCAAAATGATAAAAATATGGAACATAAAAGAGGTTTTATAGCTCCTATTTTCATTTATATTTAAACTTTTCTCGGGTTTCCGAGCGGGTAAGATGTTCGAAGAGGGCCGACGTTTCGGGTTCCGACTCGTCACCCATTCTCAAGGCTAATAGGTAGTGTAGCCTTTATTATAGCCTTTGTAGTCTTTATATAGCATGTATTCTTTAGTGTAGCCTTCAGAATGGGTGACGAGTTGGAACCCTAAAGTGGGAAGTTTAAATATTCTGTTCGCCGCGAAAGTATAAAATCTTATGTTATCTCTGCTACCGGTACCATCCCAAAACAGATACAAAATAGTTTTATAATACTCACCCTTAATCCAAATAAACACATCAAACTGCAAAAGGTCACTATTATTTTTACTTGCCATATCACGAGAACATTTTCTAACTCATTGGAACAATAAAGAGGTATTGTGGTGAGAATCCGTACTCTTTACTTTAAAAAATTCACTGAAAACTGCAGAAAATTTAATGAAAAAATAATAATAGCAATTACATCTTCAAATCTAGGTAACTCCAGAAAAATTGTTGTGGTTATTTATGAAATGATTCCTGAGATAATGTTGGGGAAGGAAGGATGGAGGGACACGCGGTGTCAGTATTGGGCTGCTCTTAAACAAAAGGCTATAAAAGGTCTCTCGGTTTTCCCAAAGGAAGTTTCCCAAAGTTATTCCAAAAATACCCATTTAGTATCGGAGATTGGGCATCGGGCATGTTCTGAAAGGTTTTTCCGCCGGCAGAATTGTAACCCAAATCCACGTTATGGGAATTCAACAAATTACACTTCTCCTTATTCATATTTTTGGGAATTATCAAGGAGTTTTTATATACAGGGTTGGTAGTGGCGAAATATGGAGGCTACATCCCCTCTCATTGATGCATATTAGACTTGATGAAATGGCACCTGAAAAAATAATATTTAAGATAATTTTAACCATAGGAGTGCACTTTTTTGCGAATCATGTAATATTTTCGCCTGCGAGTAGAATACCATGGGCAAAGAGGGCAATATATAAAAAGAAGAATTTGCTTACAGCTGAGAATTTAAGCATAGAAATTTTTTTAAATTATAAACCGCGACAAATGGAGAATGAGTGTATGTGAGAGAGGCATGAACGTTGACAGCAGCAGAGAAATCAAGAGTGGAAGCATTCGAAATATGGTGCTACCGGAAAATTCGGGACAGCTAAATCGGCCACACCATGAGACATGATGTCCTGATGGACCGAGGAGAAGTGGACGGGAGGAAAGGCAAAGGGCGGTCATGAATGAGTTACATGGGGCAGGTGATAAAGGATGTATAAGAGAAGACATACGTCAGTAAAGAAAGGTTATCAGAGAGGACAAAGGAATGGAGAGCTGCGTCAAACTATTCTTCATATCATTGACTGATGATGACGATGATGTATTTTAGTATATTCATGAGGACGACTCGCCAATTTCGATTCAGTATGAAAACCATTGGAGAATCCCTGTTCCCACGGATGATATAACTCTGACCCTTCTCTCTAAAGGCGTTTACCTGAAACCCCAAACTTGACCCCACTGTTTGTCCCTTGACCATTTCCTATAACAGTCCCTATTACGTAGAGTACCGCTTGTTTCAGGATGCAAGGCTAAAATCAGAAATAAAATTTTTTAACCCCATTTTTTGCATAGGAAGCAATTATTACTATCGAGCTGAACATTAAAAAAGTCATCTGACTATAATATTGCAAAAATAAACAATAACTTGGGATTTAATATTTATGATAAATCAGGCTTTATCACAACCCTAATTATGGATTGCATTTAGTTTACCTTGTTCCCACCTGGTGGGAATGCAAAGGCAACATATTTTATTTCCAAATTCGAATCAATTATATATTTAATCGCAATTGTTATGTCGTAATATTGGTATATTTTTTTGTTTTACTTTAGTACTATCGCAGCCACTTTTATATAAATGGAAACGCGTTTCAGTAATTATATGAGCGAATACTGTCGATAACATAATATCAGTCACTGACTGCTATCACAGTTTAACGGAATTTCATGAAAAATGGCACAACAACATCAAATGTCTTTATAATGGGGCTTTACTATCAGAGATCAAAAAAGGCAAGAAGGCCTTTTGATATTTTACAAGCAATTTCAGCAACATACCCATATTTAGAACAATAAACTGAAAGAGCGTCTTATATGTTTTCACAAAAAGCGTCAATTTTACTTGGAAACAAAGCCTAATCCTTTTATTCGACAGGTGGTTAATTGCAAAAAGGCAGCTCTTTTCTTCTTTCATATTGCTTAAGATAATATTTAGTGATGTCATTTCTTTTCTTCACTCACCAGCTAACACATTGTCCAAATCCATTGATAGGGATATGTATTGTACAAACCCATAAATGTTATGACACCACTATTTCTCAGAAACACGGAAGACAATGTCATTGAACCGGCGTTCGACAGAAACCGGAAGAATGCGAGGCTAACCATTCTGCCTAACCCTCTCGGATTCGCAACAAAACGAACAGGAGAGCGAGAATCCGAATCGTTTTAATCGGTGAGCAGCTGCGGGGGAGGAAGGTCACTAAATTATGGACACCGTGAGAGAGACCAACAGGTGTCGTACGCAAACTCCGACCACAGTCCGATAGACGAAACACGGGACCCGCGGCCTTCGCAGAAGTTGAAAGAGGAGGAGGTCAGTCTTGAGGAGCGCAAAGTAATGCAGCGGAACCGTGAGAGGGGCGGGGATAAGGAGAGTGTATCTGGGAGACATTGTGGTGCTTTCGTTTGAGCGGTGGTTTGGTGGTGGGGGAAAGTCTGAAAAGGGGTGGGGAGAAAGAATGGAAGTCGAGGAGCAACCGCCGACTCTTCACACAAGAACTCGGGTCGTCTCGTAAGTCGGTCGCAAGAGCTCTCAAGAGTTCGTTTACCCGGCAGAATAGTAGTGGTGGTGAAGCGAATCCTCTTCAGTAACGCGGCCAGGCGGTGCCCACGCGGAGAGCGGAAACTTCAACGGCCGAATAAGGCGGAGACTTCAACGGCTGAAAACGGCGGAGATTTCAACGGCCGAGTAAAGCGGAGACCTCGACGACCGAAAGAGAAAGACCCATATTTCGCGCGTGGTGAGACGCGTCGCGGTTGTTTGTGCCAGTGGATCAAGATCTCCCCTCAACCCACGCACCTCGACCCAGCCTCTCCCCCGGAGTGACACTACTGTCTGCGTTCCGCGGCAGACGGGATCTTTTAACGGAAATAAACAAGTGTCACCGCTACTCCGGTTACTGAGGGAATTTTCGTAACTGTTACTCTAGTTCTGCGTATCACCAGTGTCCGGGTTTAATCTAACTCGATCAAGACCCGACAGTTCAAATCACCGGTGACAGAACGCCTGGTCGGATCGCTTAAGCCGGTAGTGACACCGAGACACCACGACAATTTCCGAGTGTTATCCTTAGTGTTATCAGAGATTAGTTTCGGAAGGTCCATATCATGAACAAGGGTTCAAGGAAGCAGTAAAAGGTAAGAGATATTTCCAATTCTAATAAGTAATTGAACTCCATTTCAGTTTCCATGGTGGTGCCAAAAAGAGAATTCTTTGACAACTTTACCATTGGAATATGGACTAAAAGTCATTTATTCAGGCGTGGTTTTAAAATTAACTCTACAAATGGTCTTAAAAATGACTTCTAATTCGTATATTTGACCAAACATTATTCTCGTTTGGTAAAATTTCTAAGTTAAAGCCCAATTATCTCCCTCAAAGGAGGAATCAAAAGAATAATATCATGTAATTTACAGATAAAATATAAATAAATTTTAATAAACGATAAATATTAATTTTATTAGGCATTCTGTGAATGGAAAGAGTTTTTTATTAATTTATAAATATAGCTAGCATTAATATCTCTGAGTAATGTATCAAGTTCGTTCATATTAAGTGTCTGGCCAAAGTCCTGGTCTATGTACAATCCACTGACAAGGCAAAGTTGTGCAGTGAATATTAAAAGTCATTGTAACTAAATTAGTAATTAATGCAGTGAAATGATACAATAACACTGTACTTAAGTTAAGCACTTAAGTCCTGGGAATAGCAAATGCGCTTATGTTTAACGAAAGTTATACAAAAATCTAGGTTTCAAGTTCGTCACAGGATTTTGTTCACTATGGAACCCACGCAAGTGAAAGAAAAGCTGCCCCCAAGTTGTTCACACCAAATCCATGCATCAATTGCCACCAACTGGCATTAAAAAAGAGAAGGTGCTTGGAGAAAAGTGTGTCTCATATATTTTCGAAGTCACACGCTCCAAATTTCCGTTTTCTCAGTATAAATAAGGTGATCCTCATACCGGAAAACACATTTCAGGCGATGAGATGCAACAAAAGTGCAAAAATAGCACGTAGCGACGACAAAGTCGTAAACGTTGACCGTTAAAAAGTCGCACCATGCGCAAACTGTTCTTTTTCGCCAGTGCGTAAGCGCCTTTGTAGGTAAAGGCTTCGGAATTCGAAAAAAAGACTTATCCTGACAAGGAAATGAAAGAGTTCTGTTTTAATACCCTCCGAAAATATTTTATTAAAATAATTCGTATTCCAACTACTCCCATTTAATCATCCATTGTGGAGTCTCTTGAGTTCATTTACTCTATATAACATATCTTTCAACAAAGAAATGGAAGGGTGCATGGACGGCTCTCTGATGCGCAAAGTAATAATGCGATCGAAGCCTCCTAAAAATATTTATTGCGAATTTGTGATATTAAATAAGCATAAAATAAACAACGTTTCAATTTAACCGCCGAAAAAAAACATAATAAATGTAATTATAAGATGTAAATAATATTCAGTAGCGAAGGTCATCGTTGATATGCATACTAAAATTCACTTTCAGCATTGTTTTAATTACCCTGTAGAATCGATGGCAGCATTAACATATTTAGAGTAATAAAATATCCTTTCACTTGAAAGGGAAATCTTCATACCTTCACTTTCCAATCGGAATGTGCCCTCGGAGCAGGAAGCAGGAATAGCAATCATTGACTTAAGTTCAAGATTTTTCCGTCACCTCCATGATCTTCCAGCAGCATCGCATATAAATTAAGAGATTAAATGTGAATATTAGGCTTTTGAAAGAAAGTTGACACGGAAAAGAAAAAACTTCGACTATCTCTCCTCTATTGCATAAAGCAAAGGATGGCAGATTTAAGGGTGACGTTAACAAAAAAAATTCATCAATTAAAATGTGTAATTAATTTGATGGCCCATTACTGGTTTCTCGTTCACTTAATAAATGATACTTGGATTATAAAGAATAAAGCATATACCGCGGCATGTTTTTAAGTACTTTTAAGGATTACAAAGAGGAAATGAGGATGAATAATCATAATTATCACACATTGGTATGAGTCTTTGGTATGTAATATTTGGAGTACATAATGTAATACGTGAATATGTGTATTTTGCTAACATATTATGACTTTTGGAGGGTTAGTGGATCACATTTTATTCGATGTGTTTGATTTATGCGTCGTTGACTTCACAGCACAACTGAAAACAAAGGCCCTCTAAAAATGCTGCTTTTAAAATTAAAATCAAAAAGGAAACTGATTTGGTTGAAAATTTTCTGTGATCTTCCCAAGACTCGTTAAATAATAACGCACTGTTTAAAATGCACTTCACGGAAAACACTATATTTCTACTCTGGAGTGGTACATTTTATAAATGAAATAATTAGGCAATTCCTCCGGTTATTTTGGAAGAATAAATATAATCTTAGATTCCAAACCCTTTATTCTTCCATCACGCTTTGGGCCAAGTGCTTACTGCATTTCCTATTCTAAATTGGGGTGTAAAACCCTAAAATATAATTACAGTATAATTTTCTCAAAGTGACCAAAACTTATATGCATCAAAAAACACACATCAATAAAATAACAACTGATTCATTGATATGGTAATTTTTATTTCAGTGTTGAAACGGTATCCAAATGGAGTTAACAGCGCTGAAAATGCTTCCGATGGCCGCATGCCTTGCTATCGTCTTCGCGATTAACTTCACTCCAGCATGTGGCAGAAATGTGTCCTTCGTCACTAAAAGACAGGCTGCATTGGGTATGTATCGATTCCTACAAGAGTTTTTCTTGAAGACTCATTCATTATGTTTCCACCCATTGGCCTTGATTTTGTTCTAAAACTTTGAGAGCTAGAATTTCTCCTTCGCCCAACTAGTTCTTAAATCCGAAATTGATCAAGACAGACGAGGCTAGATCTCACCCCTAACTGAAACAACACTGTGTTTATTTCTCCCATTTAGAATAGGAGAGTCAGTTTCTTTCCCAGGGTCACCTCACTCCGCGACGATTTTTTCATGGCGTGCTTCGCTAAGATTTGAACCTGGAACCATTCGTTCCATTGCCAATCTTCTATTCCCAATAGATTCAACGCACCTCATTTTCAAAAAGAAAAGGTTTTACTCATAATTTTTCCTAATAAATAATATTCACCAATAGCTTTGATGGAGGACTAAAAATACTGGTATAGTATCTTAGCTAACAATAAGTAATAACCTCCTTAGCATATTATATTAATAATAAATGTAATTCTAAAATACTTACCATTGATAGCATATTTTCTCTCAAATGAGCGTGTAAATTAACAACAAATCAAGTTAAAGTACGCAAATTATTACTACAGCAACTGATTCAATTCCTATTTTATCATGAATCTTTATTTTTCACACGAAGTGAACCACAGGAATAATTGTGAATTCGAAGGCTGAAACTAGAAATCAAAAATTCATCAAATTGACGAGCATTTTTTTCATCCGCATACTCTCTTCACTTTTTTGATGGTAAAATGTACAAAGTTATTTATTTATACTTTATTCTTTAATTTTCTTGAATCTATAGCCCCACATACTGCCGAAAAATTACTAGGATATTAAATGTGTAGCTTTTCATTCGGTTGCGAACATCAAAACAAAAGAATAACGCGTTAGGTACTAAAAATCAGGAATGATTCGCAAAGAATACAATCGCGAGTCAAGAAATATTCTTCGTTTTATAATTGGATGCATTTATTCATTGAAAGTGAGAGGAAAACAGTAGGTTCAGCGGTCCAAACTCAACGCTCGACGTACGAACAATAAGGCGAGAAAAGATTATGACACGATATAAAGATATGATCAAGTCCATTGTTAGGATCTTTCCCCCTTTGAAGCGACCCAAGTCTCTTTTGAGAAAACACTTTCATTAAATAAAGATGCAAAATGACAGCTTGCTAACATAATATAATCTTAAGAATCTAAGAAAGTGCATTTCTACCGTGCAGCAAGGAACTTTTTCTTTGAGTATGAGTCTCGGCTTCCGGGTGTTCCACCGCGTTGAGTTGTCCATAGGTGACGTCAGTTTCTCCATTCATCCTGCTTAAGTCACTTCTGACCTGAAGACGCCAACAGAATGGCTGGAGAAACTGTCGTCACCTATGGACAACTCAACGCGGAGGAACACCCGGAAGCCGAGACTAATATGGAAAAACACCGCAGAAACCTTAGATCTAACCTTTTCTTTGAAGTATTTTTCTAAATGTATGGATGATAACAAAGGGAGTCGCAATTGAAGAAATTATATCAATGGATCTGAGGTTCCCCCGGCGATTATTCACATTGGCTTTCGGGCGTTCCTCCACGTAGACCGAAGGAACGTGGAGAAACGCCCGAAAGCCGTTACCAACGATAAGAGATTGTATTCATATTTTGCAGTGATGTGCCGATTCATTTGTTCCCTCTGGATCCGCATGAGCATATAAATACATGAATACTATTCAAATGATTTTATTTACGATTCTGAATGAAAAAATTTCTTTTTATATTTATTTTCATTGTGAGGTTTGGTCGGTTAAGCTTTATTGAAAGTTAATTTATGCATTGATTGATGAACCAATGGCGATTCAGTTCACATTTTATTCCAAAGTAAGATGAATGGCCACAGGTAGTGATTCAAGTCCCGGACACCCTGATTTGATTGCGTACGCATATCACACTCACTCAGTATTCAAACCATTAGGTTGGCTCGAGTAAGTTATGGTACAGCTCACCCCGGAATAAGTAACAGGTTTAGGTACCTAGTTCAATCATTCATGGTGGGGTAAGTTTCGTAGTACCATCTCAAAATTCTAGGATTTTATTTGGAGGTGTCCAGAGGCTACACTAGTGATTCGAACCCGGGACCCCGTCATATACAGCCCAACGCTCTACCCTAAGCGTCATCACGCTCCCTGCTTTAATTCACATTTTAACACTTAATTAGGATGGGGTCATATTCATGAGATATGACCCCATCAGAGGGCCTTAGGTGAGCTCATTTGGCAGTTGCAGTACGCTATCAACCAGCTGAAAATAGAAGTTATTTCAATTATCCTTCACGAATTATTAACAGATCATTCTCTCCTGGCTGAGACAATGATTAATATTCATAAATAAAGTGATTGACTCATAAATTGTTGTACATTTTTTGCATTGATTCAATCCTTTCTGATGACCTATAGTATCCACGTCATAGAAAAAATATCAACCCCTGGCCATTTCTACTGGCTAGCAAATTTTTAAATATTTTACATCTTTAAGTTCAGTTTTCTTGTAAATGTCTTCGCGCCATCATAGGCCATGTTGACATAATTCACCACGTAGATGGCAATTTATTTCTTAATCAAACCTTTCAAAAAGTTGTGCAAAATAGTTTTTGCCATACGAAATGCCTTACAAAAGTTCATTTTATACACAAGGATGAATCACCTATACTGTCTGCACTAATAAGGTGATTCTACATTGTACATGATCTAACCGCTAAAGTTATGACATACGTTAATAACCAAGAACACATCACTGTGTTGGTAGCGTTTATTGCAATAGAACGTATTTTTAAAGCCAAGGCGACCGGATACAGAATGTTTGGTCGTCACTACTGGCTGCACCTTTTCTAATGCACGGAGCCGAAGGGGGAAATTCCAACATATGTTCGTCGCTCTGGAATCCCAAATAATCTAAAAAGAAATTATATTCCTTTGTAATGGATGATCTGAGCTGGAAAAACAGTCTCACAATCTGACGCCAAATACGAAACACTATTTAGGGGAATTAAAAAAAATGCCGTCATAAGATAAGCCAAACACGGAACCTGATTGTTGGTTAGATAAGTGGTGAAATTGCTCAGTCCCACCTTCCACGCGCAATCATACTGCGATCTTCCACCTTGTCTTTTATCCCTCTCGAATTATATCCTCACACTTGACGGATCAAGAATCCATCGCATTTACATCACGGACACTGTGTAGTTGTGTACATACATGACCGTGACCAAGAAGGAGTATGGACGACCATCGATCCATCGAGAAAGGCCTTCGACGTGATCCTTATGGGCTCGTACGCATATTTTTATTTATTGTTAATTACGTTAGAGAGTTTAAAAAGTAAAGAGACTCGTACATTTCCAGTTATTGATACGTCGCCCACTCTACGAGCTACTCGCAAAGAAAAAAATCAGCGGCTTTGCAGCTGCCCTTTCGCAGTCGAGTTGATGACTTCACGCACTCATTTCGATCGGTTCATTGCTTCCTCAGCTACTCTTCAGCCTTTTGCATGGGCGTCGTGTTGGTCGCCATTGTGGTTTCCACTCATTTTAACGATTCACTTCCTTAATTAAAGGTTCCTCCTAAACGAGTAAACGAAAAATAAATCTAACTCTCTAGACGTCACCAACTCATGAAAATCGGGTGGCAACCTTTGCGTTTCCTTATTTTAAACATACGAGAGAGTGGCTGAATTGAGAAATCCTTACATGTCTTTCTCAACCTCCCACTGAATCCTTTGAACGAATTGCGATTCTTGGTCCTCGTGTTCAACCGAATTACTCACCCCGCATTCCGCGACGATTTCATATTCATTGTTGAGAATTCGTCGCTGTGCAAAGGTAGACAGAACTTCTGTACTATTACTGCGAATTCGCCCCCTGTGGTCGTCTATGAATTTAAATGTCCCAGTTAATTTCCGCAGTGGGTTATGGAGTGAGTTGCCCCATGAACGAGGGTATATCAGGAATGACTAGTTGGAATTTACTAGTCATATTGAATTTAAATTGAAATTATCTAGTTCAACTAGGAATTTCATTTATTGGATAAACATTTTGCTTTCCATTTGTTCGCTTTACTCTCGGTTCATTTTTGCAACCCCTGCCATACATTTTTCCACCCCTACTCTGAGCATCAAGCCATTCATTGTCTTGCATTCCGCATGTACAAGGGCGTAAGATTTCGTGAAAACTTTTCTAAGGACATTGATACAAGCAAGAAATATGGAAAATCTATACTCCTCGACACCACAATAAACAATAGGGTAGTTTCCTTCATCAAAGGAAACGAAAGGAATTAATGCGATTCGTTACCCACCATTAGTGTATTCATAATATACTAATTATTTGGTTTTAGAAATCTCAGGTTAGACGTTAAGTACGAATGTTAATGGTCATTTTAACCTCATTTTTAAGAAGGCCAGATTGGCGCCCATGCGATGCCACTCCACGTGACCAAGGGACCAAGATTCTATACGAGTAGATAGGAGTTTTGCATCGTCTGAGATTACCAATGCATGCATGAGGCACAGAGCTCCGGGAAACATGTCTTAATAATCACCTATTAAAACTGGCTGGGTCGGAAAGTTTCCTTCATTTGATAGGGTATTAACAATCCTTATTTAAGCCAAGAGCTACCTGCTAGGAGGGTATTCTACGCTACCGCCATCCTCGGCAGCAAGCAGCCTGCATCGTAGCGGCGTCCATAGCCTCGCACACATGTAGCCTCATACAGCAGCAGCCAGACGTCACACAGGCTTTTCCCAGTATTCATTCTTAGCCGTCGCGTTTCCGCGCGCTTGAAATTTTTCACTTTTAATTTAATCGAAAACAATAGATCTCGTCATTTAAAAAGCTAAAAGCGTGAAATATGTACTCCAGGAGTAATAATATTTCGATTTAGGCAATAAAAAATAATATTGCTCTTGCGCCACGACTTGAGAGGTCTAATGTCTTGATGACCATCCTATCCTCCTGTTCATAACCGTGACATTGAATATCAGACCTCGCACTTCGGTGAATCCGAGGAAAATGGAATTCTAAAGAGGAACATGATTGAAAAGCGAATCGAAAATACTTCATGCTTAATCTCGTTTTCTGAATGGAACAGTTTTCGTGCTACTAACGGAAATCACTTGATCTGTGAATTCCAGAATACGTGACGTCCTTGAATACATGACCAAAAAGGCATGAGTCTTCACCTCAAGCAAATAAAGAAGTCATGCGCCTGTGAATTCACAAAACTGGTCCGTCCAGGCGGTCTTCTGGTTTCCGAAACATGAAAAAGGAACAATCGAGTCTGATTTCTCAAACTCACGTACTTTGATGTCTCATTGTTTTCCTTCACTGCCGACACGGAGAAGTTGAAATGCGTGATGCCCAATTGTGGAGAAGATTCCAGAAACGAGAAATTTGATCTGCAGAGAGAGAGAAAAGTGTTTCCACAGTTTCAATGGGTAAATTTTTCCCCCCACTCTTGCTTTCACTTATTTAGTTAAAGATACAAATGATAGCATTGATATGCCTCTTTGAGTTCCGTTTTTTCTGACGAAATAATAACAATTATCTATTCTTTTGGTTAAAAACTCCGCATGTACAACGCTCTTGTAGTGTAACTTGATCCCTGACTGAATGCCGTAACATAGAAATAATAGAGAAAAATTAATTGACTCTAATCTCCACATCTTGGGGGCGTTTTAGCGAAAATCACCATCTACTGGACACAATCTTCCACTTTTCTGATAACTAAGAGCAAGCTGCTGCATATACGAGGTCTGTTCAAAAAGTACCCGGAATTTTTAAATTTCGCGGGTCTGGAGAGTTCGATTGTCGACATTTTTTTATATTGTGTTGGTATATATGCCCCTAAAGTATGATAAAATTTTCAGCCATATTCACTGTTTACTTTGTCTGTGGTAGTCGCTAAGGTTCGACGTGTTTTTATGAGCTCGGCGATTTTTGCTTGTGTTAACAATGAAAGAATCGAAGAGTCAAAGAATTTGTATTAAATTTTGCGTAAAAAATGAAATAAAGTGTGACGAAGTGTGTGAAATGTTACAAAAAGCCTATGGTGAGTCTGATATGAAGAAAACAAGTGTTTACGAGTGGTATAAGCGTTTCCTAGATGGCCGCAAAGACGTTGAAGATGACGAACGCTCCGGTCGACCCAGCACGTCAATAATCGATGAAAATGTGGAAAAAGTGGAAAAAATGGTTATAAATGATCGCCGAATAACAATTAGAGAAGTTGCTGATGAAGTTGGCATATCAATTGGCTCAATTCATAACATTTTTTCAAAAGTTTTGGGCATGAAACGAGTGGCAGCAAAATTCATTCCAAAACTGCTGAATTTTGACCAAAAAAACCAATCGCATGAACATCGCTCAGGAGCTGTTAAATTACGTCAACGACGATCCAAGTTTGCTTTAAAGGGTCATAACTGGTGATGGAACATGGGTGTACGGTTATGATGTCGAAACCAAAGCAGTCGTCCACCTGTAAGCATTCAACGTCACCAAGAGCGAAAAAAGCACGTCAAGTTCGATCAAATGTCAAGGTTTTGCTTACTGTTTTCTTCGATTATAATGGCATAGTGCATCAAGAGTTCTTACCACAAGGTTGTACGGTTAATAAGGAGTATTACCTTGAAGTTATGCGACGTTTGCGTGAAGCAATCCGAAAAAACGCCCTGATTTATGGAAAAAGAATTCATGGCTTTTGCACCACGATAACGCACCTGCTCACTCGTCGTTGCTTGCTCGTAATATTTTGGCCAAAAACAATACCGTAGTCATGCCCCAACCTCCATATTCACCAGATATGGCTCCGTGTGACTTTTTCCTGTTTTCAAAGTTGAAGAGACCCATGAAAGGTCGGCGTTTTTCCTCAATTGAAGAAATAAAGGCGGAATCGCTGAGAGTGCTAAAGGACATACCAAAAAGTGAATATCAAAAGTGTTTCGAAGATTGGAAAAATCGCTGGCATGAGTGTATTATATCTGGGGGGGACTACTTTGAAGGGGACCACATTGATGTAGACGAATAAATAAATATTTTTTTAAAGAAACGAAAATTCCGGGTACTTTTTGAACAGACCTCGTACTGTATAGAAATATGATTGCTGTTCCTTATCTGTTCTGATACCTTCTCCGGACCATATTTTAATCCACGTTATTTTTTATTCCAAAGTGTCTTCTTCTTTGATTAACGGTTTGAGATAACAAGACTTGTATTTAGAGTTTCAGCCGCCACTGATAATGACTCGCTCTGCTAATGGTTTCATCGGATTTGTATTCCAGGTGGATAAAAAGAAAAAAAAACTAAGAAAAAGACGCGTATTCAAAACCGAATAAACCTTAGTGTACACCGGAAGACGTATTCAACAGAAACAAGTTATCAAATAGTTATGTAAACAAAAAAGAGACTGATATCATTAAAAATATTTCAACAACGGCACAGAAGGAAAGCATTGAAAAAAATTAATACAATCCTGCTTTCAACACTCATTAAATTTCACGGTAACTCAAAATCGATATTATTTTACGCTAATATTTTCGTTAATTTGCCCAATTTTCTTGCTATTATTTTCTATGGACGCCGTTATTCGCCTTGGGATAAAATATTCTAATAGTAGGTAAGCCTAAAAGCTCTTTCTGTGAAAAGGCCAAGATTCTACCTCGGGTTCAAGGGACTTCAGTAATCAACCTCGAAAATGTCTTCCCATCGACAACTGCCCTTGATTTATTTGCTTGAATCTTCGTATTGCACTTTATACATTCAATTTTCATTTCAATCAGATTTTTACTTACCTATTCGCTGATCTTCTGATCGAGAGTGAATACCTACGGTTTCACTGTAAAGTGAGTAGTGAACTTCAATTGTGATGAAAGGCATAGGAATGATTAGGTACTATGAAAGCAAAAACTTGAAACCATGCCATTGAAATTGACCATTGAAACCAAAAAGCCAAAAAAAATCCAAGCGTTGAAAGTCTAAGTAATTTATTTTTTATGCTTCGAAAATAACTCTGAAAAGTTCTATGAAGGATTTATTTTCAGTTGTCATTCATTTTATATTTTTGATGTGGTTTCAGTGGAGTTTTCCTCCGGTCATAATAATATCTATTTTCCCAGACTTTCATCACCTATTTTTATTTCTGTGAGCGGTATGCGCCCTGTAACTGCGGAGTACAGGATACAGGTATTCCAACCTAAGCCGGGAGTGTAGCATAATTTGTAGTGTAGATATAATTAGAAATATGTATTAACATTTCCATGAGAATATTTGGGATAGTAAGAAAACCTTTAAAGGAAAAATTATATGAACTTAGCTAAATTTTGATCCAGTTATCACAGTTTGCAATGCTATGCGTGGGTCAGAACGATAAATATAAAATACCTACATAAGTATTCAGACGATATGAAATTTCAGAGTCCTCCAACTCATTATACAATGCGTATGCATGCATTAACAAAGGAATTGCACTATTCATTAATGTCTCAAATGAAATTCAGCGGGTAACACAGGAGATTGAGAAAGGAGCTGATCATCCAACAGAAGTGTGTGAACGCCACTCACCTGAGTCTTAGTCATAGGTGAACTCTACCCTCACTGCATCATTAAATCTACGGGTTGAGCACTAAGCGAGTGATAGCGGAAAATCTATTTGTATTTTTTTTTACCGATTGTAAACTCAGCGGTAGTAAAAATGAACTCTGCTAAACGTAAGTTTCAAAAAGACGCAATAAATCTTAGTAACAGGATAAGTTAGCAGTATTTTCCCTTTTCGAAACATTAATCAAAAATCATCCAGTTTTCAGGGCCAAATTGATTCGAAATTTTTGCATCTTGTGCATTTTAAAGCCAATTTTGGCGACGCCCAGTCTCTCAGACCGGCCATTTAATCTGTCTGAAAATACAGACGAAGAATAACATGCAGCACTCCGTATTCCTTGGCAGCTTCCTATTTCAAACAATTATTGCGTTGCTAAAGCTTACATTTTACTTCGCAAAAGAATTTGCGCTCAAAGAGCTACTTTTGGTCCCACAGATAGAGAGTCACCACTTGCGTCTTTAATGTACTACGGGCATGATGGTATTCTGAACGATATCTAACATTTAAGTGAAATGCGAAATTTGTTTGTTCCATTGAACCAAAATTGGGAGGCTTTGTTTCCATTTTGTAGGAAAAATGGATTAATTAATAAATGTAACCGCAAGGCCGCTGAGCGATATGGCGATTATTATCTATTGTTGAAGTAACCTACCGATTAATTTTTGTTTCCATGGAGTATTTACGAAGCATTCTGTCAGACCCCCTCTCCTTTTGTATTTCCCTTTTTAGTTTCTTTTAAGGCATATTCTCTTTTATTCTGTCTATAAATCTTATTCTCTTTCTTCCTCTCCCTCGTTTACTCAAAATTCTACCCTCTATTACTGTTTTCAGCATTCCCTCACCGTTCAATATTCCCTCCATCCATATCTTCTGTCTCCTCCGTATCTCATCTAGAAGCTGCCTCTCCTCTCCCACCATGTCCAGTACTTCATCGTTCCTCCTCTTCTCCGTCCACTTCACCTTCTCCATTCCTCCCCATACGCTCATCTAGGTGGCCTCCAGTCTTCAATGCATAAAAAATTCAATTGCCTTACTTTCTTGATGAAAATGAATCGTATACATATCGTTTCAAGTACAAACTATTAGATGCCATTGTATTTTACACCAAATGAGGAAATTGTTCCTTTATAGGCAATAATCCTACTCCACATTGGTGAAGGAGACAGCGATAGACACTACTGTCGCATTCATTAGCGTCACTACTGTAGGGTCAAGTATTTACTGAGAACAATTCACATGAGAACATTACCATACTCATGAAAACTGTAATAGCGTACGAAGAATATTTTCAGGTGATTTAAGGCGCGCAATGTGCAGAAGGTACATAATTCTCGGCCCCAAGCGTGCAAAAAAATAAATAAACCAGTATAAAGCAATCCACCCGTTTCGTGTGAATAAATGAATTTTAATGAGTGCATTTATTAACATATTGAGAGCGGGCAAGACTTTTTGGAAGTGCGAATGATTTCGTTTCTCGCTGTTAGTAATTGCTGCGCAAGAGTCCGACAAGTGTGTGAGCTTTTGCTATATGGTGCAATTCACTGGGCAATGAATGCAGCATTTGAGCGCCGTATCTTTCTCAGAGTTGCTGTTAGGTGAATATACGTTGGGCAGCAATAAATACACTACCATTTGCCCATAAATTAACTTGACTCCCCAGGGGCCGTTTTAGTACGAATCTCTTAGGTGGGGGCGGAGTGGAGTCTTCGCATGACAAATCGAAGATTGTGGGTTCGAGGCCCGCCTAGATAAGTTTCCCCTATTAAAGAGCATGGCTGTCTTACAGGGTTTACTGATAGATTTTTATTTAAAAAAAAAACGATGTAAAAGCTTACATAAAACTTTTTTCGAAGGTGCGAGAATGAATAATTTTTTTTTTTAAACAGCCGAAAGACGAAAAATGATAAATTCCCTGGACTTAACGAATGAACGTCCCTTCTAAACATTCCGTGTGCATAATGACTGCGTGTGGCCAATGCGGTGGATAACTTCTATGTTGAAGGATCACGCCAAAGAAAAAGGAGAGCAATTTGTCACGGAGTAATTCACACATTATTTCGACGCAATATGCCGGACTCCCAGTGACTTGTGACAAACGTTACTCGGAATACTCGGCAGGATGTTTTGATTCGTTAAATTCTCCGTAAACCTACCTTCATTGTTGGAATATGTTTAATAATTGTTATGATCCATTACATACTCGTAAAAGACCTCTCTTTTTATAAAATTTAGATATAATTATCTGCCGTAAGTATTTTTTGCGGGCCGCATGTCATTGTTTCTCTGTCCACGAGTAGCCAACCTGCGGCATTTATAAGACATCCTCTACCCGGTGGATCCGGGTTCAAATCCCGGCGGTGGCAGAGATTTAAAAGACATTGCCTGATTCAGGACTGTTCCAGTGGTTTGTAAAGGCCATTTCAAGCGCAACACTCCGTCCTTCGAAAGGGACGTGATGTCGTAGTCCCCTTGGCGCCTTTCATTTGGAGCAGGCTAAGGCCGACGCCGGGTTTCCCTCCACCCTTCCTTCCCTTACCATTCCCTCGTGAGATAAATGACCTAAGATATTGGTCGCCTCCTCCAAATACCATACCACTCTAAGAAATCTTGTCCATTATTGCATTGGCTTGCATATACACTGAAAAAGCAGGGTTAACGAACGCTCAAATCGATAAGAAACTTAAATGATATCTCTGGAACAGTACCAAGTGTAGTATTTACATTCTATATGAACAACATTAACAAAGTGCCATGAAGTCATATCTACACCATTAGCTCCAGTCGTACTGAGAGCGCATTACTTATGTAGAACATAAATGATCTCCGGCTTCAGTGGGTTACGATTGGTTGATGGCAGTTTCACTAAAATTCAATCAGAGCCATCTATTTGGCACTAGGTTGAGTATTCGGAAATGCTTACACCTTAGGGATAGCGAAGTCGGCCATTTTATGTCAATTGTCCCCCATTGTTTCTAATGAGGCAATGCGCTGAAATATTTTTTTTTTCGGAGAGTTGTATGATGTTTGCTGCAATTTGGGAAAAAATTGGACGAGAGGAAGGCAGTGAAAGGAAGTAATCATAGCATCACAGCAGTAATTTCGCTAAAGAAAATTTTGTTTGGAAAGAAAACCTTTGCTGGTCCTCTTAGAACAGTCCGGAGGGCAACTGTAAACTATATCGTGTCTTTTACAAGCAAAGTACGCAAAATTTGCGTTGGCTCGGGAAACCGCCTATGTCGTTATGAAAACTGTCAGCCATATAAAGGGAGGATCTGGAGCAACTCCAGTTTGTGGTTAAAAATATAGCAATTTTAAGTACTCAGAAACACATTTATAATGCGCCTGATTGCGTTAATCTATTCGCGCGGTATTTCGTACAATTAATTGTTAAAATATGTCTAGATTTCACCTAAATATTCTTGATTGCCTGCGAGTCATGTCTGAAGAGTTTGGCATGGGATAAAACTTGAGACAATTTTACCCAAATCAGAATGACTCTTTTATTCAACTACAACCTTATCTCTATTCATTTGTTCCCTTGGGCTTACCTCTAACGGTCATTGAAAAACGAAAGTCATTTCCAGATTCAATCAAATTGGAAAGGAGAGTGTCTGCCGATATTTTTATGTAATTATCCAGTCGAAATTTCATGATTTTGGACATGTATTTTCACAGCAAATTTACAAAAGCCTTCAGCATTAAATAAGATTAACTTAGACCGTTTGTGCTGTAAGTTTTTATGAATAGTATAACTTTCTGCCAGTGTTGCCCACAGGATATTTCTTACTCGGTTCTAGCTACTCGAAATCGAAAATCAGAGAAATATTCAAGAATGAAATGCGAAGGAGAGGTCAAAGTGAGTCGTGAAACCTTCCAAAATGGATTTTTAAATAACACTGGCCAACAAAAAAGTTTGTTTGAAAACTTTTTTTATTTTAATAGCTGATCTTTATACATTTTTATGTGCCGAATCCAAACCTGGCCTTAGTTTTTTGTATCACTCATAGTTTCCAAGAAATATGTATTTTAATATTTAGTCTAATACCCCTATACAGTATATGGGAAATCAATGAAACACTGTGTTACATCATAAAATTGTTTGTATTCACTGTTCACTACATCGCGATAAAATTGTTTGTATTTACTACTGCGTGATAATACAGGGTTCACTTGTCAACTGGAATTGGTCTACATTTCTTTCCCTTTTTTCCTTGAAGCTTCTTGTGAAGCTTTTTCTGCGATGAATCGCTTGCTGAACTTTTCGGTGACTTTCCAACAGATATCACCCATTATCTTCGTTCATTAGGCCTACTTTTTCAATTTTATTATAACTATAAAAAAGCTGTTACATTCTAAAAATATTGCTTGATTTCATAAATTTAACTGTAAAATGTGAATAAATGGTGGGTGATACGACTTTAAAGCCATCATATTAGGATTCAGCAACTTAAAAAACAGGAATAAGGTATTTTCAGTAAAAAAGTTTTTTCATTGTTGGCCTGTGTCAATATCACCTAACCTTGTTTTTCGTTTCCAGGGGATGAAGGAGAAGGCCCTTCGGCGAGGGTGGTGTCTGACGGTCAGTGGTCCCGTCAGTGCAGCTACCGCGTGGACGACGCCCTCAAGGCCGCGGCCAAGGAAATAGCGCGTCGGAGGGGCGAAGCCCAGCTGTCTCTGCCGCCCAACAAAGGGGGAGGGGGGCACTGGGAGGAGTGGAAGGGGAAGTCGGCGGAGGGGAGGGCGAAGCGGGAGACCAGGAGGGGAGGGAGGAAGGGGAGGGGGAGGAGGGGGAGAAGGAAGAAGGATGGCAACAGCAAGGAAGCCGGATGGTCCGTACTGCACGACGTCCAGGTAAAATGATAAGTGGCGCAGAGAGGGGGGGGGGGGAAATGTTTAAGTTTAATACATTTTACTTGATTGGATTGATATTACTAATAGAATAGCGTAAGGGTTAATAAAATATTCCTCAAAAAGCCGTAAAACTTACCATTTTGAACCGTTTATCTTAAATTTCCGCAATTTATTAATCTCGCACCTACCGCTTATCAGCGTGGGTATTCCATACCCCACACACCCCGGTAGTTGCATCTAAACTCCCCCCTCCCCCTCAGCCTTAATTCCTAGCTGCGCCCCTGAAAATGATCACTACGATTCGATGCATTTTGATCACTGGTCAACAATCCTAAAGTTGCGCATAGTCTACTCGGATTTCCAACCGGTTAAATCTCTGTAGATGACGCGTTTCAACGACTATATGTTTATGAGTAGACTTCACGCGAATAAATCGTCGGAAATTGCATCACGTTTTACAATCTTAAGATTGTTTTGGAGTAGTTCCCACTTATTTCTCCTATCAGCTAATCTTTTCATGTTTACGTATTTCTTCTCTTTCACATCCTTTTTTACCTGTTCCCGCTGAAGTTGAATAAAACTTTCAATGTTTCCTGTTTTCTCGATTGCGAGACTCAGAGGCTGCGCGCTAGGCTTAGATTGCTTGAACAATTGAGAATGGATATCTTTAAGAGCGACACAGAGAACATAATGTTAGAGCCACAATATATTTCCAGGTCCGAGAGAATCGATAAATTAAGAGAGATGTTTTGCCGAACGGATAGATGTGTGAATTCGTTTTTCCCCCGAACCATAAAGGACTTTAATAAACGCTAGTCCCAACTTCGTTTGAGCACTTCATTTTTTTAGCTGTAAACGGCTGGTGTCCTAACACCCCCTGCCGCACGCCTTTTAGGCGGCTCGCGGGGCATTATGTAGATGTAGATTGCGTGATTTCACTTCAGCATAAAATAATATGATTTTTCTTCAAAATGAAAATTATATGATTGTAGAGGTTGTTTATGCCTTCGCTCTGGGAAAAAATCGCAAGGGTTTTCTTCTTTGCTTTTTAGGAAAAAATATCATATTATTCATGTATCGGTTAGGTTATGTTTCACTAGCCTCATAAATGAATCGGTTCATAGTTATGGGGAAAATTTAAATTTCGGTCCATGCATTAGCGCAAATTTGCCTTCAATCTCGCTACGCAATGCCTTGACAATACAAGAGGCTGAACATGGCATAATATAATTATTCCCTCCTCATCAATAGCCAATAAATTTGTGTTCATGTGGGTGAAGGTGCAACTTTTGTGTCAAATCATCGATTATATTAAATGAAATAAAATATTAGTAAGGTCTTCTGAGATAGATTGAAATTAACCGAAAAATTGGCAAAAGTCAACGGGATTTAATTTCTTTTTAATCTCCCGAACCCACTTACGAGGAAATTAGAAATCATTACTGCACTGGACAAGATTAGATACCTTAATCACCGGGGCTTAAAGGAATTTCGTGATTCCGCATCCTAAAGGATTTGCAGGGGATATCCTTTTATTTAGGATTTTCGTCTCTTAAGGACCCTTCCATTGATACCTATGCTCGCTCGGATGAGACGGGCCCTAAAGAAAAGGAAGGCCTCTGAACCCACGCCCCTCAACCCTTGATATGACATGGCATTGGAAGGAGGCGACCGATGGCTGAGGTCCTTTGCGCCGTGAGGGACGACTATGGAATAGAGGTGGGAATTTCGGTTCATTTGGTAGATTTGGTTCATGGGATTTGATTGGGGGCAATGAATCGGTTCTTTAAATCGTTCATAATGAACCGAATAAACCGTGGGAATCTCGTATCCATGTGAATATCGAATCCATATGAATATCGAATCCATCTGAATCTCAAATCTGTGTGAATCTTGAATCCATGGGGAATACATTATGCATGCGTAACCAGGAGCGGATCCAGGATTTTTTCTGGGGGTTACTATTACTGTGGTAATTTTCTATTTAATTTTATATGAAAGTTATTAAAATGAAATTAAATGATACTCCGTAATTAAAAAAATCCGCCCATGTGTGTAACGTGTTAGTCATGCTTGAATCCACGAGAATCTGTTAACCTACCGCATTTCAAATATTTCAAAAGCTTTCATCACAATTCTACGAAATCAGTGTATATTTACTTCTGTTACACTAAAATACATACTGCATATACCTGCGAGTCAAATCAATAGTAATTATGGCGAAGAGTTCATTTTTATTGCAAACCTGTGTGGCCACTAGTCAGAATATAATGATAATTCACCGCCTTTTATGGGTAGCATATACGCGGTCTAGCCGAATTCAAATCGTTCTTTGTAGGATTCATATCTTCCACCATTCATTTTGAACGATTTGGATTTGGAGAATTTGAATCTTCCATCGTTCATTTCGAACGATTTGGATTCGGCGGTTCATTTCGAACTATTTGGGTTCGGCGGTTCATTTCGAACGATTTGGGTTCGGCGGTTCATTTTGAACGATTTGGATTCGGCGGTTCATTTTGAACGAGTTGAATGGATATCGTAGATTAAATTCATTCGGTTCATGCCCTTGAATCCTTCATTTTGAACGATCCATTCATGAACGACACAGCTCTACTATGCAAGGAAGGGTGGAGAGAAACTCCGCGTCGGCATTACCATGCTCTCAAAAAAACGGCGCCAAGGGGACCACGGCTTAACGTCCCATCCGACGGACGGAGTGCTTCACTTGAAGTGCCCTCGACAAAGCACTCAATCGAGGTTTGGGCATTCTATGAGAAAACTGTGCCACCACCGGGATTTGAATCCGGACCCATCAGGTGAGAGGGCAACACTTAAACCACCAGATTAAACCGATCCGCCGCGCCGCCTTGTAAAAGGCAGGTATTTATTTTATTTTATTCTCAAACCACCGGATACAGCTCTTATTGGCCATTTTATACCGGGGTATTCAACAAATGTAACAATTAAACGTACACGAACAACCATGCCCTGGACCGGGGAAACATACCCAGGCGGGACTCGAACCCGCGACCTCTTGTTAGGCAGGCGAGGACGTTACCCTGCCGCCACCGAGGCCGGCAAATTGTAGTTTTTGCAGGACGATATCCGTGCATAAGATTATTGAACCTCATGAGGGCCCTCGGCGGAAACTATAGGCAGCTACCAATCACCCGACTACACTTGTAATTATAGAAGCAGAATAAAATGCAACATTTCTAATGATAACCTCCAATCCGTCGTCGACATTAGCTTGCACTGAACGAAAGGCTACAAGGGGATCACGGTTTAACGTCCCATTCCCTTCCCTCGTTTACTTCGTCCGACGGACGAAGAATTGCGCAGAAAGTGACCACCATACAATACTCAAGCTGGGATCGGGAAATCTCTGCAAATACTCAGGCACCGCCGGAATTTGAACCCGGGCCCACGTGGTGGGACGTAGAGGACATAAAGCGAAAGCAAATCCCTAAATCACCCCAATCAGGCCTCTTGGCCTTCTGAGTTCATCTACATATACATAATACCCTGCGAGCTACCTCTTGGGTGCTTCGCAGGGGGTGGTCAATCACCAGCATGCAGCATGCAATTGGACTCCCACATGCACACCACACGCTTCAAAAAGAGTCACGTATACTAACAAATTATACTACCATATGCTGTTAGAAATTAAAAAAATTCAGAAAAATGCATTAAGTTTTAGATAGGTTAGTAGGCTACACTACAAGTCATATAATCTATTTATGAGTTTTATCGCTGCCGTTATAATCTCTTATTGATCGTGGAAAAAAGGCATTCTGAATCGGTCTGTTCAACAATTTATCTCTCTTATTTTATTTATATGATCTAATCTTTCGTAGTATGTTGGCGTCCGTAAGATAGGGCTAACTTCGTTAGAAAAGACACTGCTCTTGAATTTATCTAAAAGATTTCAAAAGAGTTCAGAGTAAGCCGGGGTGGCAGTAGTTATAAGTGCCTGCGCAAGGGTTTTCTCTAGAGCGAATGATATTCTGCCTATGGCCTGCATTGCGGTCACGCGGCTGGCTGTCTCAGTTCGACCCCGACCTCCCGCATTTCGTCTCTGAGACAGTCGTGAATGTCGGAGACCTTCGGAAATATTCGTAAAATACACGAAGGAACATTCGGTTATGTTCTCCGTCTCTCGAACGAAGTCACATAGCTGGCCAGTTCGTGGAGAGTTCGTTTTCGCGGCTGCTTGCAGGATAGTGGGAAGGCAATAATAATTATAACTTTTATCGTCACATTATATTTGGTTTAAGTTATAGTCAGTTGGTGACTCGTCACAAATTAGCACTACAAAATATTCACTATGCAAAATATCATAATATCCAAATATCTCAATAGGATTACAGGCATTATGAAATACTTTTTGAACATGATAAAATGATTAAGATAACTTTTTTGATTGAATACCCATTGGCTATTCCACTATATGATGAACAACATAGGTATAATCTCTAGACAATGCAGAAAATACCTTCATTTTTAGACAAATGCAGACAAAGAATAAGCAAAGGACGAAATTTATGGTACGCACATAAATGATACCATACATTCATTGGATTCGTATCCAAGTGCTCTTAATTAAACTATATCAAGAAGTTAGCATGAGCATATCCACATATCCACTAAAATTGTAACGTCCAGATATTCCTGCATTGTGTAAAAAGTAGGGATGGTCGGATCGGATACCTCGGATCCAAATATCCGCGGATATTGCCCTTCATAGGATACATCGGATCCTAAGTCGCGGAAGACATCGGATCTGGATCCGAAATTTTAAATAATAGCGTCAGTGATTGAAACGCCCGATAAGGGTGGAAAGAGTTCCTATTCTCCCTTCGAATGCGCAGTCGCATCCGATTCTTGCCCTACTCATGAACCGTTTTGTTTTAAAGCTCTCGCAGAGGCATCCGAAGATTTTTACTATTTTCATTTCCAAACCCAAGCGTAACAGTTTGGGTCCTGAGCATGTAAAGTTGTTTAAAAGAAAACAACTTGAAAGCCTATAAAAATGATTTTTAATTTATAAAAATATTAAAATGTGTGTGAAAATATAAAAAACATTCCTTTGATTGTATGTACCTACCCAGAGTAAACTTGAATAATTACTTCGTTTAATAGCAGGAATTTGAAAATCCATTTGTATCCGAAAATATCCGATCCGAAAGATCCGGCTCCGAAAATCACGGATCCGATCCGAATCCGGATCCGAAAAAATCCTGGATCCGTCCATCCCTACTAATAAGTTTCGTTTACCCAGCCAACACACCGACTCACCAAATTCCCCATTACAATTTTTCGCATCTGATGCCTGCGTCCATTTCCGCAGGAGAGGATTCGCGCCGAGATGCTTCGTGAGGAGGGCGAGAAGCAGCTGAAGCAGCGTCGCATTCAGAACATCTTCGTGGAGACGAGGGGGAAGGGGGGTGGGAGGGGTAAAGGAGGTGCGGTGCATTATGGGAAGGGCGGGAGGAGGCGCGGGGGCAGGAAGGGGAGTGGGAAGAGAAACGATTGGGAGGCCAACAACAGCAACAATAATGGCAATGGCTCCTCTTGGCAGTGGGGGGCGAGAAAGAGGCGTGTGCCTCGGGGGGTGCACGAGTGGCCCCCGGGCCTCAGCCTCCTCCGCCCCCTCCGCTCCGCCCCCGGCATGGACATGACGGTCCAAGGGCTCTCCTTCCAGTCCTTCGATGCCGCCACCACCATGGGATGCAACTTCGGTGAGTACCTCTCCTCACCCACCACGAGGGTAGTGCCAAAAGTAATCGCCCCGGCTGTTGACCCAATAGTCAATCCCAACCTCGCAATTTGTGGGGGCGGTGGACGATTTGAATGGAAAAGGTCGCCAGGAGCAATTGATCACCACCCAATCAGTGGGGGGAGATATTCACTAAATTTGTGAAAAAAATATGTGCAAATTCGCGAGTTATGAGGATTGTTAAAGATGTTTTTAAAACCGCATGAAGTAAAAACATAAGTATAAGAATAATTTTAAGCAAATCTTTGTTAATCTATTTTTTTTATTTATCTCGATTACCCGAAAATAGCACAATGAGATCTTTACACCGGGAGTCCTATCAATCAACAACGGACAATTAAACACACACAACCATGTCCTGGAAGGGGCAACCTATCCAGACGGGACTCGAACTTGCGACCCTGTTATCTTTAGTATGGTAGGCGAAGACTTCTCCCTGCCGCCACGGAGTCTGACAACATCTTTACTTTTAATATCATGTGTATCTGCCAAATGATACATTGACATTGCTTAGAAAATCAATTATATGTTTATTTACAGTCACGAAAGTCCTAGAAGTGACAGCTCATAACCCTGCCCGCCGGGTCACTCATGGATCGTCTATAATCGGTACATCTATATCCGTCCATCTTCGTCCAGTCTAGCGGCGCTCGTCGGTCGCTTGCGGGCGGTCAGTTTTCCGGCGAAATTAGATTTCCAAATAGTTTATTCATGACATCACCATCAACTGTTGATTTACTCAGGTGGCAGATGCGTTTGCTGCACTACGTTGGCATACAGAATAGTATTTTCTTGTTATCCAGGCGAAGAAAGGTTTTGACAGCCGCTATAATAAAATAAGATTAAAATAAATAATAATACAATCCACAACCACACTTCTCAAATAAGGGTAAAAATATAATACAATCCATCACTACTATTTTTTTGAAAAAAAAATACAGTCAGAGGGGCGAGCCCGGAGACCTGGTGGGTCAGGCAGGGCTTGGATCCATTTCCTGCAAGATTACTTGGTTAGTCCAGTGATTGAATAGTGGAATACTAGTATGAATAAGGAATTACTCGGATGATTACTCAAGTGCTCAATTTTTTACGTAAAAGGGTATAATGAATACAACGGTAACGAAATATTGCTAGAGATCGTACCATCGTATACGCAAAATCCATTTTAGTAATCTGCATTGATGTATGCTACCAGGGGCGGATCCAAGATTTCTTTCTGGGGGGGCACAAGCAAGGCCGTATCCAGGATTTTGTTCTGTGGGGGGGGCACAATGATACCCCGTAATACAAAACGAACGCAATGATAACGGGAGCGTATTAAAAATCTTGCAAATTTTTTAAGAGCCTGGGGGGCACGTGCCCCCCCCCCCCCTAGATCCGCCTATGTATGCAACGTATTGTGGAAGATGAATGCTGCAGACGTAGTGGCTTGCCCTAGGTAAGGTTTCGAAGTTCTTGGAGTTGACAAAACGGCTAATTTTACGGTGTGCGGAGTCATTTATTGCACTGACTTGTCTACATTTTTGAATTTTTCATAAAAAAATAAATCGTATTTAAGAATAAAATTCTCTTTAAAATGACATATTACTTATTATTTAAACATGCGCACAAGCCCAGATATAAATTCGCAAAGCAGAGCGGTACATCGTTTTGACGCCGACAGTAGTAGTAGGTAGTTTTATTTACTTGGCTGCCAGTGAAGGGGTCGTACCTTCAGGGACAAATATAAAGCCTGGCGCACACGATCACTTTTCCCGTCTCTTCGAGTGATAGGCTCAGCGATAGGTTTTCAGCGAACAAAAGAGTGGTCACTCGACTCGTCATTTTCAGAATCACACAGTCATTCCCTTTTTACATCGCTTATTCCGTCACTTTGCGTACTTGCAATCGTCATACAATTGAGTGGTTCGGAAGCCAAGGAGTACAAGCGATTTCTCTTTCCTACACAGAGTTAGGTACATACATTAGGTATTGAAGGCAAACGAGATCAATTAGACACTTAGTAGTACATTTGATTTTCCACTCAATGTCAGCACAGAACAGAGACTCACTCATTTCCCTTGGCAACCAGGTTTTTGTGTATTCTAACAAATAACGTTACCTAACTCTGCTGAGAAAATAAAACACTTGTACCCCTTGGCTTCCAACCCACTCAATTATAAGCCAAGCGTGGCGTTACTATCGCTGTTAGCGGTCGTGCATTCTGATTGGATGAACGGCGGCACGGTACCAGCGATGGTTTCAGCGACGTAAAAAGGGACGGGCAGATTGATGGAAAAAGGGATGGGATTCCCATCCCTTGATCCATCGCGGGAAATGATTGCGTGAAACGGTCATTCTCCGCCATCATTGGGGCTATCGCTCGTAAGGGACGGAAGAGATGATGGTGTGATTTAGGCGTGATGGCAATGAGGATCCGCTATCACCGCATGTACGGTTAGACTATCTTTTGGACCATTTGGAAAAGAAAGTCGAAGAGAAGTTATACTGCCCAAATACGTCGAAAAAGAAGGTATGAAGGCTCAATTCATTCTGTCGTCGTACGTCATCCTTTCACAAGAATCCGCGGAACATCAACATGAATACTATTTTACATCAGCACAGGCACGTAACATCTTTGCCCATTAACGTTATCGCAGCCCAAACCTTCGTTTTTAACCTTTCAGGACGAATAGTCAGAGAAATTTTAATTGCTCCCGTTCGAGGAGGAATATTAGAGTGGAAATATTAGAGGGAAAAGGTTCAGCAACATGGGAAATAGTTTCTCTTTCGAGGTACCCTACCGAAGCTTTCTCGAGCCAAGGTGCTTCAATGGAAATACAATTTCTCGAATGACTAACCTCAGAGAAAGTGACCGGCGCGGCGGCGGGAAAAGAAATGAAGGAAATGATCTCTGAACATTACGCGATAGAATGCCCGATCATCCCCATTTAAGCACGACAATATCTCTGCTTCCTCTTTTCGTAATTGGAGTGAGGTTTTGAACCTGACCAGCTGCTATACGGATAAGGAAAGGATGATGCGATGTATACAACGATTATGGAATTGGAAAACATTATTGCCACTAAATTTATAAAAAATAATTAATTGTCATTTTTCTTAGAAATTCGATGTTAGACAGACGATTTGTAGAGCTGAAAGGAATATACGGGGAAAAATAATGCAAACGTTAATTTATTGAGAAAGCTGAGTCAGCTCGTCTAAACAACAACAATATTAATAACTCTTAATATTTTGATATCCCCAGTGACATTAAAAAAATATTCCATTCGACATTCGCAAAAGTATGAATAATTTTCCATTTAATTTCACTTTCCCATTTAATTTCAATCGATTGATTAATTGTATAGCCTCAAACACGTATGAATTCCACATTAATTCCCCTTTTTTTTCAGTTTGTATCGGTGAAATAGTGCTCAGCTACAAGAATAATAAATGCCACTAACAAGTAATTAAACCATTTTTGAATCCAGGGGGATGAATGCAAAGTTTTAATTGCCACAAATCCAAAAAAATCGTTCCTAAAAATATCAATTTAATATTAAAACCGAGTGGTGTCTAATTATATGGAGTCCTTACATTCGGAAAGAAACACCAAATTGATTTTTTTTAGCATCACCAAGCTGGCCTAATTGTATTTAGCAAATTTCATACGCTCCATGGAGATTCTCTTACCCCAAATAAAGGTCTAAATTCGCCTCTGGAATCAACCTTTACCCCCCTCATGGCCCACAATAAATGTTCTACAGTAATTTTATAGCATGGTTTCAGCGACTGATCGCCATTATCAAATGTGGGTTATTTATCCAGGTTTTCGGACACTATTTTCTCCGATGCTTCATGAACTCTAGCAGTTTGAGCAAAATTTCTTCAGAGTGGAAGTAAATTATGAAAAGACTTCCAGTGAGAAAATGGAATCTATCGCCAGCAAACAGAGGTTGATATACGATGAAAGGAGTCGGGATTGGGAAAATGGTGTCAACAGAGACGCGCAGTGTTGACAAGGGCTCTGGGCAGAGGACATCAGCGGAAGTTCTTCTTTCGCGTTCAGTCACGGTAATTTTCCGCTCTACTTCCCAATTGCAGTGGTATACTTTGAGCGGGAACAAGTCGGGTAAGTGAGGGGATATCGCATTGTTCCCATCGGCCCCACCGACTTCCATCGCTTTACTGATGCGGCTTAGGGCGTCTCAAAAAGGGAAGGGTGTTAGAATACCAAAGGTGATTATGTATCGTCGTGGAAGATGGCCAGTGGGACTACTTTTGCTGAGAATTAAAGAATGCAATATTCAGTCGATAGCCTATAGACTAAAACGCAATAGTATAAAACAGGGCCGCCCATATGGCGCAAGTAGCATGATATCAAAAATTGGGGGGAAATAATTTGGGGAGAATTTTTTTTAATGCTAAAACTATATATCGACTGGGGGAGAGAGTTATTGCTTTTGGGTGAATGCGCCCAGTGGCGCAGCGAGGGGGGGTTTTGGGGGTTAAACCCCCCCCCCCCCCAGAGCTCAGAGACATTTTTAAGTTTAATCCATTTTCTTTAATTGGACTGATTTTACTAATAGAATAGTGTAAGGATTAATAAAATATCCCTCATGAAGCCGTAAAATCACCATTTTGAACCGTTTATCTTAAAATTCCGTAATGTATTAATCTCGCACCTACCGCTTATCCTGGTGGGTATTCCATAGATACCCCCACACACCCCGGTATTAGTTGCACCTAAACCCTCCCCAGCCTTAATTCCTGGCTGCGCCCCTGAATGCGCCAATCGCCTTTGGTGAGGTATGGACACCTCTGTAAAGATATAATATATCCCTGATAACGAACACTAAATTTCTTTTCTGAAATACCTAATTATTCTCCGTATGACCAAAGAAAAAGACTAATTGGTGAATATATATGGAGAAAATCGGTCTTTCGAGATCGGATTATGTCTCTACGACTTGCCAATGACATAGCAGAGGAAGAGTACTTACGAGTAAGATAATAATATATATCAGCTGAAAATAAACACAGGGAAACTTAGATATATTCTTGCAGCAGAAGAGAAGAAGTCAAGACTAACATTAAAATAGGAAAACAAAAGCGATTAGATGAATTAAATCTGTTACTTGGGAAGCAGGATAAGTAGTGAAGGGAGAAGCAAGAAAGAAGTTATCAGCAGAATAGCCCAGGCGAAGAGAGAATTCCACAAAAAGAAAGATCTACTTACAGCGGGAAAAGTAAAGAAAAAAGTATCATACATAGTACAGTTCCTTTTATCAGGGGCAGATTAAGGTCGTTATTTTGGGGAGTTCATTATTTACCGCACTGCCTTGGTGGTATCCAATGCCTCGCTGCGATAATGAGTCTGCAGTCTGATATGGGTAGACAAGGAGCTTTTTCAACACAAAATATTCACAAAATATTTTTCATTGCTTTCCGTTATGCTGGTGGAATAAAATTTACATTGGAGAGCCACCTTTAAAATTAACATCTTTTCAATTCTTACAGAAATTACGGGGGACCGGCTGCCCCCCTGTTTCCCTCCCTTATTCCGTTACTCCCCTTGATGAGGACAATATTAGGTCAAACAAATATAAAATGGCTCCATGTACATAAAAAAATTCCACAAATGACTTTACTTCATTTAATTACCCAGGGATGGATTATCGTGGTTGTTTTGATTAATGCTATTTTTGATTTGATTTGATTTTTGATTTGATTTGCTCCATGCTAATTCGTCTGCTTGGGAAAGTAACTCTTCGAAATTAAAAATATTCCAATATTACCTGCCGAACTGGTGAAATAAAAACTTGCATTGAAGAGCAATCGCAATGAAAACCATCTCTTTCTCTATTTTTCCAGGGATTACTGGAGCCTTGCACCCCCAAACATCCCTCTTAATCCGCCCCTTGAATAATCGAAGTTTAGTCTAGAAAGCTAGATAAAAGTTGAAAAGAGCTATTGGCGAAATAAAAGATCATTGTTTTTATGAGGCGATTTTGTCACTTCTTTTCGGGGCTCGTAAGGGTCCAAGTCCAATTATGTTTCGCTTCTGATGTTAATCTATCACAGTTCCCAGCCAAATGGGAATATCCTGGCTATTTTACACAACATTTGTTTCACAAAATAAATAAAAATCCTTTTTTCATAATCAATTGAGTCATGGCATGCAAGAGGTTTGATATAGTTAGGGTTAAGGGCACATTTACGGTATATGTGTTTGGGATTTAGAGAAGGCCCGCGGTTCCAGAGATGAATATCTCGCTGTTAAAGGCGGTAAAGGATTTTGAAAATTTTGGAAGTGCAAATTTCATTAACGATAAAACCGGCGTCATTTTCATATCTTTCCGGATGTTCCTATATTCAGGCACTGACCCAGGTGGGCTTTGGAGGCTTCAGCCCCTCACCCCCCGAAATGTATTCCCTTGCGGCGACTGCCTGCCAAACTTCCCCTGACCATTGACCCAGGGACAACTCTACTCTGACAGTCCACATTTTGATATAGTTACATCACACGATGCCTGCCACAGAATCCCTTAGAAGAAACAAATCCATAATTCAATACCTTTTCCCACAGAACAACATACAGTGTTTCAATTCTCAAACAGTGGCGTAGCCAGGGGGGGTCCGGACCCCCCCAAAATATGAAAACACAATTATTTTCCTTCACAAAAGAAAACAAAATATTTAAAAAATCATGAATTAACAAAATATTTTTTAACAAATGACGTTTTCTCGATTATTAAAAGTGTTTAAATTAGTTTAAAACCCATTACTTACAATTAGTACCCTGTTTTTCAAAAATTCTCCCCCCTGGTTTTGGACCCCCCCCCCCCCCGAACAAAATTCCTTGCCACGCCACTGTTCTCAAGCATCGGAACAGCATACCTTTCATTAAATCAGCTATATATGTTTTGCGTGCATAGTTCTGAAATTTAAATTCATCCCTGAATATTGGTAGACGTATGAAATGTAACTATATAGAAAAATGTATAAAAATCGAGTATCAGAAGATAGCTGGCCCTGGGCAAGAGGTTCGGGAGATGCCTAGCGAGTAGTCGCCACAAGGGAATGAATTTCATGGGGACTGAAACCCCCAAAGTCCCACTCCTGGCTACGTGCCTGGTTATGGGGGATTTTTTCCTCTCATTCCCTCCATAGTTAAGGCACAAGTTTTAAGTGTAACTACTACATGTTTAGCATAATGAAACCACTTGTCTATTTCCACTATTCTTTATTTATACCGACCTAGGTTTCGGAGCATAATACGTTTTTTACCGACTCCAACTGACACCCCCCAAAAATGTAACCCCTCCATTGATTAAACCCCCCACTCACTGAAAAGTTTCCGTTGCTATGGCCTTGTTCTTAAGAGTAACAGAGCTAAGAATACTGAACAGAGTAATAACCGCGGCTTCCCATCCGACGAGGATTTCAGTGTAAAGTGAAATGATTCTTCTGATCTTTCTCACGCCTTCCAAATCTTTCCCTTTCACGTTATTTCTCGCAGCACGCGGCGAGGGCGAGGCTCCCCCAGCCCTGAAGGTGGCCGTGGTCTACAAGAAAGCCATCGTCACCGGCCGCGTGGGAATCAATGGTCGCCTGCACGGCGCGAGTGAAAACCGCGCCGCCACCGGCGAGGAGGGGAAGGAGAGAGGCAACAAGAGGTACATGGAGTGCGAGATGAGCGCCAGGGTGAGCGATTTGACGGTCATCGTCACGATCCACGCGGAGAGGAGAAGGAGACTGGATGGGGGAATGGGTGGTGGAGGAGCAGGAGGCATGGGGGAGTGGGGGCCAGAGCCAAGGGGAGGGGAGAGCAAGATGGAGGATTCAGCGGAGGAGGGGTGGAAGGAGGAAACGGAGAGCATGGAGAAAGCAGGAGAGGAGACGCCGAAATGGAGGAAGAAGGCGGAGGAAAAGGGAGAGGAGGAGACGAAAGACCCCAAAGAGGAGGTCCTCAAGGATGGGGAGTGGAAGGAGGCTGAGGATAAAGGTGCAGAGGGATGGAAGGAGAGCCAAAGTGAGGAGGAGGAGTGGGACACTCAAGAGCACTCGGTGGAGGAAGGTTGGAAGGAAGAGAAACCGGAAATAGGACAGGAGTGGAGGAGGGAGGAAGTACCGCCCGTTTCGAAGATGGCACCCGACCCTGTGGGGGCCTTTGAGACAGTAGCCAAGACAGGGAAGTTGGAAGAGAGGGAAGGTGAGAAGATAAGTGCTTACCACCAGAGGGACGAGCCCCAGATCAGGGCACCTTCGAATCAGATCGAACCCCCAGAGGAGGGAGACGAGAGGCCGAGGGAGAGCACCAGGGTTCCCAGGGTCGCCTGGGGGACGAACCCTAGGGAGCAGGGCGAGAAGAGGGCCGGGGAAGCTTGGAGGGGAGAAGAGGAGGAAGGGTTAGGGTGGACGGAAGGGGGTGCTAGGGGCAGGGTGGGTAGGAGGGACGAGGCCAAAGGTGGCGGTGGTGGTAGAAGGGTTGAGAAGTGGGAGGAAGGGAGGGGGTTAGGGTCTGGGGAGGGGGATACGCTGGGTATGGATGCAGAAAAGTGGGGGGGAAAAGGAGAGGGCGGAGGCAAGGTGAGGTCGGGCTGGGTGGGGTCAGTGAAGGAATTAGGATGGGGTGAAGAAGCAGAGGAGACGGCAGCCAGTAGGGTGTCAGGGAACAGGAAGGCGAAAGAGGATGATTGGGAGCCTGTTATAGGGAGCAAGGCCCCAAGGAGCTGGCAGGCCGAAAGACCAGAATCCAGTGCAACAGAGGGAGGAAAACTTCAAGGAACAAGGAGTGAGGCGCTTAGGGAATGGGGAGGGCCAAGAGGGGAGGAAGATAGAAGGGGAAGGAGCTGGGAGGGAAGTAAAAATGGTGGTTCCTCCCAGGGCAAACATAGGGGGGTACGAGGAGGACCTATTCCACATGGTAATCCACATTCAGGGTACAGGGAGAAATGGCCGGTGTTGATCAGGGGTCCTGGGGTACCCGTCGAGGCTAGCGGGCGTGGGGGAGGCCCTACTGGTGTTGGTGCGGAGAGGAGGACATGGGATGAGAAGCCAAAGGCAGAGCGGAGGAGAGAGAGGTGGCCTGTGTTTGAATCCCGACCCCCTGACAAATGGGCAGTCAACTGGGTTACTGGAGAGAGAAACAGGGGTTCGACTCCCGGAAGGGACTCCCAAGGACCTCACCCAGGACAGCATGAACACCATGGTCCTCCGGGGGCCAGAGGTGATACAGCCAAGGGTCCATTCCTGGAAAGTCGAGTTAGGTCACAACATCCTGGATCACGAATGGGGGCCCGCCAAAGTCCACATCCCTCAAGATATCCAGCAAGAAGTGAAGAAGGATCTTCTGACCATTCTCATGACGCTGGTTTCTTTGGCGGTCAACCACCTTCTGGCAAGCGATACAGGAGGTCAACTGAGAAGTACAATAAGCCAGAAAAGAAAGCTGAATTCAAGGTATTGGAAGAACTTAAGAAAGACCCTTGGTGGAGTGGTAAGCATGCATACCAAAAAGATGCCAACACCAGAGACTCAGAGAGGAGGGCTTTCATTGACCTGCTGACAAAAATGACAGAGCAGCAGGGTAATTCGGAGGCACTGGTGGGCATGGATGACATCCAGGTCTTTGAACTTCACCCCCACAGAGAAAACATCACCAGAGGTAGTCAAAGAGAAAGCCAGAACTCTGAGCTACTAATGCAAGCTAAGTACAATGTGAAACCATTGTTGGCCAAAGAAGATGAGAATCTAACTAATGGAACTAACGTTGCTTGGAGCAATATTCAGGAGAAATTTGGCCATAAAATAAAATTAGGATTCAGTCACTTTGGAGGAGGTAATCGTTCTGTTTTTAACGCACAAGTTGAAGAGGGCAGGAGAGAAAGGAGAAAGAGATCTGGAGACCAACTTGGTGGGCTTGAAAGCCTAAAGCATGCCAGGTCACCAATCCTAATGAAGTCGGAATCTTTTATGGTTGGACTGCCACTCATTCGATTCTCTGGCTGCACAGAAGACTTTGGGTGGTTGAAACAGAGCTGGGAGTCGGAGTCACAGGTAAGCAAATATGCTCATAACTTTGATTGATTCCATCGTTAAATTTGTGTCAAGTGATGCAGAATGAAATGTACCCACTGGGCACACACCAGAAAAAATGTCTCCTAGCCTTGCTCACATACACAACTTTCAAGTAATAAAAATCCATTTTAGAGTTATCCAACCCTATTATGAAGTTCTATGTGACACAGACCAGTCATGCTATTTCAACTACTCAAGTAGCCACCCAATATCAGGCTTATGTCAGACCAATATCATCTGCCAGTGTTGGCCCTATATTGGCAGCTGATATAGGGCCAATGTCCAAATGTTGTCCAGATCTTTATAACATTTAGTGTTTTGTTGTCGATATTTTCAGCCTATATTGGCCTAATATTGGCAGCCTATATTTACCCTGTTTATCAGCATTCACCCAATATTGGACTGTTTTCTTCAGCCATTGCCGGACCGTTATTGGCAGCCAATATAGGGCTTATGTCATAACGTTTTGCATTTGTAGCCCATATTGGCAGCTTTAGGGTCTTTAAGGGGTTAAATTGGGCGAATAACTATGCTATATGTAACTGGAACAATGTATCCCTTTATTGAGGCACGAATACAAGTGTGTCTCAATCAGGCGAATCGCGATGGCCGCGGATTCAGTCACAGGTTTGTGCTACGGCTGGCACGTCTAACTCGCATGGGTGCCGGGACGCTACTCTTGGATAAGGGCGCCAAATCCCCAGGGTCCCGTTACCAGCCCCAAGGGTCCTCCACCTGTCTCCCTCCAGGCGGTGCTGCCTTTCGGCGGTAGCACGCAATGATTTGAATGCTACAGCAACCTATATTAAGGATATTTAACATAAACTTGCCATTTAGTTTTAAATATGAATCGCAAAAGATAGAGGCAGCAAGCATGTAGTTTTAGTCAAGTTAAAGTAAGTTAAAAAAATAATTGTTTTAATTTATTTCTATTGAAAAGGTGTATCTTCAAATTCATGACGAGTTTAGGCTTAATGAATTTCTCAGAGCAAATTTGAGCAACATCCGATGGTGGGGTTTGAATTCAAAGTAAGCAACATGGCTGTATAGAGCATGTTTAAATAAACAGTTAATGATAGAGCCATATGACTTTGCTGTCTAGTGGCTGAGAAAAAGTCTGATGATAGACTGACATCAATAAGCAACAAGCTAACATCAGTTTATACCAGGCTAAGAGATGGAACCAGTTGACTAAAATTTCTGAGCCAGATACTTTCAAATGAATAAATATCCAAGGAGGGTATGATGGAAGGCATCTTAGATTCTCATATTTTACTTTGAAATTCATCCTCTTGCTAGGTGAATAAAATGTTGTTCCTCAAAGTATGCTCTGTAACTGACAGCTTTGAAAAAAGTCAAAATCAAAGATATAATTTTTCTTACAACATGAAAATATGTAACTATATATTTCGCATAAATAGTCACTGATATGCAGAGTTACCATGATTCTTCATTAATGTCAAGGAGCATAGCCTTCTTAAATCTACCAAAAATAACTTAGTATGGATTAACCTTAGATAATTTTAAAGTTTTTTTACCTTCATTGCATGATACCTATACATACCCTGAAAATATGTAAATATTTAAATCATGTTATTGGCTTAGCATCCATCACTGTTTGCTTCATATTTAATGGGTAAGTACGGATTTGCATTACATTTTAGAGTATCACTTAACTATACAAAATCATACCATACTTTATGACTTGTCAACTTGCTTTTCAATAGTATAGGAATTATGCATGCTACAGTTACAATATTTTACTTTATAAATTGATTTTGATACCTACCATGTAATTGTGCTTCCAGTTCCATGGAAATTCCCAAGTAAGAGGACCAGATCCTCTGCGGTTGAAACAAGAAATGGAGGGGCTCTTTTATGGCGGAGTGAAACGCATGATAGGAATGTTTTCGGAGAGGACCGTGAGAGGCATATTGGCTGAAGATCTTGCAACAAAATTGGGATTCATAGTTTCATATGGATGAACTTTAAGGTACTTGATCACTCCTTGAAAAACAGTCCAGGTCTGTATTATGTCCATCTCATAATTTGAGGCTAGCTGTAATTGTGATGAAAATAACTTGATCTTTTTTTCATTATATATGTAACTTTGTTGTGACTGGATTTAAGTCACTGATAAGTTATAAGATAATAATGATTATTTATCTTGATGCAAGAATTGTAATTTTATCAGTTAATTAACTGTAACAAGAACTAAGCTAAATGGAATTAACTCTAAAATTATTTTCTCTGAGCTTACAAGAAAGTTTTGATTTTCCATCATAGTGGAGGGATAAGGTGTAGAGAATAGTCTATTAAGAACAGGATAATCCATTCATTACCATTTTCTTAGAAAATTTTCTTCATGTCTATAAAGAATAGGATAATCTATTCATTACCATTTTCTTAGAAAATTTTCCTTCACATTCTGCTTCAAGCTTTCTTTGCTTTGTGCACTGAATCAATTGAACAGTTAGTTGCTTTCAGGCAGGGAAGGGTAAATAAGTGAGAACAGAAGTGGGTAGGAAAGGGACCAGCCACAGAATTCATGGGCACATAATCTCATTGACTGCAAATGAAACAATGGGTAATCAAAGCTCTACTGTGCATAAATTTCTGAATGTATGAAGTTCTTGATCATCTAATATGAATTTTGAATCGCGACTCACCACCAATACTCAAATACATAGCCATCTAACTCGAAATTATGAGGATGTACAATAGTACATATAAATTGACACACCACTGCAACATACATCAAGAGCCCCTTTTGTATGGCCACAAAAGTGTATAACCTTTTGCCTCTGACCTCTAAAAATACTCCCTCGAGAGCTATGCTCAAAAATAAGCAGAAACTTTTTTTGTTAGAGGAAAGTGACCAAATTGTTCACTAGGTTTTCAAGAAGTGTTCTCGTCACAAAATATGGTAATTATTTTTTTGTACGTATACATTGTATGTAACTCGTCTCATATCTTACTGTGTAAAATCCTACGACAAATAAATCCTAGGATATCATAATACTGATCAGTAGAAGCTTCTCAAGTTTTATGTATTACATGCAGAGGAATGGTAAGTGAGTTCTTCTTACCATGGGCGTACCTAGAAACAAAACTAGGAGGGGGGGTGGGGGAGGTCAAAACTAGCCGTGGTTGTTCAAGTTGTAACATTTTTGCACAGAAAACGTTAATGAAACCAAAATTTTAAGGAAGCATTTTATTATTTTTAAAAATTATTTGCTTGAAAAAAATTATTTTTATTTTAGTTCCATATCTTATACTAATATCATTTTTCTTCAAAAGGAAAATTTGTTCATAACTTCTGTTTATTGGGACTGAGAGTCATGGAGATAGGGAAATTGGGGGATGATTAGGGGAAAACTACAGAGACAAAATATATGGAAGAATATTGAGGTTGAACTTGCAGAGTGTTGCTGCATTCAAGAGACAAGTTGTGCATTTGTTGCTGTCCTAACTGAGTGCCACTTAAACACTACGTTCTTGACTTCTGCTACCCTAAATTCTCATGTAGAACATGCTCTTAATCCATATTTTTTGTCCAAAATGTCCGAATTTACACACAAGGTAAAGAGTACACATTATGCGTAGGAATTACTTGGTAGGCACCTTATAAAAAATATCTTTAAGCTTTTAAAAGTTAAATCAGTGAAATGAAGATATTGCTTGCAGATTTCAATGGTTTCAAGAACTTGAATTTCAGTCATCACGGTTCAGCCCATGTCCTGAACATAGTAAAGGAGAGCACATTATATCTACCTGAAATTTTGGAGAAATCTTTGAAAAATCTTTGAATGCGGGCATGATGAAGTACAGCAATAACCTTCATTTAATATGAATAATCGATAGTACATATTTGTTTTCATTTTTTTTTCAAATATATCACAACTGCACCCTTCAAAACTCTAAGAGAAATGGAGAACCATGCTATGAATAAGAGGGCCATGCCTCTTCTTCTAGATACTCTGGATACCATTGTTGATGAAGGAGAGGAGGAGGTAAAGATTGGATGCAATCTAAGGTTAGAGAAATGGTTCAAAGTTGCAAGCCAAAGGTTTTAGTGACTCCCTCAGTTTATTACCATATCAGGGTTGTTCACATCACAGGGAATCAAGAGAAAAGAATATATGCTTAGGGAGACTAAGGAAAGAATTAGCGAAAGAAAGGTGCTTTTCCTTGAATATGCTGTGAATCTGGTACAAAAAGACCTGATCCATGAATTCAATAAAATACAATGGGAAGCTGCAAGATTTGCCAAAAGGTGCTACGAGTGAATGGTTAGCATAACAAAGCTTTTACGCAAATTAGTCTAGGACCTGCAAGAGACTTGGAGGCTACGTGCTAGATTTAGACTGCTTGAAAAATTAAGAATACATAGATATCTTACAGAGTGACGCATAGAGCATCATCATCAAAACTAATCATATTAGTCCAAAAGGAACAACAAATTAAGAGAAATATTTTGATAAGTAGATAGCTATAGAATTTTTTTGCTAAACAATAGAGGACTTTAATAAATGCTAGGTCAGACTCAGTATGTGTATCTCCTTTTCTTTTTTTATCTGTCTTAAAAAAAGGCTGTTGTCCTAACACCCCTGCCATAGGTGGGGCCGCTCATGGGGACAAGGAGAAAGAGAAATGCTAGAGATTTGAGGAAAAACATTTTCTCCTAACTGTTCGCCAGCACTGAGACTTAAGAACACACAATGAATCTCAGCCAACATATACGAGTAACTGCCAGACCTTCTCCCTTCTGATACCAGCATATGCAATACCATGAAAGTTACCATAGAAGGCAATACATGCAATTAACTCAAACCTTGTAAGATGAGCAGCCATTGTTGCTGTTTTCTGGTTTTTCTGTCATTAACATGTTACGGGAAGAGTAACTGCAGTAATTGCTGTACATAATTGTAATTGAAGAGTAATTGCTGGTTAGGGAAAAATGGCAAAAGCTATATACCTACATAGCTATTACCACCACACTATGTGTATATGAAGTTGCTTTGGTTTCTACTGCTGAGCAACCCCAAGATTACCTTTAAATTCCTTCAAAATGACTTCACCAGGAGCTTGGCGTGCCCATATAGGCATCGTAATTTTAAGGCTTGCAAATTATATACTGCAGCAAAGGGCAACCATTGGGCATTAAAATCGGGTGGATAAAGGTTAAATTGTAGTTATTGAAGTTTTGGATGAGATTGCATGCAGTAGAGAACCAGAACTGAAGAAAAGGGACATTCACAGAAGAATAGATAGGTACATATAATTGATTTATTAATGCAGCAGCTAGAAAAGAATGGGCACATCCTCTTCCTTAGAAGTAAAAAACTGTAAAATAAGTCACCATACATAATACTTGAATGGCTAGTCAAAATTCTCTCTAAAAGCAGTACATACATATTAACAATTACATTTATTAGTTTTAATCTAATATAGGATAATCGTTTTGATTCCAGCTCTTTCTTTGCAGATAATCCCACCACATTTCTACTGCAAAGGTACTCTGGACACACTGTGGTGGTATCCATCATGGTAAGAAGGAACTCGAGCGATGAAAACCAAGATAATGAGTGTAGCCTGTTTCTCCTATTACAAAGTTATATTCAGTGGGCAGTTTCCTGAGTTAAAATTAGAGTCAAATGCTCAAAATTCAATGAATGGTTAACATTTTCAATCCCATTGATGACTCCTTGCAAAGCAAGTTTTACAAAAGCGAAGTGAATAAGTACATCCGACAAAAAAAAAATGAGTAAATGAGTCCATTTTCCATACTGCAACTATAGCATTCATCGCACCACGTGTTTTCAAGATACAGACTTCAATGATGATGAATGAGCTGAGTGACACCTGTCAGAAAGGCAGAATTTAAGCACTGATAACCCATGTAAATATATTTGCAAGCAAAGATTTTATGTAAATAGGTACTTCACGGAGTAAAACTTCTTCAGATTGAATGTGGCATTTTATGAGTTTTCATAGAGAATGAGTTGCTGAATCTATTGTATATTTATTGCTGTGACCATATTTTTGTGATATACATATCTTTCTCCAGTTATTTTAATTAAAATAAAGTTTTTAAAATTTTTTACATACTTTGTATACATAATTTATGTACATAATTTATAATCCCTTTCCAAGTCATTCAAGAAGACTCCAATTCCTTCATCTCCTGATACAAGAGTCAGCCTACAAATAGAGGTGCATCACATGAAGCATGTTAAAGGCCCATATTCTTCGTCGACCCTGTAGGGTCAACCGACCCTGGATATGTCATCAGCCCCTACATAAAGCAATCTCGCCCTACATACACCACATCAAGCCCCAAGTTTTTGGAACTAAACGGGCCCTACTTGATGTAGGGTACCAGAACCAGCCCCACACCCTACAAAAACATGGTGGCCAAATTTAGTCCGCTGATCACTTTGATTAAAGAATCTACGCTGTAATGCATATTAAGGGACTTGAGCTCACACCAGCCATTTTAAAATGTACAGAAATACAGCAGAAAGGTAATAATATTACCACACTATACCCATCAAGTGAAATGAATAATAAAATTTGCTGAAGTATAATGAGTACAATATACTGGTAAACATCACCTTGTCTCTGCGGATATATGTATATTAATATTTTTCATGTTTGGCACTTGGTACGCTTTTGAGAAACCAATATCGTTTACGTACAACCATAGAAAACATATTTTCATGCCGCTACTTGCCACATAAAAAACTTAACTAGGGAAGGAAAAAGCAAATGACAAACCTTGATGATGCAAGGTAAGTTCTCACGTCAATAATCATATTTGCCCCGTACTTATCACTATCTAGTACATACCGCTTTTGAAGAAATTTAAAGACAATATGATTCTACTTTTGGCTCGATATGAGTCTTTTTAGCGATAATAAATGTACCGGCACGACCTGGCAGACGACACAGATTGTTTATTTACCTTGAGCCGTTGACCTAACAATACGCCTGAAAATTATCAGACGTCTTTTCTTAGTTTCATAGTTAGGTCTCATTATGCAACCAAAGTGGAAAATTGGCACTGTGCCATCATCTACATCATTTCTGAGAATTAGACGATGAAATTACCCCCCACCATTTATGTAGGGTCAACTGAGGAACCCATGTAGGGGCCTCTTGTTATGTAGGGACAGATATGTAGGGTCGACTAAGAGTACGGGCCTCAGAAGAGATATGGGTATGATGGGAAGAGTGAGGGGAAGAGGTCGGGGGAGCACATTGACAAAGGCCAATTTTACGATCTGTAGTTACAGATAGGGAATCAAGAGTGTGGCTTTGGATGCTCCATCTCTCCCAATGACATTCGTCTCTCTTGTGACCACTGCCTGCCATACATTAACTCAGGAGACAACTAGCCCAGGGAAAATTATCCCCTAACTTTCTTTAAACTATTAAAATAGTGAACTGAGGTCAGGGTGTCTTATCAGAAATTTTCTCAAAATCAATGATGAAATAGTTTATAGAATATACTAGAATAGAATATACTCCCTGAAGTTTGAAATGGTTTCAAAAAGTCAGATGGATTTCCGAAACAATTACCTAAGGAGACCATTCCATAATAACTGCAGCCACTTCAGTAAAAATCAATCATGATTATAACTTTCAGCACAATGAAAATGAAACTTATTTCTTCTTAAATGAAAATACAGTTTTTTGATGCGAGGGAATCGATAAAAAATGAGCAGTAAGAGCAACCAGCATACCACACATGGACACGCGAAATTCACAACTTTCATTGGAGACAAAGTCTCAGAATTCGAAAGTTTCTAATTAAGGCTCTGACCCTGGTCTCAGAATACTAACAGCAGTGTAATTGTCAATTATTTTCCGTCATTGAATCCATTTTTAGAGATAAATCTCTGGGACTGAAGTGTTCGAGCTCTGTAGGAAGCTGAGACAATAAGAATTGGATGCATTTCTGAGATAAATTTTTAGATGAAGTCTCCACTGGACACGAAACTTTACTCTGTGACTTCCATCAAAGTGGAATACTGGAGTGTCGGTTTCCTGATGCACCGTTTTAAGTTGGAATTATTTAAATCAATCACTGCTCATCAATAAATATTTTTCAGAGGCCCTCTCTGGATCCACCACTGCTACAAGCTCAACTATTAATTATAGGAGGATGCGTTTGGTGAAATCCATACTTGGCCAGCCAAATACAGTTCAATGATGTATCAAGCAGTGTGAGTCAACCGCTTCAGACAATCCCCAGAGTGTTTTGAAGATGTTTTCAGCACCCCCTCCAAAATAACCCCCACCTTCCCCAAAAGTTAATTTCCTTAAATATCTTACAAATTAAATCCCCAAATTTTTTTTTTCGTTCATGGGGATGACTCAGCCAATAACCAAATGATTTTGAATTTAAATTTTAAATACTTAACTATTTATCACTTCCATGCCACAGAAATCTTTAAGATAACAAAGAGAGCTCGAGAATGCTTGACAGTTAAGCATTCCATAGTTCTAGAGAGGAATATCAGGATACGAGCAGAAAAAATGGGATGCCTGGTCATACCCCAGGAGGGTACAATGAATACTTCAGTAGCTCAATGCTTATCGTACAATGCTTCAAAGCATTGCAGGGAGAACAAATAAAAATGCTCAATTAATGAGGAATACACATTTTATTTCAATTCACCACAGTCAAAAACCCCAATTTTACATGAAAAATTCTTTCTCACTATGATTTATGTACATAATAGAAGTCCTCTATTGCTATTACAACAAAAAACCTTTTTTTCACAAATTGTACATGGGTATATAGATTTTTTTTTGGAGAATGGAGGGGACACAATAACAGAAAAATGGGTAAGGCAGTAAAACATGAAAAAATATGCAACATATCACTTAATAATAAACAAATATGTTAATTACCTTGCTGTGATTATTCGGCTCTCTTTACAAAAAATAATAAACATTAAAATGTCCCACATCTCCCTCTCTTAATATATTTTTTTTACAGTTTGCTCTTGGAAGAAAGAAAAAGTTTCAAACAAATTGGTCACTTCCGAGCTTTCGCTTTACCACTAATTCCCCTCCTCACTTATGTACACCATCTCACAGTTCATCGGCGGTACATCTCTTTGTTCACCATTCTTTTCATTTCAAACAATGCTATGGTCCCCAACGGATATCATAAAAAAGCATGATCTTTCTGATTAAGAGGGAAACCTGGGCCAGATGCAGTTGAGTTCAAGTTTGCAATATACCATCACTCAATAACATTGAAAACTCTCTTTCAACAAAAGCAAGAAACCAAAGTATAAAAAGCTGAAAAGGAATTCAGCCTAATATCAACACCCATTTTAGTCAATTTCTTTGAAAAGTAAGTAAATCATGCCATTTTTAATACTAACTTATATTTATATGTGTTGGCATAGGGACTAGACAACTGTGCAGCAGACTGATGACTCTTACAATATTTTTGCCTTTTTGATGGAGAATTAATTTTTTTACAACTAACATATACATAAAAAACTTTCATTAAGACAAACTTTCAAGTGACTGACATTACCTCCCTTCTAAATCAAAGGCACTATCAATTGTCATTCGAATGTATTACTCTTCAAGAGAAAAATGGTATGTACTTTTAAAATGGACTCTTAGTTTTGTTAACTTTTGGAATGTATGTTGTACATGATTCATAGTACAGTGTTTTTATATACAAATGGTCTGCTTTAAAGGTAGATCATTAGTGACCTCTAGAACGCTTTTGTAGACAATAACTAAGGACACATGCGTCTTCCATTTTTTTGTAGATTAATGGAATAGTAAATATTAGAAAATATGAACACTGTGTTGTTACAATAAAAGTATGGATGCGAGTCACCAGTCTGTAGACACCATGAAAATAATAAAAAATTATTAGGTCAGGCTAAGCCAGAACAATTGGAAATATATTCTTTCCTTTTTAAAGCATGGAATGTACACAAAATTAAACAGGAAAAAAAAACAATCATAAATACACAAGCTTCAATTCAGTCCCTTCAAGGTCCATCCACAAAATGTTCTACTATTAAGGAATAAACAAGCTTTGCCACAAAGCAACAGATAATATTTTCCATTAAAAATTGTAGATGGGAAAATAGGAAACAAAAGAGAAGCAGCACACACGCAATACTTCACCAGAAGCAAACTCACACAGCCTGCTCAAAACAACAATGATGATGTGAAACGCAGAAAAAATCCATGCACTGATACAATAATAAACAATTAACCAGGGACAGAAATTATGATACACGTGAAAGTGCACCAAAAACAATGGCAAGAATGAACATAAATTAAATCACTCTAACCCAAGGGAGAAAATAAACAATTTTCTAAGCACTTACAAACTTCAAGGGGAAAAAGATTTTGATTGTCTATTTCTCCGTCATAAACAAGGTTTCAAAAAATTGTTTATAGCTACCCACATGATCACAACCACAGTTCAAGAGAGACACTATATATACATCACCAGCCTCTTTACCAAATACAGGTCAAGTCTTGTAAAAAATAAACAATGCTTCAGAAATAGCAATAATAATCTCATATCAATCGTACATTCCATAAACACTGAGCACAAAAGAAAAATTATTGCTTAACACGATAAGATGGTTTTAGAACTACACAAAGCTGTGAACAAATATAACCATCTCGCTTCCATCTAGTATAAATCTCCTAAGTCACTGTGATATAACTTGATCTTAAATACTCAACCTTGTCAGAAAATCCTAAACAATATTTAGGTAATTCATTATTATTGAAAAGCACATCATCCAATGTGGACTACAGTCATTTATACATTTCCAGCATCAGAATAAATTACCTAACTCAAAAATAAATAATTTTTATGTTAAGATAAAAAAACAGTGCGAAAATATTGGACGAGAAATTCCTTTTCTTAGTTAAAATGAAAATCTAGGAAAATAAAAAAATACGGAGTATACATTTCTCTAACTAAATGTTCCACCGAGAAAAAAAGTATTACCTAAGACAAAAAATATTGCTGATGGGATAGGATTGACCTATATCATGACTGATTATGATGCTGTCACACAGATGTCATTGTACATATATTTCAAAATGATTTTTTTTGACAAGGGCATGCCCATTGACGAATTGGTGGGGTACTATATCAAATAAAGTGAGAGTAAAATTTTTAAAAATATACGTGCATAACTATTTACACACGGATGAATATTCATCGTCCACTCATTCAAAAAGCCAAGCACCAGGTATAATCACGTTCATCAGCCACCAGGGAACACGCAAGCTAGGATGGGAATGGACAAAGGGACAGCATTGGAAGATATTTTCAGATTAGGGAATTAGCTGTTATGCCATTTACGTCACTGGAATATCCCACCTTGGTTTAACTATAAGAGTTGGTTCCCACAATATCTTCCATACATCTATTACTTAGTGGACTCACGCTCCATTTAATGGGTTTCACACTCAATTTTAACATTAATGTTCACTTCCCAACGAGTACAGAGACAATAAGCATCTAGAATTGCATAAGCATTTAGGAGAGAAATTGGCTTTATTAAGAGGAATTTCCATGACTTCTCTGTAGTTAAAATTTTGATGACCCTCCAAATTTTACCTGCCTATATATTTTACATCAATGTAACTGATATAAATTGAGAAAAGATAATTATTGAATAGAAATTGTGAACAACAAAAAAGATATCCATTCATTAGATACCCCATAGATTTACAAAGTGTTGCCACTCAATATCAAATGATCTTAAATTTTCCATAAGCTAAGAGAAAACTACTGTCAGAGAGAATAAGTTATACATTTTCTCATTGAAAAGGTATTTAACCCTAGATTATAACTCATTAGTGATGATAATAAAGCCGTGACAATTTAGCAATTGGAACAAGAGGAAATACGCTTAGAAAGGATGTATAACAGGATGTAACACGCAAGATAAAATATGAATGCAATGACATTTACAGTTTCCTTCAAAAAATATTGTGGCCAATGAATAAAATACGGAGTCATTCATGTTATTGAAATATTATTACCTAAGTCATGGAAATGTTACAAAAACATTGTGATTGAGTTTTTTTTTCAGAAATGCCACACTATACTACACACAATAAGGCACTGTCTTCTCCAGACTGAATAGATATACATTCACAGATTTATGGGACAAAGAGTAAAACCTCATAGATAAAGTTCTTTGTACTTCTTTGCACACAGAGAGCAGTAAAATGTGAATCATGACTGTACCCATTTGATTTTATGTAATACATGACGTCAGTAAACAGCTAGGGGTCAAGTTTACAAAAATGCTGATTTACCAAGCAGAGGGAATCACATGCAGGAAGAAACACTGGCGTGATGGATATACTTTTACAGGAGGAAGATTCATTGAGCAAGATTCTATAGAGTAAATTATTCTATGCTAATTCAGAAATGTTAATGCTAATCTCTTAAGCTAATCTTTCAAATCGGTCCAAGATGGTGTTCCCAAGCCCCATCATATATTATTTACGATGAAAAAATAGCAGAGGCTGTTCTTTTGGGCAACACATGGAAGAATGAGGCCCTAACAGCAACTTCGTCACACTCAAGAGAGCCTAACACACTACCAGTCCTAGGAATTAGGTATGTACTCAATTTTTCAGCTAGGGGTGGGTCAGTTCAGCTCCTCGTTTCTTGGTTCAACAGATTATAGAAATTCAGAACCAAAATCAGAACCGCAGCCAAAAAGAATCTGAACAGAAATCATTTTCACAAAACCTAGTTAGAAAACTTTCCTGAACATAATGTACTTTAGATATATTTTAAATCAGATGATATTATGGAACCAATCACTTGTAAAATAACTTGATTATTTTAGGTTGTTTTCACAATTTCTAGAAATAACAATTAATATTTTTTTTTAAATTAAGCAATCAAAATGAAACGCTCAAGTAAGAACCAAGTACTCAGAACTGAGAACTGGGTCTTAGAGCAGATGCCTGGAATCTTATTGCAATTGGAACTGATACTGGAAAAGTGGAACCAAGACATTCTTATATTCTACCTAGTTTTGAGAAGGTATACGAAGAACATAACCTGTTAAACAAGACTGGCATCACAAAACAAGCACCTTGCACTGAAGTCAAGACCATAAATACTTCTCAATCTAGTAAAATATATGTTTTCACGACAAAGGAAGCACCGTTATGTATGTTAAAAAGAGCTCAATAAATTTAGAAGCCCTAACTCTACATACTTAAATTTAACATAATGAATTGTAATAAGAAGCTATCAACTTCATTCTTTACTCTGTGCACATTCTAGGAAACGAACCATGCTTTCACTTTAAAACCAAGGCAGGTACTTAAATTTGGATAAGGAATTTTTTTGTTAAAACGCTTACGCGAAGTTCAAAACGCTCGAAGATGAATTATGGAAGATGATTGCATTTTAATGCATAAGTATAATTTTACATCTTTAACTATAGACAGATCTATTGTGCTGTATCAAACACAACCATTCTTCAGTGACATGGGCAGTCTTGAATAATTTGTAGCATTGATATGATATCCTTGTTCAAAATAGTACACAGCTTCAATGAGCAATGGGAATATGCAATGAGCAAATACATTATTTGGTGTAATATACCAAACCCGATTTGATGGGAAAAATGAATATGGTTGATATTGATAAGGCTGAATGGATAAGACTGGATTCAGTCACGACATCAACTTTAACAAACACATTTGATTTTTTATACACTATGTTATGGATAGACTTGGTTTTCTCTTGAAAAGCATGCAGAATCCTTAAGCATATTTTATCTATGCTACAGCATTAAAATTGAAGATACTAAAATTTGGGAAATTAAATGCCATAAAATTAAAAAGGTAAAAATACATCTCTGAGTTGGCTAAGATTTTGAGGATTGAAGAATGTTCCCATGGTAATAATTAGCAATCACCAATGATTTTTCTTGGAGCAAAACCTTTCACTAAGCATATAACTTGAAATAGGTACTTTGCTTTAAAAATACAAATTAGCATTTGCTGTTCTAAGATGGAGGTGATAGCACAATAAAATGCTCACAGTCAACAAAGACCTTCGCTCCAAAACATGCACCTAAAAATGGGAGTCAGACTATTGATTGTCTACGGCATAATATGTATTCATTCAATAATATGAAATTTTATGTCTAGGATTCAATAGCTTCACAAGTATAGAGAAATTAGTGCACAAATTTAACAGGTGGCAACAAGGGATAGGATTTTATCAACAAATCCAATGCAGGATTTCTTGTATTGAGCAAAGAATGAATGATATGAGAGTCCTATACAGTTTGAGTAGGGATACGGCATATCCATGAGGCTAAGCATTCAGAAAAATTTCCAAGAAGACTTTTCTATTTGTCCATAAAAATCATGTCCCTGAAGTATAACATTTAGGTACTTCAAAACCCATTGTTTCCCACTTTCAAAAACAGCATTTTAGGCTGGCCAACTTTAACAGTTTGTGTTGAGATGCGGCATTACCCTGATGAGTGGGGCCAACAAATTAGCTCTGCATGATACACAGCTAAAAACAGGCGTGTATAAATGTATGACCACACAACATTATGAAGATCAAATGATAAAGGTCATGGGAAATGGATCAATAAACCTTTTATAACACGTCCCATTGACACACATGTTCCCTTTGACCAAAATCCATCTTCATGAGGAAGAATACGATGAGAACTGGTTAGATCCTTCTGAGTAGGCAACAATATCACTCAATACACATATGGAAGGTGTGAAATAATGCATAGATTTGTGAGATGTAATCTAGGTACCAAGGCCTCAAATGAGGCCAACCATTCATTGCCCCTTCCTGAATGATAAAGCAACGTTCAAACATTAAGTATTAATCATTGGGGGGCAATTCTCTCTCCATTAACAAAATTAGCTACTTCTTACCAGAGCATAAGTTTTATTCCTTTCTGCATTTCTTGCAGAATGATTAAAACAGCACAGTAAATCCTTTTTGCCAAGGAAATATACAGCTGATAAAACACCACTGAAGTCTAAATCATCTCTTCTCTTATATCCACCAATGTCCTGTTTAGATTCTCCCATGAGCAGAGAAGACATTGACACTTGGCCTCTGTTTGGAAACCAGTCCTCCAAACTTAACTGAAGAACAAGGATTAAGTTTAACATCCTTCCTTCAAACACTTCTGCCAGCTAGCTTCTTAACAGTCAAATGGCAAAATGCCCATCAGTCACGTCACCAATTTTATCATTTCTCCCCCTCATTTAAACACTATCTTGAAGCAGAAGATTTTGCTCAGTTTTTTTAAAAGAAATGCTTCAATATCAGCATGGTGAATGTACGTACTTACATTCATGGGAAAGCAGCAGTCTGCTAATAAAGCACCATTTGGGACTCAGTGATCCGTTTGAGCACATGACAATCCACTCGAAAAAGCGTCATTGTGATGGCAAACAGATGAACAAAGCTGTGAGGAATTTGCCAAGAAAAGGAGCAAATACATTCACATTTTGTGGTCTTCTTTGTTCTTTACCAAAGACTAGGTCCAACCACACACACACACACCTTGGCATTTCAAGTGTTCAACATAGTAAAATAGTTCCAATCGCAAGCACCCATACATGCACTATGTTGCAAAGTCCACCCTGTCCCATGACGCCATCCTCAACTCTGCATCATCAAACAAATCGAATGGGTCGTGACTGTGTGACAGGAGTGGGTCGTATTGTGGGGGTTGCTGGAGGGACTGGTGGTGAAAAGGAGAAGTGCCCCCTCCACTTTGCGCAGTCGACGACGGGGCTATCAGGGAATCGAGCCAGTCCGACACATCCAGGTCCATTGGCATCTCTGACAACTCCCCCCCACCACCTCCTGGCCCCACAACTGCCTCCATGTCCACGTCCTCGTCGCGAGGCATCGAATTGTGCATTGTGGGCTCGTGGATGTGGTCCATCCCCCTGTTTTCTGGGGTCACCGGGGAAACGGGTCCCATGTCTACGTGGGAGATGGGCGGGGGATGGGAGGGGCCCGTCAGGAGGTCAAACTCCATGACGTCCAGCGCCTCAAGGTTGAGGCCGAGCTCGTCTGCTGCATTCTGCAGCGGCATGAGCTCAGAGTGGTCGTCGTGGTGGGCCGTGGTACTCTCCTGCGACGCCACACGGTGCAGGGGTGTGGGGGAAGTGTCGGCACCGAGCACAAAGTCAAAGGGGTGGAACATGTGCGAGTCTGACGAGGAGGACATGTGTTTGTCAGAGGACATGTCCTCGCTCTTCACTTCGGGGAGCACGAGTTGGTCGAACGACGGCTGGGCCATCGGCGACTGTTGCTGCACCATGGAGACGGCCGTGGCAGGGGAGGAGCTGGGATTGGTGGACACAGCAGTGGTCGAGGGGGTGAAGATGAGGCCTTGGGGGAGGGAGCGACCTGGGGTCGTGGGCGTTGGGGGGTCATTCACTGCACTGGGGGGAAGCTCTGCAATGGATAAAATAGACACAATCAAGACAACTCCATTAAGTACTTCAAGAGGACACAGAAAAAGCAATTGGGACAGAAAAGAGAAAAAAGGAGAGATGGAGCAATAATTCAAGGATTAGCATAACCTAAAGACGAGAGATTCGGACACTGGCCATGCGACTTCAGCATACTAGCGGCGGGGACTTCATTTTTAGATGTTTGTATGATGAAGATACAGCACTGACAGAATAGAAAGAGTCAGTTCATGGCGAAAGATGCACTGTTAACAATCTCGGTGATCCCAATGATGCAATTAAAAGTAAGTGTAAAGCCTTCAGGGTACATTGGAAAGAGCAATTGGGTTAAGAGTCACCTCCAAACACTGAATGTTAATGTAACATTTTACATTCCCTTGAGGCAAGTCCGGGGGAAAAGCAATTTTGAATAGCTGTCATAGGTTGTAATACATAATGAGATACACAAGAATTCAGTAAAATAACTTGCAAAGGTATGCTTAATCAATAACTATCTATATTATGCAATCCAATGGTTGTCAACTTTTATCACAAACCTATTGCTTGTTAAGATAATAAATGGAAAATCTTTATTTTATAGTCAAGCAAAAAAAGTAAAAACTATTTCATCACAGATTTCTTGATCTTTTTCATCGCTGCAAGATATCTGATTTAATTATTTTTGTGCCAATGTAATCCAAATGTGTATAAGCTATTCACAATAAATTTCTTACCAACCAAGCAACTCCACACACTGTCATTGCAAGAGATGTATATATTTTCCATTAAAAATAAACCTCAGATAATGAAAATTAAGAAGTGGCACGACAAATATTTTAAATTAAGGGAATGAGCACTAATGCAGGGAATAAACTTACCGCCATTTTTAATGAGTATCTCGAGGAGATCATCCACAATCTGGCTTTTAACACTTTTCCCACTGGAGTTCCGTGAGCTTGAGGAATCTTGAGAGTTTCCTGCGTCAGTATTTGAGTTATCTAAGCCAGGCTCCTGAAATTTAATCCATATTTAATTAACTTCACAAATTAATTTACACTTAATGGATAGTTTGACCTGACACTGCTGCTATTGAACATATCAGCAACAGTATTAGACCAATCACTGTACATATTTCTTAGGTAACATATTAGAAAGAGAAGAACAAATCAGATAGTTACATTAAGAAGACACTGCAAAAATTCAATATGTATGAAGAGCTGATAATTTTGGCTCTTTAAACGGTTACCTCATAGTTAGAAGAATTGTACAAATGAGATGCATGCCTAGCAACCCCTTTTATTTGCAGGCATTTTTGCAAGAAATAGTAGGAAACTTACAAAAATATGACTTACTGGAAATGGTAAGTTTTCAGATAAAAAATTAGCTATCCTAGAATTACTATCCCACTGACCATAAAGAGAAACAATCATAACTTGAGGATTAACAATATCTTCATATTTATGAATTGAAAAAGAAAATGAAAATATGAAATTATATTTATGAATTTATAAATGAATTGATTAAAGTATATGTACATTGAAAAATATTAACACTAGATTTATTTGTGGTAGATGCATTTCATTGTACACTGCAACATTCTCAAGTACCTTGTGTTTAACGAAGTTCGTCCTTGAATAGGTTTTGAATGACACTCCTATCTTTATTACAGTAAAAATGTTAGTGACTCCAATCCCTACTTCAATGCAAGGAGAATGAAAGTAACTCATAAAAAGCTACTCACCAGCTTTATCTTTAGAGACTTGGTGGCTTCCTCATACTGTGGCGGATGTTTGGTAATTAGGAACTGCTGAGGAGATGGCGAGGATGAGTGGGATGGGGATGGGGGAGACTCCGGCTTGAGCATCCCGACAGGTGAAAGCTCCAAGCCAATCGCGTCGCCAATACCACCACTTCCCTCCACCCCGTCAGTCCCCTTTTGGCCCTCTTCCGCAGTGGGCAGCAACGTCACCGGCTGGATGTGTTGCTGCTGTTGCCCTTGCTGGCCAGTCAGCAGAGGCAGCCTCTGTGATACCTTGGTCGATCCAAATGTAGTGCCAAAAAAGTTGGGCAAGGAAGCAGTCCTGTGGTGACATCAAACACATTGATAGCGATTAGGATAAGGATGTTTCTGATACTCTCTTTTACGAGATGATTAGTCTATGTTAAAATATTCTCCCACTGACTATTCATAAGATAGAAAAGCAAATTTGCGACATAAAAAATACAAAATACTAAGGCTGTGCAGCACCAATAATCAAGCTAACTAAATCGGAGATCGCACTTCTTTGTTACCCACTCAACTAAAAATCACGTCAACTTGATTTTTGGTGCTTTTGGAATAGAATGTAAATCAGTTATTACCTATGATGCCCCACAACACCATTTGGCGTGGTTCCTGTGGTTTTTTGGCCAATAGCAGTCAATGGCTCCGTCTTGACAGTCTTATTTAATAGATTGAGCTGGTTTAGCACCACCTTCTGCTGATGACTATTGGCCCCCTTCTTCAAACTATTGTTATTATTGCTGTTGTTGTTATTATTATTGTTGCTACTGTTGTTGGAATTTGTCGAAGCATTGTTGTTGTTCGATGCAGATGTGGCAGAATTCTGCTGCTGCAGGAAGGCAGCCAAACTAGCCCTGGCACTCTGCGTAGCCTGCTGCTGTTGCGGCTGAGCTTCCTGCACTTGCTGCCCAGGCTGCTTTGTTGCTGATGCCTGTTTCTGCTTCTGCTGCTGGAGCTGTAGCTGCAATTTCTTCTGCCTGAGCTGCATATCCTGCAGTTGCTGCAGCTGAATTTGCAAATTTTGTTGCTGAATTTTGTTTTGAATATGCTGCTGAAGAACCAATCGGTGGGTGGGTTTCACCTCCCCAGTGGTGTTTGATGCTGGCGCTGCATTGGAGAAAATTGGAAAAAAAATATTGCAAAAGATAATTCAAAATAATAACAAACACCCAATCTGGGTAACAACACACACAAAAACTCAAGTGGAACTCAACAACACAATTTAGATCACTGGTGGTCCTTGCCACCTTGCTCAGCGTCGCAAGTAAAAATAAGATGGATGCTTATTCCTATCTCCATGGAAGGCAACAAGGAATACGCAATCATTTTAAGCATTCATTTTATGCATAGGCTTTTACCCCACCTTAGTGTAGTGATCTTTTTACGAGGCCTCATGGAGAAAATAAAGAATATTTTTAAATAATAACATTTAAGATAAAATAGCAAATTACTTGAAATGTGCTAGCAGAAATAGGAAGTGTATGTTAAAATCATTCGCTTACAAAAAAATCTTTAGCGATGATTTAAGATGTAGATAGACATGTACCTGTGCTTCCAGATCTAGGCTGTGTTTGCGAGGCAGCCTGCTGCTGAGACGCAAGCTGTTGCTGCAATAACTGCTGTTGCCGTTCACACTGAAGCTGAAACTGAGAACGCAACAATTCCCTCTGCAACTCCTTTATCTTCTTCTGCTGCTGAGCTATTATGTCATTGCCTAGCAAAAGAAGAAAGTGAATTTAGTTTAATAAGATTAATGAGCCAATGAGGACTATTCTAATAAAATTATGACAAAATATATAGACTCTTAGCATTTCATGACACCAAGATGAAATGACTATTTGATTCACTTGAATATCTATATGACAAACAATTAATTAATTTAAATTATGACAGTTTAAATAGAAGAGATAGAAGAATAATTATTCACTGAATAAAATTCAATGAAACTAATTTTGCAATACAGTCGAGGACCTCAAATCTGAAATCCAGAAACCCGGAAAACCAGAAATCCAGAATATTTGAAAATTCCTCTGCCTAGTGTTTTGACTTGCCTCCCCGTGGCACCACTCTCCAAGCCTTGTTCTGGGATGAGTAGGAATTTAGCACATGCTATGGACATACGCTAAGAACCTTGTGAGGGACACATAAGGATATCAAATATCAAGTACAAGAGCCTGAGCACACGTATAAATTAATTAATTTACTAAATATACTATGAAGACTAGAAGTCCAGAAAAACCAGAAATCCAGAAGCCCTTCGGTCCCAAGCTTTCTGGATTTGAGGTCCTCAACTGTATTATAAAAAAGAGTTGTCATCATGACTAAATGGGCATGGTATTAATTATTCAGTTGATGGCAGCCCTTATTAGCATTAAATAGCATCCCTGCAGTAAAGACCAATATCTGAGAGGAAAAGCACCCGACTCACCGATGATGATGTTGTTCTCTGGTTGCACCACTGTTGGGGTGGAGGATGACACGACGTTCTGGCCCAGTTGCTGTGGGGGTGGCGGCAAGGGTGGCGGGGGTGGGGGAGGTCGCAGTGGGGGAGAGGCGGACGACGCAGGTGGAGGCGAGGGGGCCTGCTTTGTCCCTGGGGGCGGGGAGGGAGCAGAGGCGGGTGGAGAGGCCGCTGCAGCCGGAGGAGCAAGGATCACGACAACGGCCGCCTCCGGGTCCACTTCCATCTCCGAGGCTGGGGAGAAGACTTGCAGTGTCATGGCCGCTGATGGAGCGTTCGACTTGCTCTGAATGAACAACGGCGATGGGGGGGATGAAGATGAAGAGGAGAGAGCGTCCATGGAAGCGCCACTGGGAGACACGACAGGCGAGTCCATTGCCAGAGCTACAGGAAAAAACAAAAGGAGAGCTATTAACACTTTTGCCCCCATTGAAGTTGAAAAAATAAAAATTCATTGACACAAATTCAAATGAATATGTATGTGTGACTCGATGATTTACATTTTACAATTTGAGTGTTTTTACTTATTTCTGTGGCACCTAATATGTACCAACGTATGGCTAGAAACAGCCCTTTATCATTTTTAATTTTTAAAATTTTCAATACAGCACGTAAAAATCCCAAAACTGTAAGTTAAACTATTAGAAAACATAATGTATAAAAATATCACTCTTTGATTGACAAGAATATGTATTGGTTTTCCATAAAAAATCATATAAAAGAGAAAGATTTGAGTTACACCACTAACAATATTTTATCACAATGCAAAGGATTGGAGCATACAAATAAAGTTGAAATATTTTCAGTTTTTAGATTTCAAATACTGGATTTAAACAATGGAGACAAATAGGTACCACTAAGTTTGGCGGGAGAATAAATAATTATATTTAAGAGCCTAAAATCTAATGATGTTTTCAAATCAAAATTAAAATCATTTCTCCAACAAAAATAATATCATTCAATAAATGTGTACCTAAATGGTGATCGACCTTTTCTTATTTTGCCTTTTGTGCTTAATCCTTCTTTGTCCTTACATATGCACCTCACAAATTTGAAATGCCTCACAATGCATCCAAATTACTAGATAAATAAAATATAACGATAATATTCTCCTAAGATTATTTGAATGCGAGAGTGACTTACGTGGTAGTGAGTCTTCAAGACTAGCATCCATTCCAAATATTGCTGATTGTGATGATGTCGATGACGTGCCGGTGAACTGAGATTGGGACGCCATTTGCGGAGTGGACGCGGGGGAAGGCAAGGGCGGAGGTGCAGGAGGCGCAGGCGTCCCAGGAGATGACGCAGGAGGTGACCCCATTTGTACGCAAGTGGAATTTCCTGCAGATGGTGCAGCCTCAGCATATGCACGAAGCCTTTCTATTAATTGTGGTTTAGAGCCTGACACTGGCAAATTCCGCTTCTTCAGTTCTGCCTTCAAGTCACTCACTGAAAGAATGCATTTATAAATTTGGTAAGATACCATGATATAACTGAGGCCAATGTCATAAGTATATGATTCATAAAAAAGTAAAACTCAGTTTGATTAGACACTTTATATAAAAAATTAACCAAATGAGATTTTGACTAATAACCAATTTTCAAAGTGTAAAACTTTGGTTAGTCAATCATTTAATTAACTATGGAATTAGATCAACTTTTATCTGCATTATGAAGTCTACAAAGGATTTCTATAAACTAATGCTTGCATTGGATTTCACTTACGGCTTCAAGATTGAATTCAATCAAGATAATAAATTTGATTGCTTAAAGCTACGCTGGGCAGAAGAAACTAGCTTGCTAGTAAAATTAGGAGATATTACAAAAAAATTCAGCCACAAAGCAGAACTATAATACAGTGACATTCCAGGGGCCATCATGAACATTGACAAGATGTATTTTTTGTTCAGCACTCAAATTGATACAGTGAACATGGTATTGCAGGAAAATAAAAAAAATCAGGTACAAATTCAGGAAAATTTGAATTTTTTGGATAAATTTTTCTCAGGCAATTTCTGGCACCATAAATACAATTTCATAAGTGCAATATGACCTTAGTAAATTATCATCATCTTATTCCTGACATGATACAGAACACAACCAAATATGCTATGCTTACTTCACATGGACTGATACTCAACTTCAGTCCACAAGAACCCTCTCACATGGTCGTAAATCCACATATATAATTGCCTTCCTATGCAATAAAAATGCTCCTACCCTCCTTTACAATAAAAAATGTTCCTTGGTATAAATAACTCTGCACCAGAGCACATGACTGCATACAAAGCTTTGTTCCATCGAGTATTTTGAATTAATCTGGAACCTATTCTATCAGTTTCCAAAAACTTTCTGCAGGTGTAAATATTTTTTTTTGAGGAGTTATAACTGATCACTAAACCAACGAATAGAATGATGTTGTATCCATGTATTGTACCCAGGATGTTGTTAAGAATTATTACTTTATCTGGCCAACATAGTAGAGAGAACATGACCAAATCATCATAAATTACCTTTCATGTCTTCCATTTTTGGCGGCAAACACCTCAGGGCTGCCACATCCTTTGGTGAAGGTGCAGATGACGATGAAGAGACGCTTATCGAGGCAGCGGACATGATTGGAGTTGAAGAGGTGGTTGAGACTGATGCTGGAGAAGGCGCCGTTCCGATGGACGCAGGGGAAGAGGCAACAAAGCCAGGGGAATGCGCTTGCAGGAAGATGGGCGTAGTGGGTGGAGGAGGCTGGGGGGGTGGGGTGGGAGGGGGCAGCGATGACGATGATGAGGACGTATTTCCAGAGGTGATTGTTGCAGAAGGGGTTGTGACAGTTATCAAACCCACATCGGATGGTTTCTGGGCTGCTGGTAGGATGATTTGAGGATACTGAAAAAAATAACAAACAATCATTTCAACTAAGGATAGCAGGTCGACAGACATTTTGTAAAAATATGGTGGGAATTAGCCATCGACAGAAATGAAAAGAACTCTATAATTTTATTCAGATAACTGGGTTTTGAGATGTTGTACTGCCTTAGGTGCCTGACCTGGACAAGAGCACAAATATGATGTACATTAGAGTGGGCCGAAAAAAGTAATTTTCATCCGATCAAACACATGTATGTCTTACAAGTTGTGTACTAGCAGTAGAATAAATGGCATAAAATATTAGGTCTAGCGGATAATATCTTTAGACTCCGCAAACACTTTGAAATTTCACATTTTTAGGAAAAAATTGAAATTTTCAGTATTTTTAAAAATAAGTCTAATTATGTCATTCCAAAAATATGGATATCTTAAAAGTTTCTTATTAGGTCCAGTGTCAGTAATCAAAAATATTAGGCCTGTGGCACAACAAATTCAGACATCACAATTATGTAGTGTAAAAACAGCTTTTTTCGTGGAAATTATAAAAGCTTAAAAATTATTTCTATGGGCCAATAGTTTTCGAGATTGTTTAAACATTCAACAAAACTTAAATTTTATAGTATGTAATGCATTAACATAATAGTATATAGTAAAAGCATGTAATATATGTATTCATACAATAAAATAGTACTTAAGGAAGATGCTAAGTCATAGAAGCTGCTGTAGATCTGAATGTCTGTATCTACTGATAATTATGAAAAGTATGCAACTCTTCGCTAGTTCCTGTACATTCACGTAGTATGTCTGTATAGAACTACCCAGGACTCGCCATGGGGAGGTGGTTGCATTCCGAGTCCCACTCCTGCCCTCCCAACCATGAAAGCACTAAATGTCCGTGTGTGTGTACCTCAGCTCCTATAAACACATAATGCCTTAAAATCTTTAAGATATTAAGACTTAAAAGATATTATCCGTTAGACCTAATATTTTATGCCATTTATCCTACTGCTAGTACACAACTTTTAAGACATACATGTTTTTGATCTGACAAAAATGACTTTTTTCGGCCCACTCTATTGCACATTGAATCCAAAGACATCTCAATAAAATTAATCATTAACATCAACGGCTAGATTAAGAACCGCAAAAGAAATCCAAAATATATGATTCATTACAACCAATTGGGGAATATTCATTAATAATTTCAATATTCATTAGCATCTCACTTCTGAGAAATATTCGGTTGATAACTCTCTTTTTTTGTTAATGATTGTATTTTTTTATGATGGACTAAAGAGCTTCACTATGTGGACAATTAACTGCCAAATCATGTGAGGATACAATATTTTGCTAGCTATTTCCTTGGTCTCCTCAGACGAGTAGGCCTCCTACATGGTAATCACTTGATCGGAATTTAATTAATTGACTAGGATGATTTTATGTGGTATTGAGCTAGAAAACAACCAAAACCAACCTAAGACGGCGTTTTGTACTTTATTTATTTAAAGATATTAATTTTAAACTTCATTGATTTAAAGATGTCTTACCTTGTGTTGCCACTCCAGCTGCCACTGTAGAAATAATTGTTGTTGTTGAAGTAATAGCTCATATGACGTCTCCACTGGTGGAGGTGAAACCAGAGAGGATGAATTTCGCTGCGCATTAGGTGGACCCTGAAAGCAAACCATGAACATTTAAAACATTAACGCTGAAATCCTTCCCTTACTAAATGATCTTAGAATGATGATAACACTATGATAGCACTACATTATCACTGAAGGGAGCATTGTGAGGCATAAAAAATACATACATTAACTTGAGAAAAAACACAAGAATCGACAAAGCTTTTTGAGGCAAGAAATAATTTTTGGCACCATTGATTAATTGCTAAATTAAATCGCAGTTCCATAAAAACATAAAAATCACCCATGGCTGACTAAAATGAAGTTGTGTAACTATTAAAGAGGAGGTGAATTAAACTATTTTGGCGGAGCACAAAGTCAATATTTTACACATTTTGAATGTGACTATTTCTCAAGTTAATTAGTCAGAATTGCAGAGAGTAAATCATAAAAAGGTAGGATCTTGGCACACGACATGTTTTGGCTGACAGAGCCATCATCTGGTACAAGACATTGTAGTACATGAAAACATCAAATCCTCCCCCACCCCTAGCTCAAGTTGTGATGTTCCCAAGTACTACAATATCTTGTACCAGATGATGGCTCTGTGAGCCGAAACACATTGTATGCATTAAATAATTGAAGGAAAGTGCTATCACCTTTCATTTCAACACCAATCTTAGTAAAATGGTCACCCACCTTGTACTCGTGGAACTTGATTGTCCTCGTCTTCGGCTGAGACTTTGTTTTTGACTTTTTCCTGTTCTTGCTACTCGAGGAGGAAGACACCTGGTCTTTGTGTGCTGAGAGGACGGCCGAGAGGGGTGACGGTGACACGTGTGAGAGGGACGATGATGGAGTGGATGAAGCGGACGACGATGAGGGAGATGGGGCCGGGGTCTGCTGCGCTCCAAAATTCCCCTGGCTTGGAGTGGCGATGGGCATGGAGCGCGGTGGAGGGGGCGTGGGGATCGCGGGTGGGGGAGGTGGGGGAGGCGGAGGCGGGGGCAAGGGGGCAGGGGGGGCCGGGACACTCTGTGGGGAAGAGACGGAGCTGAGTGGAGAGAGGCTGGAGGTGGTAGAGGCAAGGCCTGGGCTGTGTGGGACGGCCGTCTCGGCGGGAACGGAGGGCACTGCCGACTGCAGGGAGGAAGGGGGAGAGCCGGCTGCACCCTCTGAGCTCCCACCAGAGTCCTCCTCGAACGTGACGTACTGAGAGGGGTGCTGGGGTCGCGCCAGGTGTCCCTCGCAAGTCGCCTTGAAGGAGATTTGGCCCTCTGGAATCAGAATAATACAATGAGGGGTAAATAGAAAATGAAGACAATCGTCGAGAACAGGTTGATGGCAAGAACGGAATATCTCGAATGAAATATATGGAACAGTTAAACAGGTTGTGTAAGAGAAGAAATACGTAGGTGAGAAAAGATGAGCTGATAGAAGAAACGAGAGGAGAGCTGCGTCAAACCAACCTTAGGATTGTTGAGCAGTGATGATGAAAGAGAAAATTGGGTTGAAGAAACGAACTTATTATCCAACGTTATTGCTGCACTTACTTTTCCTATCATCGTATGAATAGTTACAAATATTTCAATTCCACCACAATATTCAAATAAGGTGAATTGAAACTGAAGTACATGTTTGACGAAAATTGTCAGCAACTTAAAATTCAGAAACTGAATGTAACTTTTCTTACAAATGCTGACTATGCATTAAAGGGCACATCTCATGGGATGTTAACCCATTATTCCCCAACCTGTATTCAGGGCTTTTAACATCGGTAGTTTCGCATTTTCCCATTTATTTTGGCCTAATTAAGATGAATTTTTGGAAAAAAAATATTTTCATCATAGTATATGATTTTCAACAAGCTGCGTATACGCAGCACTGGGTAAAATCCGGTAAATTTATACAAAATAAGTAATTTTTAAAAATTAGGTTACATATTTTATTTTTTATTTTTATTTGTACACTCGACATCTTCGCCGGGAGTTATCCGTATTCCTTTGGAGGAAATGCTCCATTCTGCCATGACGGACATGCCGGGGGATGTCATTTTTCCTAGGGTGTCTCGTATGTGTGCATCAATTTTTGTGCCAAACGCCATTAGTCATAAAAATACAATTACATGAATGAAAATGTTGGTGTAAGTGACAAAATTAGAACAAGGGATACTTTAAAAAGTCAGTAAATCGAAGACAAAATTATTCTGAGGTAGAAACTTGTTCTGAGAATTAGAATTCAATAATGTTGCGTTAACGCAACGCTGGGGATTAATGGGTTAAGTAAAGCACAGAAATACACGTTGTTCTTAAAGAAGGGTTAATATTTGAGCCTATCAAAATGTAAAAAAAAGTCTCCCGTAAAAAAAGGTCTCCCAATTTAGGGAATGGATTTATGGAAAATAAAAAGAATGCCAAAACCTAAGCCATTTAAAGTATTTATACATGGAACCACGAATTTTACTCCAATATTTCCCAGCCATAAAGATAATCCTAAGATGTAAAATACATAAATTATTAAAACTTTAAATAATTGGGTAGAGCAGTACCCAAGTATTTAAAGTTTACTTCTAAACACACATCAGTACCAACAAGGGATAACACACTATTCTGTCAAAAAGAGAAAGCAGGTTCATTAAGTGAACCAGAAATGGATTCTACAATATTTTAAAAAGTATAATCAAGGATATATCTGGCCAATAATAATAAAAACACATAGGTGACATGAATTTTAAGGTGAAATTATCCATTCTAAAAAATAATAACAACAAACAAGAAATACATCAAAGATGATGCATAGTAAAGGTGGATATTATGGTAAAAAAAAATATCATCAACAAACATAAATGCCTGAGAGATCACACATTACCTTTAACAGCCCTTTCAATTATTTCTTCCGTGTGCAAAATATTTTTCTGAATGAGCTCGAGGGGCCCAGGCCTGTGGGACAGCTGGTCATTGAGCGTGTCCTGTAGACGTGCCTTCTTCAGCATCCGTTGGCGTTCTGCCAGCGACGGATCCACGTGACCCATATCTGCTGAAAGGGGGAAAGGGGAAAGTTCAAATCAAATGGTGAAAATCAACTGCTCTTCCTCATAAGCATAGCTACACATAAAAGTTTACAAAGATCGCCCGATACAATTTCAAAATTATTTTACAGCTTTCAAAACTAATGAAATAAATTCATATAAATGTTTTCTTTTCACAGCGAAATTAAATTTTGATAGAGCCCACAGTCAAATGCACCATCCACAGCCCAATTAGATGCTCTGATGCAATTAGTGCTCTGATGCTTCAAGAATTTTTCCATAAAAATTTTTAAAGAACAAAGACTTAAAAAGAAAAAAAATATTAGCTATATATTTTTTTGCTCAAGTGAACAGCTTTATTATTATTTAGATAAATGATAAAATTGTTAGTACTTTCCTAACCATACCAAATTCGTACAATGCTCCAGTGATTTCCATTAGAAATACATATAATGAATTTACTTCTTATTGGAACGATATTCTAAAGAGTAAAAATGGAATGAAATTTCAAATAAATAAATAGAACATAATTAAAAAACAATAATTCAGTAATCCAAAATATGAAAGGGCAAGCTTCCCTCTCCGCAATAAAAATACCACACTTCAGTGATTCAATTACAAACATATTGAATTTTTTCCTTATTTGAACGAAATCCAAAAAGTGAAAAATGAAATGAAATATTAAATCATTACAGACATCCTTATTGTAAAAAAATGCTGTAATAATTCAAAATACCAAAAATTTAAAGTGTGCTACATATGTGCAATGCATAATCAATACCTTCTAGAATGTGCTGTCTCACTAGCTCAGTTCTGTTGGGTCTCTGCTGAATCTTGGCCTTGAGGAGGTCACCAGTTTTGGCGCGCTCAAGCTTTTGCCTTTGCTCGTGGAATGCTGGAGGTGTCTTCAGAGCTGCAAAGACACCAATGAAAACACATCCAATTATATTAATCACCCTTCTATATTTGCCACAGACATTGGCAAGAGTCCACCTGGGGAGTAAATAATAGATCCCCAGTTCATCTACGTTTAGCCATCCCCCATTACTTTACTTAACAATCTACCCACTAATCCAAAAGCTTAACTCTATTTCATTTTGAGCAAAATGAGATTACTGGCAGCACAATGCTAGTCATATATCATTGTGTACTTACAGGTAAAATGATCAACAAATTGGAAACATTCTAGTGGACTTCATTAGAACCATCCTGATGCCAAACATTTAATCACCACAATGTGACGATCCAATACAAAGTTAGTACAATACCAACTGACCCCTCACTATTTTTTATGCTGTTTAAATCCTAGAAGTACTTTTTATTTTCATACAAACATGTATTTCACTAAATTCATATCCAATAAAATATTACAATTATTAAATGCCTGAAAGCATTGAGATGTTACCATTTGCATATTGAAGGCATAAAACAGTTTAGAGTAAGATTAGCCACACCTATTACAGAAGTGCAGTTTAAGCTACCTCCGAAAAAATTCACCATCACCACACAAAAATACTCAACAAACAATCTCTATTTCCATTTAACTGATATTCATGAAATCCCTTTAATTGCATCAGCATTCACAATAGACTTTATGATAGATCATTTTGAAAATCCAAATTTAAAGAACAAATTTGAAACTATGTAGAAATAGGCTGGGTAATTATTATGAAAAAAATTGTGATCTAGCTGAGAATACATCAGCCATTGGCCTACACTATTTAACAAAATGTAATGTACAGAGAACCACACTTGGTAGTAAATTTATTTAGTGAAGCCATTTCCCTCATTTAGAAGCTATGAGCAATACCACAGATAATTAATTCTGTGCAAAAAAACAGTTAATTAAGAGCATTGATAGGAGTATCAAAGTCATGGCCAATTGTCAATCGCATGCAAAAAATTTGTGAGAAACTAAATATGTACTCTTTTTCATTGACTACACTTTCTAGTACCACTTCACAGTACTATACACTGAGAGAAAATTATTGTAAAAGATAAAAAATGAAGCTGTAGAGAATTTAATTGATGCTAGATGCATCTTCGAAACTTACGTGGCATGATCCCCTGTGCAACCAACTGATTTATGGGCCTCCTCAGCATTAACTTCACCTTCAACGCTGGAAGGAAAACAAAATAAGAATGTAATAACATGATTTCTTAATAACTAATAATGAAATTACAATAACAGAAAGCAATCACTAAAAATTTGTAAGGAATTTTTTGAGATGGTAGAAATATAAAATAACATAAAATTTCCTGCGACTGACATCATCTAGACTTCATTCGGATAGAGTTTGCTTCAGCCTGGCCGTATTTTGTTATCAATTGGCTCATATAGTTGACTAGAGCCCACTCCCATTGCCTTGTACTGAGAGAAAACTGACACTGTTTGTCTTGTGCTGACAAAAGGCTTAACATAAATGATGCCGGCAGAATAAAAAATTTCCATACAAGATTACTTTGATATTGGCTTTAATATTACTTCTTATTGACTTATTGATTTTTTGCATTAAGGAAGATCAACACATCCCTAAAAATGAAATGACAAGAAAAGTGTAAGCATATATTAGAATACATTTTTAATAATACCGTCAAAGGTTTGGTGAAAATGTTCATCTGAACCACAAGATTTTGGTGAGTCATTTTTACCATCAATTAAAATATTATTAGGTGAATAAAATCAGTAAAAAGATATTTCATGCTCAAATACACTACAGAAATGGCTGAGAAATGTTCCAAGTTATCATTCCAGAAGAGTTATGACATCAGTCCAGAGAAATGAAATTTGTAGTAGCTACTTTCACTCATAATGGAGATTCATATTCAGAGGGGTTCCGGTGATACAAAATAGTCACTGTTTAGGAAAACATAAAATATTAAAATAATTTTTATCTGGCATTAATTTATCACTGAACCGAGCTGTCTTTTATGGCTTTTATATCATTATTTGTCAGCTGAATATAGAAATTAAGAACTCTTAATGAAAAAAATTAATTAACACAGGCTAATTTCATACTTTTCTCCACTCTCGGGGGAATGTTGGAATTATTGCTGGCATATTGAAGCAATGTCTTTCTTCAAAAACTTTACTAGCTGGGCCAAATTCCATTCATAATCATAAATCTTTTGTATTAAGTGACTGATGATTATTTTCGTATAATAATCAATAACATTAACTGCTTGCAGAAAATGTAGATATTCAACAAAATAAAAATGCTAGATAATTTTGTTTAACCCAGGATTTAACACTGGGTTGAGCACTGATTGAAGTCCGCAAGTGGGCATGGCTGGCACTTAGAGATTTATTTCCATATCAACGCACACAAAATACGCGTTTTAAGATTTAACTGAATAAAATTATCACTTCGCACATCTCACCTCTGAGATAGTCATATGCTCTAGCAGCAGGCTTTCCCAGCACATGTTTATTGGTGGCACCCATTGAGTAAGTCCTAATCGATCTCTGAAGAATAACTACAAGAATCTATGGGAAAGCTTTCACCCGACATGGGCTTTTTTGCAAGGGACAGCTAATGCCAAAAAGCAGAGTTTGTCGGCACTGATTATGTTCACAGGTATTCTAGTACACTGAATAAACAATTGTCACAAAAAATAACCACATTTAGAAAAGATTCTTCATTTCACATTCTCAACCGATTCATCACACCTAAATACCGATCGCAGCGATTTTCATTCGAGACAGAGAGTAAAAATCCCAGTGGTAAGAGGAATTTTCCGTCCCGGAGGATGACACAGGGTCCATAGCACATTATATCATATGATAGCTTCACAATTCATAAAAAGAACACACTTCGAGACACTTCACGCTCCGTCTCTGATCCTACCGCAAATACGCATTAAAATACGTCGGTTTCTTTATGATGACACTAAACAGATGATAGGAGACAATGAGTCCTCCAATGCTCCATGAATCCGAAGAACACCTCGAAGGAAGTTGCCGAGAATCGTAAAAACACGCGCAAAAGAATAACCTTACAATCTGCATTCAAAAGGACCTCCACTGGATGTCAGAATGAACTGTCAAATGGCAGCCACCATTGGCAACAATTATATTGAACGCCAACCGGGTCCTCAAAATACAATCACCTGAAAATACAATATACGAAAGCTGAAGTAACGAAAGTAAATTAATACAAAGAAAGCGAAAAACACGGTGAAGCAAGTTCCTCAGGTCCAAGCCACAATCTTCGTTGATTACGACCTTTTTCGTGGTGTCGGCTACAACATTCAACACCCAGTAATCACAACATTGTTCGCCATCATCGTAATCAGAAGAAAGTAAATCCAACTCTATTATAAACTTCGGAGCACTTCACTAGATAGAAATTAGCCGCACAACTTCGATAACACCGCGAATAAAAGTTTTGGGGATTGCTATTTCAAGACGAAACTGGAGAAATGATACGCCTAAAATGATTTGTAGAAAGATGAAAACGAACAAAACGTAGCAATTGGTTCATCAAGTTCTAAGCGAAAATCTTTGCTGAAAGAGGATCGACTCGACTGGGTGATGGCGGGAGCTGTGACAACCGAACGACAGCAGTCGCCGTCATTGTGATCACCTCGACGGGCGGCGGCGGAGGCGGTACTGAGGAGGTGGACGCGGAAGTTCCGGTGGAAGAAGGCAGGCACCCTGGCATTCGGCACTGCGACTGTGTTTGTGTGCGTGGGGACAACTTTCCACTAGGGGGTGAGGTCTTCTATACGATCGGATCAACCCCAGGAGGTGAATGAATCGCCGCAGACGGGGGAAGCCACCGATTACCATCAGCGATCCCTCATTTCGCCCAAGTACATGCTAATTTCAATGAAACATCCCCTAAATTTCGTTCCACTTAGGATTCACCTCAATGACAGTATGCCCAAGTTCATTTCCACAGCAAGGGAAATTAAAAATCTCAATGCGTTATATCTCAATACAGGGGAAAAAGTTTCCTCGTAGACAATGCCATGCCTCTGGATGAAGCCCGTAGAAACAACACGTGCTTTATACCGGTCAATAATTTACATGATTAAATAAATAGAGTTCGAAATTTATGTTGCACCGCAGACGCGAAATAAAACTGATTTGCAGCCGTAGCCGTAAAATGATGAAAAGCTTCATAAAAAATTTGGAAATTGACGATAAAAATATGCACGTTACAAGAGAAAAAACATTTCTACAAAGACTACGCATTTAAATTTTAAGTCTGCTTAGTTAAAAAATAATTTAAACAATAAAAAAAGAAATCTCCGACAAAATTAGAAACAGGACGTCGACGGGGGAAAATCTAATAGTGCTACAGATTCACTTCATGAAATCGTTTCGCTACGCACAATAAGAAACACCACAATCGGGAAGCAACTTAAATCATTGAAAAATAACATAATGAGGACAAAGACGCACAACTATTACACAAGAATTACTCAATTGAGGCCGCTACAATTTTCCGCACGGACGACCAAAAAATGTAAACGAAACGCTGAGAAATCCTAATTCTGCAAATTTCAAGAATATTGCACGCACTTTTCAAAAACGGAATTCGGCTATTGCCAATAAATTAATTAAGAGTGAATATTATACAAAATATATTGATGCCAGTCGTGAAGTGAATTAGAGCATTCGTGGAACTTTGCCAGTAAATTTTAATTCATCAATCTATTATCATACGAATACCTAAATTCGTGTTAAAATATATGACAATAATTACCAAGGCCATTGAAAATGTAAGAGAGAGAGAATCCCCAATAACGCTTAATTTTGCTAATTCCAATTTTCTTGCACGCCCTTTTGGAAAACGGAAGTAGTCTATAATTTATTCGATTGATGTCGATATTGGCGCGCACACTACATGATATCGCTTCAGTCTTGACCACGCGAAACGCACCAATCTCAGGAGGTGAATGAAACGTCCTAGGGACAGAAGGGGTGTGGGGGAAGCGGGGGTGGGGGAGGGGGCATTGGGATTCGAGGCACGCGGCGCCTCCTCGAGCGGCGACGCACGCCTTCCCTCCAAATCACTTCCACACGCACCCTCCTCCCCTCTTCCCAGGGGGCGACTCCCTTCCTACTTCCTCGCCACCTCTGCCCCCGCCGTCTGCACGGCCACCGCCCCCCACAAGGGTCACGGGGGCACGTGTGGGAAGTGACCCCGACCCGCCCCCACACAGCCCTCCATCCACAAGAAGTCAATTCCCATAACACTCGAAAATAAGAACTCTTTATGGCATACGGAGCCTTGCGGCACACGGTACATTAAAATATATTTTATATACCACTTACAAATCTATATAGTGCCATCTTTTAGCCACCCATGTTGACCACGTTAAAGGGGTTCTCTTTACCATAAAATCCCGCCGAAATAGTAATGAATTTAAGCGTCCTGGCGGCGCAAGTAGCAGATCAGACGACACGAAACTGGAAGGCTCTGAGTTTGAGTCCCACTCAATCAGCACTTCTACTTTTGATTACTGGATTTTACAACCTCACACAGCACCGCTGTCCTAGTCCATTTTCTACTATATGTTCCTGTCATTTTCTTTGCCTTTTAATGAATATATATTAACGTATCAGTCTCCTACCTAACTCTGAGGAAGGTGGATGGATGTATACCACCGAAAATTTAGCTCAGTTAGTGTTTTTTTTATCTTTTTGTATCCTGTGTTTCTGCCCAACCTGGGATATTTTCATGTAATTTAAATACTACTTCATTCATTCAAACGACGCCTAAATACACACAAACATTTAAAATAACTCAGGTCGCCATAAGCGAATATAAAAAAATAAATATAAATAGATGATGAAACAGAGACATAGTAACACAAACACAAGACGATAAAACGGCGGTGGTGAATGATGAGCGAAAGCGTATGGAAAAAGTTTGACCTAGACCGGGAAACAATCCACGGACCTTATAATATAGTCATGAAGTAATTGCTCGCGGAAAAAAACATTTTAATATACAAAAGTACTAATTAAAATAATACTGAAACCTAGGTAGGGCAAAGAATTTAGAAATTCATAGAAAATCGCATTTTATTACATTTCCCGAGATCATAGCTGGCGTCTCTCTACGCCAATTCCCCCAACAGCAACAAAGGGAAACTTAAATATTTCATACGGGCCCAAAACGGGACTCCGACCCGAGCTTACCGATCCGTTCCAATTCCTGAAGCTCGAAAAGCCGATTCCCCGAAAAGTCAATTACCCCAAAAGTCGCAGCAAATAGACCCGAATAGAATTCGTGCGGGCCCAATACGGAGTTTTGCGTTACACGGTGCATTAAATTATATACTTTATATTAAATGTGTGATTTTCCCGCGGATAAAATACTTTAAAACAGAAATGCAGTTATGCCAATACTCAAATAGGGCAAAGAATTAAGAAAACTTTAGAAAAATCACATTTTTTTAATGTCCGGGATTTGTAGCCTCTGTTTCTTAGAGTCAATTCTCAAAACAGCGTCAAATGAAAACTTTCATAATTCATGGAGGCCAAAACCGTGACCGCGGCGCCCACAACACACCCTCCCGCTCGGTCCCTTTAACCAACAACGTCAAATTCCCCGTGCATCGCTTGGAAAAATACGTTCAGAATTCATGCGGGCCTAAAGCGGAACTTTGCGGTTGATTCAAGAAATATATTTTCAAAATCGTTAAAATAATGATCCGAAAAAAAGATGTGCATTTCAAATTCCTAGTATGAACAAAGAACATAACATAAAATAGAAGATGCACGTTTTTTTTAACATTCCAAGATGAAAAAACCGCCTTCTGGAGCCTATTTCCACAACGGTACCAAAACGTAATGAAAAAAAAATTCACCTGGAGCGGGTACCGAACCAGAAAAATCCTCCATTTTAATATTCGCGCTTCTAGGTCTGCTTTCATCAGATTCTATCTCTAAATGGCGGAACACTCGTAAACATCCACAGGCAGCAGTTAACCACGCAAGGAGCAGGGGAGCATATACCGACACAAGCCCCAGGGGTAGCCCTGGGACGTTGACTGATCTTCCTATACAACCGCCCCAAGCATGCGAATTTCAGTGTGGGGAAGGGAAGGAGCAGTCTGGTGGGGTTGGAGCGTCTACGAGACCGCTACAATGAAAACGAGACCCCCAGGCACAGTAGTAAAAGCAGAACCATTTGCGGTGGAGGGGAAGGCACACTTGTGGTGCCGAAGAGGGGGTAAACTATGGAAGGGGAGGTTTGTGTTTTGTGCCGTGCATCGGGGAGAGAGTGTATTGGCGAAACGCGGCTCTTAAAATGGACGGATTTAGCATCGTTAGGGAGTTAATTTGGGATTTGACGCGCTGCAAAGCGTTCAACGAACTCCTTCCTCCGCGAGACATCCGGAGACACCCCATTCCACCCCACTGGGGGTCCACAGAAACATTTACCCCCCTCCCTAAAGTCCTCCCACCACATAAGATTCGAATTTTGTCGGCATACAAAGCCATTGGAATCTTCTGGCAACGGTTCCGGAAAGAAAAAAATATCTATCTTCCTCCCACGAGTCCCTGGATGATAAATGAGCAGGGCGATTCTCCATTGGGCGACTCACGCAAGCGAATTGGGTCATAGAGGCATTAAAATGGATTTAAGAATCAACGAAGGCGGGAGACAACTGTGGAGTGTATTCTCAGAAAACTAAGAATACTACAGAATGAAAAGTTTCAAGACTTGGGTGAAAGGGTGGCTCGATTAGTCAGCAATGCCAGCGCGGAACCAAAAGAATCACGAAGGAAGTGTAAAATAGAAAAAAATAAATTTTAGACGATAACATGAGCGATGTAAGTGTGCTATATGCTGGGACACTAATTCAGATCAGGTCAAAAAATTAAGCAATCAACAATGGGTAAACAAGAAATATGAAAAATAGATTTTTTTTGCGCTGAAAAGCAAGAAATGCCCCTTGATGATGGTGACATCTTTCTTATTGACATGTTTTTTAAAAGACTTCTCTGTTGGCCATTTCCTCCGTATTAAATCCCAAGATGGTACGTTATATGTCAGCATACCTTTTGTCAGTCGTATTGAACATTTGAAGAGAGGGTATTCAACTCTCGGATAAGCACTGCTTAGTAGTCAATGTTCTCGTCATCGAAGAAATCAACACTTTCAGGACCAATGAAAACAGTCGCCTTTCGGACATTCGACTAGGATAAACTTGATATTGCGCTAAACTCTCAAATATTAAACCTTTAAGACTATGCAGGAAAAGATTAGTGATCCCACGTAATACATAACGCAGATTTTTCCTCATGTGACCTTTATAAGAATTAGGTTCAGAGCTGAAAAATACTGAATGACAAACGCTAAGCTTAGATTTCTTTAGCATTTGAAAACAGATATCTTTCGGCTTAATAACTTTCCGGAAACGCGCCATACCTACAGAAGCGATAGAATCGATTAAGTAAGAGAAAAATAGTGACGAAAGCATTGGCATAGGTAATCTAATTTTACAGAATATCTATCATAATAATTAAGTAAAAAAATTCAAAACTCAAGACTTAAATTCAAATACCACTATTTCTTCGATGAAAAGCTGTTTTTCAAGCATCCAGAACCTCCCTAGACTACACCACAGGCGTGAAATAATAAAAATTCAGGGTTGTAGGCCAGTTTACTATGGCAACCTCGCACCATGTGGATTTACACGTGGAGGGTGTCCGAAAGTTTCATCCGGGATTCGAACCCACACATGGAAAGGCAGCACAGCTCTCTACCCGCTAGGCTAGCACGCTTTCCAATACCACACAATACGACAGCTTTTATTAACTTGAGTTCCGGCCCAGAGAATTGGTGCATAAAAATTTGAACGAAACAATAATCGTGTGCGGCGTACATTATCTTAAAGATAAAGAAGTCGAATACAATGACGGAGCGGGTATAGCAGACGGCCAAACGGTCACGTCACCGCACGGGAGCGAATACACGGCCTTTAGCGATGAAGAAAGCAAAGGTTAAACACGTGAGACTGCGGAGAAATGCGCGCCGTTGACCCGCGAATGGACCCAATAAAAAAAAGCGTGACGAAACGCGGCCTTTTCGCCGCGCCAAAAACACACGCACGGAGCTGGAAGCAGAGGCAGAGGGAGGGAGATTTTGACGCTCGTGTTGCACGCACGCGAGAAAAACACCATCTGACACGAGCAGGCCAGGCTGACAACGTAATTTTAGGCTGATTTTAAAAAAATATATATTTTCATGAATTGCGTATAGACGGTTATGGCCTGATGAAGACAATCGTCGAAGGATAGGTGGACGGGAAGAAGGGCAAGGGACGACCTCGAATGAATAACATAGGGCAGGTTTTTCAGGTTGTTAGAAAAGAAATACGCCACTATTAAAAGGCTAGCGGATATGAGAGAGGAATGAAGAGCTGCGTAGAACCAATCTTACGATTTTTGAATTACGATGATGATGCGGTAAAATGGTAAATATAAACAAAAAATCACTTGGAATAAATATTGAAATGCGGTCATCAAATCACAAGGTAAAAAACCTATATAGTATGGTAAGCCCTCAAGTCATTGGCAATTAAAGGTCTCCATACGGAACATAAACTCTAATGACTGTCATGCTTTCATCAAACCAGAAAAAAATGTTACTTGAGAGACTTGAGAGACGACTTAATACCATGCATTGATTGCGTATTATTCGTTTCATATTTAATGGCATGCGGTGACCCAGACTGTAAAAAATCCATTGCCTTTTACTAAACATAGAAAATGCAAAAATGTACACCACCTGATCATGGATCAAATACTTTCATCCTCAAAAAAATAATTTCGACAAATTAAAATTGAAATTGGATGCTAAAATTAAAATTGAAATAACCTAAAAGAAAGGGTTTAGAAGGGAACAAGATACAATTGCTGTGTGTTACAGAAATTATTATTTGTTTAATTTAATTTTCCCGAACGACAACAATTAAGAACCATTTATAATACCATACTTAATTAAGTGCATTGATACTGCCTCTGATTTTTCGGGCGAAATTTCTCATGAAATAAAAACCAAATAAGGTTGGATATTCAATAAAAGCAGAAAAATTCGTCAGAAAATTCAGCGCCTGCCGGCAAAATAAATTTCAGAAATATCTAACAAAACCTAGAAAACAACAAAACATTTACACTTGGAAAGAAGAAATACGGTTCACAGAATCCTTTAGTCAAGAGGAACATATTTCCCCGGTTACGAAACAGCGGAAAGGATGAACTGGCTTTAAAATTAACGACTGAAAAAATAACTAAACAACTCCTGAAATGGAGGAAGCCATAAGAAACATTTTCAGAAATGTACATAATCTTGATGAACGTGGCGACAAAAGTGAGGAAATACGATAAAGAATGAAAATTATTGCTCAGGACACCCTCTCCGAATATTTTAGCTACGGTGAAAGAGCTCAACAACATCTGAAGAAACGAGTCAGTAAAAAGGGCATTATATGGGAGGAGTAGGTACGTGAGAATTTGAGATCATTTCATTAAGAAAAAGAAAACTATTTTAAATTCTATCCCCGATATTTAAGTGAGAAATTATGTGCCAGCACAGATTCAGAGACTCTTACGTGAACACGTGTGACCTATTTTCGAAGATAGGCTCGTCAATGGTGATAGCACAATCGAGAAAAAATAGCTTTCAATAAATTTAATAAAGGATAAACTTAAAAGAAAAGTTATTAACATCTCCGTTGCAACAAAAAAACTATCGGAACAAATTATAGGAAACGCACACTTGTTTGTACTTGTTATACGTACAGATAAACTCTTCTTAAGACAAGGAAATATTGCCATTTAATTTTAAATTGTAGCCACTAATACTTAATAATGACACCTTATTGCTCGAATTCACTGGATTGTTTGTGGTTAGAAGTTCTTCATTTTCGTGCATGCACAAACGAACACAAATGAATGCAGAAAAATAAAAATCTTCACACCATGGATGGCCACCGTATATCTGATCAAATGTACGGATTTTGAGAAGATTTTTAGCTTCAAAAGACAGTGAGATCGTCAATATAATTAAATAATTCAACTCCTCTTCCACCAATTCGGCTTTCTAATTATATACAGATGTAAGCAGATGCACAAATTGATCGTCAACATCCACCAACTTGGAATGACAATTCCACGAATATTACAAAAGAAGATTCTCCCGGTGGCCTTTTAGAAGCGTTGCACCCACCGCTCATTTAAATGGTTGATACATAAGTCGGCTCTCGCGCCGTTGAATGCCCCTGTACATAAGTCGGCTCTCGCGCCGTTGACGGTCAGAGCGATCCGAATTCTACGGAGAAATAAGCTATGATTAGGCCTGATATAAGGTATAATTAGGGCTATTTACCTCAATAAATTATCGCGACGATGTGATCCATCAAAGTCACCACTTAGCAACGTCGTTTTGCACGATTGTAAACGTAATATGGCGAATAGAGAATAAATGGATCGCTCTGAATTCATCGCCGCACAGTGGACATTTTTGAAAACCAATCAAGATGCGCCCACAAGTGACAACAAAAATCCATCTTCAACGGGACGGACTGGTGTCTCCGCTATGCAGTCCCTTGTTAGACTACTCCCTGGCCGTGGGGAAAAAGTTGCACTGTTCTGATGTACGAATCAATGGATCATTCCTCGGCCTTTACTAACCGCGAATCAACCCTTTTAGAGCGGCGGGGCGATATATCGGCTTTTGCCGGGCGAAAAGTGCGGCGGACCGATACATCGGATCTTACGTAGTACATTATTTAATTAGCTTTAACTTATTACATTGATATATTTTATTATAGGAAACGTAAAAAATATTTTGTCAATATTAACCATTTTAACCTCAATAATAAAAAACCGCTTTTGTATATGCAATAAAATAGCTTTGCCTTGTTTCTTTCCTAGTTGCTACATTTTATGAAAATACCCTCCGCATTTTCGCCAGCGCCCCAGGAAGAAGGATAGCATTAAGAGGGTTAAGTTGCACAGTTCGATTAAGCGACGATCCTAGAGAGAGATAGAGGAGTGTGGGATGAGGGTGGGCATAACCTCTTATTGGGACGTGTTGTGAATGGAGAGGTAGGAGAGGGTTTACCGAATGGAGGGTGGGGGTGCGTACGTGACGGATGGGGTGGGGGTTGTTCCGGGGTGGGGGCGGGGGAGGGCCTAGGTGGGGAACCACTTGTTGCGCCTTGAACACCGGAACACACGCATTATTGCGGCCGGACAGGGGCGGGGAGGGGGGTTTGAGGGAGAAAACCTTCGCATGTCAACGGCCTCCGGGGAAAATAAACGAGGGGCATATCGCAACAAGTCCGTCCCAAAAATACCACGACGCACGCAAAAACAGGGGTGCACGGATTTTAATTAAAGAAAAAGGGCCGTTCTCGGGGTTAACACGCAGCTAGGGACCTACATCAGTTGGTACAGTGTTAGTTGTTAGTATGCAGACCCCGGTAGAGTGGAGTCCTAGCCTGCAATCCGAAGGTCGCGGGTTGCAGTCCCGCCAGATAAATTTACTTCTGCGTGTCAGTAAATTCTTCTCGGGAGATCATCCGCGTAATCTCATCAATCTCCATTTGGCAGCGATGGAGATTGAAGAGATTACCCTGATGAAATCCCGAGAAGAATTTACTGCCACCATTCGCCGGGAGAAACTGAAGTCCTACATTACATCTATGTCCGTTTGTGGTTGTAATTCGTGAAACCTGGTCTGATAAGAAAGCCAACGAAAAGAAAATGGGTGTAGCTGAGGTGGATGACGAGAAAACAAGAAGAGATAAGATTAGGAATAAGACGATAGGGGAGATGGCAGAGGTTTAAGATCTCAGGAAAGGTGGAAGATGGAAGGATGCAATGGTTTGGTCATATTTTAAGACGGGATGAGGAGCATGTGGGGAACAGAATTCATTATTTGCTAATGGAAGGGAAGAGAAAGATCGATGGTCCAAAGAGAAGATTGCGTCGAGAATGATTTGAGGGAGAGGGGTTTTACTTAAAGGGATCTCGAGGATCGAGTGACTTGTTGGCAAATAGAAGGGAACAGCGACCCCTAATGGGAATTAAGGTGCGGAGAAAGATGTGTTTGCGGTTGTACATTTGTTGATTGTTGGGACCATAAAAAACGGCTAATGCGTGCTCCTGTTGGAGTGTGCGACAATAAATAAAAAACATAAAAAACAATTTAAACAAATGAAGGAAATTCAGACAAGTTAGCTTCGAATGGTATCTGGTACTTACAGGCGCTAGAAAGTAGTTTTAGACGGAAAAATTTGAGATTTTGCCCAAGGTTCGAGGCTTTATCATAGCGTAATGCCTATGTAATTGCATAGTGAATGCAAACGCAGCAATCCAAGTGCTATGACGTCTCATGACGTCACCTATCGTAAGCAAAATCAAGGCCGGCAAAAAGTTGTGAGTGCGACAATTGAGGGAGCACGGTGGTAGGGAAGTGAAGAAGTGTCCGATATTTTGCCAGGGTTAATGAACACTTTACCGGTTACCGGTTTTCCAATCACAGGCTTGAGGTCAATGTGTCGTCATGGCACGAGGACCAATAATTGCGCTTCAAATATACGTGCGCAGATTAATTTGTGGACAGTGTCTGCACGTGACTCGGCCTTGAAACATGATCGAAACATCGATTTTTCTTTTCATCTGTCAATCGTAGTTCTACGATCAAGTTTGGGAGATTTTTAAGGTTTGATGACGAAATTCATGGCTAATTCACGGTTTAAAGGTTTTCGCGGTTGAGTGAGAGTCATGGAAATTTGAAATTGAAAAAACTTAGCTGGGATTCGTACTCGGATCTCCGGATCGCCGGTCAGGTATGTAGTCACTTAAATCAAGCCACCTTCCTCCAAGGCATATCTCTCACTGATTTCACGGAACAAGGTGTTGTTGACGTCTCAAGTCTACACTGTGGCACACGAGACGGAGGCCGTGCATACTGAGCCATTGTCGGAGGAATAAACCGTATATTGTCGCTATTTCACAAAGGACGTATTTGAAATCACTGTATGAAACAAATAACTTGGTAAACAGACACGCGCACCGGCTTTAAGTTATATGCACCATGGATTAAATTTGCCATGAATAAGGAGTGGTAAGCCAACACTGCATAAAAACAAAAAAATACAACAGTTGAATTTGTTGGCGGTCTTCGAGTATATTTTTTTTGCTTATTGTTAAAATGAGCCCGAAAAATCAGACCCTCAAATGTTCACTTAGATTCTATCATAATTTCGAGAAAGACGGGAGGATATCTCTGGGAAAATATATCGTAGCGTTCCCGCTGCAAATTAAATACTTGGGGCGTACGTAAGCCATAAATTTTCATTCATAATATTCAGAGGGGTGTATACAAAGGAAGTGAAAGGGGAACACAACAGGGAGCCCAGCCGGGGTCAACGAAACGGGAAGGAGCCCAACTGAACATTTTACGAGTCCGCAAAGCCGTTAATACTCGTGAACCGCCGACGACGTAAACTTCTCCCCGAAGAGAAGATCTATGATACGATGGAGAACGCTTCACCAGCCGCGGATGAATAGGCTCGCGGCTGACAGGAAAATAGTTTTTTCACGGAAAAGTGAAAGAATTTATTAAAACCAAGCCTGTGTTAAAAATGTCCAAACGTAAAATAACATATTTTCATCGAGCTCTGAAAAAAATAGATATTGAAGAAGAAAAAAAGTATGATTTTTGACCACGCTTTTATCTTCCGATAGATGTGAAAACCATTTCCTACTGTTCAGCCTTCAACGAATCTTGTAAAAAACTTAATAATCACGAGTGCTCCACATTGAGCCAAATTCTGAATCAATTTTCATTGTGGAAAATGAAAAAAGAACGTAAATGGTTTTTACCTCAATTTTATTTCACCAAAATGTTGCTTTACTGACGGTGCTTTGAAATTCCAAGTATTAGCATTTATTGTCGCCATAAATGTCTCCAGCACTAGCATTGTCTATAAGTAATACATGTTTTTCTTTTCAATAATTATTTCTAAATTAGCTCAAATATACGAAAATGGCGAGTAGATTGCGGTATTTGGCGCAACCGTGCAACAAGTAGCATAATGACAGAAAAACGTGTGTATGGTCCACAGAATTTTACTATCAACTGTCTCTGGTTTCCAATTCTGTGGACCATACACACGTTTTTATATAATTATGGAACGCATTAAGATGGCATTTAATGAACGTAATAAATCATTCATCGAGAAAAAGTACATTCGGGTAGTCAGATCGAGAATAAGTACATTTCAATAAGTCAGTTCGACTTACACATCTAAGAGATCCAATATAGACAAAACAAACAGCCAAGGGGTGAAGTTACAATACGCGTGGTAAAAAGGCTCGGCTAGGGAGGGTCAGTTTGAAAACTACGCACTTACTGCGCACGTCAGAGAGTGCACACGCGGTCCCGCGCACATACAAATCGTCCGATGGGAAACATTGTGGGGGTCTTTCTTCCGGTGTTGTGCAACGCGGATGATCGTGTTGTCCGCACCGCAGCGGAAGGCACGGGGCAGACGAGAGCAACGCACGCCTGAACCCGAGAAAACAATCCCACTGCGTGCAATATGAGCGCGAGTATTCACATCGCACCGAGTGCTTCGAACACGCAGCCATCGTTTGTTTCCTTTGAAGTTCACTCCTTACGAGCCACTATCTCACAGAAATGAGCAATGCGCCCATAAATCTCCAACATTATACAGCTGCGCATGACGCTTTGCTCTCCCATATGGTCCACCTCGGCCCCATGCAATTATATTATTATTAAAGCATACTAACGGTCAAGTGAGATTCAGATGAACCATTTTTCAGATCTTCCCCGTAGGTCTCCCTTCCAAACTTGGAATTCCCTATTCAGTCCAAAATAAGGCCTACAATAAATCTAACCACCCTGTCAACGTATCCTATAATGTGTCCTTGCCTATGTCAATCCTGTCAACGAATCCTATACTCTTCCTTCCCCTCCCTTGCTTATACAACATAATTTTATTTAAAATGGGTTTCTACCTTCCCTTCCAAGCTCAGTACTCGCTCAATAACGCTACACTCCAGATCAGACTCATCACTAGCCTTTTCATAAACACCTTTCATAAAGATCCACTCAGCAGCTCTTTCCTGTTCATGAACGCCTCTTTTGCCAGCGCAATCATCTTCTTGATAAATTAATCGCAGTTTTCAAAATATATCAATCATCTTTTAAACATAATGCTTTTTCCCTAAAGATACTAACGGGAAATACAAAGACCCTCTCCATACCTGATCACCAAAAATTAATGGTTATAAAAGGGCAATGACTTCTCCGTACTTATCACGAAAGCTAATTGACATTTACAGATGATATCACTATCTACATGTGATGGATGCCATCAAACCAATTGGTGACGTAAATGGTAATCCCTATTTGTAAGTACGTTTTAATGAGCCGTTTCATCAAGTCTTGAGATTGAATCACACGATAATAATTTTCTACCCATTCCGAGCGGAAAGTGAAGATATAAGCGATGAAAAAAGGGACGGTGGGGTTGCACGTGTGATTCAGAAAATGATGGGTCGTGTGATCACTCTTTTGATCCTTGAAAAGCTATCGTTGGAGCTATCGCTCGGTGGGACGGAAAAAAAGGATCGTGTGATGCAGGCTTTACATACTTGAGTTATGGTCATGCATGCAATTTTACTGATTAATCTCCAACTGCTGTTATGTTTGGGTGCAAAATAATGCAACCGTGATTTCTGTAGCTCAAGTTACAAGGGCCGGCTTTAAAATGTTTAGTAAAAATTTTACGGAGCATGAAAACCGAAGTTAACGAATTTTTCAGTTCTATAGACATTAGGTGAACTGAAAGTTTTTCTGAACGACTTAGCTTTCGTGTAACATTAAAATATTACCAAGTTAAGCTTATGACTTTAACATGTTCAGGTTAACGTTAACTAAGATTAACGTACGTAACGCTAACCAGACACGAAAAAAACAGGCTTCAAGGAAGTTATTTCATTCCAACTTTTGGATGACTTGAATTCTTCATATGGTCACTTCAGACCCAACTTTCAGGAATCCAAATGAACAAAGCAGGTTATTGCATGCCATATATTCATTGTGTGTCAAGTAAATTTTTTGAGTAAACAAGAACGCCTTTTTATTAATTTTAATCAGAGGGTAATGGTGACGCAGATGTTTGAAGGGATGCGCAAGTGAGGAAAATGCAAGTTAGCAGCACATCATTCTCCATTATCAATTGATGCCGCCGCCTCGGAAATACAGCGCCCCGTCACATCTCACGAGGGCGAGGAAACCAAGCGTATATCTGGAGAGTTGGAAAAAATTAAGATAGGCACCCGGATTATACTTATAGTACCTTTCGTATTACAAGTAACTTGGAACAAGACTGTCAGTAGCCTTGAGAATGGGCCAAGAAACGTCCGCGCTCTCTGAATTTTTTACCAGCGCGGAGACCCGAGAAAAGTTTATTTATTGGAACAAGACGTTTGGTTTGTCACATAGCTCAAATATCCTTTCCAGAGAATCATTAATATCGTGCTTGATATTCATCAAACTTGATTCGTTGGCACAACAAGAATTGATTGGACAAATCTTGTAGGTAGACTTTCCAAGTGACAAGATTTAGGGATTCCTCAAAAACAATTTAGATTTTGGGAACCAAAAAGAATGAATTAAGGCAGATAGATCATCGGAAATGAAATTTTTAAGATCAGTGAAAGGCTGCACAAGATTGAATAAAATAAGAAACACTCAAATAAGAGATGAACTGGGTGTCCAGGCAGTCACTGACAAACTACAAGACTACAAACATAGATGGAAGGAACATATACTTCGAATGTCAAATGAAAGAATTCCAAAACAAGCAATGGAATATCAACCATTTGGGAAGAGAAGTATAGGACGACCAAGAAAAAGATGGTAATGTGGAGCCGGAACAGGCTTAGTAGCCTAATCCTGGAAGGGAGAATAAGAAGTGATCGCGATAAGTTTGATTATTTTACATTTCCTAGATACAGTTCGTAATTAGCGACCTCAAATAATATACTAATATGTATACTCTAATTTGTATTCGATGTTACCGTGGCGCACTTTTCAGTGCTCTGGACCACTGTGCGATGCGCAAGACGCAAAACATAAGTCGGTGCATCATCCTCCTCCATCAATGGGCGCCGCCACCGCCTCAGAGCGCTCCGTCATGGCGGATCGTAATGACGGCGGCGATATTTCACGACGGCGAGGAAGCCAAGCGGATATCTGGAGAAAAATAAGACGCGCGCCCGGCCCGACATTTATCCTTGCCGCCGCGTGCAGGGGTCGAGAGGACTGAATAAAACGGAAAGGAGTTCTTTGGCTCGTAAAAGTCGGGATTCCCATCAAAGTGCACCCGCGGAGGAGACCTCCTTCCCAATCGGAGCGTGCCCTCCCCCACACCCCGAAAACCCTTCGGGTGCAGTCGCCGACGCGGGGCGGACTGATCCCGCCGATGCGAAGACCAAAGGGAGAAATTTTTCCTCATTCAAAATCCCTAAAACGGGAACATTTTTAAAGAAGTTGAACTTGGCTGCGCGACTGAATAATATACGTAGTTTAATCTGCATTTTTGGGTGCTGCGTCCACGTATGTTGTCTTTACATCAGTTTCTAAGGCTAGCCTTTCCAGATCGAAGGTCAGAGCAGTTTCCATTCCCAGTCAAGTACGCGGACATAGCACGCGAAGAATCCAGAAAAGAAAACTTCTGTCCAACGCCGCGTTAATGCCTGCACCAGAGGCGCCGACTTATAAAAAATATTGGGGGGGCCCATATCCGAGGTCTTGCCCCGGTAAGAGGTTAAATTCAAAGTGTGTCGCAGCACCGAAACACTATCATGATTCACACCACCTGATTCAGTCAACCTGCTTCACCTTATAATTATTTGTTTTAACACATTGTTGAATTTATTTTAAAAGGTAACTATCGTCAAACATGGGAAATAAAAATTACCAATATATTTTGTGATTTCACAAAGCATAATATAACTTAATTATTTCCTTGAAATATTGAGGGGGCTCCGCCCCCCCAAACGAATCTTTGAGGGGGCTCGGGCCCCCTCAGGCCCTATGGAGTCGGCGCCACTGGCCTGCACTAATATACGTACTTTTCGGAACAAAAAATTTTTGGCAAATATTGTTCAAATAAGTACCACTTTCAAAATGGAAATGTTTGCTCTTTAAAGTAACACTAATACCTGGCACCCCACACGGATCCTTAAATATGTTTTCAAAACGAAGACTAGGTGACATAATGGGACACATGGAGGACCAAAACCAGATCAAATGCTAGGTGACAGACACTAATTTCCCAGACATTCAAATGATTATTCCTGCCGATGAGTTAGCAGCCACACGCTGAAGCGGCGACTGATCAATTGAAGCCGCAAAGCGAAATAAGGTCATTGAAAAATGAAAATGCGAGAAATGCAGAAGTACCGGTATTTTCAATGATTAATGTATGGCCTTTCTATGACGCAGAACCATAATACTACTATAATTAAGCGATTAAAAAGCCTTTGTATAACCGCAAGTGATGAAGCCAGACGGGAATACAGAGGATCAATCGTGACCTCAAAAACACATTGGTATCGATAAGGTTAAGATTGATTCCTCTCGGAATGTAAGACGAGGGTTATGTACGCTACTATTGAGACTAAAGACGACGCCGCCGCCAGTACAGAGGGCATCGTAAGATCAGTGACGATTTCAAGCCCGAAAGCATTTCCGTGCTCCGGAGAAACTTGTTGACAAAGCAATGTGGAGCAAGGATTGCATTCAAAAAGACAAGGGTCTTCTATTTCATTACTCACCGGAGTCCTTCACAAGTATAGATGGAGCGCACTAGGATACCCAAGAGGTCGCAGACAACTGATTTGTTTCTAAGTTACGACTCTGAATGTATAAATAATATTATTCAAACCTAATACGCCTAATGTATTTTGAATGTTGGCAGCGATGATACTCATAGGTACTTCACCAACTATAATGAAAACACCCCCTTAGCTTTTCATCTTGCACCAGGAAAACGTCCTTCGAAAGTTTAAACTTACCCTAAAATCGCGTAGCAATGAAAAATGAACTGCTGTAAATCATACAGAGCTACGCAGGGGTGGCAAACATTGTTATGCGATCCCGGTATATAAATATAGCGATAATTATCGCTGATTAGCTATCAGCACCGAAAAATAGGAAAGTGACCCAGAGGAAAGAATTAAATGCGAATTTTTTTCCAAACAAATACAATTCTGATTTCTCTGCAATAAGAAATGAAGTTAATAAGGCTTTGAAAGAAAATTCCCAATTTCATTCGTCCAACTGTTAGACGAAGTAATAAGATTTCGACAACAACGGAAACATCCACTTTTCACTAAAATTATTGTACCGAAAAAGGTCGGTCACTTTTGGCAAAACTTGACAGAGCGCCAAGCAGAAGAGGCAGGGCAACAGCTCAGGAAATACAAAACTAAGGTCACCTTCCACGGAGCGAAATGAAAATTATAAGCATCCAGTGAAATAATAGCACGTCCCAGAATGCCGAGGGACAATAAAATGCCATCGCGATGTTTCATAGCGATTCATTGTTTTCTCAGGACAACGAACAAAGGGGACTTGGAGGCGGAAGGTATGCGGAGAGGGTGAAAACTGTATCTAATAATAAAGACACCACTTCAAATCAATGCAGGAGAAAAATGATATAATTAAAAAAATTATTTTATTTTTTATACTGCGATTTATTTACGAAATTGCATATTCAAAAAAATTCAGTTTCAGTTCATGAAATTATATTTTATTGATTAAATAAAATTTGTTATTATCTATTTTTATCTTTGAATGCATGGAATTTTACGATTAGTTTTTATAATGAGCTTGAAAGTTTCGGAAAGCGGCGAGATAAGAATAGTTATTTTCGAAGGTTTCCGCGATTAGCAGAAGATGGTCTCGTGGCATCTGGGTTTACACCGCGTTCTTTCATTTCTGATAACGACACTTTCGGCGGCATTGCAACCGGGCGTGAAGTTGCGCATCCGCATATCTTTTGACCTAAAGATGCTGGTGGGATTGTCGGCGAAACTGTCGTTACCTAATATGAAACAACGCGGCGGAAACCCGGAAATCATGTGAGCATCGTAGAACTATCCAATAAACTCGAATCTAAAAACAACGAGAAACAATTGAATGAGTAGTGTTTTTAAATACTCATCTATTAAAACGCAACTTATACATTTACAAACGAAAAGCAGTTCTTCTCATTCCTACAGTAAATTTACCGAATGCGAAAAGAAAGGGGGGAAGAAGAATAAGAAAAACATCATTGAATCAAGTCTGGAATAAAAGAATCAATTAAAACAATTTGGAAGTGCAGGACATGTTTGAAGACAGCTACCATGTAACCGCAGAAGTGCCAGAAAACGTGAGATAATTCAAGATTTCGAGAGCTTTCTTCAAGATTAATTTTCTCATAATTTTTTGCAATTTTCATGTGAAATTGCAGAGCAAATTTCATTGACTATATTTTTTTACTTTAATTTTTTTATATATTTCTTGTAATAATTATTTTACATTGAAAATAATGACATTATTAATGGATAAGCCATGATTAGAAGGAGATGACGATATAGGACTGAGATTGAGGAAAATTATAAGCGCATTTCGTGTGTATATTATGCGAGTAGGGTAGGGGGTAGTGGTGTGACTTCCCGGCGGGTGGGACGTGTGATTACAAGCGGGCGAACATCCCTGCCAACGTCCACCCGCACAACCGTTACGAGTGAAATTCTTCGGGTCCAAAAGAGGAAGGTCAATTGTCTCCCCCCCTCCTCCCCCTTCCTTCCTTCCGCCTCCTCCTCCTCCCTCCCCTCTGACTTAACATAATTCAATCCTACACGCTCACTGTTCGGCCAAGCTCTCGTGAGCCACAATGCACATAGAAATAATCACGCGATCGCGTACTAGTTCAGGGATGGGATAGGCATAATATTCCTTTTCCATAAATTGTCACCGTCGCACTCTCACATGATAAAATAATAATAATAATAATAAGTATAAATGATTTCAGAATCGCTTTCTGATGGATCTTCACATATTTATTAATTAATTTAAATATTTTTTCACATAATTAGTTTGCATATATTATGTAATCCTGTATAAAAGAAAGGTGTGCGTCGATTAAAGATAACTGACCAGAGACCCAAAAAAAACGGAAAAATAGCTAATCAAACCCAAATGACAATAAATATTTTGAGAAGTAAGGTTGTTTTCGTAAAAGTTTAAAAGTATCACAAAATGTGAGCGGAGTTATACTTCACTCTCTTGAGAGTTAACTTTCCATAAACTACAAAAGGAAGGTATATTAGCAAAATATCATATAAAAATGTTCTATCAGTGTAGAAAATGAAAACAAGGAACTTGAATCTAATCTTTACAGTACAGTTCATACTTAAGAAAGTTCACGCCTTGCAATAGAAAATTATTAAAATATAACAAGAAAAATAGCGATCACAACTGTTGGGTCATACGCCGAGAAAGAGCCGATAGTATTTTGCTCAGACTAAAAGAAATTATTAATGTCACTCAAAAAGAAAATTGTAAACATAATCCAAATGATAAAGCAAGACGTTTACTTCTACTCTTTTTATCCTACATTTTAATAATTTACCTCCGAATTGATTCACACATTGTCAAGTATAAAATCCTGTTTAGTATGAAACTCTGAATTAAGTTTGTCCACATATCCTTGGACACGGTAGCCCTGACTAATTCCAAATATTATAAATTCCCCACCTTTCCGATCCATCGTCGCATAGCCAGGGGGGTCAAACCTTGCCTCACATCAGCGGGGATGTGAAAGTCAGCGCATGGTGAGTCAACCAGAGGACCCAGGAGAGGAAGGCGCCAACGACTCGAGGGAAAGATAACGGATGCTTAATGATCAGCACCACCTTTCCTCGCGTGTCAGCATCAGCAGCAGCGACCGCTCCACGCCGATTTCTCCTCCTTGACACCACCAATCAATTTCGTCGCCTCCATCCACCCGCGTCGACAGATCACACATGGTGCGATTAACGCAATAATCACGGCAAAATATGCGGTAAAAACAACTAAACACCACATCAAACGGGTAAGGAGGAATTTATCTAAGCATGGGAGCCTAAAATTTGCAGTAATCACCACGGATTGCTCCTTTAAATATTAAATTACTTCTGATCGCATGACGAGAGTCCATCCGAAGGTCTAAGACCGCGATCAATGATTTGAAGACTTGGACGGGAAAGCATACACGACTGTTATTAAAAGAACCAAAGAAATGGCGAAAAAAAACTTATCACCATAATGCGAAACCGGCATGGATAAGTAACGGATCTTTGGAAAAAAAAAGATATCCCAGCTCAATCACACGAAGGCTTCATTTTTCAGCAATAACGACAATCATTAGTGAGATAAATGATCGATTTGGAAAAGGAAAAAATAATAATGGGAAAGACGTTAAATCGATAATTGTTTACAAGTACTAAATCGCTGAACTTAGAGCCGACGGAAGTAATTTCAGATTAGGAACTAATTTGGAATAAAATAATATAATACGCCACAATAATAGATAGAAAATCTAAGAATGGTAGGATGCAGCTCTCCTATCTACAAACTATTTCATGTTTACCCAATATTTCTCTTTTACATCTCTAATAACTTGTCCTCTGAAACTCATTCGGGGCCACCCTTAGCCGTTTTCCCGTCCACTTGCCCTTCGAAGCAAGATGCAAATTTAAGAGGAAATACTGGCGAGGCAGCGAATTCCAAAAGTCCTTAGGAAGAACGAAATGAAAAATGAAAGAAAGCTAAGCCACCAAAATGGAAAAGTCACTTTCTCAAATACATGCAACACCAAAATGAAAAACCCTATAGGCCCTTTCATCAGGAAAAAAGTTTGGACACATGATATCAATCTTAATGACCTATAACAACAACACAAAAATTATTCACCCGATACTCAATAGGGCTAATCAGATCGAAATCTTAGGAGCCTCTAGCAGACCGCGACTTAATAGAGTTGAGATCTAAGAACACGGAAGACAAGCAACGATATCGGACGTTAAAAAAATTCGAATACATTGGAAACGTCTATTTGTATAGAAAATAAAGCCACAACGAAGAAAATTTCAATCACAACAACCATTGAACTCCAGCCAAAAATTTAAGGAAATCATTTCAAAGTTCGAGGTATTTTATTCGTCAGATATAGCGAACAAACTTAGGGCATCGCATGAAGGGCAAACTAACACTGCAGCTTATGCAGCATTTTTTAAGCCTCAACGCATTAGGGTCCAACGAAACTACTTATATCCTAAGAAAGGTTAGGCTTCAAGTCGATTCATTCTCAGAAAAACTTGCAAAAAATAAGGCGATGGATAATGCTTTTTAAATACGAAAAAACCGGAAACTTAAAGATTATTTGCATTGATTGACAAGCAAGTTTTCACAGTTCGTGGATACCGAATTTCCTTAGATGGAGCAATTGACAACGCATATTGGAAGCAATGAACAGATAATTCGTACCAGATGGCGCTAGTTAAAGATAGAAATCATTCACATTCACAAACTGTGGACGTTCAATCGAAGTTGTCAGAACTCACGTATTTCGAGCGAAATAATAAGCACACGTTTGTTTTTTTTAACAATTCCCCGAGTCTCAAGACATATAAATAATAATATTAGATTACTTAATATTGTTTGGGAACAAAATGAGGAGGACCTAGGTAACGTTTCGAATTAAATATAATTTCTCATTATGAAATTTCAAAAAGCCTAAATTACACTGTACTTCAAATATGCCTTAACGTTGCACATTCCTCCTGACAGGTCAACTGTGAACAAGGGCATTTCACACTTAACCTCATTAAAGCGACAGTGATACTTCGAACGACATCCTCGGACTGTGACCCAATTGGTTGGCGCCCGAGGTGCAGCCTAGAAGAAGGTTTCCACTCGTCCCGTGACATTTTGAATGAAATCTAGGCGTGAAACCCGACTTGAGAGATGGGAGGGGGCGACTCCAGGCGGGTGGAGGGAGACGTTTCATCTCCTAGGAATGCATAATAAGCCCATGGCGTTGGAAGCGCACGAGATACGTCAGGTGGTCGTCTGGTTTGATTAGCAGCTGGCGGACGATGGGCCCGGGGTTGCGAGCGAAGAGACGAAAACAGCCGTCGGTGCCAAACATCCAACGATTCTGACCGGGGGAAAAGGGCGATGTAATGGGTATGCATGCATCTTCCCCACGAGCGACCACGCTACGAGAGTGCTCTGCTTAGTCTGGTCGCTAGGATATTGGCAGCACTATATGGGCGATTGAAACCATACATCTATACAATGCTGCATCTCCCAATATCAATAAATTTCTGCCAAAAAATATAAACTAACTCCATATATCGAGAAAATTTAAAACTATTTTTTCCATTTCGTAATTTAGCTCATTACTTAGAGCAGAATGGAACAAAATTTCAACAGTCTGAATATTGAACAATATATTTTCAACAGAAGCAAGGGAGTTAGCATACTTTCAAGCCGATCCGACAATAGGAATAGGGTTAAAAAATCAATAACAAGATTCTATCGAGGCAAAAGATGGACGAAGCAAGTTAAGAATAAGCGTGTAAAGACAAATTTTTAAATTCAATAACGATTTCTCTACTTCTTTCCAAGTTCATCTGTATTAGGCGAGATGAGGTGGAACAACATGATGAATGAATTAAATTTTTTTTTTCCTAACCGTCCACTGCTTTAATGCGAAAATTCACAATGCGTTTCGACGCAGAGCGTCAAACAACCAATCTATTAATCAACCTGACGATGACACTATGCGCAGTAAAGCGTACTGAATTTTCGCAGTAAAAAAGTAGATGGAATGAAAAAAATTTATCTCATTCATTCTTCCCAAAGGATTAACGGATTTCCTTAACAGTCTGAAAACTAAACACCTTGCACCGCTTTCGTCCATTTAAAATCAACTTACTTATCGTTAAATTTAACTTCAACTGACATCTTCAAAAATCGGAAAGCTTAAGAAATTCTCAAATACTTTCGAAGCAACGCGAAAGGAGGCTTCATTAATTTTTAATTTTCAAACAAATTAGCACCATATAAATTTGAGTTCAGGAGGAAGAAAAAGGAGAAATTCTCCAAGCATTATATGCTTATATTTTAGGAGATGAATAAACTCGTTGACTCAATTAGAAGACATATTCAAGATAAGTTTCCAATTTTACATCGCCATATGTTTTTTCCAGGTCCAATGATTCCGATAACACTTTCGAGTAAGAATTACATTCTGAAAATTACACGACCAAATTTCCACATTATAAGAAATTAAAAACGTTAATTATCGCAAGAATTTTTTTTCTAAGTGTCCACTATTTCACTTTAAAAAATCCACAATGCGTTTAGACGCATAGCGTCATCACCGAATATATATTAATCAACCTGATTAGTCGGTTTCATCATCCCCAGTTCAAATTTTTTGGAGAGTTTTGAACGCATTTTTAGTGCTTCCACATAAGATCACTTGTTTAACTAAATGTTATTTTTAATGACCTTGAATTATTGTAGCTTAAAAATACACTCAATTTAAGGTCACAACTTAATCGCGACCAAAATTGACCAAAGCGACCAAAGGTCCGTGTACATTGTAGTGTTTTACTAGATATGCTCAAGTGAGAATAGTCCAACAGGAAAGCGTAATCTCTGAGAACACTCTAGCTAGAGCGACTCTTCACCCATGTCCCAGAGTTTCTCTTGCACTAGAGCGGTAATGTAAACAGCAAGGTATTAGTGTCTCCCTAGACTACTCTCTCTATCTGGGTGGTCAGATAAGAATTTTTTCTTTCGCTGAAAAAAATCAGCCCAGTTTTAGAAAAATTGATTAGAAATGGAAAAAACATTGATATCTAATTAATCCAGCAGTTTGAAAGTTATCCAGAACTTTGGAATGTCGCAAGTATGGACTATACGGATAGAGACGAAAAAGCAAAAGCATTGAAAGAGATTGCAAAAAATTTACATATGTAGGAGAAGGGTATTTTGAGGAAGTGGCAAGATGTATGCTGCCACATGAATACAAAATTGAGAAAAAGAAAATAGGACGAAGAGTGGAGACGGGGCTGATGACACCCAGCTGGATTTGACATGAATTTTCCACCAGACAGAGAATTCTTCCTCTTATAAATATGTACTGCTTTAAGGTTATAAAAATATTTCATCCAAGGAGAGGTAATATGCCTAAATAAATGGACAGACATTTGATTCATAATCGTCATGGAGGCGACTAGATTCGTATGCCTGTGCCTCAGGCTTTTTAAAGGGTCCCTTTTGTTCATGGGACCTAAGTATAATTAAAACTATCAAACAAAAAACGGAGGTATTTTCTACAACTTTCCTTACATTATCTAAAAAAAATGGTTAATACCTCGTATAAACATTGAAAATGTGCTGCGTTAAGTTTTTTAAAAAAATTTGCTGCCATTGTCATACAGTATGCTTAAGGAAGTTTGTTTGTTATTTATGTTAAAATCTTCTTGCATATAATGAAATATTCTTAGATCATTTGAGAAATAATTGTAAAACAACCGTCGGTACCCTAAAAACAGACCTTTTGCGTAGTAGGGCACTTAATTTCGAGATATATTTATAAATGTTTTAGGAATCATTTGTTTTAAGAAGAGTAAATTATAATAATAACAATAACTATTATTATTATTACTATTATTGTTATTTTACATTAATTCACATGGAACCATTGAATATCTGGCGCAATAATTTCGCATGTACACCCTCTTATCCTCAATTTGAAATTTACTCTTGTGCCCAAAATCGTCCACTCAGTCGCCGAGCTTCGTATTTGCTACTAATTGCCTCTAACTGGACATCTCTCCCTGCGTAAACACTCCACAGTTGAGAATTAAACCCTAGCTTCAGAAATGAAGGAACTAAGCGGGCTCAACTTGTTCTCAGTACAGCACATAGAGTCAGTCTCGCGAGAGTATAATTCGCACCAGCGAGTACATTCTCTAGTTTAAGTCTCGCTAGAAAAGTCGAACTCCGGCTAGATTTCTTTCTCGCGTTAGCGGTACGAGTAGATGGAGACAGGGGAAGATAGAGGAAGCTGGATGTTCCTTAGGATGAATAGATGAGGGGATTAGACTCCCGAGGGAGAGTGGCGAAGTGAAATATATTCACCGAGTGACGAAAAAAAAATAGGCGACGAGGGATCGTCTCCCAGCGGATTAACTCGCGATGACTTCTCCCGCGAGGTAGCGACACTTTCGCTCTCCGCGTCTCCGCCTACGACCGGAGAGGAGGAGGTGGGGGTAAGGAGGAGGGGTTAGGAAGGAGGGGGGCGGGAGGTATTATTGGATGGTGGGAGGAGGGAAGACGAGGGAGGGGACGAGGCGACCTCCTTCCAGATACCAGGCGTTGCGCAATCGTGGAATAAGGTGGGTAATCGGCCACGACAAAACGGAGATTACGTCGACGAGACATAAGGTTGGCTTAAAGGTAGGTTCGGGGGCGGTCTGGTTACCCTTCAACCCCTTAATCTTACGAAGAGGGCGGGTGGATGGCTAGTACCGTCCTCTTCAGTGAACAACTGTACCATGATATAAATCACGGGACGTGGAAAATTTAAACATCATTCTGCCATGGAGTAAAAATTAGTCACATATTAAATGGAACAAAAATGTATTAAAATAAAGTAAAACTCGCTTGTAACGATCACGCACGTAACGAAATGCCGCCTATAACGAGGTGAGTTCACGCTTCCGAAGACTTTCATATTATCGCCGATGTTAATTTCCCCGCATTCAACTAGTTCGGATTATACCATATCCCTGACATTACGAACTATTCGTTGGTTCTTTGAGGAATTATTTCCTCTTTTATGAAGAAATTACGGGCACCTTGGCTACTTAACCGTTCCTGACCTTACCATCAATTCTTCTTACGAGTTACCTTTAACACATAATTATATGTTGATCATAAATTCCATCCCTTTACAGCCGTTTGATGGAAAGGGTGGGACGATGGTTAAAGGTTACGTACCTGTAGCTTAAATAAAGACAATCAACGGAATATTAGCCGGCAATCCTGTGATGTATACGGCAAAATCCTCTATTTTGGATAAAAGGAAATCCCTTTTATAACAAAATAAAACGATTGTCCACTGAAATTCGTTATCAGCAATTTTTACTTTATTTTTACCTCAACTCACAAATGATAGGTCACCGAGCTCCCTTCGAATGATTTTTCTCGGTACCCAAGTGCGCAGCAATAATGAACCACTTCGCAAATCGAACGCAAGGTACCAACAAAATACCATAAAGGACTAACTTTTTCGTGAAAATAAAATTTAATTTTTTAAATGCAGGTAGTCTACAATTTTCCTATCCTTAGGCTAGCATTATTTTAAAAGCCAGCACCAAATAACGGAATTTCATCAGAAATATCCAGAAACATATTATACAGGGCTCAGTCGTTAAATAGCCAGTCTATGGAATGTAAATATCCCAGCATCTGTAGTAATTTCCAAGTAATAATGACGTTTGTTTCGTTTATCGACAAAAAACTTTAACTAAATAATTGCGGCAGGGCTGTTTTTAAGCACCCATACGTGTGAGCCCGCATAAACTATCTTTTCCTGGCCGCAATGCGAGCTTGCAGGGCATACTTCCGCGAACAGATGTCCACACTCAAGGATGAAAAAGAATTTAATGACGGCTCGGTTTTCCATTTTGAATCTCAACGACAAGGAAACGCACGCGTCACTTTTTCTTTACGACGTCGGAGCGATTAAAATTTCGAGAAATCATTTTGGCGAAATCAATTAGCCACGGAACTTGATGAGAAAGAAAATAATGGATCGCCATAGGATTTCGACTAACTTAAAGGCGACGGGCTTAATGGATTCTGATGAAGACTGCGATATCGACCATTTTTACGACCGAGAAAGCTTAGTGACTCATTTTTTCTTAAGGTCAGAAACGAAAACAAGTAAAGATTTAACGCGTGCCTGGCAACAACTGTCTAGACACTTTTTTATATGAGTGATAAAAAAATTCGCCCTCAAGTTGACTGAAAAAACTGTGAAATAATACCACCGATCGCGAACAACAACTCAGGATCGGAGAGAGGTCAGTGATCATCTTCGAATGTACCAAATGGCGAGTTAAATTCCGAAGGTAAGCGGGTCAATTCGATTTCCAGGACCATAAAATATGAATTACAAAAAATTGGCGCGATAAAAAATGATTGGAGGTCTTCAACAATTTTTAAGAGAAGAAAAGAAAGTTGAAGAGATAAAAAAACGCCCTCTTCAACAATTTACCCATCATAACACAGGTATCCACTCCAAAAACAGCAGTGCGACCTTGATTTTCAAGCTTTTGGGGAGATAATATATCCTGAATTTTTACACCGCCAAAATTGCTCATTTTAAGCCTTTCTTCCTCATATTTCGCGTCAATTACCATTCTCCCACATTTGAAATGCCCATATATAATTCTTTCCCCTATATGCGTGTCAAAGCCATCCTCAGTTTTCGTCTTCCTCCGCTAGAAATGTCCAATATAAGTCAATATCAAAATTAAATCACAAAAAACCAAAAATTTAGGGTAATTAACTCTACCCATAGAATTGGTACACAGCCAAAATTGTCCATTTTAGGCCTTCCTTCCTAAACATTTCCCGTCAATCATCACAATCCCCCGCTTAAAGTGTCCATATAGAAGTGAGAACAAAGGTTTCCGCGGTGTTGTGATTCCAAATTCTCCATTTTTCGGTTACTACCACGGTGATTGCTGTAAACTTAAAAAAAAACATAGTTTAGCTGGCACTAGTGCCATCGCCTCAACGTCGATGATGTAGTCCAAGATGTTAGCCATCGCTACATATACAGGCTCTATCCCGTCAGTTCTTGTTTCCGCTCTCCCATTGGTCCGTTTAAGAAGCCTCCTTAAACTAAGATCTAATTGACACTGCGTGGTCCGTGGTGAAAGTCGAAGGAGGTTACTTGGACTAATGTGAGAGTGGCAACAAGAACTAGCGGAAAATAGCCTGTATACAACGAGGGCTAACATCGTGGACCGGCATGTTCGACCTGACAGCCGTTGGCAGTATTGCCAGAAAAACTTTTCTCTTTTACTGCAAAGCAACCGACGCGATAGTCAAAAGTATTGGAGCATTTGTTAAAATAGAATTTTTCCCTTTCCAACCCTATTGAACGCATCTTCAGTTTACGTCTTTCTACGGAAGAACTGTGCCAATTCACTCAGTAACAGAATACCATTCCAGAAAACTACTAGCAAAGGGTCATTCTCTCTATCGAACGGCAAATTATCAGGACCATTGCATATTGTCAGGGAGATCAAACAGAAGTCCAAGAATTTTGTTTTTTTGGGTAGCCTGAAAGTTCTCACCCGGGAACTGAACCTCGGTCCCCACGATCAGCACTCATCGCTCTACTCACTAGGCTACCACGTTCCCCATTAAAATAACACATTGGCAACATGATTGAAAAAAAAAACAAATGATCTACAGTCTTTCAATTAAATGGCATTAAAATGCAGATAACGCCACTCAAAAATGGATAGAACTTTTACTACGTTATCGTACGCTACTTGGCTACCGATGATTTTGATGTAATTCAATTCAATTCAATAATGGGAGATGAAAAAACTAAATGAAATTACTTAATCAAGTAAATGGCAGAATAGGATGATAAACATAACCAGGAAAACGAGAAAAAAGTACCGGAACACGTGTTTTAGACCCCATTACCCAGAATTCCTACTCCCGAGACTTCCAAGCTCGAGTTCATCTCAGATCAAGGACATGTAACTCTCACATTTTTATCCGACGCATCAATATTTATCGCAGCAAAAACAGAAAAGCCTTCTGGAAACCAATTTCTCAGATAACCAGTCGAGCGCGGAAACACATTCAAGGGCAGACTGGTATAAAAAAACTGGAAACTGAAGAAAATTGTGCACGGCAGAATAAACTGCAAAGAACTGAAATAACCCAGCTAATTTATTCTATTTCTCTAAACGTATCATCAAATCAAATAAAAACGTCATACAACGGACACACCTGAATTCTCTCGAATTATGATGGCGACTCAAAATTTATAAGCGTTTCCCACAAATACGTAACACCAGTTTAATTAATTTGGCTTTCATTAATTTTCAGGTGACTCCTTCTCAAAACGATTCCCTTTAATACCCATAGCCAGTTTTTAATTTGCTTTTATGCTATAATTGCACCAGATTAAGCCTGAAACAACTCTACGTATGAATGACAAATTTTTCTGGACACCAACCATGTCATAGGCCACGAAAGCAAACGGGAAGTAGGAAAATAGGAACGATAAAAATCATGTGATCATCGAATGGATATGCGGGTCCTTAGCTTAAAGACTGCATTTCGATGCGTGACGGACTTCGCTTGTGTTATAAACCATTCTCTAAGGACACTGGACCAGGCACAAAGGAGGATGCACCACATCAGTCCTAATATTTGGTATTTTTTCGTAACAAATTAATTTCCTTTTAAGCATACGCAATTATAAAAAGCATTGCATATGACAGCCTTTGCACGCAGTGCACATGCATTTACTATATACACCGAGAGATCAGGTCCGAATCCCGGATAAGCCAAAATTATTATTTTCTTGTCGAATTCCCCCCTTGGTTACGCTGTTATCATGAAGTTTTTAGGAAATACTGAGTACACAATGGTCAGAATGTGCTTCTATCTCAAATATGTATATTTTTAATCTGGGAAAACACAAAGGTGAATTTTTGAAATTTATTTATTTTATTTTTGAGACACAGGCAAGCGCAGAAAAGGATCAACGCTATATATCCGCAAATTATCAATACAGCGAAATTAAGTGCTAGACAAGCACATTTCACGAAAGCAGACTGGTCAAGCAGGAGATGCGTACCAGTTTCAGCCCTTATTTCCCCAGAGCCCACTCCTCCCATTTCTAACTCCAATCACGGGTAAAGTGCACTGTGCAACGAAACCGCTAATTTGGCCGCCCACCGAATGTATATTTGAAAACAAATACCCTAAAGTTCAACTGATTCAAGCGAAATGTAATGGAAGTTCGGCACATTTTTCAATATAAACTGCAACTACTTATTTTTAAATATTTCAAATATCCACCCTATTGGAAAGAAAATTGACGCGTATATATATTAGGCCAGTCAAAATAACCTCAGGACTCTTGATACTTGAATTACGCCCACCGTAGCCCGTACGTGAGAGCAAATGATTCGAGGGGGGGTGGAGAATTATGGTCGTTATATACGGGGGGAACGGTTCGTCACTTTCTGGGCGTGTGCCCCGACTTGTTGTGCAATACCTATCTGCGATAATGCGTCTCCTCACAGGCAAGTGGCTTTAAGATATTCTTCCATTGTCTTTGAGTTTTGTTTTATTTTATGCTAGTGACCTAGAAACTTTCAATGGTAAAGCTGACCATTTCTTTAGTTTTTTTCAGAAATTATGGGGGGGAGGGGAAGAGAGGGGATCCGCCAATGAATGTTTCAAAGGGATTGAGCAAGGGAAAAAATTCAGAGGGGGGGGATGAAAACCCCTAAAGCACTCCGTGCCTACGAGCCTGGCAAGCGGTCCACTAATCGCGGATTAATGATACGAGTTCCCTCTTGGAGGTCGCACAGTGTCGGTAAGCGTAGCCCTCGCGCACACCCACGTGGGCTCAGTTCATGGCACACGCCTCCCACACAACTTCCCGATCCGTAATTCCACTTGCCTCGGACCCACTTTCACACCTGTTGCTCTTTGCATTCCCTCGACAACACACAAAAGGGACTAGGCCCCAACGGCACCTGTTAGCGCACGCCGACTAGTATGGCGGCGAAAGGAAAGGACACTGGTTTCTCCGACCCAAGACAAAAGAAAGTGCACAGGACGCACGGTACAGATCGGAGTGAATCGAATTCGGAAACAAGTTAGGTGACTCTGCAACATCAGAAAAAAAACCTATATGGCACATTTTGCGGGTGGGCGCGGATGCCCATTGCGTAATAGGGCACCGATCAGTACTTTTTGGAGAGTCACGAAGGTAAACAAAACGATTCACCTATTTTACCACCGTTGTAGCAAAAATACTGGCAAAAGTAGCGACACATTAAAAAATCTACGCTCTATGCTCGGATCCAGCAACCTCAAAACAGCTCCATTGCCCCGATAAAATAAAATTGTCAACCGGAAACATTTGAATACAATACATTAATAAGTTACTGAAGCTGCTTCGTAATTTTCATCAGCATCAAATTTTTTTTTTTTAATCTTGCATTATTATCCAAATGAAGGATATTCATTGACAAAAACGTATTACACTAACAAAAGCCGGAAACGTCGCGTAGTCCCTCCGAGATCAGGCTACAGGAGACAACGGGCATTTTTACGCTGCACTGCGGTTTACGGAAGAAATAAGGGTACGGCGATCTCAACCTAACGAGCAAGACGAATCCCTCAATGCTAGGATAGCGGAGGGAAAGCCCACGCCGTCGCGTGAATTCAGCGAGAACTACGATCAGGGACACAAGCGATTCCATGGTTTGTTCCGACAGAAACGATAAAATTACTAATGGAGACTTTTGCCTTCATGGTTCAACCCCATTGCACTTCAGTATCTAACACCTTTTATTTTGTAGTCGTCCTAGATTTTCCCCCTAATTGCAAAGCAAATAATCCCTAAAATAACAAACTAAAACTATATTTTTATGTTTTTAACTATGAAGACTCTCTACCTGGCCCGTGCATCCCCTACGATTCTATAAGTCAGCGTATTCCACGGATCAGACCAGCAGAATTTTAAACACACCCATTTAATGAGTTGCGGAGGCGAGGACTTTATGCCGCCGCCGCCTGGGCTGAATCGCCTATAGAGGAGGAACTAATTTATTATTTTTTTTATTTTTACCAGAAATAACGAATGCGAAATAAAAATCTAATTATCGTTCTTCTTTTTTACAGCTTACTCCATGCCCTAACGGGATGCAATACGCAGGACCGATATAGAATCCGCAGAAGATTCGATTAAGAGTGATTTCAATGACTGCAGTATGCGCGTCAATACGGACATAGTGGGTGTGAGCGGGTAGGTACTTACACTCCTTGTTGCGGTCCATGCTCTTCTGGAGGGGCGAGTCGTCCACCTGTGCCTTGGGGGGTGAGTGCGGGGGCGGGGAGGCGGAGGAGGAGGAGGCGGCGGCGGAGGCGGCCGCCCCCGCCGCCGCCGACGCCGAGGAGACGCTCTTGCGACGCAGGCCGCCCCCGCTCGACGAGGAGGAGGGCGAGGAGGGCGGGGTGGGGGACGAGGCCCCCAGGCCACACGGCCCGCCGCCCTCCGCCATCCCGGCCGGGCTCACGTTGCAGTCCTAAGCGACGACACACGGAAAGAAAAGACATTAGACGTATTGGAAAAAAAGGAGAGACAAGCAAATAAAGCAGTTTCGGTGTTAATGTCACTCCAAACAACAATAATAATAAACGTCTTTGTTGGGCGAGATTGGGACTAGAAAGTCCCATCTTCCATCTAACTCCTTGTCAAACATGAAATACATGCAGTTAAATACATTGTCAAGTTGCCCATGAAATTACATGAGATAAATTACATAAACAGAAATAGAAGTTCCATTTTCAACAAATAAAATTTTAAGTTGACCGTTGACCTCTCATATTTTTATGAACATTGGCATGCTATTACAAGAAAAAATGTAATTGTACCAATATTCCACTATATTCTGTTACAATTTATTTTTTAATTTTTTTGCATGTATCTTATTCTTCCGTGCACTGAGCTCTAATATGAATGTAAGCCTTTGTATGTTCTTAGTGGACCATAAAGGTCCAAGAACAATAAATATTTCTTTATCTTTATCACCATCAATCCGAAGACTGGTTCGCGCATCTATCCAGACCCTAACCAATAATGTTTCTCAAGTACGATAATTATACCTCATTGCCTGTTCTGCCTATCCTATAATTATCAGGTTTAATGGAGCATAACCTTGTGTCATCAGCATCTCGGATACTAATATCATACAAGGCACGTATTAAAAATAAGTCACTCATTATAGGTGGTAATTCATACGGGTCATACTATCACAAACTCCGACTATAATTGACCCTTGATCTCTCATATTCTGATGAAAATTGTAATCATCATCAACACTCAATGATTAGAAAATGGCTTGGCGAGGCTATCCAGGCCCTCACTAATTACCAATTGTTTCTCAAATATGATAATTTTACCTCATTGCCTGTTCTGCCTATGCTATAATGATCAGTTTTAGTGGGGCATACCCTAGTCCCATCAGTACCTCGGATATTAATATTTTACATCATAATTGTATCTAGGGTAGATTTGATATTATCAAAACTCATCAATCCTCAGATTGGTTTGACGAAGCTCTCCACTCAATTCCCCAACCAGCAGATCTAGTAACTCATACTAATTTCATCACTTTCACACCTTTCATCGCCTACTCAATGTATCTCATCTGCGGCCTTCCTTTGCCGTCCCACCCTTCCACTTGTCCTTCAACGATAATTTTCATTTAAATTGTACCATCTTCATGCCATAGTTTTCAAAAGACTTCACTCCTCTCCTTCTCTTCTTTGGAACTTCAGCATTATTCATGCACACGATTTATCCACTCGATCTTCACCATTATTTCATAACACCGCATTACGAAAGGTTTCAACCTTGATTTCACCGCTGCAGTCATCGTACATGCCTCACTGCTATAAAAGAGCATGCTCCAAATGAAAGTTGTAATAAATTGCGTCCTAACGACAACACTTATATTTTTAGCTGTATAGAGACTCCTCTTTTTCAGGAATCCTTCGTCCTCTTCGATAAGGAAAATTGGTGTACACTAAATAAATGGATGTGAAGAAATGATGTCCGCTTCTCCAAGTGGACCATCTTCACATTTTTTGATAGTTTTTACATCCCCGAATTTCTTTAATCCACATAAATTTTTTACCCTATATAACCATTTCTCCTGGTGAATTACTTCCCCATTTTTCCAAAGTTGGATGATTTCACCTTCCTCCTTATTTTTCGCGAAAATTAATTTTCTCCCCTTCCTGACCATGAATCCAAGAGGGACAAGTAAAAAGGATGAAAAACACAAGAACATTACCTTACAAATTACATTTATGAATTCTATGATAATTATTACATACTAAGTAATTCAATAAAATTAATAATTATTACTTTAACGATACTTTTCACTGTCTTACTGCACTAAAGGTAAAGGCAAATATTTGCTAAGAAGAACAATTGTTATTATAGGTCGGATAAATATTTCATGACTTTATTACTCATAGATTATAATTTTCCAACAACTAAAATGAAGGAAAAAACTAAAGCATGAATATAAAGGTTACATAAACAGGTATGCATGCCTGTAAAACATTACGTTAAGGTGCCAGAATAATGTAGGACAAGAGGTGATGGCATTTTATAAATGCAAAATAGTTTCATCGAAAAGTGTAGTATTATTTGTGGACTGTCTCTTGGCCCGCGTGGGCCCAGAGTCCCGTACCTCTACGATGCATCTTTGCGGACCATCCCCTAACCCGAGTACCTTGTGAGCAAGGGATCATTTAAATTCAAGATACCATCTTCCGGGTTGCATAGCTCTCTTTTTCACAAGAAAATTTTGGGAATCTTTGACGTGTTGAACGACTGTTAGCTCTAAAGCTGAACAAGAATACAATTTTTTGGCAAGTTCAGTTACACATCAGAAGGGCTAAGAACACATTTCCTTAAAATAGTTCATTGAACGGCTAAGTTTCAATTATAAAAAAACTCACTTAAATAAGACACAAACAGATGTAGTAATTATCCAAACTATTTATTCGCTACGCATCAAGAGCTCTTGATAATGACGTGTAAACGTTGAAACGTTCGAGCGAATAAAATAGTGTGTATAATTATTATAGTGATGTATATAGTGATAACAGCAACATCTTTCTTTTATCTGATTACAATTCATTTCCACAAAGTGAACTCGCCAACAATCGATCTGATTCGTAGTATGGAAAAGAAGATTAGGTTATTTCTGAAGCTCTCACGTAAATTATTATCTTCAGTTTTTTTAAGAGAAAATTTGCATTTTGGGTCTCCTCGACTACGTCGCCGCAGCGAGGCCCATGGGTTACCATTTCGCCCCTGACTATGCATAGTTTTATGATGTGAGCAGCCTGAGAAATTGTTTCGCAGGCTGCTGGATGGCAACCCATGGACAACATGGCAAATAGTGAAGATGTAAAAACTCACCTTGAACCACTCCGGGTAAATGGAGATGATGGTCTCAAGAAGATCCCGGTCCAGGTGCAGCCTCCAATAGACGCTGCCACCGCCGCCCCCACCGCCCTTCACCCCAAACTCTGCAAAAAAACAAAAGAAACAAGATATGAAACTTCGGACGTTCCAATAGAGAAATGTAATTCAAGCATAAAAATTAAAGACCCACGCTTAACACTTTATTGCCAGATGCGAACGAGGCTTGGACGTTGACAGCAGCAGAAAAGTCAAAAGAGTGGAAGCATTAGGAATGTGGTGCTACCGAAGAATAATGAGGAAAAATTTATCGGCCGAATAAGTAATGAGGAAGTGTTGAGAAGAGTGGGAGGAAAGATAAGTATTCTAAAAACCTAAGACGAAGACGGGACAACTTAGTTGGCTATGTCATGAGGTAATATGGCCAGATGAAAACAGTCGTCGAAGGACGGGTGAAAGGGTAGAAGGGCAAAGTATGGCTCTGTATGAGTTACATATTATATGTTATTAAGGATGCAAAATAGAAGAATTGCGTCACCGCGAAATTGGTAGCACATACAAAAGTGTAACGGAGAGCTGCGTCAAATCAAAGATTGTTGACGTATTACACGTATTATAATGATCACAAAAATTCACTTTTAAATCCATTAATTGCTATTCACGATAACTGCTAGATGAACAAAAACTATAGAGCTAAAAAAGAGTGTATTTCAATATAAATATACACACGAAACTGATTTTATGAAGCACGATACATATGAAGCATGTAATGTGTAGTATGTATATTACACGCCAACTAAATTGGAGCCGACCACGACAAAAGCAAACGATCATTAAACTAGCAAACTCGGCAGTATCTATTCCGAATTAATAAAGAGGAACTGTATTTCATTCAGAAATATAAAACCGCCCTGCGTGAAATTTGAGACTGAGAAAGAAATTGTGCATAGGGATGATATAGAGCAAAGAAGAAGATCGATTAATCAGTTAGGCCGCCAATCATTGATGGATAAATATCGGAATGTATACCTCAAGTTAGAAAATCAATAACTGGTCATAAGGTTCTCAGTCGATTACACTCTTTTCCAGTGTAAGAGAAGATATAGAAACGGAAGCTTATGTTTGGGTTTTTCCGAGACTTTCCAATTTTCGTACCCACTTTTAAAATTGTTGCAAATGTGACCTTATGTTCTAATTTAGTAGCAATATTGCATGAATTGAAACCGCTTATAAATGAAACGAAAAAATAATCCTTGTTTTTTTCATTTATTAGCGGTTTTATCAGGCGGGTTTCACAATAAAAAATACCAGGCACATTGCGTTCGACCTAGATTCGCAAACTACTCACAACCTCCAAAAAATATGATGCAGATATTACTTGCATTCGCATTGTATTCCATGGGATAGCGGTGAGCATTGTTTTTATTACTTCAATCAAAAATACCCTCTAGCAGAATAAAAGCACAGGAGACCTAATAACGTAGCACCTTTATAATTTACAGGACTATAATCGAGATCAAATCATCCTTTTTACTGTCACACGCTACTGGCCAAAGCGGATATTAACCAACAAATTATTCAGCATGTTTAAAAATTCATAGACACCTCCACAATCAATATAACAAGATACTGGGACCTGAGGTAGATACGGCATCGATACTAAATTGACATAAAAAATAATTCAATTGGAAGGTTGTTGGCCTAGAGCGACACAATCGCCAAACACCGAAGGGTTGGGACGGATGATAAACTTTCGGCTGAAGAAAGCAAATGACAATCGTGAGGGACATACTAATTATCAAGCCCACCTTGAAACAGTTAGATAAAGACAGACACCGACTGTTAATTAGCATTGAGATCATCCGAAATAAACATTATCTTGTTCTGCATCCCGTAATTGCACCAAATAAAGTAGTCATTAACTTTGGCCTAATACTGAAATCGAAGTCATAAATTCGGTAGTTGCATCGTAAAATAGATTATCGACAACATAAATGGGCATAAATCAACTCACTTAACTTCCAAAAAATTATTCACAAAAGCAGCCAAAGCAATTTTAAAGGAAAGAACCTTTGAACTCCTCTCTCCATAAATGCGACAAAATACAATAAAAACTTACAAGGAAGCGAAGTGAATAAGACCCACTAACCCTCACAAGCGAGTACTACAATAGAAATATCAGTCAAATGACATTCGAACTAGACACGCCGAAATACTCGCCCTCAAAATGAATAAGAAACTACAATTTAAGGAAATATACACAATTAAAGAGTTTACAATAGGGAATGAACAGAACAGCACGACAAAGGGAAAATAAAGCCCATTCCTAGAAGTCATTTGATACAAGCAAACACATATCGACTAAAAGTCCAATCCGCATTATTTTACACTCTAAAAACTTAGTTTTAAGTTCTCCGAAGTTAGGAAGCGCAACAAAACTTGGGTTTGAAAAAAAATACATCGGGGGTAAGAATACAAATCACATACACCAGTTGACGCAAGGACCTTGAGGCTCTTTCCCACCATAGACTAACAACAGCATGCACTAACACAGCTTTGTAGGTTAAATAAATACGCCACGGAAATAGTCGCAGGCTGATACCCTGACACAACCAATGGCATTCCATTCGGCTTGAATTCAAACAGTTCCTTCCCATAATTTACTGGAATTCATCTAAACAAGCAGACGGAGGCCCATTGCCTCAGGCAATCTGGATAACTGGGTGAGAGCATACGGAAAAATTACGAAAGAAAAATGAATGTCATGAGTTGAGATAAGATAAAGGGAAGGAAAAAGGTTAAGGATAAGCTGGTTTGTTATGATAGCTGAGTAAAAGAAGTATGAAAACATTGAAGAGGGCCGTCAAAAGGTAAATAGCGATTAAAATAAATGATTTACAACAGTTATTTTCGAAGAAATTGCAAATAAGTATATAATAAAAAAGTTAACTGATATTTGGTGGAAATAAATAATACGTGCGAATTTCACCTAATGACTTCCAATTATAACATGGTCCGGAATTCACTACTTAGCATTATCTTCACGTCTGATCTGAAGACGATACTAAGTACTGAACTCCGGGTTATGTTATAATTAAAATTCCAGAAGAGAAATTTGCAAGTAGTATTCATTTCCACCATGGAAAATTTTCATACCATTAACCCGGAAACAGTTCGATTTGTCACTGAGATCAATATTTAAAAGTTTTCTTAATACCTAATTAAAGAACGTAAAAATAAATATGTTGAATGATACGTGGAACAATGAGGTGGAAGTTTAAATATTAGTTAAATAAGGAATTGCAATATTCCCAATGAATGTATTTTCGTAAGACGCATTTCGTTGCTACAACAACATGTTCAGGTGCATAATGAACATCCAAGGTCTCCCTTAAATATGTTTGCACATTAAGGCCCAGCGCACACGGAGCGACTATTTTGAGACCACAGTTGGGAATCAGTTGCTTCTGCAACCAGTTTGCAACTGAAACAAAACTTCTGTCCGCACACGGGTGTAATGACAAAGGGCTGGTTGTGAATCAGTTTCGTCCATTGTGCAATCAGTGAAGTGTTTACGTAGTGCGGTACGTGTTGTTTTTTAGCCCTTGCCTTGGCCGTCAGCGCTTACTATCACTGAGTCAGGAGAAGAAGACGCTGTGAACTATTATCAATACCAAAGACGTTAAATAGTTTGTACTTGTTCAGGACTTCATGCTTCTATACTGCCCCAACGAGCTTCATGTTGAGTTCTTGATCATTCATTTTGAGATCGGAACTATACGGCCGTCAAAATATCACCAAAACACCACGTGGTCTCGTGCAACTGAAGTCTGCAACGCAACTGCAACCGCGGGCCCATGGTTGCATGTGACTGGTTTCGGACTGTTTTGAGATAGTCAAAAACCAGTCGCGTCGTGTGCGCCTCCCCACTCAAATACATTGTCGAGGTCACAAAACAGTTGCGCGCGCAACTGGTTTGCAACGGTAGTTGTAAAACAGTCACACCGTGTGCGCTGGGCCTAACTAATGATAAATTATTATTTAACAAAGAATATAACAAATATGAAAGAAGTTGCTGTAATCTTCAGTCTACAGTTTTGTTTTCCGAAAACGCCGGAGTAGAGAGTAGGGGAAATGCTCCCCTTCCAAGGCGGCTGACAAGAAGGTGCGGCCTCCCTCCCGATTATAACTAGGTTATCTCACGAGGTTGGGGTGGGGGAAGGAGCCTCAACTTCGACGAGGCAGTCAAAACAAAGACCGCCCACAAACTGACTCAAAACCCAACTCTACGGCACCAGACGGCGAAGAGAATATTTCGCAGTCATTTTTCCAGGGATTCAGTGAGGAAAATCCTGGTTTACTTGCACACCGCGAGAGTATACAACGTGATTTCTGCACAGGGATTACGGGTTTGATGGAAACAAACATTCGAGGCCTACGTAATGCGGGATTGAAAGGTGGCGTCAGGCAGAAAAAAATACAAGCTTCCATGTTTACGTTCTCATTTCAAATTGCCCACAATTCCGTGAGATTTTATAAGCAAAAAAATAGAGGCGTGGAAGTCGCGATTAAAGATTATTGAAGTGCAAATGGAAAGATGGGCAGGATTAAACTCTATACACTGAGAAATTAATAACTTGTCTTTGAATAAAATCTATTTTTGCACATCTACCACATTTAACTCCCGTCGGAATATGGTTAGGAGAACCCTGATGTTCACTCAAAAGTTTGGATATCTAAAGGGGTTATCAATAATTTACGAAATTAACAGCCTCTATTGGTCAACCGCACAATCACGAAACAATTGACGCAGGCGATTGATAAAAAAGGAAATATACCATTTACATACTCTTTCTGATAAGAACAAAGCAGATTATTGTAATTCGTTCATGTTAATTCCCTTGAGTACTCACTAATGCCCTTTTGGTGCAAAATAAAATTTTTGCATACAAAATATTTACTGCACACACGTTCAATTTAAATAACAAGTAAATAATTTAAATCGATGATGGAAATAATAATAATTTATTTACTCCTACAAATTGCTAATACAGCTGAATACAAGATAACAAAAACATTATTGACAGCAATTGACTGACTGAATAACAGCATCCCCAAAGTACATGAAATGACCAATGAATACTTTAATTATTATGAGAAGTACTACTGTGAGGTCACTTATATCATCATCCTAACGATATTTCTTATACGATATTAAGAGGACTTCCGAAGAGCATGAAAAATAATTTAAATTTAAAGACCAAAATATGGTAAAAAGAACTATTCCTTCATAAATACATAGAAATAATTCATAAACTTTTGACGCTCTAACATATAACGGGCGATAAAAATAACTTGAAGCAGGGAAAAATTCTTTCACCTGAGAAAATGATCTCTGCACGATTTGCGGCATCGATTCGTAAGCAAGTTCATTAACTGCGCATAAATGCAACGCCAACACATCCCACGCGGTAAAAAAATGCGCAACAGTCGGCGTAAGGTCAGTAATAAAGGAAGAGCGAGAAAGAAAAGCTGACATTTCAGGAAGTCCGTTTCAAGTGGCCACCCGTAAGGTAGCTAGGCAGTGGTGGATGGCAATATTTACGAAAATCATCAACGTGAATTAAATTTATTAAAGTTCTATCACTTGAGGTAGATTTGCCAATTTTAAACAATACTGTTTTTATTATTCATGCACATATTTTTACAGTCAATAAAGCAAATGAAATACAACCAGCTATTGAATTGCGAATTCGTTGAATTATATGCCAGCTTGTAGTGTAACATGAAATGAGTGAGACTATAATTTATTAGAAACACCGATATTACGAATCATTAGTCTTTTCCCGTCAAGTACATTCAAGTTTTATTGTACGGCATGTATATTTAGCCTTATGAAAAGCCTCCTACAAGTATCTAGCTGCGTTCGTATTATTTTCCACAGTAATGCGACACCTTTCCCATAAAAAAGCAATATTTGAGAGGTGAAAGTAATACTACGGTTCGTATCAGCTTTCCATTTTCAATTTCCCACACTTTTACTCCATACATACTCCATGCCTCCCAGCCACAGTGGCAACTAAATGCCTACCTAGACGCGATAAATCAAGAGAGATATTTCACCGAACGGCTAGGTAAGGGAAGTAAATTTTACCCCGCACCATAAAGGACTTTCATAAATGCTATAAGTAATTTGGTTAGAGCATGTTAGAGGTTTATCTAAACGGCTGGTGTCCCAACAACCTCCGCCACAGGCCTATTGAGGCATCTTGCGGGGTAGTATGTAGATGTATAATCTAATTTCCCTCACATTGCCACTGAAAACACCATAAAATATAGTACACCAATTATCCGCCATACTCCGTGAGCCAATGGGAGTGATTCTAACCGGAAATGAGAGGATCCGTGGAGCCAGCATCGAGGAGACCGGAGAGCTCGGCAATAGCCGTGGGGACGGCACCCTTCCGTCTCCTCATTGGACAGCAGCATCCGCCGACACACAGAAACACAGAGGCGGAATTGGCGGGACAAACGACGAGGACACGGACGGCCTTGACCGAGAAGACGGGAGCACAGCCCCAACGATCAACGTGGGTTAAGGGGGCGTGGCACTAGGCAGATGATGACAAATGGTGGACACACCCCTTAATATTTTGATACGCTTCTTCTCCACCTCTTTTGTTTCCCACGGGCACACACGAAATACCCAAGCCTTTCACTCTTTTCCACTCAACGCTCATGGATATAAGACACTGGATTTCCAGATGATACCAGTATTTCTAACACGAATGACGCAACGCTATGTCATGGCGAACTTCACGCAGGCATAACGATGCTAAAAACTTCCGTCGAAGGCCAATGCCTTCATTACATATAATAATGGCTACCAAACTTTGTGATTCATCAGTTTATTCTTTCTACTAAATAAACAAAAGTTAGGCCATAGTTAACTTTGAAAACTTTGGACACGCAGGATCACACATTAAAAATAAATTTCCTGACTAATTCCTAAATTTTCTACACTGCGCGGGAATAGGTATATTAATTAATATTACAGTCTTTATGGGTGATAAAGTATTATTAAGCACTGATGAAGATCAACTGTAAATGAAATCACGATACAGATTCTTACATGACTTTTACAGCAGAAATAATTTTTCTAGATTAATCTCTCATTTTCCTTAACAAGCCACGAATTTTCAAACAATAAAATTCCTTGAATATCTGGTTTTCCATGAGTAAGAATTATCTGCTCATAGCTTTCCAAATAAATCTTAGTAAAATTTCGATGGAGATCTCACGCATCCAAACAAATCAACCGCTTCAAGGACCTCCCATATAAAATCCAGTATTTATGTATTCGCGAGCACTTGGCTGGGGGAGTTGCACAACCGCTAGATGGACAGGCGTGTTCCCCTTAACATCGTTCGAGGCGCACCAAAGCAAGATGCTAAAGACGGATCAACCCGATCGCTGCCGTGCGGCACAGTGCACGTAGCCGAGTCACCTTTTGCGATCGGAACACAAGAGAGAGAGCACGTTTTTATACCGATCTCCTTATTTTCCCACACAGAGCACAGGCGCCAGATGCATATGCCCGCGCGCGTATTTTCCAGTGCACACCACTGGAAATGGGTCTGTCCCGTCAAAGTCTCCGAGCAAGAATTCGACGACCAGCCACGCACAAAAGACTTCAAGACTACTACCAAGTGGTCTCTCGCAGTTTTCCTCTGCTAAATGAACACCGCAGGAGTCTCTAGCGAAAGAAAATTATACGGAGAACAAAGTGTAGCTACAACTACCCCACTGATCGTGGTTGAAACCCTTTTGGGTGGAAAAACGGAAATCGAGGTGAAAATTAGCGTAACGCTAGCTCATGTTGCCAGACCCAGTACTACAGTTAAGTAAGTAGTAAAATATAACCAGGATTCCAGTTAGTCTAACTAGAATTTTTTCCAAGCACTTATAAACTATTTTCTGAATGTCTACTATGTTTCTTGAGATTTTTCCTTCATCGACATAATTCATAGACACTTATTTAGCCTATATGCTAAATTTGATACAAATTTGAAAGATGGATACACATACAACTTCCAACGGGTGGTTCCCCAAACTTTCTTTCACCTCAGTAGTATCGCAATTTCATTGCACAAAAAATCATTACTACTTATCTTCCTTCAGTTGAGTACCTACTTACAGCTTATCTCATTCAACGCTTATGTTAAAATGTTAATTAGTTTTACGTCGAACAGCCTTCTGAAGTTAACGTAAAACAGATTGAGAAAAAAATTATCATCACCAAAACGTCGTTGAACGACTCCAAAAAATTGTAGTGAAGAGTAAGAAATCATTCGTTTGCCAACCATACACTTCAAAAACAACACGGCACTGAGTAATTCACGATTTCTTAGGCGTTCTCAACAATTATTCAAGCATCTGCACGAAAAAAATTCACGTCCCTCACAAAAAATATCCGATAGAATATAGGAAATGCACAGTGGAAACACTTGTCACACACTTCCGCCAAAACGCATCAAAAACAGAGTTCACTTCCAGGATTTGCTTATAGAATATCCTCCGGATGCACATCGCCGCCACCAAAGTATATGCGAGACAACCTCGAAAACATCCGCCGAGGGATGAGGGGACTGGGGACGAAGACTGACACACGAATTCAAATTGTAGCCTCGGAAGAATAACCACCTCAAAGGAAAAAAAAACTCAATAAACTGTATGATAAAGATGTGTTTCGCAGGAATTAGTTAATTTCAGTCAAACTTTTAGGGGCTTACAGGCATGAGAAACATCGCAGCACTTCCATGATAAAACGTTATTTCAACAGTCAGTCTACTATCTGTAAAGTACCTCTGTAACCTCTGTAATCTTCTGAGGAGATAGCACTAGAGCACTAGAGAACGTTAAGAATAAAACAATACACTCTCAACACCTATTGCCACTTTGGTGGTGGACCAATTACCGGTAATTTCTTAGAGGGACACCGCACCCTGTAACTTTTCCCATGAGTATATGATTTATATTTCCCTGGGTGGTCACAAACTGGGGAAACTTTATAGCCTGCGACGAAGAGAATAGATCCAAATTCAACAGGTACGTATAACTTCGGTGACTACAGTATATAGCGGATTCCTTACAGGGAATTTCAGCAATTTCGACGAGTAAAACAATCCATTGGCCACAGGCAAACATCAATTCGCATTCCATTGAAAAATCGAAGGGAAAAGAATATATCTATCCACACTGAAAGCAAACTCGCGCATCACTTCGACGGATTTTGCAAAAGGGCCTCCATAGTTGAAGGCCACTGCTTGAAAGACGTTCTGACAGCGCATGGCGCACACATTTTACAACATATCACCTGGGGGAAACATAAAAAATCGCCCCCAATTAACCCAATCTAAACTGTCACTTTGGCGACTAACTTTTCTTCTTTCAACGTGAAACGTCACTGCCAGAAAGACGTTTTAGTGCACGATGTAAACAGTCTGGAGGACATCACCAATCGGAACGAATCAATCTAATCTCAAGAGGCCAGAATCTCTTCGGTGAAGGACCGGTGTTCCCGCACTCGAAGGTCCCTGGCTGCAAGAATACGGCTATAGTCAACGACGTACAACACATTGGGAAGCGATTACAGACAGGAGAGACATTTACATCCGCGACGAATAGCATCTTCCACACACAGATGGAAAGTATCACTTTGAAAAACGGACTCGGCACCGCTTCTTCCACGCTGGCCGAAGGCCGATGACTTCCTGAGGCGCGTGGGGCCGAAGACGAACAAGTAACCGGTGGCTGCGTGCCGGAGACTGGATTGAAGGGGCAGACGCTTCGGAAGTACCGGCGGTGTGGGCGGGGAAAAGCGAGAGGGCGTGCGTCGTCCCTGCTCACAAAAGCGGTCTTTAATGAGAACGGGGCAATGGAATGGCGAGGGGCAATGGAAAAGGGGGGAGAGGAGGAGTCGATTCGATCCGATGCCCGCCGCTCAAACACTTTCGGCAGTTTATGGCGACGGGATTTGAGGCGCCACCGGCCTGTCGCCACGCAACATCGGACGAGGCCAGCAACGGCGAGAGAGTTCGCATGTGCGCCTCCAACGGGAAAGAACGACTCACACACACTTGCGAGAGACCCATATGGTGGAATTTTTCCATATCGATTCAAAAATAGGCTAAAGTAAAGGTGGGATATCGGCTACTTTTTCACTTTAATAAGATTCAATACCATAGCTAGTACTTTCAGGCATAACCTGGAGGAATTCTAATATATATTAGTAAATTAAAATTTACAGGCAATTTTCCGTATATATTTAAATTTCACTTCATAACCGTATGTTTCAATACATTCCAACAGTTGAAGATAATACAAAATGTACCGGTCGAGAAGAGAAATTTAAGTATTTGTGGAAAATTTTCCATGACTTTCCGTTTACTGATATTTAAAAGTGTCCCCTTCAACCAGTCACTCAAAGATTCTGAATCAATATCGGATGAAAGTCCCTATCCATTGGTTCGATTGCGAGCGCTGCATGCCCCATCACGTACCTCGGGAAAATTATTTGGAAGCAGTAATAACATTGGAGGCATTGGATATTCAAGCCGTGAGTTACTAGATTGATAATATAAATTAAATACGTTTCCAAAGAGAAAAAATCTCACACACGTCATGAGAAATAAAAAACAGGCTTTCATATAGCTAATTATGAGGGTAGTGAATCGTTCGGTTAGACTGCTTTTTTTAAATAAAAAATATAATAGCATCATTTTTAAACGATTGAAAAGAATCTGGATTAAGTTCGAATAAGGACAATGTAGGAAAAAAAACGATTCTTAAAATTACGTTTCATGATACGGAATAATGATAGTGCTCATCAAACATCTTCCAACGATAGGTGGTTAAGTATTTTCAACACGCAACACCAACTTTCTTGGAATTTGGAGGACATGGTCTTTCCATCATCAAACAACGAGTTTTGCTGACTAACAATTCTGTAAATAAAAATTGATCTGCCATCAACTTGGCTTTTATAATCATAATCTGAAACAAAAAATGTCATCAAGATAACATGAGTAAAAGAGAACCTAAAAAAATAAAAGGCCACATTATATAGTGCTGATGAAGATACAAGAAAATATCCAAACGAGGGCTAACATTTTGCATTTTATTTCCCTGATCTACACTCCAAGACTATATTAATTCCCATAAAAATTGAGGTCATGAAAAATGAATCGATTTATAAATGCAAACTCCAAATGATAGACAAAAATCACTGCATTTTCCTTTTACGTAGACAAAAGTACATTGAATGCCCATTAAGACATTTATTCCCAAAACGGCAGGGCATGGTAACACCACACCCATTGGTAAAAATAAAATAAGGTTAAAATTTATTTAAAAACTCATTAATTATTCCACTAACGAAATTTAACCAAGACCTATAGGAATGCCCATCAATAGCCTTAAAACCTCCGAGCTCCTAGACCAAACATATCATATGAGTCAACTGATACGCAATACCTTACCTTTACAAAAGAAAGCGTTACGTTATGACCTTCCCTATCTCCCACAATACACTTGTAATGCATATTTAAGACGAAGTATCACACTCGCTCCACCGGTCGTATTTTATCTCGATTTTCAAACGAATGAAGTCTTTAAAACTTACGCTATAATCTTGAAATGTGCGAAGGATATATAAGGCAGGTCATGCCAATGTTAACTTGTTATCTCAAATACTGACGGAAAATGATTAGATCACGTGAGTAATGCGGAAGTTCTAACAAGAGGAGGAGAGAAAACTTTCGAAACCCTTGGATAGAAGACTGCATAATTTAGTAGGTCACATCATGAGAGACGATGGAATAAGGAAAATTGTCGTTGAAGGACAGGTGGAAGGGAAGAACGGCAGAGGTGAAATATATATAAAGCCGGTGGCAACAAATGTAAAGCAGAAGAATTCTGTAGGTGCTAAAGGATTCGCCGATAGGAGAACTGAGTGGAGAGCTTCGTCAAACCAATCTCAGGATTTATGACTTATAATGATGATGTCAAATGCGTCAAATTTACCACAGCTAAAATAATGCCATGATTTTTTTATTATCATAGATACTGATGTGACAGGGGTTAGCCCCACTAATCCTGAAAATGATAGCATAGCAGGAACAGGCAATGAGGTAAAATTATCATGCTTGAGTAAAAGTTGATAACTAAGGAGGGTATATCTTATATATGCCGTTAATTTAATGACGAAAGCGCAGGTTTTAAACGAGTTATACGTGAGGTCGTCAGACTGGTCTAGCAATTGATAGGTCCTCTAGAAGCAAACGCTTGGCTCAGTTTTGCAGACACAACATTGGGTGTTCAAAAAGCCATTTCGGGGAACCATTCACCCTATCCAACCAGTTAGCAATAGATTTCATTTTGGGCGCATTCTTATGTGCCGTCAGGGTATTGTGTTATTTGTGTTAGAGGGAAATTTTAACATGGAAAGGGTTGAGCGAATGCATGTAACTAGATTTTGACTTACGCAAACTGAACATTTTTCTTATAAGTTTTAGTTTTATTCTTCTTTTGTTACGGCATTTATTCATTTTTAAATTGATATTTTCTCTTTTTTCCAAGCGGCACATTTACATGTCCCATGCTGTGATTTCAATAATACATTTATACATATTTAAAAGCAAGGAGAAAGATCAAAGAGACCCCAACTTAATATTATAGTCTTAAAGATAATTTTAATACAATCCGAAGGTAATTTAAATAATTAAATCAATTATTTGAAATGTAATTTTGAATTGGTTAAGTTTGTCTTAACGTATACGTGTACCCTATGTGCTTTTTAGTGAATTAAGGGAAAGAAAACATCAAGCAGTTGTGCAATACATATGGTTGGAACAATCAAAAGCGAAGCGCGCAAAAGGTTCCGAGAGACTATTACGCGATCGTGGAAAAGAAAGGGAAAGGAGAGGAGACGTTTCCCGAGAGGAGATGGGCGAGAATCCACAGCTGCCGCGTCCATCACTCTCGCCTTTTAAACCCGACGACGGCTCTAAACTTTGACGGATGGAGTCAAGTACCACGGAAGGAGGGAAACGAACTCGGCGCACGCCGTACAATGAATGCACCGTCTCACGTTACCTTTGTCGCATTTGCTGAATCGCTTGGCACGCCCCTTGGCCTTCATTTGCCTCGCCGGCGAAGGGCGGGGGGCCGCAGCGGTGGCGGGAGGGCTCTCCCCGCGGGACATTCTCCTCTCAGCCCCCGAACACGCACTTGCTCTTCTTCTAAGCCTCCCCCATGGATAAGAGGGGGGGGGACACAACAACACAAGGGGGGCCCACAATCGGTAAGGAAATTGGCTCGCTGCTTTGGACACGCGTAACAGCGAAACGGGAGAGGGGACTATCACAGCCGGGATATCAAGTGTTCCAAGGGGGTTCACCCCATTCTCTAAACACTTCAGAAAACACTTATCTAACTCCTTTCGCCACTCACGAACTGCTGGCACTACATTCACTGACCGTCAACCATAGACTAGTCGAAGATTATCACTGCAGGGGTGAAGAGTCTTCCAGGAGGTTTGTCAGAGAGAGAACTTCATAAATTCTAAAAACAATTTACGTAGCACACATCCATCGCCGCTCATAATTCATAACTATCAAAATAAACGAAACACACCAGGGTATCGCAGATTGAGAAAGATAGCGTGTTTTTTTTCCTCTTATCCACTTTCGAACTTCTTCACATTACTTCTAATTTCTACATTATGTATTCATGAAGAGTGACACAGATGACATCCTGCTGGAGTTGACACGAGGCGGTGCAGGGAAACCGAAAAAGATCACAGCCATGATATAAAGAGTTCCAGGGGGCTTAATACAGAAAGACATTTCCTTCACAACTCTCGGGCCGTCCGCGATCGGTGGGGAACTTGGCTCGTTGCTTCGGACATACGTAAGAGCTTTAAAGGGGGCGGGGTATCACAGACGGGATATTAAGTGCTCTAGGAGGTTACGTAGAGAAAGGCAACCCATTCCCTCAACACTTATCTAACTTCGTTCATGATTCACAAACCGCTGAACGTCAAAAATAGACGGGATCAAGAATACTAAAATAGAAATAACAAGTGTTCCATAATATTCAACATTGAAAGGCAGAATTTTTTCTAAACACTTCAAACTGCACAACCCATGTATAAAGCCTTCTAGTAGGTTCCCCAGAGAAATGCCACTCATCCTCAAACACTAATAAAAGCACTTCCCCACTCTCCGTCACAACCTTGGATCCGTAATATCCAGTATTCCTGGAGTATTAAGAGAGAAATACACCCCATTCTACCGCATTAAAAAACCGGTCAAACACCACTCTTTCAAAGGGCCTGAAAACGTGACAATAAATTCGTAATTGAGGGCAATGATGATATCAACGCCGGACACATTCGAATGGCATTTTTGAAGGGGGGGTTGGGACGCAAAAAAAATTATCACTTCTCGGAGCACAACGGGTGAACAACCTTCAATATCGGGAATACATGACTTTCACTCGCACAGAAATACACCAAAAACCGCCCATAGGTCAATGGTTCTCCGAAATAATTCATAATAACCTGGAAAGAACAATCCTCTTGAAGTGTAAGCAAATGTTGTCAACACAAGCTCCACACATGTATGATTTATCCATTGACTAACGTTGCTGCGAGTTTTGGGAGCCTTTAAAGTCAATCACCCGCGAGCGACGGCACCGAAACATTTACGCGTGCAATATGAACAACAGTTCCTGTTGCTTTGACTCGTAGGAGAGTTTTGACGGAAAAACAAAAGGCGAACACTGAATGCGAAGTGCGAAAGAGGACATCGCGGCAAAATGGAAGAGGGGGAGTAAGGTGGGGAGTCGGCGAAGACGAAGGGGAGGGGGGAAAGGGAGCCACCGGGAGCCGCGACAGACAGTCTTCAGCGAAGACAAGAGGCACTGGGTCACGGGGCAGCGTCGTTGCCCAACTCAAGACGCGTCGCCCGAGTCTGGGAGAACGCAGCTTACGGGGAGCACACAACGCATCTGCTGCTACAAGGCAAGTCACCGCGATCACGCCGACTTGATTCACACGCTCAAGCATTTTTGAATTGAAACAACAATTGATTGCTGGTCGCTATGCAACGCGCGGGAGCCGTTGAAGCCAGGCATACGCTCGTCCGAGCCCGCCAAACACGGCAGACTCCAATGCATTATATCAAATAGGAAAATGCACAAAGTTTGATCGAAATAATACTGCATTTTAAGGTGCAAAAACAATCACCAACCAATTGATCTTCCAAGTCGCACACATCCCAAATGTATGAGCCAAGAAAAAATTGAAAGACACTTGAATTTCCATGCATTTAAAAGGAAAGCAACTCTAAAGGTACTTGGCTAGATGCACACATTTTTTGCTTTACTTTGGGATGAAATAGCACAATTCTATTGTGTACAGTTCAGTGTGATCAAAAGTGATTGCGACGCCCGACAACCGATCATTTTGGTATATTAATCGCATAATCGCTCCTTTTCACCAATGAACATAAAATCGAGTATCTTTAAGACGAGAGGATTCGATTATTTTTGTCAATCAATCGAACAATCGAGTATTCATTCTTAATAAAATAATTTGTCTCGTTGATCGGAATTTTCAAATCTACAAGTGTGTAGCCGATGGTTATGGATTATCGATCGAATATAACCGACAAATACAGGTGATTTTTAATTTATTTACAGCAAGATTTAATATCATTGAACAGTTTTTCAATGAGGGAAATTTTACGTTCGTTGTCGTATCTATTTATAAAATTAAAGAATTGCTTAAATTAAATACGATGAAAAAATAATTAAAAAACATAAGACCCTTTTAAGCAGCTCCGAAAACTCCCAACTCCGAAAACGTTGTTCAGCTGGAAAACCGTTTTCGTTTTGCTGTCATAAACGGACAAGAGCAGAATGACAGGGCGACCAATAATGTCCCAAGAACTGCAAAGACGACGAGCACCATTGTGATGCCGGATATTTCAAAAATCTAATCCCATAGGGCCACTTATAACAACATGTGAAACGCCGAAAGTTTTGTCTCGCATTGATGCGGCATAGCGCCCGGCAAACTCGGCCGCAAGTCGATTCATACAGCTGCTACGACCGAAAGAATGGGAAAAAAATGCTTTGATCCATTGAAGTCATTCTCAACATCTTATTTCATCCACTAAAGCTATGATCGAACGAGACCCAGCTTAGGACCCGTAGAAACAATGTGAAACACGCTTCATGGGATGGCCTGTTAAGGCACAGATTTATCACCACAGATCGACTTTTCCAGCGAGGGCAATGGATTGAGGCATTGAGGGAAAACGTAACAACAGGCAGCACTTCCTGGGACTTCCATTCGACGAACGGGAGAATCACAGCAGTGCGTAGGAGGCGAATACGACCTTCACTCACACACAGAAAACATATTCAACACATTCCTCTCGACCAAAACGAAGCGTAGACTTCTTTCACCCACGGCTTCATCGGTGGTATCCAGAAAAAGCAGTTTCAACAAATATTCGTCTCATTCTTCACAAAACATCGTGCCATCTACTGAATTACATTGCCGTAAGTTTTAAAGGATATTAAGACAAATGTTCCGTAATGAGGAGGCTGAGACATTTCTCGAGCAACATGAAGTGTTCCCTTTGCTTGATTTTGATGACAGTAGACGGAGTGAGAGGCGATGACAAGAAATCCCAGCGTCGCAAAACACTAGGCGAAAATAGAGAGAGCTCTGACACAGCATGTGAACACACACGAATCACTCGGAGAGGTAAGTCCGTCGGCCTTATTTGCAGGGGCTATCGTCCCGAAGACTCAAAAACACGTATGCTACAATTGAGGATTCTTCAGTCTGCCTTAAGAAGTGTTTTCATCCACCGCGCATTTAAGTGGGTTCACAAAAGTCGCCACTCGCGGCGCTGACGGTAGAGCGATCCGAATTTGACAGGGGATATAACCTATAATTATGACTGTAAAACGAAATTTAAATTAGTGCTGCTGTGACCAATCGAATTCGTAACTTTCCAATCCCATTCATTGTGATTGTACATATTATATATAGGAAATATTGAGAATAAATGAATCGCTCTCACCTCATCGCCGCGCTGCGGATACTTTTGAAAACCGATTAAAATACGCCCTAAGTGGCGACAAATATCACGCTTCAGTATGACGGTGCCTCCTCTCTGCAGTCCGCTCGTCTCGAAACTTCAACGGTGAGTCTCCGACGGGAAGCCTATAGCTTCAACGGAAAGCTATACCTCCCGGACTACCAGGCCCTGGAATGGGACCAACGCGAAGACACCAGACTTCTAACGGCTCTGAGGCAATTCCCCGACGAGGACCTGGGGCTACACTGGAGCTATTATTTTCGTTATTTTCGGGGAAAGACTAAGCCGAGGTCGGGAAGTAACCAGTGATATTGTGCCGAAGTATTTCTTCGAGGGGAGGATGCGCGTGCAAAATGGGGAAGAGGAGGAGGGTAGGGGAAGGAAGGGGTTCACTAGTGGGCCACATCCGATGATGGGCTGACGACGATAACAGCCCACCGCGCTCTTCCGTCCGGAGCCACGCGAAATAAAGCACCACTTGGGCAATCGTCGAGACGAGATAGGTGTTCACTGCGCCGAGCATTATCACAAGTTTCTTCATTGACAAGATGCATTATTCTCCTTCTCCCAAATGGTTGAATTTGTATGAAAACTGACCTTGAATAACATTAAACTTTGTCATTTCCACGTGCCACTTTTTACTTCTCTGCGACCACCAAGTCAGGGAGCCATGGCATCCTGAGGATTAACATCCCCTGCCATCACCAACTGATGAGTATCCTGATGCCCTAACGTCAAAACCATAGTCGTTGAGAAATAACTTTTATGGGAAAAATACAAAGTTTAAAGTTATTCGAGATGAGTTTTATGTTCCACAAAGTGATGCCAGAAACTATCAATTTCATGAAAGTTGTTTTTGAGGTCCGATTCGCTCCCAGCGTTCACAGTAATTAATTAGGAATCAGAAGCCACCATGCTATTCACTCCTCAACTATTCCTAAATACATATTATTCCACAAGTCGCACACGGGTATGTAGCAGGGGTGTGTCAAGACATCAGCCGCCAAACAAAAGTCAAGTAAGAAGCGACATTTACCACGAATAGACAGAGTAAAATATGGTGTTTTTTTCAGCAGCTATCAAATCTGTTGTTTCATTTTGTATAAATCCGACAAATGAAGAATTTTAATCACTCCAACAGCACATCGATTGATTTATTTGGCCAACATATTTTTTTGGGAAAAGAACTATCACTTTCAAATACATTCCCTCGGTATTTTTTAGGACAATATCAGGGCGGTAGCTGAGTTTCAGAGTAGTGACCAAACAGGTGATAAACTGATGAACAGGAAAATAGTAAAATAAACCACAGATAAAAAGGAATTTGATTAGTGTTTCGCTGCCCGGTTTTCCTGGCGTCTATCCGTCGCTTTCACTTGTCCAGATCTTTCACAATATGGACGGGTGTTTCAAAACAAGAATTTAAAAAGATATTATATCAATAACTACCACCATTGGGAAGCAACCCCCACGGTATTATCCAGAGCATTAGTTTGTCACATTCACTGAGAATACTCGATGAGGTTTAAATTTTACTTACAGAAAAACAATCGCCCAATAAATGAAACCACTATCGATTTCGAGAAGCGTTCGGCATTCCAAGATCCATAAAAAATATGGCTTTGAATAAGGCGGTAAGGTAAAAAGGTAGGAGGAATATCCTAGCCAGTTTAATCTTTTACATGAAAAATTCATTAACTTGAAAACGCAATTACGATAACACTGCCAAGACTCATGCAGGATGGCATAAACCCGAGAAGTTCGTGAAGCTGAAAGAGTATGAGAGTAATAAAATCCCATGCCGTGTAGGGAAGGTGATTTTTTTCATGGCATCAACAGAAATAAAATAGACATGCAGCCGATACGTATGCATTAAGCACAGAGCAAATACATGAAGGGAATTTTAGTCAATTAGAAAATTTGATTTTATACACTAGTAAATGAAGATTTTTTCCGAAAAAGAGACCCATTAAATCAGTTTATGATGTATAAGTGGCTATAAAAATGACGGGTGCCATTAGCTAGTGTCCGCAAAAAAAAGCACTAATTACCCCCGGATGAAAAAAGATAATGTCAAAAAATTACATGACGAGCAATCAGACTTATCACATACATCCGAACATCCAACATGACAACCCCGGTTTAAAAGCGATATTTCTTTAGGATTCATACGTTAAGGTACAAAACCGGGTTCCACAGCAATCGACGTGGTAATAAGCGGAAATGAAGAACTTCAAGGTACAAAGGACGGCGTGGTAGGACTGTTCCATCAACTAACTAGCGAAAGAAACACTATTTCCCGCTTTAAAAATAATAATCTAATGACATGACTAATTGTAATTCGCCATCCTTTTTCGTGTGCATTGTAAAACATCGAGAGATTACTAACGAGGAATCGAGAGGCCGGAATTCATCAGTCACGGTCAGAAGACCTTGAGACTGGATGTACGCACCAATACTATCCATGCATAAATATGCAAATTTCAAAGCGCCGATGTCACTGCCGGGGAAAAAAACTTACCTCAGTGCGCTCACCAGGTGTGCTTTAAATAGGTACACCCGTCGAGGCATCCATCCGCCCTTGCGAACAATTTCGTAAAGCCCGGTATTACCATCATAGGGAAGCGTGTGAATCACAGGGGAGCAGTTGCTGCGCACGGGCGTGACAAAAGCACGACGAGAGGACAAGGGACTGAGTGTGAGAGGAAATGTGTTTTGAGGCGGCGTGTTTTGTGAAAGGGGTAAACGGGGGCGTCTTGTACCGTCACGAACTCCCACGGCAGTGAATAATCACCCCGCGTACCGCAGCTGAGGTGACTCGGTGACTAGAGCCAATCCTTCGGGAACGCGATTTGCTCCGCCAAGGACGTGATGACAGAGAAGATACGACTCCAAGAGATTTCACGGTGAACAATGTAACGATTTTTGGATACATTTCAATCTGCCGAGTTCACGGTTTTGTGGCAGTAATTTAAAATGACTTATACTCCCAAGCAAAGTTAAATATAAGTTATTAACTGAGGTTCAATATTGTGAAAGTTCCGTGCATTTATACTGACACCAATTTGGTATAAAAAATCCACGCTTCTAATTCTTTTCATAACCAGGCCGGGTAACACCCAGTTTATATATTAAAAGATGGCCGTGAAGTGAATAGTCTAGTGGATACAGCTTGCGGTTTCTGGTGTGCTAATGCGTGCCACCATCTGGGTGTAACATCATCAACAACCAAGTGATTCTTTGAAAGGTAGCGAAAATTATAATCATGTATTAAAAAAACTTGTTTAAATTATGAATCTATTTTACATAGGTATTGCTTTCACTCGAATAAAATTTAAAAAAAAATTGGACCCAGACCTTGTTTATAGCCCATAAAAGACAACGCCCCGAAGGTGGAAGTACATATTTAGTGCGAAATAGTGCTGAGTGAAAATTAATCGCAAAACGATACAAGTACACTAAGCAGAGATATGGGATGCAAATATTTTGTATGCCTTTGGGACTACTAGAGCTATTTCTTTGGATATTGCTTTATATGATCGAATAATGTAAAGTAAAATGTCTCTTCATGGGGAAAAGTCGCGATGATGTCTCTGATAGCTTTGAAGACGTAGGGAAAAAGTAATCTTAAAACCTAGCTTAATGACCATGTGCTGCATGGAATTAAAGAATTGATTTGTTAAATTACAATTAGTTATAAAAAATAGGCGCGGGCAATGTTAAAACTAAGTTACTTTGAGTTACTTTGTGCTCTCCGTACCCTTGACTGGATAAGCTTTGATAAATTAGCAAAGTTAATGTCGAATGTCTCTGAATTTTAACCGATTTGATGAAATCTCGATCTATTTGAAAATACAATCTCTGATTATCACATCGCCAGGGCTGCAAATATTGAGAAAAAAGGATGTTTTACAAAGATGCTTTTGGAGTAAGCACTACGTGGTTGGTATGAATCGAAAAAGAGAAGTATATCGATGAACCATCACGTTATTACCAATTCAGTGGGTACCATGAGGCCTGCTGTCACCAGCGACTGCATCAGAATCTAAATTCTTCCAAGCGACACACATAGCCAGAGGAAGGCCCCATGACGCCGCCCGGCACCAATACGAGTAGAGAATAGTAGGAAGAAGGGGGTCACGCAGCGACCACGATTTGCAGATTCGCATCAGGAATAGCGAGAGTAAAAATGAACGCAAAAAATATCGATTCCGTGGATCGGGTAAGTATGGTGACAAGCTTCCAACCCAGTGGATCCCGGGTTCAAAATCCAGTACTTCATTTCCTTGTCGCCACAGACAAGTATAATTGTATTAAGAAAAAATAGTATGGACAAAATGTATTTTTTCAAAAATTATGGGTTTTAAGAGGATTTTTTGGGCTTCAAATGCCTTAAAGATCTTCAATGAAACTCAGTAACTCGGGTGAGTTCAGTAAATCCCGTCCACCAATGTAGCTTATTAATTAAGGACAGATGGAGGCTCGGGTCGGGAGCGCTCGATCCGAAGTTCATATCCCGGGTTGGCGGAACATTTCAGACTGTCCGCATTTGAGAGCTTTATAGAGGGCACTTACAGCAGTTAGAGCACTCTTTCCGCCGGAAGGGACGTTAACCTGCCTCCGCTAAGAGCAAGAATATGCCGACGCCGGGTTTATTTCCACTCTTCTTCCCCTAACCTTCTCTTTTTGTACAAATTAAGCTGTCGGACGCCACCCCCAAATGCGTAGAAAGATTCAGTAGAAGACATGGCCATGTACCATGGTGTTGACAGATAGTTACTGCGAGAAGGTGAACAATTCAGAAATTGGCGATTTAACCATTTAAAAAAAAAAGAAAAGAAAATTTTAAGTGAAGAAAAGAGAAGATGAGGTAATAAGAACCTGGAATAAAAGCACCGAAAATGCAATGCATAATGTACCTATGTACCGTACCGAATTACACCTAAAATGCAACTGTGCGTCAGCTATTGCCACACGTAAAACAAAAAGCCGTAAAATAATGACGAAATATATACGCAGTGAAAAAAATTGAGAAACTACAGCGAGAACAAGACTTACACAAATATTTTACGGCTAAGAATACTCTTGAAGCTTCATTAATAAAAGGTCATCTTGACGATTGGGCAAATACACAGAACGGCCTAACACCGCACAAGTTATCGTTTTAATTACAACGCAACATAAAATGCAGCGAATGCAACTGGTAAATTGGCACTCTGGTAACAACTTGCAATATTACTGCACATCAAAATAGCCTCAGGTGCCTCTGTGGCATAATACATGGCCTAGATACAAGTTAAGTCACGGTAAATGCCATCCTGTGCAGAAAGTACGGACTTAGGTACACAAAAAATAAGCGTAGAGCTACATGAACTAGATTTTCTTTGAGGTTCAATTATACCGTGAAAAAGCTACTTAAATTTTTAGTTTCCCATTCTCACTACTCAAAAACAGAGCCTGAGTATTTGACAAACAGTGATGTTGCCACAGCCAATAGAAGGTTGCCAAAAAATGAAATTATTACACCAAATTGAACGAAATTCGAAATTTTATCCGGGTCAGGAAATTAAATGCTTCTCCCAAGGTTTCTTTCCTTCACGTCAAATTATTCACACGAACGAATTGTCACAAAAATTGAAAAATTTCATTTGGCACCGTGTGAATAGAACTCATTCAACAACCAGAGAGGCGGAAAGTTATTTTTTAGTGTTTTGATTGCAAAGAAAATGAAATTAATTCTAAAAATAAGAGATGAAAGAGAATTAAGGTCTATTTCCTCTTCGAAGAGATATCATCAAACGGCCTTCTCTACCTGTTGCTGAGCGCGATCCAGAAGCCAAGCTCGTGGAAAAGCCTCTCATATATACTCAGATATTACTAAAGCTAATTTTCCTTTCCCACCCACTTTCAAAACAAACAAAGAATGTTTAACAGACGAGGGAACTCTGCGAATACGTGGGTATTTTTAATAATGAGAATAAATTCATTCAAGGGCATTTATTTATTTAATGAAGTCCAAAAACAGCACGAGGCCAAACACAGAGAATAAAATAACAAAAGAACGATTTACTAAAATTAATCAAAACGTAACGAACATGAATAAAATAATATTCAACAGCATTTACAAATTAATAACAAACAATGGTTGAGTTCATCGGGTGGTGCAAGGAGTACGGGAAAAATTACGATAGAGACGGTGCAGGTTGGATGAGGGATGAATAAAAAGGATCAAAAGTTGGAACACACTTGGAATAGGAATTATTGGAGGAAGGAAATCTGAATAGAAAAGAGCGTTTAGTTATTTGAGATATGGATAAAAATATCTGGCTGTCTCCAAAGGATGCTCCTACTGAATCGAAACACATCTATAAGTGAGTTTTCCACGCCTCGTACGCTTCGTAGAAGTGAACAGCCGAAATATACTTCAGAGGGTTTGTGCTCACCGAGTACCTGACACAAATTGGCATTGTAACTATTCTTGCCCCAACAGACCTTTTTCTCTTCACCAAGGTAAAAGAACGTTTTCAAAGGATGCCGACACTAGACCCCGGATGACGTCTAAGAGGCTGGCAAGGATGTCTCAGCAGTTCACTTCCAGGAAGCTTACGAAGTACGGAAAATTCATCTGCAGAAGTTCGTTGATGCTGAAGGAGCATACTTTGGAGACTAATAGAGATTAGAAGCAACATCTCTAATGCTTTTAATGAATTTATTCTCATTATTTGAAATACACATCCTGAACATTACTTAAAAATTCTCGAGTAAATATCATCGGTGAACAAAAAATAAGAACCGTCAGATAAATATTCATCAACACGCGTGAATAATTTCCAGTGTTGGTTACGATAACAGCAATATTGGTTTATTTCCAAGCGCGAATAAATTTCTCAGAGGTTCTCAATAACAGTGTGAGTGCGATTGAGGCAATAAATACGATGGAAACCAATAAGATCAATTTATGAAGGCTAACTGAAAGTCCATTTTCTGAGCTCCATTGAAACCGTTCCTAGCACGGAAACTAAGCAAATTTAATTTTATTACCATTTTATAGGATGTTAATTCACTGCGCCATGGAATAAATGCATATCACTTAAACTGAAACTCACGAGATAAAGATGACCAGCGTGCAGGAAATCATCACTGCTATTCATTCAGCCAGATGATTTTTTCATGGTGAGCATTCACGCGAAAGCGATGAATGGGAATTGACTGATCAAGCTCCAGCGATCTACTGACAGCTGCTTAAACCTCAAGGAGAAACGACGATGATTGCGCGATTCAGAATAATCACTTCATTCAAAAATTTCGCACGGATTGTTTAATAAATGATGTCATCACAGATTAGCTACTTTGATAAAATTTAAATTACATTACACTTATTGTGCAGTTTAGTGAATGGAATGGATTATTAAAATGATAATTTGTCCCAACGGACTGAAGCATTTAAAGCGCTATTTTGACATAACAGCATTGATTTTCTGATTACAGACAAGACACATGTCTTGTTCGCTGCTCTCATCATGCCTCTCATAACATGAGGATTCTTATTTCAATTGTTATCAAAGCGTATAATTATAGTACACTCTAATTGTTATTAACATTTGTTTGATGCATACTCAAGCATTTCATTTAATGCTTTAGAAATAAATTAATTTAAAAATAGAATTAACAAGAAATATCGCAAGCATAGCCTATGATTTTGGGCCAAAGTTATCTTGAATAGGGGTAATTTTGGCCCAATCTAATAAAAACATACAAATCTAATTTTAAACCAGGAGTTAGAGCAAAGATGCCCGCACAAAATATCTCTAACAACACTGTTTTCAAGTGTTCCTTGATTTTAGCCAGCAAATTCATCTTATTTGGGTAAAAAGGAAAAAAAAGTTTGTGCTAGGAATACTCATATTATATTGCAATGTATATATAACCATTTAATGTTCAAAATCCCTTCTATTCTATGGAACTGAAACAAAAACTTATTCAGAACGAAGGCGGTGCTACTACCGGTCGACTGATGCAAGAATAAAGAAGATAACTCAATAAAAATGGCAAAATATAGAACTGAGAATCTCTTTACGCCTCTGGGCCACAGTTTCCCCAGTTGACAGGTACACGATTAGTTAATATATCGGGGGAAGTTTCTTAAGCCTCAGAAGATTCGCCCATGCCTGAATCGATGAGATTATTACGATTTACCTTCGGCGTACATCACCTACCTCACTATTTAAATTATTTTAATAACCCAGAAATAACACGTGAGCTATTCTCGACGAGCATACTTGGCTCCCCATACCAGCGTGGAGATCCGCAGCCTCCTTACACACGAAATACTAATTATATTCCCACCTTCTCGCAGCTATCACAGTCTAATTGAAATGTTTGGGAAGGGGGCGTGCTTTCAGAAATGGCTAAGTCATTACGGATCCCTTAATGAGGTGGCCTATTTTGTTTTTGGGACCCGAATAAGACGTCTCTCCAGAATGTCCCCCACCAAAATACACGCCCTCGCTAGATACACAAGGCTATCGCCACCGCTTCTCTTTTTTTTTGCTTCCTTCTTGGTCGCGTGTGTTTTTTTTTCCAGTCCGGGAGGACTCAATGGGCCGTGTCCGCGTCTGTCGGAGCAGCTGGTCGCTCCGCGACGACGCTTGGCACCATTCACGCTAACCAACCCCCGTTCGCTTAAAGAGACCCTCCGCACACGCCGATCCGTTGGCGAAGACACGGGTTTCGTGGTCACACCGCACGGTGGCAACCAGACTTGTGCGGAAAGAAATCAGTCAGTGTTTCAACCCGAAGCAGGGTGTCCAACCAATCAGAGCAGAAAAATTCATCCATAATTCCAGGCTTTCCAGGGAAATTTTTTACGAAATTCTAGATTAATCTTACGTGATTACTGCGATAGATAAGAAATTCGAAACACCTAAAATTACTTAAATACTTTTAAATAATATTATATTTATGTATTATTTAAATTCCTAGCCTAAAGAATTTATTTATATTCAATGCAAGCCATAAAGCTGCATTGACCTCATAAGTATAAATTGACATCTCCTGGAAATCTATTCTTCGTGTTTTTTAATCTTACTAGAGTTAGACTACATTTAGATTCTGTTGGCTTGTCTGACATTTCACGTTTCAATGCGGCTGTAAAAATTCTACTAAGCTAAAGCACTTAAATTTACGACGAAAACATTTTAGGCCAGAAAATTGGTCGTTGAAGAAATAAATGTTACGTGAAATGAATTTGAAATTAAAGATTTAGAAATTCCAGGTAGGAGCAAAAATGTATGAATAATTCATGCGTAATTACAGGGACTAAAAATCACGCATAATTCCCGAGTCCCTCGTCTCCCGGTCACGGGACACCCTCCAAAGGTTGGTTTGGCTAGGAGAGGGTAGAGCTAACATGGAACTAAGCCATAGGTGTGAGGCTTTCACGCATTCAGTTCCTTTCCCTGGGCTACCTCGTACTTTGAGAATTTTTTTCGTGGGCTTTCGACGGCTTCACCCGGGATTTGAACGCGACACCCCTCGATCAGCAGCCAAGCGCTCTACCCACCTCCACCACACACATCACGATTCCCCACCCACTAGAAAAATAGAATTTCATGCATATTCAAAGATTAATTACTATTTTAAAGAAAATATTCACAATTACAGGCCAACCGAAGGTACAACTCCAAATTATCATTTTCCAGTCTTCTGGCGTTTGTTCCAAAAACACAATTTTGGTATTTTAGTTGAAGAGCGCTCGCTCAATGAATACGTCAGCAAAATAAAATAACTAAAAGGGGGAAACAAGTTTCTTTAGCCACAGTTTAGTATATTCGTCCACCTGGGCGTCTCTCAGGAGGATCATTACCTGACCCTTTGGCACTACTTTCTTCACACATATACCCGCATGCCAAATGTGTAGAACTCCACTACAACGTTTTAATAGCAGAAGAACCATAAATTTTACAACCCCTAATTAGAACTTTCATTTGCGAACTATTTCGCGCCACTACGCTCGCCGCCGTATTTCCTTCACGACCACCCCCAGCAGTGTCCACGACCCAATTCCAACGCCACACAACGAATACGAAAAAGAGAGCACTCGCATCGCCCATAACACTCTGTCAAGTCCAAAGTATCAGCAGCCCTGCATTCTGCACCGAGAGAAATTAATGACTCATCGATTCACTTCCAGCAGATCTTGGAGCCACGCTGAGAACGTCGAAAACATCTTCACCCCATTTATCAACGCCTGGACGGGTTCACAGGGAAATATTGGCATAGGGTGTCTTCTATGTGGCAATTAAAAAAATCCCTAAATTTTACAGGTTTTCCATGGTGCCAGCTCGACAGCCATGCACTCCATCCAACTCTTGGTACTTTTTGTTACATATAGCTCATAGGGTTACTCTTTACTACCCCCTCCGAAACCTACCTTAAATGTTCTCAACATGACCATATTCCAATGAAAAATAATTCAGCCATAATCAAAAAGATACATCAAATCCCTGAAGCCAGTTTTTCGGCTTACTTAGACACCCATAACCAGGGAGATATTTTTGATGCTAAATGTTTACTGCAAAGACAGTCGGGGAAGTCCTTTGTCCAGAAATATTCACTCAGCCTATTAGAAGTTATAGGCATTGACCCATCTGAGACACTTTTGAAGAAAAAAAGATCCCCAGCGGCAAAGACCACTTTGATTGAAAGTCGATTGATGAATACACTCGGAGGATGTTATTTCGAATATCATTTTAAAATAACGAGCAGAGATAACTTTCAAACCATTTCAATAGCTTAAGCATAAACTAAGGTTTCAACACCATCTTGGGTGCGCACACCATGCCGGTTACGAAGGTAACCAATATATATTTTGTCTGCAAGGTTACCAATGATTTAATTATTGACCGTTATTACCTATTGTGCATTTTATTATTATGATCACATACATTTTGCATTTCAATTGTACAAGAGGAACTTCCACAACACTCAGCCTAATACGCTTATCTACCCTCGTTCGAGTCGGAGCCAAAGCGATCGATATATATCGTGCGTAATTTTCGCACTGCAGCGCAGCGAGTGGTTTGGGTATGCTTGCTCAACAGTGGCGCCGAGGAGAAAGATAAAACAGGCAATGAAAGAGGCTCGAACGGCAGCTTTTAGACTGGGCGCCACACAGCGCCATCTTGCCCCTCACGTCACGCGCGACATCTCTTATGAAATATTTCGTCATTTCTATTACGGAGCAGAAAAAGGCTGAGTTGGAACATCAAACGCCGCACGCAAGCTATATACCACAAGGACTGCGAGAGAGAGAGAGAGAGACTAGATGTGATCTCTTTAATTTAATGGGGAATGGTGGAATTTTCAGGAGGGGGACGGATTAGAGAAAAGAAAGAAAATAAAACGAAAAATATTTAAAAAAACACGCTTTCTCGAAAGAAGTCAGCTTCTCATCGATGATATAGTATAGCATTTGATGATATTTTTGAAAAAAAAACGTGTTTTTTTTAGTTTTTCATTTAACTTTGTTTTTTTTTTTACTTTTAAGCGGTGAATCAAGTAATCGAATTTTGTCACTCGCTTACTTTTTGGTAATGAATATGAAAGTATTGAATCTGAAAACAATCGTAATTAATATTATTTTTACTAATAACTGATTGTGAAACATAAAAAAGGATAGAATTTGATAAACAAAATTTCGCAATGGACTGAAAAGTTCCATCGACGAAACAAACGAAGCGAGTTAGAGAGAGCGTGTTAAAAAAAACAGGAGCAGAGATGCAAAAGGGAATTGGCAACTCCTTTGGGATATCTGGGAAGCTTCATCATTAACTAGGATGAGAGAAGGACATCGGGAAACGCCGAGGAATTACGATTTTGAAATCGTCATCAACTCCCTTCCCGAGTTCAACGTCCTTATTCAAAGGGTGGTAATCACGAATTCTTCCTCCCTTTTTGCTGAAATATTTATATTCCTCTACTAGATATCGCTCCAAACAATTCTCTATCGTCAATAAAAACCTTCGAGTTCTTACCGCATCAGAGGACTCTGGTAGTGACTGCAAATATTATCTTTATGATGTCATAAAAATACCAGTACGTATCAACTCCAGCACTTCAATAATAACTCAGACGTTCAGTAGTATAATAACCAACGATTAAAACGTTCAATAGTTTCGAGATGTTCGAGAGCTCATAGCTTAAAGTTCGGTTGTTTAGAAATGCATTCGTTCAATAATTTCAGTTAATCGTCAGTTGCAAAATCATTCGAAGTTTGATACTCCAACGATTCAGAAAAGAAAAATAATATGTCCATATAAAATGCAAAGTCAACCGGCTAATATATTGTGCTCAGATACTCCGAATCGTACAAGGCAAAATAAAAATGCACCAACTACTTGACTTTCAATGATGAATCCAGGGCCATTGACTAATGACGCGTGCGAACTCTTTCAACAGCGGATTACCGCTGGAATGTAACGTGCACTCTGCAATTAGCTCGGGGCGGATAGATCGCGACTTGAGGCGTGAAAGAGCACCATACACATCGGATGAGACATTAAACGCGACACTCGTCTCCCCCGAGGGAAGCAGTGCACACACGCAGCGACAGCGGCGTTTCCTCCACGATAATAGATAGGCGAGCAAGTGTTTCCGTTCAACCCAGGGGATAAATAATTACGGAGCGAAATAGGGTGGGGAATTCCAGAGAGTGTCGCTGCACGGGGATTTCAGCATAAGAGTAATATTTAAAGCGACGGTGGACTCGTGAATGCATAGAGTGATCGTAGGCTTTCCCGGCGTATAGAATTGTGGAAGGTTACACGGGATTTCCACCGGGTCAGGTTCTCCAACTCCATCTCGGCCGACGTTTCGATGGGCGAGATGGAGTTGGAGAACCTGATCCGGTGGAAATCCCGTGTAGCCTTCCATAATTGTGAATGTATACTTCGGCGCTAATAGGGTGGTTTCCTATTATTTTTTTATTGCCCAAATCGAAAGACTGATACTCCTGGAGACTGAATCGAAAGACTGATACTTCACGCTTTTAGATTTTTAAATGACGATTCTATTTTTCGCGATGAAATGAAATGTGAAAATTTTCAAGCGAGCGAAAACGCGACGGGTAAGTATGAATACCGGGAAATCTCCGTGTGACGTCGTCCTGGTTCCCGCTGCCGCAGGTGAGGTGACCTTGGGGCGAGGCTCTGAGCGCTTATACGACGCAGGATGCTAGCAGGTAGCAGAGAACCCTGCTAGCTGGTAGCGCTTGGCTTAAATAAGGATTATTAATATCTTATCAAACGAGGAAAACTTTCCGACCTTAGCCAGTTTTAATAGGTGATTATTAAGACATGTTTCCCTGAGCTCTGTGCCTCATGCATGCATTGGTAACCTCAGACGATGTAAAACTCCTATCTACTCGTATATAAACTAGGTCCCTGTGACGTCACGTGGAGTGGCATTGCATGGGTGCCAATCTGGCCTTTTTCAAATGAGGATAAAATTGACCCTTGCCATTAGTCTAAACCGGTATTTCTAAAACCAAATAATTTGTATATTATGAATACACTAATGGTGGGCAACGAATCGCAATCAATGCCTTTCGTTTTCTTTGATGAAGGAAACTACCCTATTTGGAAGTGAAATATAAAGAGTGAGGGAGGACCCGATAAAGAGAATAATAAAGGGGGCGGGGGCGATGTGGTTACCCAAGGGTTCAGGCGGCGAAGAATTCAAGGTGGGGCCCAGAAGATAAATTCCACCCTTAAAAATGTAATATTAATAATAATAATATGACTATACTTCATTCATTAACATAATGCATAGCATACAGTAAGCATCAGCTTAATAGAATGAAATTATGCACCCCAGAAATGGTTGAAACCTTATAGCTGACGTGAGACAAACGAAACACAAGAGATCTGTTATTTAATTCTGATAGACGCGGCGTGAGCGGTTGGAGCGGAGAAAACCTGTGGAAGGCCGCTAATGTAAATCGTGGACGACACTCCAATATGCGCGCCACAGGTGGCGAGAGTTGGAGACGGGAGCGAGGGAGGGGATGGGTGGGAGAGATATGAATAAATTCCGAAAATTCAAGCGGGATTAGGTGGAATTTTTCCATGCAGAAATAAATATATACATAGGTTTCAAGGTTACTACATCATATTCAATGTTAGTACATCACCTTGAAGATGATGTAGTACCACTAAAACCTAGGTCGTTAAAAATTTTATAATCGTTGGAAATTTCAAGGGTGTATTTCAAAATTAGGAAAATTATGAACAGGAGATATGGGAGGGGGAATTGGCGAAAGTAAAGACAAAATGCGAATAAGGCGGACTTTGAAACACGAGAACATAGGCATATTGGATTTAAGTATAATATCAACTGACTCGGGTTTTATCTCGTGGAATTATTAAATCATGATGATGGAAGAAAAGCCCTTCTTCAGTAAGTAACTATACAATTAAATGAAACTTTCACCGACCCAGGTTCCATTAAAGAGTTGATAATTACTAAATAAGTTTTTTCATTCCACAATTATGAGTTCCATGTGCTTTCTTGTGTTAAATTCAAATGATGATGGCATTTATCTAGGTTGAAAATCAATTTCTTCGGATTCAAAAGCATTTAAAGAATGCATTTATTTATTAAATCACACTAACGACAGCCGGTGATGACAAAGGACATCCCAGTCACTAATCAACAGATTGCCAGCAGTTAATCAATTGGTGTAAGCTTGATTCTCTATAGTCAGCTGATCGCCAATAATTATCAAGTAATGACATGGTATAATTTCAATTGGATGCCAACTGGAATCAGTCATCCGTAATCATTGTCGGCGATTGAAGAAAATGCTGACCGCCGACAATCGATCAATCAAAGAAAAAATCATACATATCGTAACACAGCGACATTGACATCATCAGCCCTGAGGATGATGAGAAAGTCTCCCATCGAAACGTCGGCATACACCATGCTGACCCCGACCCGATTGGAAACCAGAGAAGCTTTCATCCAGAGAAAAAAATTAGTTTCGTGAAAATTCCTTTTGTAATATTCAACCTAGAGTTGCGAAAAATGAAGTCACTCCAAGTCATACATCTCACAATTGAAATCAGTAACAAGCAAATTCCCACAAATTCTTAATGATTAATCAGTCAGAGAAGAAAGTGAGAATGAGCGATACAAAATTTAACAAAAAAACGCTTTCCACGTGAAATTCGGATTGCTTTATGCGCAAGCGAGCCGGTGACGAATTTTGTAAGCCATTCAATAGATCACAACACATCCGAAGGCCAACATGAGAATCCTCCATTGTGATCTTCTTGACATCTACAAAGGAGTTCCGGAAGGGCGGGCGTTATCGGCAATCGAAATTGAAAGTAAATCTGGGCTTACACACGTCGACAGATGTGTCCCTTGAGTGCCAATGCACTTCGGGACGGCATAGGTAGAATAACAAAAGAAGTGGCATTTGCGAAGGAGAAATAATTTCATCTCTTCTTCTTCGTGAGAAAATTACATCAATAGTTGGCTGGCTCATGATCCCTAATAACAATTATATTGAAATAAAGAAATCAGTAATTATATCATTTGCCTGCGGGGTTAAATCAACACATGCCATTAGTGATACATATTCGACTCCTACAGCCTTCAAAGTTTAGCTGCTTCCACTTGGCTAATAGATCGATTCAAGACCTCAATCGATTCGTGCTCTCCTCGCAGTCGCTGTCCACACGCTCGAGTCCAGCCTGACAATCGATTGCTATAGAAGCGGAATTCAACGAGTGAAGGACGTTTTACACGGAGCAGGTACTTGCAAAATCTGACGTAAGTACGATGGCGCAGTAAAAAGTGTGTCTTGTAAATCGGTGATTTGCTAGATCACATGGCAGAACGCATGAACGTGAGGTGGCAAAATAGCCCCTCTTCTAATTTCGTTCGTGCATTCATGCAATTCTACGATATAAATAGAAATTAATGCAGCTCTAACCTGCGCCTATAACAGTCGAATTCAACGTGTATATCGGGATTAACTGTATCGATATTCATGCAATCGATGGACACAAGAATCGGACATATCTGCACAGTGTGGAGAGGGAGGGAGGGGGCAAGAATGTGTGGCCATTGACACGGAGGCGTCCCGCCCGCCTCGTCCACGCCCACAGCGGAAGGGACAAAAGCGCCTCGGGGACTTCCGGTGGACACCCCCCCCCCCTCTTCCCCCCCCCCCCCAGAGGTTTAAAAATTGTGACGTCAAAAGAGGACGGACACGAGACGAAAATTAAGGAACTTGCTTCCGATCGGAGCGAGGACCCCATGAGAACATAGGCTCAGGGCGACGCCAGATTATCCGCCGCAAGGGATTATCTCCACGCAGACACATCCGGGGGGCGTGGTGGTCAAGGGGGCGACAGAATGCTACCCTACGGACCGGGGTTCAAATATCATCGTGCTAGGTCGATGACCCGGTGAAAGTATACGCTAAACACAGTAAAACTCACTTATAACGAATTTTAGGGAACCATCGCTCTCTTTTGTTACAAACAGGATTTCGCAATATCCATTATAAAGGATTTTATCCAGTACATCACAGGATTGCCGGTTAATATTCCGTACATCGCCTTTATTTAAGCAACAGATCCGTAACTACGTAAAATTAACAATCGCCATCATAAGAAATCTCAAGGGACCGGGAACTCACCTCGGTATATGCAGGTATTCGTTACGTACGTGATCGTTGTATGCGAGTTTTGCTGTTATGATTTAATTTGATCATTAATTACATTTATATCGCCTCTCTTACGAAATGACTCACCTTACGAGAGGTTTTATGAAAATGACATTTATATGTACTAATATTAATCAAGTTTAAGACATGTTTCAGCCAAAAGAGCCAGGAGGATTTCATATTTTAATTCTCTTTCCGAAAAAAATGAGCTCGAAAAGTCTGATCTATGTACATTTAAGGTTTCTTGGATAGTTCACTGTTACTAATACCACTACTTTTTTAGTGCTATTAGTGATTTGTCCAAGAAATCTTATAATGGTTAAGAATGAGTTAGTGATTTTTTTTAAATACATACACTAAAATCAGTGGGTGGCGCAGGTGCCGCGAAACGGGAAAAATTTTGAATTACAAGAAAATGATATATACTCATATTGTAGGAATCTTCACCAAATTGATTTACCGATCCAACCCGTGGTTTCTAGAAAAATTGAAAAGATTGTAATTTTAAAGGTGGTTCTCTGACGTAAGTTTTTATTTCAACAGAATAACAAATAATGTTTATGACATAATAAATTTAATGATAATGAGAAGGAATCATAAGATAAATAAATATATCTATTGAACACTTTGCCAAACCTACAGAGCTTTATTCGGTGCAACCTCTACCGCTTCCAAAACTCCTGTGTCTTTATAAAGAGGAAATACTAGAAAATGTCCGCAAGATAATGAAATGAGAGGGTAGAAACCGGTCGAGGTTGCACCGAATAAACCTTTGTGGAATTGACGAAGTTCCAAGTTTCAGAATTGGCAAAGCAGGCATTTCAAAGACATTTTTCTCAGCTACAAAGCGTTTTAAAATTATTCTTTTACGAGCAAACTGCGAAGGGGAAGTCTTTGCTCCATTCAATACTTGACTGAAATGCACAGATGAGTAAATTTTGAATTTAATTTATTCAAGCTCTGTCTTAAGTCATCGCAACATTATTGTTGGGTGATTTAAATTTGTAAACAATTTTAACAATATTACGCAAACCAGGAAAAGTTGACAATCATATTGTTATAAAGAGAAGCGACCGACGATAAAAATACGACAGAATAGAAAACGTTTGAAATGTAGGTCTCAATTTTCAGCTTCAGCATAGATCCAAAGCAGAAATTATGTCCTTAGAGTCGGTAAATTGAATATAACTTAATATTCAGACACTTCATACCTTTCTTGTTACATTGATAAATTAATTGTTAACGAATAAACAAGAGCTACATTGCCATAGGAATTATCAACATTACCATACGTAATGAGGTTAATTACAATGATAGTCAATTACTGAAATAAGCACGAAAATATTGACCCGATATTAATTGAACGGAAGTGTTATCTCGGTAAAAATCTACTTAATAATTACAACACGAAACTTGGTATTAATGATGGAATAATCAAACTTAAATTGCCACAGTTATTTAAAATTAAATTCGCACAACACGTTCCACAACACTGTTAATTAAACATTAACCCATCATGAATGCTCAACGTTTCCAAAAAATAGCTCCAGAAGTAATGAATGGAATTATGAAGTTTTTTTCGAACCTACTTAATACTGGCTGTACTGTATAGCGAAGTTCTGTGTTCAAATCTCTCGATCAGCTACTGCAAGACATTGGGCGTAAGGTGTCCCCTCATATTTATCGCTACGAATGTGATTGATTTTATTTTGAGGAAAATTTCCGCCTTCATCCGCGCGACTTTTTAAGTGTTATCGTCTCCAAACAAATCAAGAATTTACATGGTTGCCAACGTCCCCACGAAAATGTGGCAAGCATAGAGCTGAAAAAGCGCCGAACGTGGAACGAATATTTTTGTGGCGGAAGAAACTTCGATTTTAAGTCCACAGTCGTACATTCGTTAAATAAAAATATGCGATAAATAAGGGATAGATCTTCGGAATTTCGTGCGGCCCGACTGGAGCTGGAAAGGGAAAATCATAAAAATAGGGTTGGTGTCGGAGGCTTCTTCGCCCAACCCCGCCACAACCATGAACTATTCTTCTTTTACATACCATCCTGTTTGAGCGAGATGAACGAAATCATAAACATGTATTTCTTATCACGAAAGTCATGTTTGGCAATCACGGGCATTACAGGTGATCTAATTTTCTGGGAGAAACATGATATCGACTTTTCTTAAAAGAGATTTGTCGCTAATGACTTTATTACTTAATAAGGTATGAGACTGAAAATCATACTGATAGTAAGAATAATCGCATATAAAAGATAAAAGTAAATGCCAACGAATATTTATAAATACGGTCGAAATTATGATCAATACAATTGTGCATTCGAAGCCGCATTTTGCAATGCTGTTATTATAGCTGTGGGGAGTAACTTAATTATGATATGTTAAGGCTTTATTTACGTATAAATTACGCTGATCCGTTATTATTTATGAAGATATATCGATAAGTTCCATTTTCTCCCATGTTATTCATTGTACCCATCCGAAATTTTCAGAATATTATCTGGTTGATAAAGTGAGCATTATGTTGTCTTAACCTGAGGTTCCCTAGCCACCACCCCTTCCCGGACTCACCCCCCCCCCCTTTGGCTTTGGGGACAGGTGAATAACGCGGGGCGGGTGGTGTGGTGGCTCTATTTCGGGTGAGTTGGTGGGAGTCGCTGTTGTGTTCGCCCGTCGCTTGGAAGGACGTCGGCGGAGCGGGGAAGAGGGGCAGAAGAAGATGTGATTTGGCGCCGTTACAGTTTGCCAGGGCCCTTTGGAAGAAGAAAGAACGGAATGGATAAAGAATTGTCAAAAAGACCAAGAGGAGGGATGAGAGAAGGCGATAAAAATCCTAGTGGAAAGAGACCATGTTGCCAGGCACCCTCTGAATCCGGACTTCGAATTCCATCATTTCGCTCGGATTCCCAGGTCTAAATTCGCTTTTCTGAGAGATAGCCTCGCCTTGGAAGCATTTAGTACTAGTTTATTGTACTGTATAATGACATAACGGTCGAAATGCATCATACGTTTTTGAATAAATTAGTGGAAAAATAGCCATCTCTCTTTTTCATTAAATTAGGATATCATTACGCTACATCTCGCCTGCCTCAGTTACTTCCATTAAGAATTACTCTTCTTAAAATACTTCAACGATGATAAAATTTATGATATTTCTGCCATGAATGATGCATGTCTTAGACTCTTTTATCCACTTTAATACGGAATCATAACATTCAATCCTTCACTTTTCTTCGATTTCCAGGTCAAAAATGCCTTTATTAGGGAAAAAAAGGCTTCATCAAATGATTTATCGTGAAAAATTGTGCTTAAAATGTTTTTGCGATGATAAAGGCTATGATGACTTCGTTCCATTTCAAGTATTTTCACTTTAATCCATAATTATTCGGAATCCGAACTTTTTTGCATCCTGGTATTATGCAATAGTTTTGCGTATTAACTCGATCTGAAATAATTGAAAGGTATGATGATTTTATCCCAATTAAAGAATACCTTTGGCTGCTTAATCCATTTTAAAATGCTATCCAAACTCCATTTTTCTTCGATTTCCTTGTGGACAATGGCTTATTTTAATCAATCAATCGTGTTAAAATACGTGAATGAAGATAAAATGAATAAAAATTGTGCTTTAGCACCGCTAAATTTCGACCATTACTCTTATATGGGAAAGCCGGGTTAAATTCCTAATCAACCGATGGGAAAGGAAGATACTACGAAGAATTTACGAATCCATCCAGGAAAACAACTCTTGGAATGTCCACACCATAACAGAGCCACATAGGCTGTGCGACAAACCATGTCTGGCGAGTGAGGTCAAGTGTGCTAGAGTGAGGCATATGGAAGGAATACCTGAAAATAGGGCAGTACGGCGGAAATTTAATCATAGACCAGAAGGGAGAAGACTACATCTGAGGTTATTCTGCATTTCCGGATGAAAATGATTACATTCGCAAAGATATCGGAACGTCAAATGAATCAATTCTAATTATTGTTATTGTTATAGTTGTCTTGAGCAGTAATTATTGCTCAAGACAACAACCATGAAATGATGTAAATTATCCGTTACCATGTAAGCTTCCTAAGTGAATCGCCACTCACGCGCCGTAGGTGGTCATCTATTGAGCTTCAACACATTGCCTTTTCTTTCGTAAAACCAGTGTAGTGCCTCCATCCGAATTTCAAATCCTAATGCGGAAAACGGAATAATACCCCTAAGCGACCGCGAAAAAGGTGGTTGTTAGATATGGAAAATCACCTGATACATATTGATGCAAGGAGATGGCGACCCTTTGCTGTCGAGAGTGGGGACGAATGATTTAGGAGACTGCAGTGCCGGTGGATTGGGCTAGTAAGGTATTCTTATACTACTCTCGATGCAATTTCAAGGATCCTACACAGGAGAAAAGAAACTTACCTGAGTGGACTTGAACCTTCGCGCGATTCGGCGGCCTAAGACTTCCGTTCTCCCGCTGCTTAGAAGTGCTCTCGTAAAAAAGAAATCTGAATGCATCCGAACTGCAAAATCTTAATCGCTGAAATTCGATGTGGTTGCACTTTCTTTGAGAAATTGGAGTGGAGTTGAAAGTTTAGGAATTGAGTGACGTTGTTCATTATATGCACTGGAGTCTTTTTCGGAATTTTACTTCACCATTTCAAATTAAAGATATTTTTTCCATCCAAAGATGTCCTCTCTCATGATCCACGGCTAGAATAAACAAAATCGATTAAAATCCGAATGAAACACAAAAACAAATGACTGCGACATTGCGTGTTCTTAATCTTTCACGCAAACTTTTAAGGTTGGTGCAAAATGAACCGAATATGACGCTCAGTTCAACAGATTCCGCGCTATATTGTGCTACGAACGCTGACAATGACGTATTTGTACTGAAACCTTACGCTAAGCGCTCCTTACGGATAATTTACAGCCATTGCTATCAATTAACCGACCATAATCGAACCAATCATAAATCAGCGGTCTAACGTAAAGTCCTACTCCAGATTTTCCAAGTTTATAGGAGCCCTCAACCCCGATAGTCGTTTCGCTAGTACGGTTCAGCAAGGTCAGGGGTGGGTAGGGACGCGGGAGTTTGGCGAAAAGGGTCGCCCCCTCCCTTCATCCACCGCACCCCATCTCCTCCTCCCCCCACCCATGGGTCTCCTCCGCCTCGAGCCAAAACTTTACTCTTTTATTGCCGAGGCAGAAAGAGTTGTAGGATAGTCGTTGGCAGCAGCTCGTGAGCGAGATTGTCAGGCTTCATTCTTTTCTGTTTTGGTTTCCGGTGTTGAAATATTTCGCCCTGTAATCACTTTTCTACGAGCGTTCAATTAATTCCTTGTCAAAATTGTGTTAAATTACTATTCAGTTTAAAAAAATAATATTGCTACTCGTTCCCCCGGACTGTATCGATAAACTCAGTTTTATTTGGAACGTTGCGATAAAAATCGATCGAATTAAATGGATCTGTTGTTGCTTAAGATTTTATTGGATCCATCCGACAATTTCCTCGGGATAAATACGTCCTTTCTTTTACATATGGTTAATATTAAAAGAAAATTAGTTTTTACTTCATACTTATACGGAAATAAGTCTCCAAATTGAAACTCTGAAATAAAGAAATTCGAGGATCTTAATACTTATGACGATCCTCCAATTTCTTTATATAATTAGAAAATAAGACATCAGGAAACCGAACTTTCTTTAAAATATTCCATTTCGCTGATTTTATTTATTCAGAGTCGACTATGATAACGAAATTTTACAAATCCCTTCGCACTTAATTCAGGATATTTGCACTTAACTGTAATATTTTCTGCTGACTACACTACATCCATCACTAATCTAAGAAACGAACTTCAATTATAGTCAAAGATTTTTTAATGAGTAGGAATTTCAAATTGAAGCGTGATAGCTACAGCTAAATTCCCAAGCGCAAAATTCTAAACTCAAAATGGATATCCCATCACATAAAATTAATTTAAAAATTAGAAGGAATTCAACAAAACAATGTAGTACTTACAGATAACCTGTGCTCAGTTCTAGACTAAGAATGGCCTCTCGAATAACACTCTACTCTCATCCAACAAAATAATTAATTGGTAGGACTTTTACATTAAAGTGTAATACCTACACCTGAACTACCCTGAGCTCATTTCTAGGCTAAGAATGGAATTCCCAGCGTAACTAAGAAACTCATATTATATCTATTCCAGACTGTATCCCTCCCTCACAGCCGAAGGCATTATATCCTGGGATCTTTTCTGTTCTCCTTATTCCAAAAACAGACTCCAGCATACCCGTACGAATTATTCATCCCCCGCAAAAAAGTTACTGGAATATCCACCCGCCGTGTTTCTGACCTTCAAATTCCTCAAGTCAGCACCAATATATATTTCAAATCTTTTCATCCAACTGCGTCTAGATTCTGGAACTCTCTTCCGCCAAATATAAAGACGTCACAATCACTTCAGTCGTTTAAAAGAAGGCTGTACTCCTATTTGAAGTCTGGGGCTTAATTCAGTCTCCTAAACTCATTAGAGTTATCTTCTTATAGTTGTGATGTTATCAAAATTCTCTACACAAATGTGTATATGCATGTGTGTGTTCATTACTGTCTAAGTTAAAACTAGAATTTTTGTGTTATTAGTATTGAATATTTTACATTTTTTGTATAAACATCTACTACTTGCTAGCCTAGCATTAATTTCGATAATGCCTTATTTTTGTCAAAATGCCTTTTATTAATTGTAGAAGTTTCCTGTATTTTCTATTTTTTGCTCTCAAATGTTTTACCTATAGCATAATAAAAATATTCTATTCTATTCTATTCCCTATTCATGCCTCATTTCTGACTGCTATCCTCCTGCAGGTATGACTTCTCTCCCTGACCCCCATCCTATCTCTCCTCCCCTTGAGTACCATTTCTAATCCTTCCCGTGGATCCGTCGCGGACACGACCCCCTCACTCGTCCTTTCCTCAAACCCTTCCCGAATAATTTTAATTCATCCCACGCCTCTCATTCCCCCCCGACCCATTATATATAAATACACCCCTATTCCCCCCTTCCAAGCGTTTCCTCGAACATGACGGCGGAGCACATGACGATAAATTCTCGCGGACCCTCCCGCCAAGGTGTCTTGCTCCGTTATTCCACGAGGGGGCGGAGTTACGGAGGGTGCGCGGGTGTGTCGGAGGATGGGGTCGGTGTGATGGAGGAGCTGCGGCTGTTGCGATTTCCAGAGTTTTGCATCCCCTATCCTTTACTCTTTAGGAAATCGCGAAATACTAACTTTTCAAGCCTTCGGTTCTGAACGCCATAATCACAAGTTATGTACACCGAGGATGAAGTTAGCCATAAAAAAATATTTGGCTTAACCGGGATTAGAACCCGAATCCCCCCTCATCCAGGAGATCTTGATCAATGCAATTATGACTTTTTTCTACCTCGACTATCAATCTCTATTCGTCAAAATATCATTGGCATTCAATTCGAAACAATTGATTAATTTAAGCATAGGAAGCCTGGGGAATGGTTGGGGATTTCCCCCCATGAGGTCACTTCGAGCTAGAGTCGCTCGAAACTTTTATCTTCGTCCTCCGGTTATCGAAGTCGATACAAATAAATATCGTTCATATCGAGGCATAGGAGGCTCCAGCGCAATAGGTTGTCTCAACCTACAGTTGCTCCTCACTTACCCCCTCGCCTTACCGTTATCGAAGTTGATACAATAAATATCATAGACATCGAGGTAAAGGTAGAGGAAGTAAGTGGGTGGGTGGGAGGCCTCTCATGCAATAAATCGCCTAGACCAAGAGTTCTTCTCACTTCTCCCTGCGCCTCACAATTATCTAAGACGTTACCAATAAATATCGTCAATACCGAAATATAGATCTCTAAGAGAAAGTCTTCGAACGCAATCGCCCCATCCCAAAGTTAGCCCACACTTCCCCACCCCCTCCATCTCAACCCCCACGTCTTTAAGCCGCCCCAACATTTTTCTCAAATTTAAATCCTTTCCTCCCATAATTCACCCCTTCCTCCTCACCCCTATCACACGCATGCCGCCTCCGGATGCCGCAAAGGAGGAAAACTACTTTTATCTCCGCGCAGTCTTAGCGGGCGTCCAAATCGCGCGCTCTCGACTTCCGTCAAAGAGACGAGGGCATCGACGCCTCAGTCGAAGAGATGGCCGCTCGACATCATTATTGCAACCATCGACACCACGAACCCTTCGAATCATAATAGCAACATGAATGCATTTCATGACGCATGAAATTCAGCTATTTTTACGGACAATCACACTCGTGGTCCCACCTTGCCTGGACGGAGAAAACGCGTTGCCTAGCGAAACTGATGTCTCATTTGTAAAATTTCAAAATATGACCCTCTCATTACGCTTTACTAATTTTCGTCCAAAAATCAAAACTGGGATTTTCTCGATATATATTTCAAGATAATGCATCTAAAAAATTTAATAAATCTTATCAACTGTCTGACTGTCTACCAGAGAATATGCACATGACAACTAGTATGTGAAGTATGCAGTGAGCATACTCTGATAAAAGCTAAAATAAAACACAATAGATATGATAGAGATGAAACTTAGGGACCTCACCAAACCTATTCTAGAGTTTTTATCAAATTAATGTCATGCGAGAAATCACCATACTACAGCGAATAAAATATTCAACATGATTAGTTTAAGTGTAACGTCAAAATACTAATTGTAAGAGCGAAATAATCATAAAATTTTAAAAAGAAGTTTTCAATTAGAAAGTCAAAGTATTTTTGATTCAACTGTCGCTGGCTCAACTTTTCGCAACATAATGCTACTGGGAGTAACGACGACTTCGAAACTATCCCCACAACGCATATTCCCGTCGCCCATTCGGTTTCGACACTTACTGTGTCATTCTCCACCGTACAATTATCTAGCAGTACTCCCGACAAATTCACAGTAAGAGTCGATACCATTAGGGTTATATCCGTTGTGTGGAAAACTACCAATTGTAAGTCGTTATACTCCTATTAAGGTCGCCAGCATTAATCAAGAGAAAAGTAATGTAAACATTCATGATAAAGTTATCGATATAAAACTTCATGTCAGCTAATGAGAGCGACGCGACGTCATCCGTTACGTTTGAATAATAAATAATTCTCGCCACCGGTCGAGAGGTGGATAATGTGCAACCCATGCGATTGCTCAGCTGGACCAACTTTCGCATCTGGCGCGGGAGGTTACGGGGGAGGGAGGCTTGGAGATGACTCAGAGCGGCCCGAATCACCGCGAAAGAGAGAGAGAGAGGGGGGGGGAACCCGCCCATTGGAAAGCAATCTCATGCGGGAAGGAAGGTGAGGCGGGTTTGGCAGTGTGCCAAATTTACTGAGTACCTGCATTCGAGTGACCACATGGCACTCCACCTCATCAGGTGGGTGCCATGAGAACCATCAAGGCAATAACACGAGTATTCTAATGGGTAATATGGTTGATTAGGTTAATGACGTCCAAAGTTAGGTTAAAATCAATGTGCAACCTTTTTTTCTGAATGAACGTATACTGCGCAGTGAATTATGCATAAACACTGATGACGAAAAATTACATCACAGCAATATTTTATTTTTTTATGGATAGTCTATATTGACATGATAACAAGGATGTATCAAAAGCTCGAATTCTATATTCCTTTTCTTTTGTTTTTTAAATGTCTTACTTGATTTTCAGTAGCATTATGACTCATTAAAAGATTCATTAATCATTCAGATTCATGGTTCATTAAAAGATTCACCAAAATGCAAGGTTCACGAACATTAGTAATCATAATAATACGTACGGGCAATACACTTCATATATGAGCATGATAATATGTTCTAGCAATGGCGGACCCAATAGATGATAAGGGTGAAAAGCAGCGGTATTCCTAAGAGTACCAAGATTAAGATATCATTTTACAACAAATTCATTTTTGCTTTATAATTCCGAATATAAAATACATAAATATGAAAAGGGTGGGTATAAAAAATATCAATAAACTGTATAGTAAAAATAATATGCAATACTAAACCCACTCAAAGTATTAGGTACCGATTGGAATGTTATTTCATTTTTCAGGAATATTATGCCTCGAGAAGATGAGTACGAGTTACGTCCGCCCCCAAATACCGAGTTCGCTCTTTTTCTGCCTAAAGCATTCGAGTACAGATGCAACAAATTGAGCACATAAGGCTCCACTCTCACTGGCAGGACAGGTTTCAAGTGGTGGGAGGGGTGAGCAATGTGAAGGGGGAGAGGGTGGAGAAAGTGAGGTGTGGGTGGGGTGGTGTTGACCCAGACCCGCGTGGAGAGACGAGGTCAGCCGAGTAGCACGCACTGGAAACACTCTCTCGCACGCCCGCAGCTGGAAGACTCCAGGCGACTGGCGCCTCTCGATCGAGAGACTTTCCAGTGACTCAGGTGCCTGGCATTCCAACAGTCACGCAAAGAAAAACATTCTATACGAGAATTCAACACCCTCACGGCCAGGCAATGATTTTTTTCCAAACATACTCCAACGGCTGCGGACATTTTTCCTCGCGATCGCGTAGAAATTCGACAACACGCGGTTAATGCTCCAAGATCTTGTATGATAAGGGGCACGACGTGGAGGAAGTTATTAATATTAGGTAAATAAGGCTATCATAATTAGTAATATTATCACTGATTTTATGTTTCTACACGCGTTTTAATGTTTCTACAACCACATTTTCAAGTGCATTTTTACCTGAAAATGTTGTTGTAACACAAAAAGGCGTTATGCGAAAATAAATTCAGTAGAAATATTGCAATGTCTTATTTCACTAATTTTCCAAGAGTTCACGCAAGGGAACATTTAGCTGACCAGCAAAAAAATGATTTTCATAAATTTGTCAATATATTTTATCAGGCAATTTTCTATAGAGTAATATTTCACCAGCAATGAATTGATTAAAAAATATAAAAAAATTCCAAGCATCCGGCGGAGCAGATGATGACTTTCCATGCGAGCCACTACTCACGGGGTTGCTGACGTTTTATTCATAACAGTCTTTACAGTATTTCAATTGGCAAAACTGTTGAAAGCAAAAAATCATGAACTCTGAGGCAACCGGGAAAGAACACTGATATTTGGAGAGGCGACATATTGGTGCGGTAATGCCAAAAACTCAACAGTCTACCATGCTTGAGAGAAGAGTAAAGATATGAGACACATAGAAATTAATAAATACCAATCGTCGGTGCAAAACAACATTGCTATGCGAAAAAAATGAGGGTGGTTCTTTAGCATACACACAATACGAGTGATATAAGCGCGAAAAAGCAATTAAATGTTAGTCAGTAGGAATCGGGGGGGGGGGGGGGGGGGGGAGTAGTAAAAATCGTGAAGCAAATACTATCAACTCTAGGCACGACGGCGATCATTGGGTACAATTTAACGAGATTTGGGTCACCGTTAACTGGCTAAGTGGGATGAGATTGGGGAGTTGGCCAAAAGCACAGTCTCTTCGACCATGGAAGAGAGTCTGCACACGGTGTACTCACACACGAGGAGTAGCATGAGAGCGGGGCATTACGAAACACGCCTTAATCGAGAGAAAACACTTTGTCGCAAGTTCACAACGCTGACGGATGGAGCAGTAAACCGCGGGTCCCCACGGACCGTTTGCTGAAGAGCACTGCGACTAATGGGGAGTACCTACTCTCGGCTCTTCTTCCGAGTTCCTCCCTACCCATGAAAATACCGTAAATAGTCGCGGAACGATCACAACTGTCAGCATCTTACGCTCCTCTTGAATAACAGACGTGGCTATGGAGGTTCTGAGAGTGTCCACCGCGCTGTGGGCATTATAAGTTACACCTGTGGGAGAAAGCAAGCTGAGCAACCACTATAGGGGTGATGCAACGCCAAGTGAGCGCTAAAACCGCTTTCATCTAGTTCTTAAACATAACGACGAAAACGGGGAAATAGGTTAAGAGGGTTCCTTCATAAGAACGAGGGAAGGAGTACTGAAATGAACATTCCAAAATTATTATTCCACTTGACTCCATCGAATGACGATGAGAATACTTTGGCTACGAATGCGGAGGGGTGGGAGAGGGTCATTTGGCTACCTTATTACATTAATATTCACCCATATTTTTACCCTCATTTTGCTTATAAACATCAATGGATGCCATACGTGAAAGGAAACATTTTTTAACACAAAATAGGAATAAAATATATGCTTCAGAGTTATTCCGTCACAATGGAATCTCCAAAAATATGTCGACAGAAATAGAGAAATGGGTTAACAAAAATAGTAAAATGCAACGGAAAAAGACCAAGAGCCTGTTGTTGAACAGAGTGGAGTGGCGCAGACACGGCAGATGGCGGGGCGAAAGGACGTATTTTTCCGGAAACTCAAAAAAAGGTGGTGTCCCCATTTCAGGGAACTGCAGCACAAACAAAAAAAATTAGGCGAGGATGTCAGGATGAGAATACTGGGGTATTGGCTTAAATTTCCTCCATCTAGTCGCCGGTCGGCAGCGGCCGACGACTTCTAGCTAGGAAAGAGATATTATTACCACGATTTTATTTAAGCCACTTTCTTGCCTGTTCCTTTGTTTTTCCTTCTGGACAAAGCCTTGCAACTCAAATCTAACCCACTCCCGATTAGCTTTCGACTTAAAATTTTCAGTACAGATCATAATCACAGGATAATGCATTCTAACGCTATATCTAGTTATTCAGAGGAATAGACCAATTTCGAAAATTAATATTTGCATTAATCATTCAGCTTAAGCATAATTTAAACGTTTAGCCAAATTCAAAGATATTTGCGGATGTTCGGCGCTAAAAGAATGCAAACAATCGAGTTTATTAATAATGTTAAAATATATTTTTAAACGGCATTTTTTTTGGAACTAAACAGACGAAAATATGAAAATCAATTTTTAAAAAAATCTAGAGAAGCTGATAGTGATGCGGAAGCCCTAGCCGAAATGCACGCTCTGGAAAAATTCTTGAGCGATTAGAGGGTTGCAATTAGCTCAGTAAGTGACTCGTCAATCATATATAAACTTAGCCAGTATAGCAAACAGAAGAAAGGCAAGGCACAACATAATACAAGTGATGGCTACCCCCAATGAAATTCGCTTGGGAGGAAGATGAGAAACCGTTGTAACCGGTTGCAAACTTTACCAGCTATCAGGATACATATTCGAGTCCGAATAATGTGAATGCCAAATAGCACTCCACTGATTACAGGATTTAATACTTGTGATGGACCATCCCTTTAAATATAGCGGAAGTATAAAGCAATACGAATTGCGTGAATGGAAATTCTCACGATGGAAAATATCATGAATGAATGACGTTTTTACGATAGAAATTAAAAAAATTAAAAAAATACATATTCTTGAAAAACTGTCTACGGTAAATTTCAATAACTTGAGATAAACTTACCAACAAAATGAAAAGTACTGTATAGTGCTAAAGGTAATGAAATCAGAAACACAATCACCTCGGGTATTAACCCTAAATCTGGGTTAATATTAAGTCATAACTACCAAAGCCAATGGATATTTGCCCAGCCAAAACCATAAAAAGAAAGTATCACGCGGGGTAAAAGAATTGAACGTAAAGAATTAAAAAGAAAGAAGCAGGTGCTATGCGGACTATTCACATTAATGGTGGAATGACTTGGCGCCATCTTTCATTACTAAGAGGCAATACCACAAATTCCTACATGGATACAAATAATTAGAACAACTAAAGTAACTGTCAAGATATAATTTTTTTGCGAGGCGCAGGTCAAGGTTCTTCACAGGGCCATCAGAACGTTTAACCAAACCTTTGGATTGGAAAATATGTTAATTATATATTCACACGGCTCTATGCCTCAGCAACGTACCGTAACTAAAATTTAACTTTGTCCCGCACTTGGAACTTGGCCAGAAAGAGTCATGCATGGCAGCATTTATCGACGATTTGCTGCCTATTCGAGTGATCATTCGGTGCGTTAATGCCCTCATATCACATTCCACACAATGACTCACGCAGCGAGTTATCCAATGGACCGAAGTGAAGTAACGCTAACCGCAGGTGGAAACGATCAGAGTTAAACATCAGAAAATTTTTAAACTGAATTGAAATTTTGGGTCACTAAAAAGCTATATATTGTTAATTTCGAAGAGGTAGCTGCGTACTTATGGACCCATACGATAATATTTATCGGCCAGGCGATGAGAGCATTCCACAAAATTAATATCTAATTACAGGAGGAAATTAGAACATAGATGTAAAGAAACGACTCATCGGAACTTACATTTAGAGTATACCTTTCAACGGGAATGGGGCATGAACAATAACAGCAGCAGAAAAGTCAAGGGTGGAGGCATTGGAAATGCGGTGCTATCGATGAGTGATGAAAATAAATGGATGGCAGTGAGCATACGACGAATTTCTAAGAAGAATAGGAGATAAAAGAAGCTTTATAAAAACCTTAATAAGAAGAAGGAACGACTTAATAGGGTATACCTTGAGACATGATGACCTGGAGAAGACAATCGTAGAGGGAAAATTGGATGGCAAGAACGGAAAAGAGAGCCCCGAATAAAATGCATGGAACAGGTATAGAAGGATAGAAAAGAGAAATAAACACGAAGGTGAGAAAATATATATTAACAGAGAGGATAATAGAGCACCAATGCGTCAAATCACTCTTAGGACTGATGACCGGTGATAATGATGATGGAAATTCCCGATAGGTAATGATTCATTCACAGTTGAGCCGGCATGTCTTAAACATAGTGAAGGGCATTGAAAACCGGGATCGAACACTTTAAGGTAGAAGGAAATAGGACGAGAATATCATTGCTAAGACTTGAATTGACATATACTGTGCATGTAATGGTTTATAACATTCTTTTGAAGGTCCCATAAATAGTTGGCAAAGCAGCGAAAACGCTTACATTTCAGCCAAATCATTAAATAATACGAATCACGAGCATATTAGCTAATTTTCAAGATATCAAGCAGTACAATAGTAAACTCTGCAACTACAAGCTTCATGCTTTAACTTTATATGAACTGATATATATGAACACTTTACCATCCACTACCGTTACACAGTGACGCGAGATTGTGTAATGTTGTGGGACCATTCGTCCCAATCAAGTTCATAGAAAAACATCTAATAGTAAAATAAAAATCAGCTACAATAGCTAAATCCCTTGACATAACTCATCATTAAATTATATTCTAGCTTTATTTTATATGACTTTAAGTTCTTAGAGCAGACGCAATATGACATCAGTCATGCGCTATGACAGGCGTTTGTAAATAGTTCCGTGGAATAATGAAGAGGCTGGCTCGACTTCTTTCCGCGAAAGAAAAATTTCAGCGAAGCCCATTAGCTTATTAATTTACACATCCGTTAGCATCTTCAAGTTTACCACTCAATAGGCAGATGAGTCATTTGTACTCACAGATTGGAAAAGTCTCCAGGAGAGGAAAATTTTAACCACCAGTGAAGGTTCATGGATAAACTTACCTGCAAATAAAGGAAAGAACATTGATTAGTCTATGATATCAAAAATTGACTAAATAATATCAGTCATAAATAGCAGTCAATGAAAAAATGGAAAAAGATGCGGCAATTCGGAAGAAAACTATCCAAAATATACTCTACAAAAAATATAATGACCGTAAACTAACCGTATATTGTAGCCATATTGCAACCGTGAACAGACATTAAATTCGTCAATAATATTATCTCCATACCTAGGGTTGTCTATTCGACCATAATAAACATTGAATAAATACCTACGTACCATCAGTGTCAATTATCGATATAAGATTCTTAATGTCCGCAATAATTATGAGTGTTTAAACTTTAAATACAATATACAGGAATAAAGATCGATTCTAGTCGTTGATGAGCGGGACATCATGAATGAAAAGTATTTAGGTAAATAATGTTTCAGTAAATTTCACCACTGAATTTCACCACAGTTACTCAGCTCAAGTGAGTTGAAATGAAGTTTGTATCTAACATTGAACACTTAACTCAAATTCAACTGATGTGAGAATGAGAGATCTGAACCACGGAGATAAGAGTGAAGAATCACGAAAGAGTGAGGTTCTGGGGGTCGCTGACCACGAAAAAAATGTAAAAGAATATGCGCCAGAGTCTGCTGCGGAGGGGAGGGGGGAGATTCACGGGGTGATTGAGGGGTGTCCGCGGGGGTGAGAGAGGTGGCGAGACATAAAGCTGAACCCCCCTCCCTTTCCCTTTCTATAACCCCCTCCCCCACCCCATACTTCCCCGATTTCTCCCCCTCCCCCTTGCGCGCTCCACTCGGAAGGCCAAGGAGAGAGGAAGGGGAGGGGAGATGCCCGGGATAAAGCACAGCGGACGGCGCAGGGACCAGAATTCTCATCCTCCGACCTTGGTCTCTCGGCTGGCGATCCTCATCCCTTATCATACACGAAAAATTTCGGGCACGAATACCAAAATAAAGGATTCTCAGGTCGGCCTCTAGACGTGTTGTCAACCATCGCATATTTAACACTACCAAAGGACCAAACAATTAACGTCCACTTAATCATACTGTCGAAAATTTTTTTGTCGTCTTATTTTTTTCTGACTTCTATTAATTTTTTATGGAACGTATTTTGTTAAAATAAAATTTAATTTTTTCACAAAGAAATTTATTTACACCACCAGTCTACCTTAGATGATCAACACTCCTCAAAGTGACAGGTTAAGCGTTTCTGTTGTATATGCCACAGTAAAGCGTTTTTTTACTCAGGAAACCAATACACTATATTACGTTAGGCTATACGATGTTTCAGTTAGCACATTTATGCATTTAAGATTCTTTACTACGTTTTGGATGGAAATCAGCCGCACATTCGCCATACCGAGTGCCGTGAGGTAGGCCTGGGCGAAGCAAGAGCGACGCGACCACTATAAATTTTCAATTTTTTTATGTTAAATGATTTGTAAATAATTATAAATTTTATTAATTAATAAATGAAAAGATTGCACTTGAAGAAGTTATCAATTAATTTTAACGCACACGAAGAAGCATCTAAAATTATTACTACCCCTCACAATTACCGGTAATGGTCCTTCTAAGTAGCCTTACAACCCCGGTCATTCTAGTGTTTAATGGATTTCCTAAAGTCGCCACACGCGTCGCTGAATGCCACAAAGCGATCCGAATTCCACAGAGAAATAAGCTATAATTGGGACATTTAACCGAAATTTATGCATTTAATCACCGACTGTGTGAGCGTCGTAAAGAAAGATATTCTGGAGACTCTCTTGGCTTTCTCCCAACTGTGTATTTTTCCATCAAAAATAAAAACTTAAAAGACTTAAACAGTAATAATCCAATCGCTGGTAGCCGACTCAATAAAACTTTGTCACGATGATGACAGTAATAACGAGCAAGTGATTTTCCACAAACCTTTTAATTTTAACGAACCGGTTGCGACACTTACTATGTTACTATGAAGGGAACAACTCCCTTGGAGTCCTACCTCACCTAATTTCTTGGAGTTGTAACCTTTGAGAATTGTACGTAAAATTTCAAAAACAGCTGGGCTATTTAAACTTTGAGAGGAAAGTTACAGAGTCGTTATTATTCACACCAACTTGTACAGAAGTAGGCATCCTAATAGCTCCGATCTCTTTCCACGAGTTATATTTATGAAGATGGATATTTTCGTCTCTCATTAAAGCAAGGAAATTGTGAATGATCTTTTCCTATACACAACTAATATTTTTTGGCAGCCCTCATATCTAAATTTCTGATGCTTTTACGTTTTTCGCGTTCTGCTGGCACGGTTGTCCTTGAACCCGTAAGCTCCATATTATGAAGCTTTTTAAAGAAAATACAAATTGTTCCGCTGACGAAAAACGTCCCCGAGTTCTCTCGACATGTATCGCTGACGCAATCATGACTGCATGAAAGACGGTCAGTCTCGGCAGAGGCGATGTTAAAATGATCTCCTAACTATCGTCTACAGAAAGTATCCGTTTTCCCGAAGTTTGCCTCCCACCAAACTTTAGATTTCGATATTTTCGGTTGCTGATCAGTTTCGAATGCGCAAATGTCAAAACATGAATTATAAGGGCCTCCCACGCGATGATTTATAATTAACATAATAATCAAAGGCCTCCGTTCGTAAAAATCTCCAACCACAAAGGAATTTCCCAAAGTCTGGAACGAAAATATCAATTCCACTAGAGCAACAGTTGCCAAAAACTTAAACGGATGACTTAAACCAATAACAGTTCATAAACTCTTCCTAATGGGAAGCAACCAAATTCATCGGAATCCGGAAGTCTGAAGGCCGAGGTTACGCGTCAGTCTCGGAAAAAATATTTTACGGTCGATTATCGGGCAACATGTGGACCTCCTGATGGCCAGACAAAATAAACCTAGGTCAACTTGAAAATAAAACTTTTTTTTACATAAAATAACACAATTTTTGCCCCTCTCCCCATATCTGATACAATATAAATATTTAGTGAACTAAAGCCTGAACCACGCGATATTTTCCACGTACGCATTCAGGGATGGTGGCATTGAAAACTCTAATCCATATTTTTAATAGAAATACTGAAATTTTAATGTATACTTGGCTAAAAAGAGGAAATCCTTCCTTAAATTCACTACCACCTTTCACATTGTCTTTGTATCTATTTATTCCGAATTTTATTAGCTAACATCCTTTTTACTTGAGATCTAGTCAAATTAATTGTGTCCCTAAACCCTTATCTCTATATAAGCATTTTAAGTACTATTTCTCCACCGTATTGAACAGTGTAACAGCATTTTTCAAGAACCTTAATGTTGAACTAGATCGAAAACGACAGATACGGCCAAGTTGCGCCCAACTAGTGAGGAGATGCGAATATTTAACTGTGCTCCCGGAAACAAAGGACAGGAAAAAGTTCACGTGATTAACATGTGCGCCGAGGCCTCTTAACGTACACGTTGTTTTAGGCCGACCCTTTTGGCGACGAAATCGTGAATAAAAAAAGCGAAGACAAAGAATGTATATTTACGCCCTCAGCCCGCCACAAAGTGAGGAGGCCCGATCGTAAAAACAGGCGACGATTTATGGACGGACGGAGCTTTTCGGAAACCTCTCTCTTCCGCGGGGGAGTTGTCGCCCGCAAATAACGCCCCCGTTGTTCCCGAGCTGCGCTAGAAACAGCAGTCCGGGACCAATTAAAACAAATGCGCGCGCGAAAGCGTGACAACAACTATTTGAAGACTCAACGTTGGGGTGACAACCATGTTCACAGCTGGCTTAGAGAATCTAGCGGACGAAAAGACTCCAAGGCTGCAGTTGCGAGTGGTATAGAGCCCTTTCAACGGCCTACCGATTAAGTAAGATAAGGTTTTATAATTTCTTACATGGCTACATGCAATATTAAGGGGGAATACTAAGAGAATGAAGATTGTTCGTTTTTCCCAAATATCTTTCGAGGGAAGAATATATGAAATCTCTTTCTGAAATGGCGATAATTACTTTCATAATATACCCTCTCGTTACCACAATCAACAAAACGGCTTTAAGTATAAATCAAACTCGAGGAACAATGTCATTATCTATGCGAATTCCGAAACTCCAACTCTATGGATCCCAGACGATAGGGAGTCAGGCTAATCGACTCGAAACTGAATCGAAAAAAATATTTAAGAAAATGAAAATGATTCAAAGGAAAAAGAAAAGAATGAAAAAGAAAGGTACGGTTATCAACCATTAGATTCCTATCCGCAAAGAAGAGAACGGATCCAATTTAACGCATGACGGGCTCCGAGGACGAATCTGGATAGCACGTAGGTTCAAACTCGTAAACGGAGCATATTCTGCACCAGTTAAATATTTCTCCCCACATTAAACCTCTCCCTGGGTCCAAAATTTTATATCACCTCGCATAAGATATGAAATCAAAGTAAGGACCATACTAAAGAAGAATCATGAGAACAAGGTAAGGCGTCGTGGAGTTAGACAGGTACCATTCCGGAACAGTACACCTATTTCGACACGGGAGTGGTATTTATAAAAATGGACCAAGGACTTAAATTATTTTTGGAAGGAGGTGAGGATGCACAGGGGAAGAATGACAAGATGGAAATGGCGAGAACTACTTTCGCCAGATACCTTCTTGTTACCACAATCAACAAAACGGGACAGCACTGACAGCTGTTTTACGGCCACACGTTTAAACGAGAAATCGGATGATACAGGTGCATGAAAACTCTCAGTGAAGTTCTTTGTGATACCGTCGCCAAGATTTTCCGCTAAAGCTACAAGAATGAGAATGTTCAGCAGCAAAATTGAACACATAACAAAGCACTCTTAGTATGCCCGACGCAAATGCCCGATTCAAATAGATTACACACGCAAGGATTCAAACAGCTGAAGCATACCAATCGATCAATCTCAAAGAATGCAGCTAAGAGCTCAATAGGGAATACAATGCAAGAGTTGAAGAACTATTACCATCACGATATTTTTGAAGGAATGTTTTTGCAGGATAACATGTGAGCTAGACACAGAGAGGTGGGCGCCAAAAGACAAAGAAAAATAAATGGTAAGGCGGCATTAGGTTTAAACATTTAAAAAATCCTGACACTCTTCCAAGGAAAATATTAATACTTCATACAGCGTACGATACCAATAATAAGATTCGTACATGACATCCCCAGCATGTGATTTTTGAAACGTCTCCTTTCGAATTCAAACAAGGGGAAACCAGACTCTAGAAATTGGCAATTCTTTCCCACAATCGCCCTTTGCAATACCATATTGTTTTCATTGTGTTATGAATTTAAATGATAAGTTTCTTGTCCACTTACGAATAAATGGACGTACTCACGAAAAAAATTATGTTTTTTGGCACATAAAGGTCTCAAAAATGTTTATCGCTGAGCTGGATAGCAGGCACGAATATGTCAGAAATTCAAGAACGATCTTATGGTTTTAAAAAATCGCAATTTTGTTCGATTTCTGACACCAGTTGTAAATTAACATCGTTACATGAGATTCCTCGTTATTGTGAACCTATCCAAGGTACTACATAATGGTAAACTGCTTTTTGCACATGATCATTAGAGCACCTCCAGGGCCAAGGTGGAAACTGACAACTCGAATTTAATTCGCTCAGTATCCATCAGGGTTACGAGTCAATTTCTCAGCCAATCATGAAAATTTTATCAGGGTTTATTAGGAAGGGCCAATTATCTGGTATCACTTCCGATTAAAAGCTAATTCCGCAGCCGGTGGATTGGCCGATAGATTAGATCGGATCCCCGAGGATTTATCGGCGAATCGCATTTCGATCGCACCTAGTTCATCGAACTTGAGATCGAGCCGTAATGGAAAGGCGATTTTTTTCCGTACGGTTTGCGACGAAAATAGAGGCGAGAGTTTCTGGACGGAGTGAAGCAAAAAGAAGGCTAAATATTGGAAGGGAAAGAGATGGTTGGCGAGAGAGAGAGAGAGGGGGGAGAATTGATAGAAGGCCGTGACGGAGGCGTAGCCTGGAGGCGCGCACTTGAAGCCTTGAGTCGCGCCTGTTTACGCACGTCCCGGGCACAACCGACGAAAAAAGATCGCAACGAGGGATCAAGCAAGGGAAAATAAATCCCTTATCCTCTTCCCCTCCTGACAAGAGAGAGTCGCAATGTACCAGAAAGAATGACCGCAGATGCGGGGAAATACAACGCTGCGATAGGATGGGGAGATGGTTGGATCTAACAGAGACAAGACTAGAGAACTAGCCATGAAAGAGTGAACTGTCACGATACATGTTCAACCTAATAAGTATGGTATCATTTGGAGGAGGCAACCGACAGCTAAGGTCATTTGAGAGAAGGGAAGAGGGTGGAGAGAAACCCGGCGTCGGCATCATGGCGGAGTTTAGGGGAGGGGGGAAGGTGAGCTTGGCCCCCAAACTAGAACGGTAATTTACCCGAAAAATGTACCAAACTTGTACACTGACGTATAGTGAAAACTTAAACATCAAAAGTTTAAATAAGTTAAAACACCTTAGTGTTACCTATTCCTAGTACTTAAAATGCTGATTCCAGAGGCTTATTTAAACAAAATTTTCAGGCGAGGGCCACCAGTACTCCCTTAATTCACTTACATATTCACGCCCTTAGGTAGAACTAGAGAACTAAATGCTATGGCCACCGACGATTTTACGGAAGTTCTAACAGTCACAACATTCAGTTTAACTTAAATGGTTTCCGTGAGGTAATCACATATAAATAGGTTTATCTATTATGATTTAGCTACGAATTGGGACAATCAGCACTAATATTACGGTAATTATGACAATCTCAACCTGGCATAAGGCATTTGCTTAGAGAACGTCAAAGAGCACACTATAGCGTATACGTTTTACGATGTGGATCTGGTGGGTGCGATGAGCGAGCGTTGGTCAGCGTGAGCACATGGAGAGTGAGAATAAATCCCTTACCCGCCCTCTCCTGACAAGCCACAGTCATTATGTACCGGAAAGATTGAATGCAATTGCGAGAAAATGGATCACTACAGCGATAAAGAATCTTCTCAAGACGGACATTCTTCGGCAGGAACTCTAACGAGACGAAAGCTGAACTGCATGGAATTAATTTTTCCGCGTTTACAGTTAGGGAATTGAATCTGACTATCTGCGATTTTATTCAAGTTTAAGCAATCACATTTACAATTACGAGGATTTCATTTGGAGATGTTAAAACACTTCCCCTAAATTTGAACTCAGAATTTTCTGGACCGAGCTCAGATCTTCTCGGTTCTCAAGACAAGGAATAAAAATTCGTCAGAAACATGATTGCTAGTTACTACAGGGCTCGTATGTTTTTCAAGTTTCAAAATTTACAGAATTTTCCAAAATTTTCAATGAAAATTTCAGAAATTTTACTGAATTTTAACGGATACAAAACTTCACACCATGTACCCCTTGTCAGAAAATAAGACGGAAGTCCCTACAGGTGTCTTAACTTAGACCGGTTAGAGGTTCTTCAATCCAGCACGTAAGCCAGTCCGAGTCACCAGTCTAAATCATTTTAAGAAGTTGAAAGTTTTCGTAGGACTAACCATCGGCTAGACAGCAAATCCGCCGCGCTCGTCCACTACCTACACCCGACACATCGGGACGTCAGCACCAGAATCAAAACAAAAACCTGCGCCTCTAGCCAAAGCATTTTACGTAGCTCACACTTTTCGTCGGTAGGACGGCAACATACTGTAGCAGAAGATGTGGGCTCTCAAGGCAGCGAGAAAAGGCTTTCAGGAGCATCTGAACTCCTCACATGAGGAAGCTCCACCATAAGTAATAAAAAAATTGCAAAACCTATGACGAATGTTTCGAGCGAGACTTCTAGAGTAATGGGACGAATAAAAATGTTTAGTGACTGCTTCAATTTCTTACTTACTTCTTCAGTTTTTTGCTGACATTTTGACGGACGAGACTTTTTAAGGAACTCAAAAATTTAATGAATTTCCCAGGTTTTTAAACGCTTACGATCCTAGTAATAGTCAAGTTATATCTCTATGTTGCTGGTGGTTTTCGGGTATTGCTGTGTAGAAAACATTTTAACTCGACGTTTCACTCCTCCTACTGGGAGCGTTATCAAGGAAGACCCACACAGACAGGTATCTGAATTCAACATCGCCTCACCACCCACAACAAAAGGCCTGCGTCATTAAAACGCTAACCCACCGAGCCAAAATCGTGTGTGATGCTGAGCATATCAGTGATGAAATGCAACACCTTATGTGGGCACTGAAAGGCAATGGTTATAGTGTCTCTTTCATTAAAAGAGCAATGAAAGAAAAACACCCTCCTCAACATGACGGCCACAAGGGGAAGAAGCCACTTACATACGCTAAAATTCCATACATCTCCGGGGTCACCGATAGAATCGCCAGAATCCTCCATAAAGGCAACATTAAGACTCGCTTCTGCACCGTGAAGAAGATTCAGAATATCCTACCTTCACCGAAGGATAGCCATCCTCCCCTTCAATCTATGGGAGTGTATGAGGTTCCCTGCTGCTGCGGCAGAAGCTACGTGGGACAGAGCAAGCGTTCAATCTCCCAAAGGCTTAAGGAGCACGAAAGGGCGTTAAAATTACATCAGTGGGACGCATCAGCTGTTGCTGAACATTTTGCTTCCAGCCCTGGGCATAGAATAATGTTTGACGCTACACGGGTATTAGCGAAGACGGAAGAATACCATCCGCGTCTTATACGTGAATCCATCGAGATTGCGAAAAGACCTAATAACTTTAATAGGGAGGATGGGTATAACCTCAGCCGTATATGGAGAGGGTTCCTAGCACAATATAATGGCCAACGGCTATCGGCTAAAATTCAAATCCGGCACAACAATGGGTAGCGAAAAACATATATATAAGCTCGGGACGAGTATAAATTCCTTCCATTCTCTTGATAACGCTCCCAGTAGGAGGAGTGAAACGTCGAGTTAAAATGTTTTCTACACAGCAATACCCGAAAACCACCGGCAACATAGATAAAAGAAGCTGTGAAAGTCTTCAGACGAAAATTATATCTCTATTTTAAAGGGTTACACGCTTCGATAGCACGTGTCACGAGAACGAGTCACGCCTTTCTAAACCCTAAGCGCTCTTCCCAACCCAATGCCGTCACTCAGCCAAGGGTGTCGTGGGAAACAAAAACGAAAGACTCAAAACGAAATGAGGCACGTGCCGGAGAATAGAAAATTAAAATGTTTTGAATTAAATTTAAAAAATAAAATAAAAATCTAAGGAACCCGACGAATCATCGACGAGGGTGATGGAGGCAAAACACTTTCCCGGAAGAGACGAAGCGTGGCATCACCTTCTCCCCTTGACACACGCGCATATTATGAATCACACCTCTCCCTCTATTCCTTCCACTTTCGTACCCCGACCAAATCAATCTTCGATTGTAACGGATGCCTCAACACTGTGGCAAGGAGAGCCACGTCTCTTTCGTAAATATTACTAAAGAAAATGGCTTCCACTTGCGATTAGTGATGCAAAAATCGATTTCCATTGCAAACGAAAATCGATTTCAAAATGCCAAAGATCAAGGAAATCGAGATCGAGCTTCGAGTTTCGGTCAAAACTCTTACTTTCAAACTTCGATCTAGACTATATAATTTTATCTCAGCATCGTCACTATCGCCCTATCCGCCATCCGTACAAAACTTTAATGTGCATGCATTTGTAAATTTTTACTACCACTAATTCAAGCTTATGTTCTGAGTAAATTCTTAGATTTTTTACATACGTGAATTGTGTATTTTGAGAGTTTATCGAATGCAAAATAAATATTTATTTTTGTACAAAGTGTATTTCTAAAAAAATTGAACCGTCGATATTTTCAATTATTCAATCTTTCAGTTCAAACTTCGAGTTTTGTTTAAAATTCGAGCTTTACATTTCGATTAAAAAGCAATTGTTTGAAAAATTAATTTTGAATGACATTTTTCCATATTTTTTTCAATATCCTTCGATTCTGAAAGGCAAAGTTACATTACAGACTTGATTTTTCCATTATCCAGACATGAATGGAAATATGATAAAAAATTAGAAATATAAAATTTTTTAAACCCTTTATTATTCCAAAAACAGACTCCTGCATACCTGTACGAATTATTCATCCCCCACAAAAAAGTTACAGGAATTTCCACCCGCCGTGTTTCCGACCTTCATATTCCTCAAGCACGCACCAATATATATTTCAAATCTTTTCATCCAACTGCGTCTAGATTCTGGAACTCTCTTCCGCCAAATATAAAGACGTCACAATCACTTCAGTCGTTTAAAAGAAGGCTGTACTCCTATTTGAAGTCTGGGGCTTAATTCAGTCTCCTCAACTCATTAGAGTTATCTTCTTATATTTGTGATTTTATCAAAATTCTCTACACATATGTGTATATGTATGTGTGTGTTCATTACTGTCTAAGTTAAAACTTGTATTTTTGTGTTATTAGTATTGAATATTTTACATTTTTTGTATAAATATCTACTACTTGTTAGCCTAGAAATGATCTCCACAGTGCCTTATTTTTGTCAAAATGCCTTTTATTAAGAGTAGAACATTTCCTGTATTTTCTATTTTTTGCTCTCATAGGTTTTACCTAGAGCATAATAAAAAATGTTCAATATTCAATAAATCTTTCCTTCCCCCACAGCTCTGAAATATTGAATGCCCCTCCCTCCCCCCGCAAAGTGTCCTTCCTTCCCCTCCAATTGACTATCATCCGCGTGCGGCGAGACCCTTTTCCGCCCAGAGAATAAGAGATGGCGCCACGCTGCGACCTCACGCGCTTCCCAATGACTTCCCTTGTCGACCGCACGTCCGCCACAACCTCCACCCCGATCCCCCCCCCCCCCCCCAAAAAAAAACCTGCAACACGTCGAGCACGGCATTGGGCGCCTAAAATCCCAAACAATATGAATGCACGGAAGTGAAATGCATTGTGCACGGTGATGTCACAGATATATAGATGATTATCAGTCAATATGCAAGGAGCATGCACACGAAGAAAGGCGCTGGATGATCCACCAAAGTCCCAAAACACCTTCACCCCAATGACCATCACAACAGGAAGAACGAGTGCATGAAGACGCTTCACCGGGAAGAGGATTACAACAAATTTCAAAATATACTCCGTATGATGTAATCCGATGACTAAAATTGGGCTAACGAGGTTAAATGGCCAGCGTATTCACTCAAATTATCCTCGAGGAGGATTAGAGATGTTTGATTGAAAAAAAGTATAAATTTTATTCTGAAAAGGTCAATAGCATTACGAAAGCTTACAAGAATTACTACATTTGTGTTCACTACAGTCAAAAAGTAAGGACACAAATCAAGGTCAATAGGCACTACGTGCTAAGATCATCTTAATGCGCATTCGCTTTAGCAGCAAACCCGATGGTCGATTGTAGGCAGTAACATTACATTGCAATGGACCGCGATGATTTTTGAATCGGAACATCACCATCTCGAAATATGAAGGGCTGCCTAATTGGAGGAATCAAACAAGGGAGGTTGGGAAAGGAACTCAGGTATCATTAATTCACATGCAGGCGAAACTACGCGAAGTGAACGCGAGAGCCAAACAGTTCCCGTTTCTTACCCGTGGTTTCGCGCGACCGTCAAGCGAAGCATCTGATTGGCTCTTTCCGTTCTTTTCCCATAGTTTCGCTCAGTGCCGCGTGCACGTGAATCCAGCTTAAGTGTCACTGACCCGAGGTGTCAATGAGGCATTGAGAGACTCAAGAAATGGTTTAGGTGAAAAATGGCAAAGATAGAAAGCAGTGAGACACGAGGAAGAAGTGGTGAGAGTGACTGTTGGAGCAGAGAAAAAATAAATTAGACAGAGAAAGGCGAAAAATGAATGGGACACAAGCGGAAGAAGGAACAGCCATCTCAAAAGGAAGATGGAAGGAAGGACTGAGGAAAAGGAGGAGAAAGATACAGCATGCTGACAGACTTGATGATAGGCGGGGATTACAGAGAACTCTGGGAGACAATGAGCAGTATGACTGATATTCTTGAACTTATGATATGGATAGTGAGTACCTCGATTGGTAGCTACCATTCGAAAAAAAATACTTGGGAGCCAAATACACACTTTCACTCATATTTTCGCAGGATAAAAGTTATCGACAAGTAAAAATCTAGTTGTCTATGACTATGACCTAGATGCCAAAAACTTAAAGGACAATTTAAAGAGAGAAGCCGTTACGAAATGAATACTCAATAAAAACCATTTACATCCATTCAGAAAATCGAAAAATTAGAACTAAAGAGAAATAGTTTTAATAAATCGAGGTAAATATTAGCGGAATGAATCCATGTATCAAATATTTCATGAATTTTCAAAAAATATTGAAAACTACGCTCTTACGTGTTTCAACACAGAGTAAATACTATTTCCACCTGATGATCATGTACCTGATGAAGACTATGAGCTTAAGCGAGTAACAAATCATGAAAAAGCGGTTATTATTTTCCGTGAGAGTGCTAAAGGTCTTTTAATCCCAAAAAGAGCCACTGTGAATCACAGAATAACAGAGCTTCATCACTCATAAAAATATAAAACGATAGAAGTACTTTTCAGAATTCACTTTGCCTCGATTTCGAAGTGGATGTTAAAAAGCTTGTCCAAGCTATTTGCGAACATCTCTTAGAGAGAGAAATACAAACTTTAGACAGGACTATGAGCTGAAATTTTAAATCATGCTCAAACTTAAATGGTATCCTTAACAGGATACCTCAGCGAAAAAGCTGAGGTTCACGAGCCCGTAAAGCAGCGGGTGCACAATGCAGATTCAGATACAAACCTACTGACCTACCGATGAATCGCGACATACAAGAATGACGAGAGTTGAACATTCAAGACATCGCGCAATAATGTCCTAAGTTGCGACTCCAAGGACATTTCGAGTCATCACAGGGAATGAATGACGACTACTGATTCCGAACATAATTTTGTTTGAAAATATGACGCCTGCGTAATAATTTCCCCAAAGAAATCAATGAAACCATGCCGACCATACCACAAGATGCAAAAGCAAAACCGACAAAATTTAAGGCTGATGGCTTATCATCACTCAAGAAGCTACATTTAACTTCATAAGGAAATGACAGCGCATTTCCTCGAGTTATCGTACACAGATGTGAATCCATATCATACGCGTTGCGAAATTATCTTCTCAGCTTCAAACGTTCGAAACGAAGCAAGTGAGCTAGTTCTAACATCATAATAAGGAGAGGAAAGAGCGGTTGGGACTTACTTGATCTATAACCTTGGCTTCTCACCTACAATAAAGTTTTTTTATAAATTTAACTGACCGTTTTCTTGCCTATTTAAATTCATATTTTGGAGGCAAAATTCTGAAAATTTCACCTATGGTGTCACAAAAAAACATTTCTGAGGATACTGATACTTAGATCTCCATTCCCGCACAACCAATGTATATTTTTTTTATTTCCTGACACCTTATTTGAGTAAAAATGAACCTATCACCTTTAAATTCCAAGGGTTTTTAGAATGGATCTTCATAAATAATCACCTTTTCACCAAATATAAAATTATTTAACCACACCTCGTTACCTGTACCGAGGTAACATTTCCATAATTGAGATACAGATGATTATTTGCAAGGGTATGCTCCACAAATTTCAATATGATAGCGAAAGTTCTACACGAGGCATTCCTCGGGAAATCAAAACAAAATATGAACGGTCGAGAGGGTGAAATAGTTGCTCATATGTCTTAGTTTTGGTTCTTACTTGGGAATTAAAAAAAAGTGGTATGGGCACCGAAGCGCCACAGGGGAAATAGTTTTCAATTCAGACGTACGGACACGATGCAGCGCCTGAACGCCCTGGCAGAGAAAGGAAAAACAAAAGAAGCGGAGTCCTTTAGATTGTTACGTCACAGCGTATGTGGCCAATTTTTGGCCCAACCGCCGTGCGCTCGCCCAGCTGTCACTTCATCTCAAAACCTTCCCCTTCTCCCGGTTACGTGACGATCGCTCCACCACTCAAGTTTATTCCACCCGATATTTATTCTAAAAGGATTTTGTAAACGGAATGACGTTTATCTTCCCGCTTAAGGCTGGCACGTGTTTACGGCATAAATCCTGCGGCGTGGCGGGAGCTACCAAGACAGCTTGCATAATTCCAGCGAAAATAACTTTAACCGGCGCAGCGCTGAATCACACTTGAGAACAGTTGAATGGTAACTGCGAGGCAGATGAAAGGGAACGTTGCATAAGATGAGAGAACGGAAAGAAAATTACGCTCCATAAGGGATGCATTTTTAACCCTGCCAAAACTCCGCGTCGCACGTACCGTGGCAGCAAACTATCATCCCAAGCATATAACCCTGAGTGAGTACGCCGCTGGGCGGACAGAATCACGATGAGTAGTTAATATCGCTAAAAGGTATTGCAAACCTTGGTGATATGCAATAACTCATACCGCGAATGTATTCGAGGCCTGATTGGCGTCGACAAGTGGCTTTTAGGCAATTATTTTTTTTAATTATTTTTGTTCAGCTGTTTAAATAAAAACTTCCATTAGAGATCCACACTTAAAGATTAAAATCTTACTTATTTATCTAGAAATTATGCCCCAGCCCACGCCAGTAGCGGGTACAGAAAAAACTCGAGGGGGGACGCAAAAGATATCTTCAGTTACTTTTATCCTAATAAAATATAATCAAGTCAATGCAGAGTTTAATAAAATTTTAGTTAAATTTATTATACACGTATACAAGACAATGCATTCTTGTGATATAAAAGAGTTATAATTGACGTTCTGCAATGTTTGGCAATGCTGGCGAGCCCGCAAGGGGGGGCGCCCCCTACGCCCCCACCTGTATCCGTCACTGCCCCACGCTCCTTACTCCGCCAATGTCCTCGACGTGAGGATGAAATAGCATTGATTCAACCAAAATTATTCCCTCTAAGACCTGATTAAGCCAACACAATGGACAATAAGCGAAACTCAGATAATTTTTGCGTTAACTTTAATTCCTTTTCTGTTTGACGATTTTCGCAGCTTCTTTTGTTTATCTCATACGTTCCTTTCGGGAAATACTGCGTGGAAAACATTTTCTCTGTCAAAAGAATTAGAGCAATGTTCTCGTCTCAATCTTACATAGTGTCCGTAGTCCAATTGTTGGCCCGATTTGATAACGCTCCCAGTAAGAGGAGTGAAACGTTGAGTGAAAATGTTTTACACGCAGCATTTCCCGAAAGGAATATATACGATAGAATTATAATTACTGTTAACGAAAGATAAAAAAAAACAATTCCACAGAAATAATAATCCTAGAAACTAGCACGCATCGTTGCAAGTGCAAGAAAGAAGAGGGTAGGGGATCCGTCTCATAGCACAGAATGCTATTCGTCTCTATAAATATTCTCCCAAGGGTCATTCGCGACGCACATCAGAGAAGCGAACTCCTTTTCTTGCGAGAGACGCCGCACCAACTCCCATGGAGCCACACACACAGCAAGGCGTCGATTTCCGATTTTGTTTACACCCTGGGCCCCCAAGGACGGGCACAGCCTCGGGGAAGAAGAAGACGAAGAGAAAACATTCACAAATATAGACGCGAAATAAACCACCAGCCGATGGAAACAAAAGCGATCGAAGAAGGGGGAATCCCGAAAACCCATGGACCGAAACCAGATCGCAAGGACCATTGGTAGGTGATCAGCCTAGTGGTTGGCGAACTGCACTCCAAATCCAAAGATCGCCTGTTCGAGGTCCAACGAAGTATATACTGAAGAAGCTAGGATTCGTCAAGCACAATGTGGGAAGATTTTCAGATGTAAAAGTAAGAGAGAGGTGCTATTTCGCACTCGTTCGGCTACACCTTGAATATGCAGCGAGCACATTGAATCCGGCGAAGACACACTTACTCCTTGAACTTAATAAAAGAGACAGGCAAGCTCTTCCATAATTTACACGGGCGTACTGAGAGCGTTACACAGATATTAAAGGAATTAGTCTGGGAGCCGCTATATACTTGGTGGATGCGCACTAGGCTTACAATTAGATTGCTTGAGAAATTGCGTATGGATATCTTTTAGGGCGACATGAAGATCATCATATGAGAACCCTCCTAAATGTCCAGGTCCGACAGAAAAGATAAATTAAGGGAGATAATTCGCCAAACGGGTATGGTAATTCTTTTTCACCCGGAACAATAAAGGAATTTAATAAAAGCTAGGCAGAATTTCGTTTGAGCATTTCTTTTTATTTACAAACGGTTGGTGTTCTAACACTCCCCACAACAGGCCTTTTGAGGCGGTTTGCGAGGTGGTAGGCAAATGAAGGCACAATGAGAAATACGATAGAATAATAACTACCGTTGACGAAATATTTGTAAAAAAAACAATTCCACAGAAATAATAATCCTGGAGACCACCACGTAAACATCATCGTTGCAAGTGCAAGAAAGATGTGGATAAGGAATCCGTCGCATAGCACAGAATGCCATTCGTCTCTATAAATATTATCCCACGGGTCATTCGCGACGCACATCGGCCGTTTTTTATGGCTTTATTTTAACAAAGTAGCCCTCTTCAGCGTGCTGAAGGAAGAACCAAATGCACTTACTACACGAGGCTGATTTCAGCACGCTGAAGAGGGCTGCTTTGTAGCCGAAATACGTATACGTGTGTTTCCTCGTCCCCTTGCTGATCCTCGACGACGCTCTCTTGGAGAAATATTTTTTCTCCCGGAAAATTGAAGCCATCTGTAGTTGAGTGAATGTGTGAGTGACTGCTTATTGAGTGCGTGTGTTTCCACAAATCACTGGCTATCCCTAACAGGCCCATCCTGTGAAGATTCCCGGTTTTTTGTGGAGCGAGAATCCTTAGTGGAGGTCCCTAAAGCCCCCACAAAGGATCTTGTGTGTATGTTTGTTGTGAGTGAATGTGTTGTGTGTGTGTGTGTTTTGGGCTTTCCGGTTGAGAAGCTGGTGTTTGGTCCCTGCGGTGAATTTCTCTTCCTTCCCGCACACCAACGCAGTGACAATTTTGACTTGCAAGGTGGACGAGCCGTGGGAGAATTATACGGCCATTTGAGTATTTCCTTTCTATAGTTAGGGCTGTTAACCGAAATTTAATTCGAATCGAAAATTTGATGGAAATGTCCGAAACCGGACTTGCTGTGCATCATCACGTAGCCAATCGCCACTGTCCACGCGGCCCAAGTGGTAACATAAATCAAGCTCCTACGATACCCAATGGCGTCTCACTGAATGTAGTCTCCTTGCGTTTACAAGGCCCCTTCTCTCATCGCGCTCTTCACCTTTAAGCCGCTCCGCAGTTGAGACACCGTTGGCTAATCCACTTCTCCGTTAACGCGCACTTCATAACTGCTGAGCTAGAAATCACTGCCACCCCCTCGCAACCGATCGTATCTCCTGCGGCTAATTTCATGCTTGCTGCTTTTATTTTCACTACAGTGCGAGGCCTTGTGCTGGTGGAGCACTTTAGACTCGTGAACTCGGATTCAAGCGAGCGTCTTAATTTGTGATAGATGAGGGCAATTTCTGCGCTGCGACAAGATCTCGCTTTCCTCCGCAGATTAGTCGATGAAGTTTTTCAATGAGAGAACGCAGAGGAGCCACCAGTCTGTCCCGCTGAAACATGACTTTCGTCTTCACTTTGGGAGCATTGCAATCGGTTTTCAAACATGGCGATGAGGTGATAGCGATCCATTTGTTCTCTATATTTACTGCATAATATCTACAATCATGACGAAAATCTTCTAAAAGAAAAAAAAATAATGCATCACATGATCATATGTGAGATGGTACGATTTGGCGCCTATATTTCCGTTGCCTGCGTAAGTGATACGTTTTAGTGAAATGAGAAATGAGGAATCATGTGTAAACTATTTAACTTAACATATTATTTATGGGTTTAAACTTTAAATACTAATTGCTGCATGCATTACAATCGTTTTTTGTTTCCATTATAATTTCATTTTATAAAGTATTCTATTGCCCAAAAAAGCGCATTTTTTTCCTTTCTAATTTTTTCTTGCATTTAGTTTGCCTTTGATTGATAACAAAAAAGAAATTTTAAATACGAGCATACTTTTTCCTTTTCCATTAGCACCTAACGCAATATTTTCTTAGGTCCCTTCAGAATGCTTTCGTGACGTAAGATAGTTGGAAGATGCTAATAATATAGCCACATTAAAGGGCGGGATTTGAAAGTGGAGTGATGGAAAGCTAGACACGTTTACCATTGAGACTGTACCTATTGTGACGCGCTGCAGACAGCGTGCCAATACCCGAGGCGAAAGAATGTCGAAATAACTATTAAAAAGGATTCGTTTGATACAGCCACACAGAGAAATTTACAGAGAGAAATTTATTCGATAACCTAATTCAACTTCTATCCAATGAGAAAGCCCTAAGGACATCATTACAACGTACTGATCAAGTCCCCTCGAAGTGAATAGGCAGTAACACAAGGATTGAACCGCCAGGAGATGCTACATAATTAATCCACCTATGGAAAATTTTCACCACTGGAATCGCATTGAAGAGTATTGAGCATGCCTTTCATTGAACTGGAAGCAAGATAATTTAACGATAGACATGCCAAGTCGACCAGAAAAACTTCACGGATATTCTCGAAGAGTCAAACAATGGGTAAAAAAAATAAGTTCATTGGTGAGGCGCCCAACATTACGCAAGATTTCATCGAAGGCGGAGAAGAGACACAACAGCCCACTTGAAACAAACTGCATTAGAATTAACGGGCCACTATTGCGCTAACGACGTGAAATGGAGAGCCACAAAATGCAAACTGTCAATTCACTCTCGAAAGAAAACTAATCTAGTTCACCATCGTTCCCAGCCTGAATAAATACGAAGACCGCAGGTATGGAGAAATACAATAAAAGACACATTGATAAAATACTAAGGTACCTTATCACGTGAGCAACAAGGATTTTCACCAGTTCAAGATGATACTAATTTGGTAGCCGTTTATGACGCAATAAATACGCAAGAGCTGCCACAAACAAAAGTTCAGTTTTACGAGAAATAAGATGAACTGATTGAGTGACAAAATGAAAAGGATTAAACACAGGCGAAATTTTTAAGATAGGTTAGAAATAATAAATAAATGGTGTAGCAATAGACTCATTAAGCCGAAGTAAAAATCATTCCTCTGTAACCAGAAAATACTAACCAGGGTGTCCACTATGTACCACTTACAATATTCCCTCAGAAGAAGATTCCTACTGAAGACCAGTACACAAATATTAAATATGAGCTCTCTGTATGTGAATAAGTGAAGAATATATATTGAACAACTATTCCTACAGTAAATTCTTTCAATGGAAATTTATTAAAAGAGAATGTTCCATTTAAAGGAATATATTTTTTTGGAAATATATTTTATTTAGCTGCATTGTGAGAATTCCATGCAATGAGTTTTTTTTCGCCGGATGCTGAACACAAACAAATCTTTCCAGACATGAGCAAAATTTGGAGCCGATTATCCCTGGAGTATGCCGTGTTTTCCCAGTTTTCCAAATTTACGGTCACCCTGGCTAGTCTATAAACAACATCTTCATGTTTTCTCATTCAAAATATCCTAACGAAAAATCAAACCTGATCTGACAGTTCATTTGAAAACGTAATTCTTAAGAGGTGACCACAGTGAGCTGAAATTTTAACATCAGTAGGCAGAAATCACTTTCTCAGCTCGTTCCCTTTCGCCGCAAACGTAACACAGCGCGTACCTCAACGTCACTAGCGAGTCTATTATCCCGTTTCGTAAACAGCAATGCACCGAGTAAATATCAGCTAAGTGAAACACGCAATCGTTCACATCAAATCCAAGTTTATGGCCACGTTTAGACCAGGGATATGTCCACTGAATAATTTCCCTTTCGTGAGACCATTATTTTCCGAATCAACTCGAGAGTAAACACGAAAAGAGACTACGACTTGAAGATGGCGTAAAAAAAAGAGGGGGGAGAACGGAGCAATAAAGACAGCGACACGAAGAAGACGTAACGACACTCCGCAAAGAGCAAATACTTCGGCATAAACGAGGGGGGAGGGCGAAAGAAAAATAAATTAAAAACAGGCGAAAATTAAAACACCTCAGCGCGAAATACATCTCAGCCGAACGCTAAGAATAATGCGTGTAGCTCGTCGAGTTGAAAAATGGCGCAAGCCTCATCCAAAGAGGAGTGGGTGCGCCCGTTTTTAAATAGAAAAGTAAATAAAATCCGCAAAACATCCTTTGAGAGGGAAAATATTAATATGATAGAAAAAAGGACAAAAGGAGTTCTTTCGGCTCCCTTTAAGCCCGAGATGTGGGCTTAAATAAATAGGGGTTAAGTTCGGGGGCGGGTTGGAGCGATTACATTGGAAGAAGAGGGTGGCAATGGAAGCGGCGGTGGGCGTGAAGGAGACCTTCTCCCTCCTTCCGGTTGGTTGGTTATTTGGGGATGCGACCGGCGACGGAGGTCATTTGCGCCGTTTAGCGACGGGGTGGAGGTCGGAGTGAGCTCACACAACGACTCGATTAATCGAAAATAGGTGAAACTGATGCCTCATTCACATTACGATTGTTCCAGCGATTGTCGGAACTATCGTGCATTCACACGACGATTGTTAAAACCTGTGCTGCCCTCTAGTGCTGACATCTAAAGTGAACGGGAAATTGACGGTTAGTAAAGCTGTTGAGGTATGCAGGGACAAGATATTACTGTGTTCAACGAGTATTTAGCGAATAATTTTTCTTCCACTCATATTCTTCCTTCCTAGGACAAATCCATGAAAAAAATAGAACTTCACGAGCTTTTCGTCTTTTGTCGCCTTCGTTTCCGGTCTCCCAGCGCCTAACCATCGTAAAGAGGCAACGCTCGGAACTACGTGAACTATTGTCAGGACATGCATTCACACGACTAGTTCGGCCAACTATCGTTAGGACAATCGTAATGTGAACAAAGAATGAGTGCCTAAACCTGAGTTTACACGACTCATCGATGGCGCAACTCGACTCGCACTGTAGACAGCGACTTCGAAGAGAGCACGAATCGGTCTTGACTCGATCCATAAGCCAATTCGAAGCTGATAGGAGCGCATGAATTTGGGCAACGACAAACGTCTAAACCAATGAATGACGCCATGCCTTGAATCCGTTCGAGTACAGAGGAGTGACGCTACTTAGGAAATGTAAAACTATCGCTTTCAGAATAGGGGGGGGGGGGGAGGAAAAATAATTTTAAACAGGAAAAAATTAAATCACCACCGCACAAAATATGTGAGGGCCAACAACCTTATGACAACATGCTGTGATCTCTAGCCGGCATACTTCTCTATCCAGCACTTTAATTAGTTCGGCAAATATGTATGGTACATGGATCAAGCCAAGCCTGGTGGGAGACAATGTCAATCGAATTTACGATTGTTCTTGAGAGAAATTTGGAGGAAAGAGTCAGTCTCCAGCGATACAGAATACAAAATATTTCGATTAAATTGAAAGTTGAAGACATTTCGCTGGACGCATGCCATTAATTGAAATGAGAAAACACTTTGGGCCAACCGCAAACACTTGTACAACGATACTTTCGGCTGTTAACCCACGCTCAAGGTTGGTTTTTCAAGAAAAGACTTTGAAAATTGGCGGAACATTGTACATAAATTATCTGTTTTTGTTTGCTTTCGGGAAATTAGGCCTTCAATAATTAGTGTTAGGAGAAATTTATCGCGAACAGTTTTAGGATTTATTTTAATTCTTCAGGCAAGAAACCATTATTCACTAAATTTACATAACATAACTGATATGCGAATTTTATTAACACAATCTTTAAAATCACACATGTTTTTTCACATGGCACAACCAACGATTTTTTATCCAAAATGGACGCAGAAATTCACGAGAAAAATAATAGCCAAGGCAGGAGAAGATAGATACTTATAGGTCCAAGGTGGGAGTATATATGGAAAGAGGGTTGTTGTGGGAGTCGGTTCATTGTCTTCCTGTGCACCTACGTCGTATGCAATATGTCGCAGCAACCATGCATCTGAAGTCTGATACTCCTAGACGAGAGACCTTGAGATATATCAATTATTTTTCAAAGATTGTTTGCTCAGCTGTAGAAAAATAATAACTTACATTGGAGAGTCATCTTAAAAATCTTTTAATTTTTTTCGTAAATTTCGGAGGGCGGCCGCCAATCCACTTCCAAGGATCCTCCAGTAATCCACCACTGACCATGGGTGACTCTTTGATTTTGAAAATTATGCCCAAAGCATGCATTTTGCAGACTAATTGAAACCAACCCAGAAGAACTATTAAGCGTAGTGAAAGCAGGTGTGTATTTCCACAGTTCTTTATTTCTTTTGACCGAGGTTTCGGCACAATGCGCCACTTTCAAATTCATATCCTTCCATGCCATTTTCAACGAGCTTGAGAGTGGCGTCATATGCCGAAACTTGGGTCGGTAGAAATAAAGAAGTGTGAAAAAATACTTTCCTCTTGCGTAAAGTGCTTTCATAACATTAAATATGAAATATTTCCACCGAATTACGGCAGAAACTGTCTTTTACCAGAATAGATATCATCGGGAGGTACTATCTGTTCGACAGAAGGGAAAAAAGGACTTTTGCGAGATTTAAGCGTAATTGTTAGAATACGATCACATCTTTAGGAAGGTGAGATAGAGGAATGGGTTCGCATTTCAGAACCACTGAAACGAGCGTGGTGCAAAATGGCCTTTTACTCCCACGACTCTCCGCCCACATGCTTTACCTTCTTCACTCACGTACGCACCCGCGATGTTCACTTATTTCCTCTCTCCGCGCGCACGCGGAATGAACGAGAGGGGCGAGGGGAAGAGGGGAGGAAGGCCTTTGGGGCCGCGCGAAAAAGAACGAGAAGGAGAGAGAGACACACACATGGAATGGAACTCTTCCAGGATTTGAAGTCCAAAAATACGCCTTCCTTCCCGGAGAACGACTGCGAGTCGGTTAGTTCACCCACCCACCGGCACTGCAGGGGGGCGGAGCGGCAGTTGAAGGGGCTCGAACCGCGACCCACCAAAACGCCAGACGATCCCGTCCAAGCCTAACCCTTGGTGTAGCGACGCGGAGGAGGCGCAGAAATCACTACTGAGCATAACTGTGTCAAACGCGGCTCAATAAAATAAACCAATTTCCAAAAGTGACATTTTTAATAGCACGAAACCGACAGTAGTGTATCTTGCATGATATGCGGCACGATGAGGTGAAAGTTCATAATATTACGATGTCTCACTAAACTAAAACTACAGCATAAGTTCTTCAGTTGGCCTCTCTGATACGTTGTCACCCACGCACATTTAAATGGGCATTTAAATGTTGCCAATCGCGTCGTTGACGTACAAAGCGATTTGTATTTCAGGGAAAAATACCACGTAATCAGGGCTGTTAACAAAATTTATAATCCTGATGATGTGATCAATCAAATTTACAACTATTTAATGCTATTCCTCTCAATGTGAGTACTAAATAGCAAACTACTGGAAAAAAGTGGATCGCTCAGCTAACATCATCGCGCACTGCACATGTAAAAAATCGATTAAAAAACGATCAAAGTGGCAACAGAAATCAATCATCTATGAGATAGAATAAGGCCTCCTCTATTTATTCCCCTTCTTTAATAGGTATGGTATTTATACGACAGCTATGGTCATTAGCACCGTGAAGGAAGGGTGGAGAGAAACCCGGCGTCCGCTTTACCCTACTCTTGAGGAGTGGCGCCAAGGAGATGACGGCTCGTCCTATGCGACGGGCGGAGTGTTGTGAAACGTGGAATTACGATTAAATCTGCATAGTATAGTCATTGCGCTCACCCAGACTTTAATCGGGAGAACGTGCACATGAAAAAAACGAATGTTATGAATTATGCAAGAAGAATTACATATTAACGGTTAGCACAGCTCCTCTGAATCAAGTAGGACGAAAATGGAGCTTTCTGCCCCAAATTGAATTAGCTTCAACACAAGCTTCAAGGATTTCTCTTTAAAAAATTGGTTTTGTTTCCGCAGCTTAAATTAATTATACGTGTATTCCCTGTTTTTCAGATTTTCAAGGCCAAAGGATTTCCAATAACAAGTAACCTCCTAGTTCTCTTCCTTTTCGGTCCTTTCGGTGCTCGTATAATAAAATGGTACTATCGCTGAACGGGCGCTGTTTGAGATACAGAGGGGATATAAATATTGACGTGGATGGTGAATATGGAGTACGTAATAAACAATTGATACCTATTTCAGGAATTTAATTTAAAAATGAATTTGTGGAGCAAGAGTAACTTTTCGAACCAAGCGCTACGGTTGAACCACCTTCCACAAAACATACAACTACGGATAGCGGTTTTATTATTATTATATTATACAAATTGTTACAAGTGGCTGTTTTCCAGATGGTAACAGTAAATACGTAATGATAATGTACCAACAAAAAAACTAGATGTGAATGAAAATGTACCAACAAAATAAAACTAGATCAGTGAAATCGAATATTTAAAATTAACATTGAAATTAGTTTTTCAAGACAAATATATTGCACCTATTCTGAAAAATATTTACGTCCATACGAAAAAGCTGAAACAGTTCTGCAGGGAGTCTATTCCAATAATCAATCGTTCCGTTAAGATATAAAAACGTTTTTAAGTTGGTCCTTTGTGGCCGGCATTTCATTTTGTGTTGGTGATCATTCATTTGCCAGCATCGAATCCCTACGCCATAGCGGAGAACTGATCCCGAACCCTCGAGGAAGGAAGTCAACACCTTGATCACCGCGTAAACCCAATCCCCTCCTAGGGTGAACCCCAAGTACTAGTTTCGGAGAGGTCTCCCAAGTATTGCACAACCTGTTTTGGCGGCACACCCTCCACAGTGTCACGGAACGTTTACATCAAATACTTTTCGGGCGACTTCAAGAGCAACACGACAGAACGATTCCATTACCGCTCAACCTTCACTTCAGCTCGCGTACACAACTAAGTGAGTTTGGAAGCCGGCGATGCATCACGAGATACCGACCGTTAAAATTGCTTCGCTAGGAGACAGACGACGAGGTAGCGAAGGGAGCAATGCCTCGACCCATAGACCTTAAAGTACACCCGGAGTGAAGATGAACTCGCCCATAGAGTTCGGAACTCGCTCTAGTCTAGGGGAAGTGACTCACTCTAGGAAACGCACCGTCTGACTAGTCACATAGGTGCTTGGGAAGTTTCCTTGGGTAAATACACAGGGATCGCAAGTTTGAAGCACGACTCAAAGGGCTCGCGGCGAATACATGGCAGCGAGTAGGAGCCGACAGAACTTCATAAGCAGTAAATAAGACTGGGACTCACGGTAGGTAAGTGCCGAAAGAAATCAACACATCTCTCACGGGCGCATCTCACGGACGGGAGAGGTGGATATCAATTGAAGCGAGCCGTGAAAAGGCATGAACTGGATTCATCCAAACAGCAATAAAATTTGAATCACGTTTTAATTACGCCCTCTAGTATCCAACCGCTACAACTATTTAGTACCGCTTGGCTGCTGATAGAAGGGTCCCGTGTTGAAATCCTGCGAACAACCCCAAATAAAATCATCGAATGTGCCAGGTGGCTAAGGGAAAGAATTGCCTCCCCCATCCCCGACTTCGTAAAATTCACACGTCCGAGGCCAGGTCTGAGGTGGACTCTACCATCACAAATCCAAACCGACTTTCTGGTGGGTATGCGAACGAGCATACAAATAATAATGCGGTCTTTTATAGCAACTAATAATAGCAATTTATTTTACACATTTGTTACTGGGATGAAAAAAGCACCTACGCGAGATAAAAACAATCATATATTAAGACACTCGCTAGCAAATCAACACAAATTCTCCCAAAAGTTGCAGTCCCCTCGCTAGGTTCGTGACTTCATTAGAGATTTGGATTGGCACCCGATTACCTAATAGGTGAGCGAAGAGGAATATTACGATTAACTCATGGTGATTGGACGGGAAAGGTGAGTGACGTCATTCACTTTCTACGTCTCCATTCGCTTAAGGGTTAGGAATTCATGATTCGCCGTCAATAATTATTAAGGTCTTGGATTTAAAAAATGTAACAGTATTTAAAAAAAAGTCAAATACGGATGATTTTTGCACTCTAAGTCGGTAATAAAATTATTTGTACGGAGTTCAAGATTTAAAGCGGGGAAACCACTAGAAGAAGAAAAATATGGAGCGAAGTGGTTGCCGCTAAAGGCATTTCGCTGGTTCTACGCGATTTTAATTGCATCACAGCCAACATGCCTCTGACAGATGAAACATTGGTAGAACGACTTCCACAATTAAAACTAAGTAAGTTCCTCTTTCACCAACTTACTGCGTTATACTCTCGTCGTGCAATATTGCTAAGTGAGGAAGTAGTTTTAGGAGGGGTTACTGGAGACAACGGAGTGATTTATGTAACAGTTCCGTTATCCTACTGGAATCATTATTACATCAAACTTTTACTGCAATAGAAGAGCTCGAACTCTTAAGTCTGTAGCATGACTTGAGTCTTTCAATGTTAATGGTGATAATAAAAACGAACAAGAAATAAAAATACACGGCGAAAGATCGAATTAAGCTACAAACGTGCCGTAATATACGGTGAGGACATTTCTTAAGGTGCCTCTCTTTGAATAGTAATGTACGAGAAAGTGAAGTAATTAGATCTGCTGAAAGAAAAACTTACTCCAACAGCGAGAAATTATATTACAAAGTCAGACTGAACTGCGAGGTGCTCGAAATAGTGACTCTAATCATCACCACGCCGGTACTATAAATATATTTTAAGAGTTCATTCGGGCGTCTATAAAGCCAAGGCTCATGACTCCCTCCAACACCTAAAAACGCAACTGTAATTTATCTATAAAAAAAGCCGTGGGTGTCAATGCGACGCGGGGGGAGGGGAGTGGTGAAATTTACCCGCGAGTTTCATAACGATTTATCTCGGGACTTCTCGAAAAAAATCAGAGATTCGGGAGAGAGACGACCAACAGCTGACTTAAGCGCAAACTTAGAGCTAAAAGGAGGAGAAAAAAACCCGCCGACACCGGAATTCAATTTTTCTGGCCATTTAAAACATCATGCTCCGAAAGCGTTTGGAGACTTAGGAGAAATGTTGTTACAAATGTACATTTCCGAAGCAACTGCAAGTGTTACTTTTTTTCTGCCTCCGATGGCTTATATAAGGAAGATTAAAGTGAGTAACGAAATTGTTTCAATGACACCGAAAGATGCAATAAGTAAACTATGAGTAGTCGGAGTTATTTCGAGGAAATATGCTAGTCTGCAAAGTAAAATGCAACGATCATAACCGTTTTTTCCAACTTCTGACGGAAATTATAAGAACTTCAAATAAGACCAACATAACTATTTTTTTGCAACGGTACACGATGATTTTAAACATTTTCGACATCGGAAATGAATAGCGGGGGATTTACCACAGCGGTGGACGAATAATTCATTTTTTTCTTCTAAGAAGGCGATCGTCGGCGTATTAATGTATGTCTTGAAACTTCTGATAAAAAGCGATAAGTGTTAATATGTAGTACTCCAAGTCATAGGTTTACTTTGATATCGGGTATAGCTTATAGCCACTCGGTTGGTGAATTGATCCATATCCTAACTGTTCTGCACAATTAGTGGAGACTACTGGGCGGCGCCGCTCACTGTCGCTCGCCGCTCAAACATATCGTACTCACCCTCAATAGATTTACACGCAACTGAATGAGGCCCGATTTCAGAGCGGTGCCACTCACGCCGCTTGCCGCTCGTATCGTACCCGGGGCCTTGAAGGGAGGTCGACCTAAGGAGGACCCTTGAAATCAATACCTTGAGCACACGCTACCACACGGGAGGATATAGACTCGTGAAACTACAACAGAGAATGCTGATTATTTCCAATATTTGTAACCAACCATGCCAGAAACACTATAAATTCACTTCTGTTTATGCACAATACACTACGTGCACAACACATTGAGAAAAAATAAGATCCTAAATAGGTAAAAATATTACCCCTAAAAATGTTCTCCTCTCGAAAAAAGCGCAACCTCTATTATATTAAACTTCAGTTAACAACTTACGGGTTGTTCCCAAGTAAAATTGTCTGCTTTTGACGCAGAATACAAATATTAACGAAAAAGAATTGCTGACAGCTGACAGAATCAACTTAATTGATTGCAACAGCTTGGGATCTAATATAATTGCGGGTTTAGTTCCCAGTACGACAGGAAAAGGATAGCAACAGAGAATCTCAGATTTTGATCAGTAATCACTAGACAACCAGAATTGTCGCATTCAGCAATTTAAAAAATAAATAAATAGATTTAAATAAATACATTTTAAAATATTCGTACCCATAGTTGAATGAAACGTACAAACTAAGCTAACTGAATATGATTAACATTTCCATGTATTATATATCACAACCATGCAAACACAAATCGTTTAACTGGACTGAGATTTCGCAATTTGCGGGAATTGGGTGCCTCTAATAATCGCATAGATTAAAAGAATAATAACCTCGAATTGAGCAAAATAAATTCGACCAAAAAAAGTCGCACAAAAGAGAAGAAATGCAGTCTTCTCTTTGCGAAACAAAAACACCTAAGATACATTTGAGTGAGACAGGCGGCGCAAGATAAGAACTTTCCGCAAATACTTCGTGGGAGGAATAGGAACGTTCAAGGTCGAGAGGATGGAGACATCCACAGTTTAAGATTTCCGACAGGATTAGAGGAGAGTATAATGACGCGATCAATGTCTTCCTCATCCATCAACTTCATGTGGACAAGATCACATCCACCCGAGTCGAGTCTCAACAATTGCAGGCAGGAGGCACGCATGAGGTGGATGCGACGACAAGGAGCGGGGATAGATTAATAACAGCTCTATGGATAGAAATATCGCGCGATAATAATAACAGCGCGATCTGCGCGCCTCGAAAAAATGACATGCAGCCCGCACAACCACTATTTGTCAAATACGACACACTGAACTTTCACTCAATGACACTAGCAGAACGCTGGTTTGGTTAGGTGAGGTTAGGGCTAACCCCAGATTCAGTTAGCTACAGACGTGAGAATATCACACTTTCAAGATGCAGGGCCAGTTCCTTTCCCTGGGCCACCTCGGAATCATGAGAGAGCACCAACGCAATTATTGTGCAGGATATGATGATTGCATTGGTGTTCTACCAGTTATCTTAGGTTTACAACGAATCCCAACGGCCTGTCCTCCCACCAAATTTTAACTTCCCTCTTCAAGTACAAGGCCTATTCGATTTCACTCTAATCTATAAACCCTATATTACATTATTACATGCCATTCTTTTCCTTGTCCTTCCTCGCTCATCAAGCAACTTCCCACTAATACGGTTTTTAGCATCTCTCGCATTTAGTATCTCCTATAGAAGTTTCCTCTACTCACCCACCAAATCCATCACTTCCACCTTCCTCTTCCTCTGCGTCCATTTCGCTTTCTCAAATCCTACTCCACACGAGCGTTTGAAGTCTTTTCTCGTCCTCTTCGACCCAACTTACTCGTTCCCGCATCGTTATGCGTTACACTCGAGATCATAATCTTCGACTGCCTTTTCTTTTTTAATTATACGTATAATTAAGATAAATAGTGGTGTTACAGGTATATATGCTCGATGCAGCGTGTTAATTGAAAAAAGAAATGTCGCTGACCTATGGATTTTAGCTTTAATCTTTATCAAGCACTTTGGTAAAAATAATTACCAATCATAATGATCTTCCGGCGCAATGCGTCATTCAAAGTTGTTTGAGTTCCCAACTTGATCATGTCGCATTTGCCGACTTGAACAGAGTTACATCTTCATTCGCAAACACATTTCAGTTGTTAACAAAATGGGTTAACCCAACGGCCTTCAATTATAACACATGATACAATGCATCAAACCCGTTACCTAGAAAATGTAAATAACCGTGGAGAAGCATATAGTTCTCCATTAATTAAATAACGATCTTCCACGTACAAAATACTGAATCAGTGGCTAGTAAACAAATAATGCTAACGCTCCTGAAGTAAACTAGACCAATGCAAAAAAGTTTCTACCGTCAACACGACTCCATTATCGGGAAACTTCTCGTCCAGTAATGTTAAATTTTCCACACCCCAAATAAAAGAATGGAATTCCGTGCGGACCTATTATTGTTTTACATTTTTAAGATAAATCCCAAGCAAAATATCAAAATATCGCAATATTTGAAATACATCATTACGTTTCCCCAGGCTAAATATGACGTCTAGCAATGAATGCGCTCGAGTTGACGAGTGAGGACTATTAAACACAAGACGTGTGGAGCACCACCCACACTGGAACCTCCAACTCCCGCGGGGGGAGGAAATCACGGCATCTGAATAGGCGAGAGGGAGTGGCGAGTAGGGAGCTGGAACCACTCCAGCTGAGCACGACGGGTTGTAAGGGGTTGGGGACTGGAAGGAGGAGATACTGGAGGGGAGAAAGAACTTCGACGCTCATGTCGCCCAGCCGCGGAATGGCAATCACGTGCCGATGCCTACTCTCAAGAGGCGCAACTCAACTCCGGAGGATTAGCGTGATCATCTTAGTTATTTCCTCTCTCAGAGCGTATTTTCGAGACCACCGTACGGATATGATGTCACCTCACCGTCACATAAGAGAGAGCAGGAATTACTAAGTGGAGTATTTCGCACTGAAGTGCCACTTAATACGGAACGATGTTCTTAAGGAGCGAGTTTGGAGACAATCGCACATTAGCCGTTTTGGATCGCTCAAAAATACCTAGATTATGGATACCTTGAAGATGACTTTTTCATTAAACACCTTAAAATTAAGAATATCAACGTCATTACACCACTAAAGAATTAAGTTAGCAGCTTACTCCACCTTCTCGTCTATTCTATCAACAGAAAATTGTGATATGCCTCCTACTCGGCTTCAGTAAAATTGTTTAAATAATAAATCGAGGCATTTTATGCCGATTTCTCTAAACTGATTGTAATATATCACTTTCACGTTAAGAAAGATTGAATTAATAATAAAATATTTTCTACTTGAATATCAAATGTTATAATTAACTACTAGTTACTAATTACTACCTAGTTCTATCATGCAACAGCTCCTTGATATAATTCATATTATTATCATACAAATAGAATCCGATAAAAATAAGCAACTTAAATAAAACATGCAGCGACCGATATTTCAAGGGATAACTTTCCATCTCAAGCTGCCCGTATAAACCTAAGTCGGTGTACGTTTTATTAAAGCGTAGAAAATTCCTTCAAGGCATTTCCTACCATAATCGCGATAGAATAATGTCACAAGATAACGCGTAAGTCTATACATAGCAAATTATTTATACAAGTAGTATATCTAATACATAGTTGAATCAATGAATAACAAACGGAAAAAATAACCCTGCTATCAGCAATAAGTACAATAATTAACCAGCTAGCACGCTGATTTTAGGACCAACAGTGCCACATAGAGGAGTCACAAGTGCGAGCCGTTGAAGTTTGACTTTTTTCTCACTATATTATTACACAACAGGCATTAAATATAGTTTCCAAAAATGTTCGCAGCGCGGCGACGAGACAAGAGCCATCGACTAACAATTATTACCATAAAATGGTCATAATCGTGAGGGATCGTATAAAAAAGATCTGACTTTAATTGATCACTTCATTACGAATATAAATTTCGATTGACATCCCCTCTCTGCCCTTCAGCGACGCGAGTGGAGACTGAGAACTCGTGTAAATGTGCGGTGGTTGAAAACACGCCCAGACCAGTAATGGATACAAACATTCCGAATTGCCGAACCTGAGAAGTTCTTTTTTGTTTTCCGATTAGGAGCGATAGTTGGCCTACATCACTATGTTCGCTAGGCAGATTTTAAGGACCGGTAGGAGACGTGTTTTACCCGGCTAATGCCATCCCTCGTGTCTCCACGGGAGGGCAAGCAGAACATCTTGGCCCCGAGCCGACAGAAGGGACCCTTGACTGGGCTATGGCCGACAAACGCCTGCCGCCGTCGGCGGACCGTCGTCCGAGGGTGCCTTCATCCTTTGAGATGAGACGCCGCAGCGAGCGCCAGAAAGGAATGGACCTAGCGGAACATCCAGAGGTCTGAGAGAAGAATGGCAGGCCATCAGTAAGAAAGCCGACGGAGAAATTACTTCCCAAGGGGGGGGAAGAAGGGGTGGATACAAACTTTAGCAAACTGTTAGGGAAATTTTAACATTTCTATAAGCAAATTATCATCTGCACCATAAGGAAATTGTTCATAGTGACAGGCTTCGCACATTGGAAGAGAAGCGAGTAAGAATCTGAAACATTTTTACACAATTTTTGCAATCACTAAGCGGTTCAACCTGAAGGTTGTTTTGGATAGGGGAGGGTAGAGCTCACCGATTCAAAACAACCTTGTAGAGGAAGAGACTAAGCCAGAGGCGTGCATTTTACTTATTCAAAGTAAAAAATGGGAGTCCCTTTCCCCAAGCGTACTCGTAATTTCAGGACTTCGTTTTGAGGTTGTTCAAAAGCTTCACCAGAGAATGCAACCGTAGACACATCAGTAGCACGAATCTATACTTGCAACGCTTCCATGCTGCAGCTTACTTCAAATTACTATTTCGAAACACGGTAATATTTTAATTATAAAAGCATACCATACCTAGAGTCATTATTTGCTTCTATACATTCATTTTAAGCGCCCAATATCTATGTCAATGCCAAGCCATGGAAAATTTTCTCAATGTTCAGCGCGCGTATACTTGACTTATATCACTGTTTTTTCTTCGGATACTATGAATCCTATAAGTCGATACTTTGAATTCTTAAAATTTTTATGATTAAGATATAAAATTCAATTGATCATAAGGGCTCAATTTTCCCTATTATTTCAGCATGACAGATAAAATTTCTCATAGTAAAAAAATTTTTTTATTTGAAATGCATAGAAATACAAATATAATCATAGGAGTTCTGACAACACCATGGAAAATTTTCTCAATGTTCAGCGCGCGTATACTTGACTTATATCACTGTTTTTTTCTTCGGATACTATGAATCCTATAAGTCGATACTTTGAATTCTCAAAATGTTTATGATTAAGATATAAAATTCAATTGATCATAAGGGCTCAATTTTCCCTATTATTTCAGCATGACAGATAAAATTTCTCATAGTAAAAAAAATTTTTGATTTGAAATGCATAGAAATACAAATATAATCATAGGAGTTCTGACAACACCAGGCAAACTTCAGAAATAAAACTCAAATAAAAAACAAATGAATCGAAGGAAAGTAAACTGGATAAAATAGCCTATGGTTTTGCAATAACGGAACTAGTGAAAAGAGTGATTGATCACAGCTGTTTCAGTACACATAACGCCTCGGAGTTGATGAAGAATGCAGCAGTTATAAAATCAATAAGAGTATTAAATGATGAGATTACGATGGTTTTCACGATGAAAAACGATTTCAACTCCTTTCTGTTGTTTTATCTGTGATGCAATTTAGTAAAATTTGGCACAATTACATTACTGGTTCTCTTTTTTCCAACCAATGCTCACGAATAGACAGATTTTCATTTATACTTCAAGGATTTTTACCACAACGATATCATAGATCAAATGGTCTCTTAGGAACCTGTCAAACCAATGTAGGCATATTACTATTATAAATTTAAAAATGTAATGATAGAGCATAAATCCCAGTGAAACTAACCCACGTTTTCTTCCGCATTCATGGTAAACAGGTAAAATACGCATGAATTGAAAAGGCTTACAAGCACCTGATTGTTATCAAAGAATAATAGATGCTCATTGAAGAAAAAGATCTAAGCAACCCGAAGGCAATTAAACGAAATTAAAATGAACTTAAACATGCTCTTTCCAGGGGATATCCAAGATCAAAGGAATAAAATAAGGACGACGCATTAGTTTTCATTAACGTCATTCATGAACACGGCTCCTACTGGCTCCATGTGGGCAAAAAAATCCTTGGCAATATATTAATTCAAGCGAATACGCTTCGGTCGTAGGCGCGATGAGTAACAGCAAATTTCCTTGTCCAACAAGTTCAATCTCTGAAGGCCACAGCGTGGGACTCCACCGGCCACGCCTTTTCCTCGCAACCGAGATATATCCGGAAATCCAAATAATATCATCGTGCACTCGGAGGTGAAGGAAAAGCAAAAGTGTAAGCGTAGTTTGAAATGAGGGTCATCATGCTTGAGGTCGCAGGAAACGGTTAATCATCAAGCAACCAACGGCGGGATTACTAAGACATCTTTACATCATAGATTTACCAGAATCCCAATGCGTAAACGCCAAAACCAATTCTAAAAATAATATGGAGAGTCATATTGAGCAATGCGGCAAAACGCTCAGCTCACATCTTCACATCAGCATTATTCAAATTTCAGAGTAAATAGAGGCTTTTTCTTGAGGTTACGTCTTGGACTCTTAGACAAATGATATGAACCTACTTAAAAAAACGATCCGTGCACCGTTGATGCACTTCTGCTGTAACAAAGGACAAAAATGAATGTTGCGATATATATCTGAAGGTTAAGGAGTTGGGACCACAAAAGTGAAAGTCAACCAATTACATCCAGTTAGTGTACCTTATACGATCCTTAATACACCCACGGGTAATCAATGAGAAAATCGTAACAAGATATACGGAAAGGTAAGTTTACGTGACGCAACTCGTCATGGATAGATAGTAATATATGAAGCTGAGAATTAAGAACAGGAAGTGCATAACAGAACATTATTCTTTTGACGACTGCCGATGTATTTATCATTGAGGTAGAATTATCATATGGAGAGAGGGCATTTTACAAAGAGAAGAATCCACAGATAGCTTGGAATGCACAGAAGGAAAAAAAATCATGGCAAATCATCTCTCGAGCAAGTTTCTCAATGGAAAAATGGCTGAAAATAATGCAACAGCTGATGCTAATGAAAACAGCTGAAAATAGTGCAACGGTGGGACCATTTTGATTATGATGTGCACGAGGACTGATAAAGATAAAGAGGAAGGTTAAAGCAGTGTAAGAGAAAAGAATTATTCTGTAAATCCTGCTAAGGAAATAAATAAAATCAATAAACGCAATCGGTCATATCAAGAGAAATTATGACATGTAGGAGAAAATCAGGTTGACAGCTAAGTGGACGGGAAAAACGACTTAGAAAGGTCTCACTTGAAATTTAAAAAAAAAATCGGATATGAAGGAAAAGAAAAACGTAATAAAGATTATCAGTAAGAAGATTAGAGCGGAAAGTTCTATCAAACCAAACTATCATTGCAAGATCAATAAAAAGAAAGTTCCCGACACTTTTTAGAAAAACAACTTGTCGGTTTTCCTGAATTTTAAGTGGAAATGAAAGTTAGGAAAATACGTCAACATTAATTGCATCCATGAAATTAATTGGTGAAGCTGAAAATATCATCAGTAATATATAAGTTCACCGACCCTCGCCGTACTTCAACTATCCTTGAAACTTCGAAGAATTTTTATATTAATCCTATTACCCTAATGATTTTAAATCTCAAAATTTAAATCCGCAGCCTTTCGCCGATTTTCCTCATTTAGCAGCATTCCTGGACAAATCTTAAAGAGTGCTTACCGATGACGTTGACACAAAAATACAGCATTTAAATATCTTTGCAATTGCAATGGTAATTAAGTTAAGCACGCCCGTTGCTTCCAAACAACCCATTTCGTGCAACTCACGACACGTGTCGCATCACACCGCAGTGAAGTCTACCGCACTTCATATAATTCACGCCCTTGCATGACGTTGCCAAAACTGTGAAGAAAAGATACGAGAACGGTTCCTAAAAATAATTGGCACAACAAGTTGCCAGAGTACGCAAAAGAGATGAAAGACCCTGTACTTCCCAAGTTTCTCTCTGTTCAACCTCGAAGTAAGACCCCACAGATATTACCTCCAACAAAACCCACACAATACACATAGGAATTCATGATCCTTCAAAAAATGGAGGGAAAATGACAATAAATCGCTCTACGCTAATAGCCACGCTGCAGACAATTTTGAAAACCGATTAATATGCACCCAAAGTGGCAACCTATCGGTTGAGGCCCCAGGGGGTTGAGGTTACAACCATGAGGGCCGGAACCAATTTCTGAAGATTTATTCGTCCAGTCACCTCAGGAGGGGGGTGGATAGGAAGGAAAAGAATAGTAGTCTCCTCTACCATGAGATCCCGACGACGCCACCAGGGTAGGAATGGGGATGGAAAGGATACAGAGATGATAGCATGTCGACAAACACGACCCGAGCAATAACAAGCGAAACCAGATTTAATATTCCTACAGAAATGAATGATTATTCTACGAGAATAAATCTACGATGTTGTTAATAAATAAAATTATTGGGTAAACCCGCGTCTTCTGGTTTAAAAGTCAACGTTCCTTCCCCTTTGAGGGTTAACCCAGAAGTTCTATTTATTGACATAAGGACCGCAAGAGTTTTAACAACATCAATAATTCTACGAATTTTCCATAGATAGCGGCTACGTATATCAAAATTCACGGGAAGGACCGGGGACTCCTCCACAGTAGTCTGCTTTGCTGAAAACAATAAACAGGGATAAGATAGAAATGAGCGCCAACTCTAGTGGCCAATTGCAACTGCCAAGCCGTCGCGGTGTAAGAGGGCATAACGCCTCGGTGCTCGGCTCATTGCGCGCAATCGAAGCCAATCTCTCGTCGCGAGCGAAGAAAAACAAACTGGCGGAATGGCGAGAGATCGGTAGCAACAGCAGCAGAAGCGGCGGGGCGGCAGTATTCTCAATTGACCCGGGCGATGAGTAAGCGGGACGGGAAAAGGAACGCGGCCGAACGAAGTGGCGATTGGGAAGGGTGGGGGGAGGAAAAGTGAACTCGCTCGCTGGAGTGCGGACGCGAAATGTAAGGGTGACCTCAAAGAAGAGTAACCACACACAAATACACCATCACTGCAAAACAGTCACCAAATCAGCCATCGAAACGTCGGCATTTTAATCCTGCCGCAGTGAACAATAAATAGTTATGCTACTTTTTCACACGATTTATTCAAGGCGACCGGTTTATTCAACCCTCTCCTACCAACGCGTAATAGCAACCAGATAAACGACAACAAAATAACTGTAAAAATAACGATTTCTGTACCTGATGATGTCGCCTCTGCGACGAAACCGGTCGTCTTGAATAAGTCGTGTGAAAAAGTACCATAACTATTTATTGTTTACAATGGATTTTCACAAAGTAAAGCCTGAAACAATTGAGTTTACAGCCACAGTGGACTGAAAGAAAAATCTCACGGAATTGGGTTGGTGTGGTGGTTAAAGAGCTGGATAAAGAGCTGGCTTCCCACTCAAAAGGTCTGGGTTCCTCCCGGTGGTGGCAGAGACTTTCCAGAAACCCTCGGATCCTTGGTTGAATGCTTGGTGGAAGGCTTTTTAGGCGCAACGCTCCGTCCGTCGGATGGGAAGGTAGGCTAAGGTCCCACTGGTGCATTTTTTAAACATCACACATTGACCATTTACATCGGAATTTTGAAAACACTAAGAATTACACCCGCACGAATAACTATGACCTGAATTGGAGAAACTTAGCTCTTCAAGCGATACACTTTTCAAAGAATCAAAGTTATACCTACTTCGTTTCGCCCATAGGCTTTAGACGCAAAATATGATCGACCTTGAAGCGAGCATCATAAACAGCCGCATAACATGCGCGCACCGCGGAACAACGAACCTCATGCATGCATGAGGCCGCCGATCATTAATCTCGTTCTCGCGGCAGATCCCTTGCTCTGCGTCCGGGGTGATATGGCGAATCTCAAGAGTGCGTCAGGAGGGTGAGCGAGTGCCTATCAACACACCACGACTCACTCCTGACCTCAATCCCCGCGGGTGAATTTCAACTTTGAGTCTAGAGGCGGACTGCGAAAAACTGTTACCGTCCGAATGAGTGACAAATGAAATGACCCGAGAGTGTGAGATGAGGACAAAGTGTACCCTGGAGTTTTCCTGAAGTAAAGCATCTTGGAGGGAAATGACATCGGGATCCCACAAACTTCATTGAAATTATTCAATTTAGCATTGCCCCTCTTTATCTTCCCTCTTAAACTATCTTTTTTAAAATCCCCTTCGTTTTATTAAAAACAGACCAACGTTATTTTAAACAAAATAAACAATCTAAAAATTCAACAAGACAAAACCTACTCGAAAAAGGCTATTCGGGCTTCCAGCCGGGTGGTCTCCCTCCATTCTGCCGACGCTTCGGAACACGAGTCGGGTTCCTTCCTCATTAGCCCTGATGATGGACCGGACTCGTGTTCCGAAACGTCGGCAGAATGGAGGGAGACCACCCGGCTGGAAGCCCGAAAAGCCTTTTTCGAATATATTCGCCGGTAAAGCATCAGATTTTACTTCAAAGACAAAACCTAGATTAACATATAAATTAATGCAATCAAAAACCCAAATAAATACAGTGATATAAAATAAATAAATAAAAATTGAGCAGGACAAGGCACGGCGTTACGGAGGGCTACTCGGGTTTCCCACAGGGTCAATGTTGACATGGCTGCCGACGTTTCGGACACCGAGTCGGTTCCCATCATCAGGGCTGATCTCCAGACTAGGTTTCCGAAGCGTCGGCAGACATGATAACATTGACCCGGCGAGATATCTGCGAAGCCTTCCTAAATGTGCGATGTTGTACCATCGCCCGTTATTTCGATAAATCGTAAATGTGATTAGATAGCTTGTTTATCGATTCAATCGCAATCATCGCCTATTGGTGGTTGAAATAAATTCAGAGTAGCCATTACAGTATCAGGCATAAATATTTAAATACTTCTCCTGAGTTTCCTGGCTACTTCAAAAATATTTCGGGACAGTTTAAAAAATATGGATTTTTATCCAACATTGAAGACTTAAGAATCGATAAGTATGACTAATTTTCACTAAAATTAACCAATATTAAAATTGAATTATTACATGAATTTAAATGGTATTCAAATGGCTAGTAATTAAGTACAGAATCATACCCTATAAAATGAAAAACTATAAGGGCTTGAAAGTATTATCGTTTAAACTTTCCCAGCGAAATAAATTAGTGTATTTTTCGTTTTGCCCAGGAATTCCATGGTTTTTCAGGCAATATTAAATTCAACGAATTAAAACGAATAACAGATGTGTAAGTAATACTTCATGGAGCTTTAATGCAGGTAGTTAGTAGAAGGCGAAGTTGAAAGTATATCCGTTGATGGCTTTTTAAAACCAAGAAGCACATGCAGAATAAAACATGTAAAATTTGAAAATTTTTATTCGCGGCTATACATTTTACGTAAAACGCCTGCACATGATGCATTTCTTGACACGGACTGCCAAAGAAATCTTCCTTAAGGGAAAAAAGGCCTGGCAACAGGATGAAGGGGTATATATAAACTAACTATCACCTTCGAAGATGCTGGTGTTAAAAAAAGAAACACGCTATCGACGCAGCATCGACTGCACATTCTTCTTAGCGATACAATCAGCTGGCACCTTGGATGCACCTTCCCGATTTACATAATGGAAACGTGTACAGCCTGCTTGAATCTAACCGACAAAAAACGAGTAATTAGAATGATTGGCTAATTTCTTACAGAGCAAGTTGAAAGCGTTCGTTGATTTGCAATACGATCTCCTTTGAGGACGTTTGCTAGAGCAGTCTAACATTACACTATTGTCCATCTATAACTTGAATAGCAAATAATATCCTCCACCACAAATGTCTACCTTAATTCACAGCTTCCACCATCTTAGATTCTCCATATGAACTCCACGTCTTGCTCCGTGAACAAATTTTCCTAAGGGAAATAAGAGAGATGAGAAATGTTAATTAATTAGGGACTAGATTACTGACTGACTAAGGAAAGAAGGACAATGCAAGGAAATCAATACTTGGAGATGTAATGGAATGCATAAATGGTCAACGATGCCGCCGTTGTCTAAAATAAAAACATCATTTGAATAGATATCAAAATTTTTTACAAAAGCCAAAAACGAACTTGCTCCAAATTCAGGAAAATCAAATACATACGCTCTCTTCCAAATTCATTTCCTACTCTGGCAGATGAAAATAAATTATAGGCAAAATATATTTTTATACGGAATACACTTAATTTTTTAACACAAGTGGGCGATGGCCTGGAGAATCATTTTATAGAGTCACCTCTTGAAATCAATATTACGATATCGATTAAATAAGACTGTTATCCTATAAGCCGAAATACTGCCGCCACAAAGTCTCCGAAGGATCGTACGTCAATAAAATTTTCGAACCACACAGCCCCACAATTTTATGTAAACACCCTATTAATTATATCGCCATCCTCACATCCGGTCGTTAATGTCTTCGCCCAGCCAGAGCTACCTCAGTTATCACTTCACACGTAATTGCTGTGTTCTCCTGAAGATACCATCGGTTCAGCGGACCGAACTCGGACCGCAGTCTGGATTTTAAAAGTCTTGCTTCGGTTCGACGCCCTAATCCCATCTAGATGGCTGGGGGCATCATGTTAAGAAAGGTTACCGTCCTCCCGAACGTACCGTCGCCTGCAAAGTGCAACCACTGCAGGCATACAGTTACTGGGCCGCTGCAATTGCGTGCCACCGGAATTTAGACGAAAACGTGAGATAACTCATTAGCGAGAAGATTGAACAAAATATGAATTTTTATGGAAATAAATAAAAAGAAGAAAAGAGATGAGATCTAGAATGAAAAGCATCTTCCTTTCCAGGAAATTGTTATGTTGAAGCATGAGAAATATCTGCATTATTTTACCCCAAATTTTCTTGAAAGAAATGCTTTTTTACGTAAATAGTTTAGCTACAGGTGGTTGTAACTAGAGAGGAAATTTTGGGGGATATTGGGAGCTCCATAATTTTCTTCGGATGTCCCCAGCATCACTATCACACCTTAACTCTAGTTGATTAACTACTTCTCAAAGAACAATCAAACTATTCCTCAATCCTCTCGGTACTCCAACGCTGAACTTCCTGAACAAATAAAATAAAGCTTCACCGCTGTCAAGTTCACAAGTCGTACGAAAACCGTGAGTGACCACTAAAAACTCGAGCTGTAACTCCCTGTACCTCCCGAATTTCTACACAATTTTCAAGAGCGATTGATTACAAATGCATTAATGAATATATTGCCTATCTACGTTAGAGTTGAAAAATGTTAACCAGTGCAGGTAATAGTAATTTTTAAAACGAATAACGTAATATCACAAAATTACTTTTTACACTTTTGGAGCATCACCTGTAGGATACGATGGAAATGAAACGTTCCCATATCGAAGTAAATATCAATGCGGATTAATGTGGGGAAATATCAGTATCTGACTAGAAGTGCTAAGTATATTTCTGGAATACTTATATGATTTGATATGATAGTTCTTTCTTAGATAGGAGAGATGACCTATTAGACTTTCCGACACAATGAAATTCCAAGAAATTTCCACGTTTCCCGGTGAAGTCGTCTTCATAAGTCATCAATCTGAATATAGGTTTGACGCAGCTCTCCCATCTGCAAGCCTCTTCATACCAACGTAATAATTCCCCTTTACACCCATGATAACTTATCCTAAGTAAATCACTCGGGGGCCTATCTTCCTCTCCACTAGTCCCTCCACGATTGTAATCATCATTAGGGCATCATACCTCATCATGTGGCCAGCAAAGTTGTCCCGTCTAAGGTGGTCTACCACTCTCCCCAACACTCCCTCATTACTTATACGTTTGATCCATTTTCAACTTCACCACTTCACGGATGTATCGCACTTCCTCAACACACACTAGATCGATCCAATATATCAGTCTTCCGTAGTTTCGAAAACGGGCAATAAGAAGAAACATCAATTCCACGCCTTTTCTCAACAGGACCGAAGTCAAGTCGCGATTCCTAGCATGGGCAGGTGGATCCGCAGCACAAACACGATGTGCGCATGTATCCTGTATCACGCGGAGAGCACAACCCGTGCATCAAGATGTCTTAGATTGCGGTGAGGTGGTGCGCCAACAAGAGGAGAGGATGGAAGGGTGGAGAGTGCGGGGGGGAGAGAGGCCGCGCGTGGGCCGCCGGGGCGGAGGGCCCATCCCAAGGCCGGGTACCTGTCACCCGCCCACGCCGAAAAGTAAGCCCTAACCCCCCTCCCCACCCTCCACATTCGCTCGCATTATCACCTCGGATTAGGAACGCCGTCCACACACAACCGGCGGGGCAGACTGACATGATCAAGGAAGTTGCACGGGCAAACAAAGCACACTACATTTTCTTAAAAATTTCAATACATATTTCATCTATTTTTCCACGTATCCTCCATCAAGTAAGTAGATATTTTCGTGGTTATTAACCGAGCAATTGGAGCCTTGCCCCGAAGATTTTTAAACCAAAGCAATACATTTATTTACTTAAAAAAAGATATCTTACCACCCATTTATTTTTATTTACCAGCTTACAACACGTGTTTCAATTGCCTTGCAACCATCACCAGGTACTGATATTGAATAGTTAGGTAAGGTGTTAAATAGAATTAAGTAAGCAGAACGATATCTTTGTTTATCATTTTATATACTGTTCCGGGAACGGATGTCAGCGCGAAGGAAATTTATACATTTTCACTAAAATATATAAACGCTGATTCCATGATAAAATTATATGACGTAAGTCCTTACGTAAGATCCATGGCAAAAATAAAACTTAAGCACAATATCAAATTTATGCCGAATTCTAAATTCCAAGAAAGGTTATATTGAACTACTGATGGACATAAACCAGATTATCATATCGACCATTCAAGAAAAGACGAAAAATAAATGCCATAAATATTATGATATTATGATTCATTGCAATCAAAACATATTTAAAATGCGACAAAAAACGCGATAAAATTGGCGAACTTTCATAGACAGCTAAATAGCAACAATTAAAATTAATGAGATCGGATTTGGCAGCTTTTGGATACTGGTTCCGAATCTACAGAAAACACAAAAGTTGACAAAAACGATTCACATTTTCAAACAAATACAAAAATGGATAAACATAAATATAACAGCATTGTAGCTTATCTTAAAGCAACCTAGTCCCAATGCGAAGACAGATGTGAGTGAAAAACTATACGTAATCCTTCAAGAAAACAACGAAATACATATATCACCAAAAAGGTCGATAAGGAATGAATATTAACTAAGAAAACAATCGATGGGATTTTTTTTTACTTTCCGTCATATGAGGAGTTTTAAAATGCGTGATTAGCGTCATGACAATAAAATCATAAGGCATTTAGCGAATGGAATCTTTCAATGCTCACTTCAAGATTTCTTGATTTGCTATATGAAATGCAATTCGAGTTTAAAATTATATGAGGTATTGTAGTAAATTAATGATCGACATATCTACAACTGACATTAGAATTTAAATGATGCAATCAAGAAATTTACGGACAGAATATCAATAATACTTCAGATTACTAACGAAACTGTGGAAAAGGAAATATAGTTGAGGTAGGAATCCACTTTCTTTCCGCTCTTCCTGAAATTCCGCTAACCACGAGGGTTTAAAGGTGCGAATTACCTTAATAAAAAATGGGCGACTCGTACTTCACACAAAGATTAAATAACTCTTTTAAGAATGAATGCAAAAACGCAGCGAACCCTTTTCCCGAAGTCTGCGGCGAGAAGCATCTCTCGGACCAACAGGTGGTTTGTATTGGAAGTCTCAGACTCACGTGGGAAGCGCTCCTGCGCCGGCGAAACTTGTTGAGGAGAAAATATCCAGTCCCGCCGGCAATTTAATGAAAATACAATGAGAAGTGGCAATGGCACTCACTCGGCTCCTGGCATGAAGGTCAAGAGTATCCAAAAAAACACACTTCCCACAGGCGCAATCTCCGCAATGACCTCCGGAGTACTCACACACAAACCTCACTTATCACAACCAAAAACACAAAATACTAAAAGACTCAATCGTGTGACGAATTCATTCCAAAAGTGTTAAAGTGAAGAGGCGCAAAACATCAATCGCGAAGCACCAAACTTCCAGGTGGTATCCTCACGCACTGCAACGTCCTTCCTCAGCACGCGCGCGCTACGAAAACATTCATCGAAAGAACAACGTGACTGCAGCTCGAGCGAGACACTCCGTCCCCTCCTCCGTTATACCTATCTCCGCCTTCCCCTTAAAACCCTACAACACCCACGGCATTCAATTTTCCTCAATTCCCATTTCTTTCGCGAGACAAGAGCATGCAGCCTCGCGTCTCCCCGCAACGCAAACAAAAAAAGTCAAGGAAAAAAAACAACACACACTCGAGGAAGAAGTCAAGCGAGCATCGCGATGCGAACTCGAAAAGCGTCTTCCGTGCCATCTTACGGGCATCGCGGGAACTTCAACGAGCGCTTCGGAGAGAGAGAAAGATAGGGAGGAAGACGTGGAGAGAGGCGAGAGGAAGGAAAGAGAAAGAAAAAATGAAGATCGGAGAGAGAGGGAAGAAAAAATCGGCGGCAACAGGCGTGGGAGTGGAGGCAATAAACAATCGACACGAGCGCCCCGCCTCCATCTTGTGACGTCAGCGTGCCGAGGAGTGGGGTGAGGTGGGAGAGAAGAGAGGGAATTGGACTTGGGCCCACTAGCGACGCCCACAGGGTGCGGGGAATGTGTGGGCGATGCTGAGCCGACCCCGGCTGCCAAGAGAAAATAAAGAGAAGAGGGAGGGGAAGAGACTGGATAACGGCGAAAATACAGAGAACACGGGAGCAAATGATGGAAATTATCGCCACAGTCAAGTGGCATTTTTTTCGTTACTTTTTCGAGTGTGCAGATATAAAAGTCTGCTAAATAAGAAAATGAAAGAGGAAATTTGTCCGGAAATCATAAAACAGAATGAGATAAAATATAATTTTAAACATTTCAAGAACAAGACAGTTTAAGTAAAGTTAAATAGGCTACGGTTAAAGTAAAGTTAACTGGCTAAAGCACTCGGCCGGAAATCGAGGGATCCGGGTTCTAATCCCGTTCAAGGCGAATGATTTTTCCTCTGTGGATTTTTCGCACAAGTTACACTTTAGTTGATAAATTCGTTCGCAGTTTTCCGCGGCGTTAAATGGATGAATTCCGCATTATAGGGCTCTGTCCGCAAAAGATGACAAATTTTCAACTATAGCTCCGCATTCAAGCTGAAGTGAACCCGGACACACGACTGTATTTGTCGACTCTAAAACTATACCGTAAGAAGATAAATATGTACCCCGATGTTATAACAGAGGCCAGAGTAATCGCCAAAAAGACTAGATAATTTCAATAGTGAAGCTGGTAATCCACTCCACAGCGCGTGGAAAAGAATAATTCCGCGAAACCTTGAGGACGTTCCCTGAATGTTCGGGGAAAATCCCTGGTTTTGGCGCAAAAAATTCCCAGTACAGAAGAGGAATACAAAACCTCTTCCATTCTTCACCTGAGGAGACCACCAGGATAGCTGGCGAAACTGATACGAATCTTAGTCAACCAAAGCGCGGACGAAGTCCGAAAATGCTGACTTCTTGGTTGTAACATTTTGGGACTACGGATGTAGTAAATATCTCCATAGCCAAGTATCTTGTATGATGCGATAAAACATGGGAACAATGTAATTGAGATTTACAACAGTAAACTAAAACAAAATAATTTTCCTTCCAGGGTACATCACTAAAGACAAAGGTAAGGCAATTGGAAAATAAGAATTCCAGAAACATAATCATTCCAACAGCTCGTTAGCCCCAGACTCCAATTAGATTGATTAATGTAAATATTCGACTTTATGTCAAATGATATCAATTTTAGACGCCTGCACTTAATACTTATGACTACAAAAACACTAATGTACCACAGCTAAAAATCTGAATCATATGCTATTTCATACTGCATTTACGTTTTTCAAGTTAATGTATTTACCCACCTAAATGTCGACTGAGTTGCACACATCTGTGAAAAAGCTTAACATACAATTCGCGCAGGGAAAAATTATGGCGTCATCAATAGACTTCAAGGAAACCCTTATCGCGTTGTCTGCGTAAACATTTCGGGCGGTGGCGCTCCCTCAATCATAACAACCTTATTGACCACTGATTCTCGCATCCGAGATAAAACGCGCAACTCAAAGATAACTGAAGTGTGAAGAATCAAACGCTTTCTTCTTTCCACGGGCAAACAATCGCCCAAGATGACGACGCAACAACCGCCAAAAAGTGCCATGCCAATGACTGCCTATATATTTATCTACTTTGTTATTGGAGATTTCGACATGTAGTGCCCGCAACAGCTGAATATCAATTTTCATCTGTTTGAAATAAGTAGCCCTGATTTGGTGTACGTCCTTTTGGAGATACTATGAACATTTTTTTCGTTCGAAAAATATTTCGTATTTTAAGGCTATTTGGGCTGCCTAAGGCTCAGTTCATACTGTAAATGTCCACATGATAATTATTATATTTATAAAGTAATCGCTACTAATAACTCATAAAGCCTTTTACATAATCCAATACATTAGCTCGTCTTTCAGACCACGTCGATCGGAATATATAAGATAGCTTTAATAATAATTTCATAATAAATAGAATGCTAGAAATAATACTAGGGCTATCTCCAATGCGTTTCTATGATGGTCGTTTGAAAAGTAAGGTCTCCAATTTTTTTTTCATAGTTGCTAAGATATTTTCCGATGCATATTTCTAGCTTAGAAACCTTCAGCTATTTTCGCTGCAAGAGCATTCAGCAAGTTGCCCTTGCGCTCCATGATTTTCCGCATACATGAGACTACTTTTTTACTCCCTCCTCAAACCAGCTTCCCGCCGATTCCCGTAGGTAAGTAAGAACCGCTTTTTGAACGTCGTCGTCGTTCGCTAATTTTCGCCCGCCCAAATGTTTTTAAAGTGAGGAAAGAGATTATATTCACAGAGAGCGATATTTGGACTGTAAGGTGGGTGATCTTTCATCCAAATCGCTCGATGAATAACGTTGTTTTGTGGGCCACATCCATGTCCCTTGTGAGCATCATGCCTTGTCCTGGTGCAATCGAACGCCTTTTGTCAACCTGCCGCGTCTTTTGTTCTGGATAGCCCTCCGAAGTTTGCTTAGGGTCTCACAGTGCCTCGTGCTGTTTATTTTTGTATCCTTGGGCATGAAATCCACCGGCAGGACACATTTTCTGCACCAGAAGTCATAATCTTGCCCGCTGATTTTGAAAATTCCACTCCTCGTCATGAACGTTTAGGCGGCAAACAGTAAATTTCCTGCACCACTTCCGTACATTTTTCAAGTCTATGCACTTCGGACAACACACTTCTTCCCATTGGAGATGAATTCCAATTCGATCAACCTTCCTCGCATGCAAAAACTTCATGACAAACCGCAGTTCACACTTGGTGGGAACTGCGATCGGGATGCCCATCGCGAATGGATGCTGCGACGATAATTTTATTGCTAAATGAGAAATTGCTTATGCGACGGCAAGGGATAAGGGCCAATAAACAAGACCGGGTGGATAGATTTTGCGTAGTACTGCATGCTGCAACGCCAAGGCTTTGGAGACCCTACTTTTCATATTCCCCTCGTATTTGAAATAAAAGGAAGTGACACATGAAATAAGCCGCGTGACCATAAATAATTGTTAATGATTTTCGAACTCTCCGATACGAATTCAGCAGGAATAGGGTGGTTTTTTATTATTTTTTTATTGCCTAAATCGAAAGATTACTACTCCTGGAGTACGTATTTCACGCTTTTAGATTTTTAAATGACGATATCTATTTTTCGCGATTAAATGAAAAGTGAAAATTTTCAAGCGCGCGAAAACGCGACGCGCAAGTATGAATGCCGGGAAATCTCACCGTGCGACGTATTTCTGGTTCCCGCTCCGCCCTGTGAAGTGACATTGAGGAGAAGCTGAGCGCTGATACGATGCAGGCTGCTAGCGGGTAGCTGAGTGCCCTGCTGACTGGTAGCGCTAGGCTTAAATAAGGATTATTAATACCTTATCAAACGAAGAAAACTTTCCGACCTTAGCCAGTTTTAATAAGTGATTATTAAGACATGTTTCCCTGAGCTCTACGCCTCATGCATGCATTGGTAACCTCAGACGATGTATAACTCCTATCTTCTCGTATAGAAACTAGGTCCCTGTGACGTCACGTGGAGTGGCATCGCATGGGCGCCAATGTAGCCCTTTTCAAATGAGGATAAAAACGGACCATTGCCATTCGTCTAAACCGGAATTTCTAAAACGAAATAATTTGAATAATATGAATACACTAATCGTGGGTAACGAATCGCAATCAATGCCTTTCGTTTTCTTTGATGAAGGAAACTACCCTATTCAGCGACGAAACTTTTTATTGTTTTCAGGCATTGATTGCCTAAAATTCCGCATTTAATAATACTTATCCTTTCCCTTGGGCATAAATATTTGAAATAAATTGGAAGGGTCACATAAAATGAGGGGTGCGACTAGATAATAAAGTTAAACGCACCACACGCGCTTCTAGGTGGCCGTCTAGCTAAAAGCGGGGGAGGTATTTATCCCGTCAGTACATCTAGGAGGCTCCGTCGTGGTATAACGGATATAGAGAGAAAAAATGGCACTCAAGACGTTACGATCGAAAACAGTGGACCTCGACTACTAAGATCTAAGTGCTTGACACTCTCGAAGTGGACTGAGAATAAAATAGAGGCTGGCTGAAAAACGCAACCCGGTCATTCGCAGAATTATATATCGCCACCGTTAATGGCGGATGACGGCTCAATACGCACGAGTCAAAGGTCTTATCACGTCCTAATTCTTGATTGAACTATCTCTTAATACCGTTTCGAATAAAGATAAAAGATATGCCGTGAAGAGTCGTCACCGAAAGAAACATAAAAGATCTTTCCCTCGAAGCAATAAAGTATGGATCAGACGGGTGGAATTCTAGATCGCCTACGCATCAACATGAAGTCTGAATACGTGAGTAGCATTAATCGGCTTCCTAACATCAGGAAAAAAAAAGTTACCGAAAACCCATTCCCAAAAGAATGGAGTGAAGCATGAAGCTCTCGGCGGTGGTTAATTTTTTTAAGACCCATTTCGTAAATCTTAACGTGACTTAAATTTCGAAGTCGTATGATAATCTATATTCATCCAATCATTAAAATAATATTTAGCTCGAAGAAAAGAAAATTTCAGCAAGAGCTTGAGAGCACAAATTATTATCAACTTAACGAAAATAAATTGATATAAAAGTACATTATCGACGAAGAAGTTTAATTAACCCACTGACAAAAGTTTACAGAAAAATTACTACCGACATATTAGAACTTGGTGCAAAATTAGCGAACTTTAAAAAAAAAGCTATAATGAAGCAAGCATCTTAGGTAATCATCTGCTACCCCTTGGTTTATAACCCCTTGAAATTTGCTAAAATGGAAAGACGTAGAAAATAAGGAAATCCTAACTACAGGAAAGCAGGTTAAAGTTTCCGACGAGCTATCGCCAAAAGACTGGAGTAAAAAATAAAGCGCTAAAGGGAAGCTGCAGGTAGGGACATAGTAACTAAGTGGCAAGCTACACATCTCACCCATTAGGCGTCTGAGAGCTGCTTGGCATAGGTGTCAGTGGTTTTAGTTCAATAGGATATTACACTTCCAAATTTTCCTGATATTATGGGGGCGCAATATTTTTAATATTATTTCCTACCGCGAATGCTCGATAATTTCTTAAACTCAATAATATCGCAATTTTATTCAATCATATTTTTTAGATGAGATACGGAGGAGACAGAAGGTATGGATGGGGCGATTGCTTAGCGGGGATGGGATGTTGAAAACAGTGTTAGAGTGAAGAATGTTAGGTAGACGAGGGAGGGGAAGGAAAAGAATAGGATTTTTAGATAGAATGAAAGATGGTAGGTCTTACTGTGCACTGAAGAGGGAAGTGCATGATGTAAGGGGAAGCTCCCGGAATTCTTTTTAAGCACTCCATGGAAACCTACCTTAATCGCTAGAATACTTTAATAAATATTTAATTCGCGACATCCCCAACCCCACTACCCCTAATCAGCCACTGAAATGACCACATCATTCGACGCACATTGATAACATTGGAGTACTACCAACCCTAGGATTTACGAAATAATTGCTGTCTAAAATCAACAAAACAATTATCTGTGACCCTTGAGCCCTCGGAGTGCACTTACAGCACGTTTCCACCAAGATATCTCGTGAATCCAATCCATTGCTGCAGAGGATTGTCACGTCCCGATGTCGTCATCGAGTGCAGCGAAGGTTGGGACGGACAGAGGTGACGTGCGAGTTGGAATGCCTGCTCTAACGTGCCTCGTGTCGACGCATGCAGATATGTATGCCCTCCCCCCCAGCCCACCGCTCTCTCTAAAAGCTCATTAGCGGCATCAGTGGCACGCGGCCAGGGCGTCCGAAATAAACGGGAGAGAAGTGCTGAACACCGAGCGAGGACATCTCCGAAATGTCATAAAGTTAATTTCCACAACATCCCCACATCCAAGGGAAACCTTTCCACCAGAAATGCTCCGCATGGGCTCGAAAACTCTGCCGAATCCCTTCGACTTGATTGATTCTGAAACCAAAATGACGTTCTCTCGTCGAAAGAGACTGCTCTGGGAAAGACTAAAAAAAGACATCTCGCCAGTAATAAGTGTCCCTACAGTGATAAACCTCATCGTGACGGCATAGGTAGAAAAACAAAACAAGTTGCTTTCGCGAATTAGAAATCATTTTATCTCTCCCTCTTTGCGAGAAAATTGAATCAAAGCTCGGCTTGATCCTTGATCCCTAATAATCAATAAATTAATAAAAAGCAATCTGTGACCATATTCTTTGCCTTTGTGGGTAAATCGACAATACCGCTGGCGATGTCCAGAGCCATCGACTCCTACTGCATTGAACTTCCAGCTGCTTCGATAATAGATCGAATCACGACCACAATCGAAATCGTTGTCTCCTCAGAGTACTTCTCAGTCGCTGTCCTCACGTAAGAGGCAAAAATGAGAATCCAGCAGACAACATCCACGCGTAAACCAGGCTACACAATCAAGATTCAATGCAACACCTAGTTATCGAATCTCAAGACAATCGAATTCCAGTCGTGATCGATAGATAAATTTATATATCACGTGAACGGCATCAAAACCTTTTGGAGTGAAGGCTCAAGGAAAATGGCTAAAAAGATTAACATAAGAACAGCAGCACCAAGGGTCAAAATGATTAAATTCAATTCGAAACGATACTCCTGGAAAAAGCTATGTTTTTCAAGCATCCCATTCGGAATGCAATAGTTCCTCGAACTGGCAGCATGGAGCCTCTTTCAGGGCAAAATCACGTCTCAACTTCCTCTCTATAGCTCCCACACACATTCCGCTAACTCGCAGTTGTTTTCATGGAGCCGCATTGGATTTTCAAGAGCTCAATTCCATGAACACGTTAAGCAAAGGACGAAAAAAAAACGCCGCGTAGTATAAATTCATTATAAAAAAGCAAATAGCTTATTTACGGCGACGGAAAATGGAAATGATATATTTCCGGGCACATGACGTCGTGATTATTTACTCACCCGTCGGTGATTCTAGTTTTTTTTTCGGGAATAATGACTGGCTGCCGTTCCTCTAGCGAGCGTTTCACGCAACTAAATTTAACAAGCTGGCGGTTTAACTGCTTAACAATAGCATTCCAAAGCGTGACGGGGAAGCGAAAAATAAAGTCGTCTATGCAACTTGAACGCTTCGATTGGAAACGCTCAATTTGAGCGGACGCCAGCCTTGAATCGCTACGCGTCGATACATGCACGACGACATGTTTACACGAACGAACATTTTATGAGCGGTAATTTATAGAACTAGAGAAGGGGACAATTAAAGAATCGTGATAAAAATACGCAAGTAAACATCAAATTACGTAAGAATATACGAATGTCCATGGTGCTAGGTGTTAGGAGAACGTTCAACGAAGCAGGTCAAACAAGAAAAAGTTGTTATACAACATAAACATTAATAAATGTTCCTACACCACAAAAATAACTTCCCCGTCAACGCGGAATCACAATGAAAGAACTTCTGAATCGTAAATAAAAATTAATTAAAAAGTATAAATATTTTTTCTCATCACAATGAAAGAACCGGCTGTTTCAGGTGAGAATAGATGGAAGACTTACATTATGAATGAAGGAGTTTCTGAAGTTTCTGCTTGAATATAGCCAGCTTTAAGAGGAACCTAAAAAACCGTTCATCCAACCACTATGCATGTTCTTTTGGGAAGCACTATGAATGTTCTTTTAACGAACTAAAGTTTTATGCATACGGAAAAGCGCTCACAGTGGAAAATAACCAAGAAACCCTAAGAATGTGGAATACAAATGACAATTCTTGATGTAATTATTATGGAAGAATTTTTATTAGTTTAATCAGACGCTATCACCAGCACCTAAATGAGTTCGAAGAAACGCCTGCATTTAAAGGATAAAGATGTTGCAATGTTGTATACATGGGACAGACAGGTTTTTGTTTTGAAGAAGTTTTTTTTTTTTTGAAGAGTTCAAGAAGTTTTGAAATCAGGAAGAAAGAACATTTAAGTGCTTACAAATATAACAAAGATGAAAAAAGTAATTTTGCTAAACTCTTAATATGCAACTGCCATAGGAGCGATTTTAAAATTTATATTTTAAAATTTATATTTTAAAATTTTGCAATGACCGCCGTGAACTGGACTCTAGGGAGCAGTTAGAAATTTTAAAAATTATTGAAAGTCAGGACAGTACTCTTATAAATGAATATCTCTACCCATCCTTTTCCCCTATTCTGGCGTCCGTTTTAAAATTCATCAAGTAACTAGGTAACAATAATAAGATAAACAAATCATAATTTGCGCCTGAAGATGATGATAATTCATTGAAACCCGGGTCGCGCTCTGATAAAAATAAGTGGTATAAGTAATTGCGTATATCCAGGAATACTGATCAAGCTAGTCTCAAAGGATTAATTGTATTTAAAAGAAAAGGTCGAATTGACAAAACCGATTGGATTAGGGTACTAAATTTCTTGAAATCCAATTTATACGGATCGGCTAACAATCCACAGGGGAGACAAGACAATTACGCGGGCGGGAGAAAAGTGAAATGCATTCCCAGGGACACGGAGAGACGAGGCAGGCTAGCAGTCGATTACAGCAGAGCTCTCTCTTTCCGAGGCTCAGACACGATAGGATGAGGAAGGCTCCATGTCCTCGAGACACCCGTCAGGGGAAATCATCGGATAACAATGGCTGAACCATCTCGAGGGAATTAATGAGGGTTTAAAGGAGGAACAGGGTCTGATCCTGGGGATGGAGAGGCCTTAGCAAGGCGCATCGCTCCCGCTCCACCGGTCTTCTTTCGCGGCTCTTTTTTAATATTAAGCTGCCAAATATTTTAACTTAAAAAGAAAATCGTTTTCTATCTAAATAATGACAATATAGAAACAACTTAAACTGAATAATAGTTTTAGTTAAATGTTGCTACTAACGATTTGAATTGACTTCTAAACTTTTATTGTACAAATAATGTTTCACGCAAAAACTTTATGTTTCAACTTAAGGCTAGAAGGCGATACTTGGTGGAACTTGGTGACATGAAACTTAATAAAGATACACTTTTGTACACCTTGATAATGACATAGTGTACTGTCGAAACCTGGGTCGGTTATTAAAACTTCTGTGGAACTTTACGCTTCATGATGGCACTTCCAGACAAGCCTCTGGCTTTGGGCGACCAAGTAGTCTTTTCATCAAAATAAAGAAAAAATGCTATCATTGACCTAACATTGATTTGTTTCTATTTTGTGGAATTTCACCAAAATTAGTAATTACTATATATCTTACTCCCTATATATCTATTACTATATATATTACTTCGCAATATTCAATAAGCTTTCATTAAGCCTGATCTTTAATTAACCTTAGCGATCACTCAAAGACGAATTTTGTCGGAAGTTTTATTTCTACGACATGGGAAATGACCAATTTCTTTTTCACCCGAATTTAGATTATTTCAACGAATTCCCCACCTTCTTAAGTTCCTTCTTTAAGTATTAGAGAAATCATCTTCGGATAGCATGGTAGCCCAGTGGATAGGGCCTTAAGCTCCTGTTCAGAGGGTCACTAGCTCACATCCCGGGTGGAGCCTTCAGACACCCCAAACAAAATCCTCGTAAGCACACGAAGAGGGAGCAACGCCTATCAGTTTGTGCGGTATTTGTGTCTTTCTCATAATCTTGTATGAGCTCTAACCTTGTCAATCTAGACAAGCCTTAGGGTGGCATCACTGAGTAAATTAATTCAACTGAGTGAAAGAGTAAACGAATCCACGACATTTTCCCGATTTCCTGTCCTTTCCCATGTTTGATGTTCACATTACTTACTCATAATCTTGGGTGAGCTCTAGCCTCACCTATTAAGACCAGCCTTAGGATTGAATCCCTGATAGAGTGATTAAACCAATTCACGACATTTTTCCCATTTCCTGGCCATTCCCGGCAAATAAAAGACCCAGGACAAACCCTCCACCATGGTATTAGCTCCTCTTCAAGGGGAGATGAGAGTAGTGGGCTGTTTTGTTGGGATCGGGCGAGCCACAGGAAGTGGACATGTGTTCCGTGAAGTTTGCAAGGAACGGCTGGCATGGAGGGGAAGGGAGTTGGGGGGAGAGGGAAGTGGGAGGGGAGGTTGGGGAGAATGCGGACAGTGAGGAAGACAGAATGGGGCGAAGGGGAGGGGTAGAAGAGAATGAACTGGGGAGAAAGGGGCGGGGATCGAGGAGTAGGAGAGAGAGAGGGGATTGTATGTATATCGGCGTAGTCTGGTCATAATCACTGGGCGGTTAGGCTCGTGCGCGACGGGCAGCAAATATTTGGGTAACCAGCCGCCAAAAATCGAACCAAAGATAATGCCTCGCTTGAAGAGAAAGGGGTTGGGGGGTACAGAGAGCGAAAATTTGGGGGCCATACGAAAAACTGATACGATGCATGCCTCCACGGAGACAGTATATCTCAGCAAACCTTCACTAGCGAGCTTAAAAACTCTTTTGAGCTTCCCAAGGTTTCTCCGACAGAATTAAATCCATGTATGAAGAAAACGCAAGACTTAACGGGAAATACAAGTTCTCTAATCATAAAGAAATGTATCTAGTTAGTATACTATTTATTATGGTGAGCTACGGTGAGATAATATAACTCATTAGGGGCCGCCCTTTGCCTTTACTCCCGCTCATTGTCCTTCCAAGATGGTCAAGTACTTAGCTTACCGAAAAAAGGTGAGACCTTAAAACCAACAGAAGCTCGTTTCTTTTTTATATTTTAGAATATTTCAGTACCTCTTCCATAATCCACTTTCCTATTATTTATGAAAGCACTTTCCCTTTGGTCATAAGGTCCTGGCAAGTTTACATCAGTAGTTTTCGTCTTTCTCGCTTTCAATTTTCCTAAATTTTTATGTTCTTGAATTTGGATGGATTAAAAAAAGTATGGAGGGATGGAATAATAATATTTGTCAAGCATGAAATCCTAAAGAAAGACATTCATTGACCATATAATTTGGGGATCCATTGATTCCTAAGGCGCATAATCGCACATTATTTAAAACTTAATGAGTGCAGAGTAATAGGTTGGACTCAATGAAATAAAGTAAACAATTTTGAGCATGTAAAAGTCGCACCACACTGTGGAATTTCTATACACATTTGACAATGCATGACGGAGCGGTTACGCACACCAAATCTCAGAAAACTACGTGCAACTTGAACATATTGTGTAGTTGAAAATACCTTTCCGGTGACAAGCTGCTTACTCACGGTTCTACACATGCTTTTGCTTCACGCCGAGAAAATAAACAAGATGGTTTCGAAATACTAGCTTAAAATAGATCGTTATCATTCCAAACAGATTACTCAATAATTAGTTATAACGTAAAAACTTTTTTTAAAACATCTTAACCATAATTTATGACCTGATTGTGAAATCAAAATGTATATTTAAGGGACGAGAAGTCACAACATAATCATATGTATGATCGTGGCTCCGATTCTAGTCTTGACCACTCTGGAATGTCGTGACACTATTCCATGTTCAATTATTTTCAAGATAAAGAAAAAAAAACTTAATACCGTTAAATAATCGAAAATGCGCTTCATTAAAGACATAGATTTTACTTTGCTAAGTGCTAAAGCGCTGACTGACTGCGGTATCGATTAAACAAGCGACAAAGAGTGAGGACTACGCACTATTCGATCGACCTCGCCCGCAACATTCGCTTTTAATATTGGTCCGTTTCGCAACCCTACTACAAAGGCGCCGCCACACGCGGGCATGAATTAAGCGCGAAAAGAGAATGGTCCACGCTGCATGGCCAATATTCAGAGCTTTAAATAAAGATAAACTATAGCTTACGCTTGCATTCTTCTGCCAATCTATTCTTGATCCAATGCTCACTGCGCCGACTAAATTCATACGCTCCTGACGAACCAAAATTGAACCATGAATCAATGGGAGCATCCCCAAGGATATAAACGACGCAGAAAATACCCTTTTCCTCTCTACAGCTTCGGATTTTACGACGATTTTACTAACGTGTTCCCCGAAGCACAAATCGGCCATAACCGCGCCCACGAGAGAATTTACGAAGGGAAGGATAGGGAGCAACTCTAGGTGGTCCCAACACAAGCTCACCACCCACGAAACGCGAATGTTAAAAAAACATCCGAGCTGAACTCCAACCATCACTCATTCGGAGGGTTAATTCACGGAGTTGGATTTTAGCACATGCGAATATGAACGGCGAGCGAAAGAAGACTCGGGTGTCAACAATTTAAAGAAGGTATCAATAAGTATGATGTAGTCGTTTCCGGCGAATGACTTCATGCAGTTGAACTCGGGCTGCCCACCGGGTTTTACACCGGGCTTCTATTGATACCGACGTTTCGAAAACCGAGTCTTTCAATGGAGGCTTTCACTCGGTGGACAGACCGATTTCAACCACAAGTGATCAATAGCTCACGATGCTGATCCTTGCCCAGTGGCGCCGACTCCATGGGGCTTGAGGGGGCCCGAGCCCCCTCGATAATTCGTTATGGGTGTGAGAAAAAAAGTGTCAGGCTTGTCGATTTTCCCCGGAGTGTCCAGATATCGACATTAGAGTTCTCAGTGCTCTAATGTTGATCATATGACTTTTCTAAATGCTTAAAAAACTTAAAACTACTCACTACTTATAAAATTTCCTGGGGAAATATCCCCGGTTTGGGCCCCCCAATATTTTTTGTAAGTCGGCGTCCCTGTCCTTGCCTAATCTTAGCATTCATGCACACAATTATCCGAAAACCAATCGAAATGAAGAGCGTGGCTTAAAAGGACTGGTATTCCCAATGCTACGATTACTTATAATATTCAGAGCAATAAATTCAATAAATGTTCAGTGAACATTAATTGGAAGAATAATAACATTGTTCACACCAATGAAATACCGTTAAAAGCACAGCAATACATGAAAAAGACATCATTCAACATATTCATGTTTAGTAACAGGCATTTCAACAATTTCTTCGAAACAAATTTGCGTAAAAACTCGTCCGAAAGGCAATAAGAAATTCAGTGCCGATAAAGCGGAAAAAATTTGGTAAATAAGATGACGTGTTATACTCGCAGCTACGCTTTGATGAATTGTTCGTACGAAAGACCTTTACCGTCCATAAAGTAAGTAAAAACTATTTCATTCCACACATACAAGATTAATAACTAACGTTTTTTACTTAAAAACTAATATTTTTTAACCATAAGTCTATAGCAGGACGAAAACGTATGGATCTTTGATTAATAAATAATAAAATACAGAAAAAAATGAGGCAGAAACTTATTCAAAACCCAGAGAACGTTGACGCAGAATTGGAGTTATCAGAGTGTAAACTTTCAGCATTCGTCAAAAATTTTACAATAGGCAGAAGAAACAAGGGAAGTGTTAGTAACTAAGCGCTTGCTCGCTTTTTGTGTCCACATGAGTCGAACTGAATTGGACACAAAAAGTAGCGAGCTAGGATTTTTCATTCTCTTTCCTGTATCCAATTATATCTCTGGTGGCTACATTTACTTGCTTAGCTGCTAACAAGGACCATGATCCCCAAGATTTTGGCCAATTATATAAGCAAACCTCCTGTTATAATTGTTCAGTTTATTCAAATAACCCACTGTGCAGGTCATTTTTTCTCTCGACGCCCACTTTGTCTAGGTGGGTTGTCCTTCGTGAAGCCGGGAGAAGATTGAGGTCATCCGCGTCATTAAGGTCGGGTGGTTTAGCAGGGAAGGAAAGGATAATTTGGATGTGCTGCCAGGGGAAGAGAGAAGCCCGGCTTCGGAGTTAGCCTATGACAGTTGCAGAGCGAAAAAGGGCCGAGTCACAAGGCCACCGTTCGACGTTCCATGAGACGGAAGAAACAACATGCACTCTAAAAAAAATATTTGGAAACATACAATCGGAATCATTGGCAATATAATTGACACTGCTTTTAGTCGTATTGATCCAATAAAACATTATCAAACTAGCATTGTACATATATAATTGTTGGATAATTACGACAAAAGTCATTGGCAGACACAGTTCCAATGATTCTTAATGTATTTTCCCAAAATATAATTTACAGTGCACTCTATACCAAAGGTGTTCTTCTTAGAGCCATTTCCAGGGAGGAGTTATTATACTTTTTCCCAAACGATTTTTCACATCAAAATACTGACCAATAAGCACAATCCTTTCGTCGATCGAGTCCCGTTTAAGTCCTCAATGGGCAGTTCATTTATCCCCTTAAAGGGTGAGTTTCCACCTAATCCCCCCTTAATAAGCCACAGACTATTATAAAAATAACACAGCATGTCCTGCACTCAACAAAAATTGTTTTCACTATTTAAGCATTATGAGTCTAAGGGAACTCACTTTTGTTTTCCAAATTTGAATGAGACAAATACGTTATGTTCAGGAACAAACTACACAAATTAATTTTGCAATAGCAAGCAGGCAAATTATATAAAATACGCGAGAACATAAAAAGCATTTATCAGAATGTAAAATTATTCATACCTACGATATGTTTTGAGAAAACATACCCTGTGTTGTTAAATTGCTTTTCTTCCACATTTGAGTACCACAATTTCTAGGTCTAGGGATAAATATTGTTGTATCGGTACGAAAAATAAAAGTCCTCTGCATTTACTACAGAGATTCCGTAATGTTCTCGTAAGCATTGTTTTCGTACCGTATATGCATTTACTAGTCATAAGAAAGTTCAATGTTCAAGAAAGGAATCACAAATATATTACCTTTCATGTTATTTTAACCCATTATATCTGTCCTATAACAATAAATTTGTATTATATTCAATTGGCAGTGCTTGGATTATTATTATTACAATTTGCCCCAAAGTTTGAGTGCGGTCAAAATCGAAAAAGGACTGCTACCCTAGACTAGACAAGAACTACATTATGGGGGTGGTTTGGCTGGAGGAAGGGGTGGGATTGGTGCGGGGGCGTTTGGACGACTCACAAGACGGAGGTGGCGACCAGAAGAGTGACCTTTACCAGGGAGCCGCCTCCACACAGAGGATGGATGCCAAAAGAAATAACCCAGTCCAATTTGACTGTTTACCGCGGAGGAAAACGAATTCACAATTTGAGGAAAGGTCATCTTAGACCCAAAGATCTCCGCGAAACAAGGGATTCATAGACTTATTCTGAGACAGGCGGCAAATATTCATTGCTTACAGACCCTATAGGGAAAATGTGCGAATGGTCTCGTTCAACATTCTTTTATTATTTTCCATTGCGATAGAGTTAAATAAATAAAGAAACCCGTAACTTTCCATTTTTCGATCTGCCGCCTACTTCCCAAGCTATTCGCGGCGAATTATCGACAGGTCTTCGCTGATAAGTTGATGATGTCACCGACTCTTGCCGAGAGGCTCACCCCCTGTACACTACTTCACGGCCTTCCGCATCCGTTTAAAGTTGTTCTTTGCAATTACATCTCTAACGAACAATTCTGTCCGCCAATGATTGGGTCCCTCAAAGTCATTATAAGAATAAGAACCATAAAGGGGCAGAAGAACTATAAAGAAGGAAAAGGGGCAGGAACTTTTTCATTTTTTTCATTTTCAAGTTATGAGAAAATGGCTGAATGAAGAAGACTACTTTTTTTCGCTATAACTTATCTTTCCCATTGGATCCAGGGATTCACTTTAATAAATCGCAATTACGAATCAGAGTGAACGACCACACTCGTGAACGGCTGTGAAATAGAGTGTGATAAAAGTTCAATGCTGTAAAAACTGTGAGTCAGAGCATATCCTCGTTGTACATTAAGGTTCAAATTACTGACTGATAAGACATGATATGAAGATCTAAGCACAACCCATTAATCTACGCTATGATAAAAGAGCACATTCTTCCAAATATTAAATCTGAATAGGATTTCATGTTTTTACCTTCCATAAAACCGAGCTCTATTGAAAATTTTTATCGACCTCGTCTCACAATGGAACAAAATGATTACGTATTTCATATGGATGCACATAATTCAGGGATTCAAAGAAAGTTTGTTCTCGGCCTTTAATACAGGTTGGCTCACAAGAGATTTCAGTAAACGAAATCAAGGATTTTTGATTAATGAAAACAGACATCTTACCAAAAGAAACAAACAGAGATTCGTAATCAGAAGAAATAATTCAAAGACGGTCGAATTTCATGCAAATTCAAAGGAAACTGGAGTGCATCCTCACTTTCACTTGAGTAATTACAGTTGTTAGCAAACGTTCTACTTTCCTCCTTCGTATTTCATGGGAGAAAATTGAAGCAATAAAGAATTCAGAGGCACTATTCTACGCTCGATGAACTACAGACACATCCAACAATAATTTTGGCACACACACAGCGAAATGGACGGAGTCCAAGGAAATAACAATGAACACCCAATCTGCGCATCAAAAACGACAGAATATGAATGTTTACAAGGAGAGAAAGAATCATAGAGGGATACACGGTCTAAGAAAACGCTCAGATTCCAAACTATTCAAAGGGAGAAGAATTCGTACAGGATTCATTCATTCACGCAGCGATTCGAACCTAAGGATAGATAAGGGTAGAGCTCAACCTGCACCATATCACAGGCCTTCACACATTCAGGGTCAGTAGACATGTTCTTTTTCCGAGATTACCACGTACTTCGAAATTGTTTTATTCGCGGGTGTCCGTAAACTTCACCCGGGGATTTGAACCATGGGCCTTTCGCTCTACAGACCAAAGCTTTACCCACTAAGCCGCCAACCCTCCTTCAAACTCAACTAAACCCCTATTTTGAACATACACCACAAGACATTATGAACGATGAAGATTTACGCGCCAGCAACTAGCGTGGTCCCCACACGAAAAACCGGGGCAATTCGATTAAGATCAACGACCTATCTTCAAAATAACGAGCCTCCTGGCTCGCGATGGCAACACGATAGAGACGGGGAGGAAAGCAAACGCAGCGGCACAAGCTGCGAGCGGGGAAGAAACACAACGGCAGGGCACATATCCTTCATAAAGAAACACAACAAAGTGGATAAGCGAAGGAGGGGGCCACTCTCGACTCCGGAAAGATGTAATACCCTTAAAGAGGTTCCATTTAGAGAATGCGTCTTTTCGTGTAAGCTTCAATTTGAGGCCTTCCTGTTTTACACATACATAAGTGGTTCAAAAAATAAAGTTTTTGATCCAGTACAGTCTGGAACATAGCTCTACAATTTGCAAATTTAAAATGCTAGAATTAAAATTCATTAAAAGGAGTACTAAAAATGAAGACTTTTCAGAAAAAAGTTGACAATATATAAGAGGCGCCATGATACCAGATTAATAATCAAACAAAAAAACCTTTGACACAACTAGAAAAACTTTTAATATTGGATTCATGATGATTTCTAAGTTCCTGAAACTATCAATTTCACACCAAAGTTTTCAGCCAATAATAAGTTCTTGCTCTAAACATATTAACATACGATATTCAAATGAAAATATCTCCCAGTATGATATAACTAGCTGGCACTTTTACTAATTCCCATATTATTATAGTATTTTGCGAGCTAATACCCTTTTGTATTTAGTATTGGAGAATTTCGGGCATGGAATCCATTTTTTGAATTCAAACGAAAGGTTAAAATGAACTACTCGTTTATAATGACGAAACCGTGGAGGGAGATCTAAAAAACATGCATTTCATCGAAAAATGTCCCCGTTTTCAACTTCATTGATCTTCCTGTCACATCCTATGTCAAGGGAGCGTTTCAGCACGTTGATTCTTTTCATCCAATGACACGTATAAAAGTAAACATACTTAACGACCTGAATGGAAGGATGGATCTGAATGCAAGCAGGTGCAAAAGTATGGGAAAAAAAGCCTTTATTGTTATGTTCACTTTTGCTTTTACAAATGCAATAAGCACAAATGACAAACACAATTGTCCTGGGTAATTACGCAGACAATCAGGAGCGACGACGCATACCACTACTTCACAAAACAATTACTTAAAAATTGCAAACAATCATTAAGTACTTAGGACGAAAAATCAAGAGCGACGACGCGTACCATCACTTCACAAATCAAAATACACAAAAAAAGTTTAACACAATTAATAAACCTTGGGAAGAAACATCGGGAGCAACGACGAGTACGAACGAGCGCCTTTGTTCGCATTACATGACTCCTTTCACTTATCACTCTCCTTCATTCACTTGACTCGTTCCTTCTCATGCATTCATTCATGCCAACAACCCTCTTTCAAAATTTTATTTTCGCAATGAGGGTTAACCCTCTATATTTTACACTGAGGCGGATGACATTCAAAACAATGCACCTAGATGAAAATTCGGAACTAGCTATTTCGAATCCCGCAGTCGCAGCGACTCTTTAAAGTGGATATGTGGGCGGAGGGAGGAGGAAATCTATCAATTGTGGCCGAGATGGTCCACGAGAGATGGGAGGATGCTGTTTCGGAGGGAAGAGCAGCCTTCAGCACGTGGATTGGGTGGGGGAGATGAGGATTTTTGGTTGGAATCGAAAGGGAAGTGGCCGGAATGGGGTGGGGGAGGTTATCCGACGCGGTGTTTAGATTCGGCGCGCTTTTTAAGAGGCCTAAGTGGTGCCATCGCCAGGAACGCTCTTGGCTCCGTCGATCGGAAGAGGGGGAAGGAAGCGACGCCTCGTGGATGCCGGCCCCCGGGGGCGAGGGGAAAGGGGCGGGGGCAGCGATCACACACATTCCACGCACTCCCACAACACAAGTTCCTTTTTTTTTTCTTTTTTCCTCATTCAATTACTTACTCCTCTTGATGACCGTCAAATTTTCAGACATTAAATTAAGACAATATTATGATTTTTTTTTGCGTCAACGGCTGAATCATTGAAGAAGAGAAAAATTTTCAACCTTTTTATAACAGCCGGAGTTGAAAATAGTATTTTTATGAGATTATTCGTTTACCATCGTTTATTCTCACTTGCAACATTTTGAGCCTTTCGATTTTGCAACATTATATATGTTTATTAGCATTGTATGCCATTATATACCCTCCTTCCTAGTCTCCACACTTTGACCAGCCTTCCACCACTACTGACTCAGAGTACAAAAGGTCATATTTCTCCTGTAATCGTATCTGAAAGTTTTCTATATCAAATCTAGTTTTTTTCGATTCAACATTATTCGTTCCGCTAAAACTTCATGGCACCAACATTCTTGGAGAAGAAACCCCAAAATGACCATTCAAAAACAATGTTATAATTTCGTTTAACTTAACAGTTTGATTTTCTCTACTTGTAACAACAAAAAACTAGTCCATTGTACCTTGAAAATACAATTAATGAACGCAAGAAAAATTTTCCAACCTTTTGGGCATTAATATCGCCCTATTCGCAGAGATTGACCACATTCGGGTCACTTTGTACCAGGAATTTCAGAAGGATAAAGGGGGCATTATAAGGCCCTTTATTTTGCCGATTATTTCCAAAATGAAAATTCATTCAAATTTCATAAAAAGCAGTGCAGCAACACAATCAAAAATTGTACGACCTTCACTTGAAAACCCTCCACTAAAATGAAACAATTACCAATTAAGAGATTAATAATACGAAATTATCATATCCATATACTTAAGAACTTCCTTGTTCTCATTCACACCGCAAACCAAAGATAATATTTACTTTTAGCATTGGAGGATAAAAGCATAGACTGTCTCTGAGGAAGAGAAGATGGGGCACCACAGCCCAAGTCCGGAACTGCCCCTTAAAGGTCAAAAGGAGGGTTCATTTGACCTTTCGACGCGTTCGAAGTGCCAGAGTGGGAATGCCTTGCTCAATTTTGTCATGCCCTCCACACAGTCGGATTAAAGCCGCGTTTAAGTCCCTCCGTCGGCTCAAGACATACGCAACGCCTGGCCGATGGTCTTCATACTCGAACAAACACAGCGTCTACTTCCATTGCGAGGCGATAACAATCGACTGAAGGGTCGCATGCCCCGAATCAAAATATCCTGGCAACCGCACCTACGGGCCTGGACGCTGGTTGATTATTAGCGATTAATAGCGGGTCAAACTCACACTGTTACCACTCGAAATATTGTGAGATAGGCGAGGATTAACTTATCCCGAACTAAGTCAACGGTGGTTGAATTTAACACTGTTAATGTAGGTGAGACATTTGCATCACTACGAAACGTGAGAGAGAGTTCGAAGTCTTCAGATGGAATTGAACCCAAAACCCTAGAGAGCAGCAACCAAGCCACCACGTAGTCCAAGTAAGGCCTCAAATTAACCATAGTATCCAACATCCGGAATGAAAAATATACTGCGCTTCGCTATGCTTAGAAAATAAAAATAAATTGCACAATATAGCTTAAAGAAGGCTTCAGGCTCTTGAAAGTTTTATCAGATACTATTTTGTATTAATTCACACAGCAACAGAGAGGGAACATTATTACTTAAGTATTCTACCCATTAAGGTAGGTTTCCATGAAGTACTTAAGAAGTATTCTGGCAGCCACCCTTCCATCTTGTACTTCCCTCTTCAATTCACAATAAGGCCTAATCCTTTCAAACTATCTACAAATTCTGTTCTGCTCCTCATTTACCCAGAATTCTACTCTCTAACACTGTTTTCAACATCCCCTTACCGCTCAGTACTCACGCCATCCAAACCTTTTGGTATTTTGCGTATCGCATCCAGAAGCTGCCTCTTCTCACCTATCAAAACTGTAGCTAGGTAAAAAAATTCAGCAGCTAGAGGAATGAAAATAATTGGGCAGCACATCAGAGCAAAACGGATACTGCAGTAAAGAATTCAGGAGGACAAGTAGGCAAAGGAGGCGTTCAAATAGCTTATAAGAGGCTCCTTTCGCAAGAGTTTAATTCATAAGAAAAATAAAGAAACTTTTAAAAAATTCATAAAGTGTTAAGGACAATAATTAGAGGCTTAAAATGCGAAGTAAACTCATCAGCCGTTGAGTCGAGGGAATCAGTCGCGAGAGGCAAGACGCAAAGCAAAGGCATTTGCTCCGTTAATGCTGGCAACCTATCAACGCAAGCAGGCAAGCAAACACGATGGGTTGCATACCTCACAGGAATCACCCAGAGTTGACAGATGGAACAATTCGCTCTCCATCATGATCGCTAAACACGCAATTCCCGCAAAAATCTTCGAAAACATTCAGGTCAAATCAATTGTTTCTAGTGTATTAATAAAGACGTGACGAACAGGAAGAAATAAGGAAATTGTGGGTATTTGTATGCAGCAAAAGAGAGGAAAAGAGAGGAGACTAGAACTAGCATTAAACAAGGAAAACAAATGGTCGAACACGTGAAAGAGTTTGGTAACTTGGAAGCCTAATAAACAACGATGGACATGTAAGAAAGAAATAATAGAATAGCACCGACGAAGAGAATATTCAACAAAAGGAAGAATTCACTCACGGCGGACAAAACAAGCAGAGACGTAAGAAAATAATTCACGAGAAGCTACATATCGAGCAAGTTTCTGTATGAGAGAGACGCTAGAACGTTGACAGCAGCCGTGAGGTTATGAGAGGAAGATTTCAAAATGTGGTGCTGCCGAGGAAAGACAAAGATAAAAAGGATTACCTTCGAAGGATAGGCACACGGGAAGAAGGGAGAAGGACAGCCCCAAATGAGTTACTTCAAGGGACAGTTTATAAAGGATGTAAAATAGGAGAAATACGTCAAAATAAAAATCCTAGCAGATAACCGATCATAATGGGATAATAATAAAAAATCCGATGATTGATCAAACCAATCATCGGATTGTTGACTTATTACGACGATGATGATATCACTGGCGTATTAATAAGAGTGCGATGAACAGTGAGAAAACAGGAAATCGGGGTCGTTGATCTCCAATCCACTCGTGAACTTATGACACCCGAAGACCGGAGTCGTTAATCTGTCGACCTCGTTAAAAACGCGCCGCGACACTGTTCCCGGGAATGAAAGCAGGGGAAGACGGAGATATGGCCTCGGTTCGCACCCATAAATTCCTTGAGAGAAGCGTTAGGTCACCGAAAATTAAAGAAGAAATCGGTTTACGCCGCCGATGATTTGTGGCCTTATGAAGTCCATCCTCGAGTCAATTATGCGAAAGCGCGTCGACTCAAATATACGACTCTCTTCAGAATGTAGTCACACACGGAAACCTATGAAAACAAAATGAGGAGCTGTTGACTTCCGGGCCAAAATAAAGTGGAGACTGCATTTTGAAGTAAGAGGACCGGAAGTGAGGAAACATTCACACTTTGCAATCAATTCTTTACGACACTTTTCAACGGGCATTGGAACAGCTGATGGTAAAATATGAATCCACCATTAACAAGGAAGGGTGAGATAATGGAAACAAATCCTGCAACTCCATACAAGAGTTCATTGCCTTAGAAATTAGGATTAGTGTCGAGGCCGTCCGAGAGGTAAAACCCAGAACAAATACTGATAATAATTTCTAAGATTAGAGGGTTCACAACTAATGTTAATAATAGTATACAATACCAAGAGCTCTGTAAAATTTGACTTCAGTATCGACCAGGATATTGCTCAATAAAGCTTCAACAATTTTCAGTCAGGAATCCAAGACTGAATTTTTATGTATTTGACCTGGCCGAACGAAAAGAAAATTGCCGTACATAATGCCAAACGGGACAAATCGTACTTCTTTAGTACCTGCTACCTTATGAAACTACGTCACAATCAATTTGAAAGAATTTTTACAGATTTAAGATCCAGAAAAAAACAAGTACGAAGCATGCGACTGACCAATAATTTATTTTAACCGAAGCAGATATAGAACCATATTTTAAACATTAAATATAAGATTACTATCCAGAGAGTTATTTGTCTAGGCTTATTCAGAAACGTGAACACTATTTTTAGTGTAAACATAAAGATTTGATGATAAGTCAAATGAGTAAGCTCAAATGAAAAACATTCCAATTGCAACACCGATTGGAGTACGATGACAGATCCCGACGAACAGCTCAACGAGAGTAGTTCCTCAGGCCAATCACACTCAAGACGCTTCTGTTCATCAAAGTGTATGAGCTTATTCACGCGGAAGGCCTGCAGCATCCGTGCGTGGTCTACGCTTCTATCGTGCCGAGGAGCACGAAAGCAAGGGGGTAGGTGGGCGGAGAGGGGGCGGGGGGAGGGGGGTTGGAGAGCTATTATCTCTGCGCCAGGGGACTAAAAGTGCTGGGGAATCACGTGGCATTAACAATCCGCGTCCCACTTGGCTCGCTCGTGTCACCTCAGTCCTATCACAAATGGCCTACAAAGTATTCCACTTTCCTCTCACCCTTTGTCCCTCGCGCCAGCGAACGTGCCACGAACCCTAACAAACTGGATATGAGTTGATTTTTTAAATAATACACCAAAATGTATTAATTAACAAAGGTTCTGCGTCACATACATCGATCACCAATTCTCCAATGTAAATTTACATATCAATAAAAATCATTCACTCGATTGAGGTCTTGAAGCTGAAGTAAATAAATTACTAAGCATTGTCAAGGAATACAGAAATTTTTGTGAACTAAAATGTCATAGTTAATATTATAAGGCATTATATTCTTTCTGTAATCCATCACCTCAAAGCAAAACATTTCCGAATGAGATCTTTTTTTTTACAATTTGCATGGAAAAATCCTAAGCGCTCAAATGACATTTATTATCGAGGGGAAATAATTCATATCAGCAGAACAATTATAAAAGACATTATATAAATTGAATACAGGCACTTTATCTCGCTATTTCTTAAAAGCAAATTAGCTTTAGCGTCAAGACACGGAATGAATAAAAATGGCACCTTAGTCGACTCAAAGAGACGGAAAGAGCGTTTACTTAAATGTACGCCTATCCACAACAACCACGAGTAATAACTCACAATCTGCGAAGTGAAAATTACATAGAAAATGGTATTTGAGCTCATCGAACACCACACTTGAATTTTGTCATTAATGCAATGTTTAAAGAAAGCTATGCATTTCACATTTAGAGAAATAGTTATTTCAATGTTCCCCAGCCACTTTTGCGTTCCGAAGGCCTTCAAATGGAAATAAATATTTTGGAATTATTTACAGCGATGACCTTTAAGCTCACATTTCTAGACGAATTTCTCAAAACCAGAGAAAACTTGCAAGTGACGGTCCATCACATGATGACATAAAAACCCAAGATTAGAGAGCCAAGAAGTTTTAGTCGAGTGGCAAATGAAACCGTGCGCTACGGAAGAAGAAATTCACGGATCATTTCATCATTTTTCATTTCTTTTAAATCTTCCGTGTTACCCTTCATACAGACGGCTCCCGAAGATAATTAAAATCTTGCTAAGGTAAGCATATAGACGTAAAGGCATAATTAATAATTAAGGGATAATATATCTTTACTCTAAAAGACTAAGCCGCAACAACTTGAGAAAGAGCACCAGCATGGGTTGAATAAACAGGGTAAATCGAGTTACATTCCTCAATAATATCTTCGCACGTAACTCATGAGGAAATAAACTAAGCACACAAACAGCTCCAGTATAAGCAACAACTAACACACATGATAGCCACTCAAATTATTTTTACGTTAAAACTTCAGATACATAGGGAACAGCAGGCTGGGTAACGCAGCTACGAACCCACCACATGACAAAGGGTAATGGAAAACTTCGGAGAAATTGTACACCGAGCTATTGTACACGAAAATAAGGGTAACTGTTGGCATGCACAACAAGTGTTATAATTACGATAACGAAAAATAATGAACAACTATCATGCAAATAAAAAAGCTTTATTCAACCAAATGAAATGCAGACAAAAATATAACAAAATCAAAGGCATCAATTACACGCAGGACAACATTTAATGCAACATAGAACGGCAGTTACCGAAATCATGAAATCTATAAATCTTTAACTCTCAAGTGTTAAATGCTAGCCTGCTCTCAAGAATTCAAAGCATCAATTCAGAAATATATACACCGGTAAAATTAAAAAGGGCAAAGTTACGTCTTACAGAACATCCTGGGGGCAAAATAGAACAATAATATTGGCAATCACAGGGTCCATAGACTTAATTCTCATTTCATATGTAAACACAAGAGATGAAATTTTCAATCGGTTTTATTAACTGCCATTCCGGGTGCAATTGTTAAATATGCCAAATTCACAACATTGCCCAAAATCCACAATTACACATTAGTTTTACAAATGGTATACACTTTGAGAAATATGTACAGCTACATAAATAAAAATTCTTTTACACACAATAATAATGACTAATAATATAGGTAAAAAAAGAAGTATTGGATAGACTTAAAGATTACAGCCATAGCGAAAGGAAAGAAAAAAGGAGCAGGTATACACAATCCAAAACGAGTGCATCATAACAGTTCTATGAGAACATCAAGATGATATTCAAGGCCTAAGAGCTAAGGGTTCGCTTTCCTTTTCGACGCTAAGGGAGCTTTAATATTTCAAGCCTCTACTCAGTCTCGGTTCACGAAGACACGGGCATTACACGTTTAAGAAGCCAATCGTTAAAAGACGGGCGACTCGATAAACAGCGTACCGGATGCGCCTTCAGAGCCGATTCCGTGACATCTTATATAAGTTACTTCTGGAATAAACCGACCGCGGGAGAGACCTGTGAAGAGGAGGCACTTTAGGCGACACGATGACAACGCATCTGCCCTCCATTTCCTTCAGTAGCGAAGCCCAAAAATGGTCTAAAAATAATCGAAAGACGGCTGGAAAGCTCTCCCACGCCACCCTGGACCGACCGTTACGCCCTCTTCAAACAGCCTGCACTCTTTCGCGGGTGATCCACATTCAGACAGGCAACGAGTTTCATCTACACTCGTGACATGTTAGGCGCCACATTCAGAAGTATTTTTTTTCGAATCGCTCAGGGGACAATATTTTTCGTTTTTCTCTATAATTTAAAATTCAAAATGTAGATCGATGAATGTTTGAACCCCTTAAAATTGATTCATTATGGAGAATAAAGTACACCGTTTCACAGGTTTAAATACGGTAAACATTGTCGATAAAATGCAACCACATGGTGCAAATAAATCAGTTAAAATATATTTGTGGACCATTGCCCTTTTCTATTTTTTATACTCATAGTCGATTCGCAGCTTTTACATTTTTTCAATGCACATACCAAAGGTGCGAGCTTCGCAACAGTAATCGCAAAGACATCAGAGCTATGAGCTCCACAATCAAAAAGCACAATTACGGTTCTCGGTGTGCTTCAATAGACTATAATCTTTTTGCCTTCACATGTGGAAGAACTACCACCATAGTTTACGGCAGAATCCAAGTATACTTTGATTATGATCGTCGACTCCACTAAATATCTATCAAACACATTTCGTCACTGCATAGCATTTATGGACCTTACAAGCAACATAATTTCCTTCCATCTCCAAGACTCATTTCTCCCGTTGTTCAAATAGGTTAACGCGAATTTATGGTTACTATCTCACCGCACCTTAAGCCCCTATTGATTCGAAATATTCAAAACGAAACTTCAAAACAATTTTATTCAAATTTAATATTTTCACACAACAAAAATTTGACATTGATTATACGATATTAAAAAAGTACACTAATTCTGGGAATCTTATACTGTTTTCGTCAATCCTGAGTGATGAAAAGCAAACGTAATTTGGGTCACACAAATATAAGTCGTGAGGGACATTCACTTGTACGCATTCGAGAGAAACAGGGTCCGACTAAAACCCATCAGCGGAGCCCGGGGATAGAAAAGAAACGGAAAAAAGGATAGTAAGAGTGATAGAGGGAGGGTGAGACAGAGAGAGAGAGAGAGAGAGAGAGATAGCAAACAAGAGCGGCAGAGATGGATGAGTGCGAGCCTTTGAGAAAGTGCGATTAAGGAGGAGAGTTCAGCAACCTCTTGGAGACAGGCGCACGCCCCTTACACTTGATGCGGGCCGCACCACCAGAGAGCGCTCGTCCTCCGAGACACACTAGACCAACAATCGGAGGCTAGGAAAGTAGACTAAACGATTTGAATGCCATATTTTTTTGTTTGGCTTAGAAAGCATATAGAAATAGTAATTTAACAGTCACTTGGTCAAAGCTGCATCAAAGCCTAAACTCAATTGAACTTGGATCATTGACATATGATGATTTCAATGTTTTATAATACAATAGTGCTTCAGGTAATAAATATAAAAGTTTCCATTTAAAGCTTTTAGTTTGGCTCTATATTTATCTCTTCAATGCTATCATTAAAATACATCACAACTAGAAATGCAATGGCATTCACTCAAGTGAGATCAGAATATAATTGCATTTACACTAATGCAATTTATTCCTCATTTTGTTCGTTAAATTCACGTATCAGTCGTATATGTGCGCAAGTTTTGCTATTTCCCCTTCAAGTTACATATTCGGTTGGGATACAGCGCTGAAAAGGGGAGGCTGTGAAAGTTTATTCCGCGATTTGAGTGTCGTATCTTTTGTAGCAAAAGGCAAATAAAAATGATTATTTAACGGTTATTCGGTCAAACTTTTTGTTTAATTGCAATGAATTATTTCAAATCGTAAAATCAGCTAACCGATGTCCATTGTCAGCGCATTTTCTGAGCTAGTCAGGGTTTCGTTTGGAGCCGTTGCGCTCTGCCCAATGTCGCTGTCGCTAAGCAACCGATTCTCGCTCCCTCAGGATACTTCTATCATATAAGAGAGAAGCCAAGGGATACACGTAATTTTTTTTCTAAACAGAGTTACGTACATAAATTAGGTAAAGGTAACAAATGAAATTCAATAGATATTTATCAGTGCATTTCATTTTCCCTTCCATGTCAGCACAGAACAGAGACTTACTCGTATTCCTTGGCCACCAAGTTTTTTTTATATTTCTTTTATCAATTTCTATACCTAACTCTGTGAAATAAAAATCACTTGTAGTCATTAGCACCTGATGAGTAAACAGATACGCCCCTTGGTACACTTTACAATAAAGGCAGTTGGTCTTATAACCCTCATCACTGACGCTCATAACCACAAGTGTATAGCGTACTGATCTCCGAACACAAAGGTCGCTGGCACGAGGCCCGTCGAGGTAATAATTTTCCTTCTCTCATTATATATTTCAAAATATTTTTCAACGATCATGTCTTTTATTCAACAATTATCTTCCAAAGGAGACTTCGAGGCTAATAAGAGCTCTAATAAAAAGGAGTGGCAATCAGAAAATGAACTACAAAAGTAACAAGAGTAAAAATTCCGAGAACAAAAAATTCTATCCGCAACCACAACTAGATCGAAGTGAATATTGTCCATTACAGGATGACTTTAAAACCGTTTTACAACTAGGGCTTTTAGTTCCCCAAATATAACAAAAAGTTCTATTCCCCAAATATAACAAAAACTTCATGCCAAGATTAAGAGAATGGATCAATCATTCGAAGGACTGGATTTTAAGGAGGAATGAGGGAAATATATACATATTATTTGGGAATTGGCAAGTTTTACAGGCGAATGCTGATAATCGGGATTCCAAACAGGTGATGGTGTTAATGGGAAGCGTTGTTTTGATAACATAGGTTGTCATCATCTGCAGGAGAATGACAATTCTATCAGAGGATAATTGCAATACATGTCATTTACGTATTCTTTCCTTTACAATTTATCTCCTTAAATGTAACTGTTGCAAGAATTTCTGACTCCTGTTGAGAGGAACATGACTACACTTACTTACTAACTTGCTATTACGAAGCCAGATGAAATTCTCACATATTACAGAACCACAAAACATTCACTGACTTTGATGGAAACAAAAGGATCGAAATACTCAGAATACAGCTAACCTAGCTTTTCAGACTAGACTATAGATGCATTTCGATAGAAAACGCTGAAAGCAAGGAGCACAAGCAAACCAATCAAGCTAGAAGAGACAAGGTTAACCAGCTCAAACCCACGAAAATTAACATAAAAGCGAAGACATAAACACGCTCAAGGAAACATACTCGACATTGGAAAAATTATATAATATGGACAAGCATAAAGCAATACGCATCTGACACGATGCTCATCAACTATGCTAATGGAAGCGCGTAGCCCAAAACACGAAAGCATCCGATTTTCAAAACTAATAGTTTCCATTAAATCACAAAATTACAAAAGACACTTCTTCAATTGGATGCAAAAATAAACATCGGCCTAATGAAGCTTAACAAAGTGAAGCTCATTCAAAAAGGAACGGTCAATTTAACAATTAATTGGATTTCAATGAATCTGTAACCTATAAGAGAAATATGAGAGAGAAAAACACATTTGACACACAATGCCTTGTGCTTTAAATGCATTTCTTCCACCACTGCAGTTCTACTTATAACCTGTCTTGCCCACGCTAATTATTTCAGTAATTCATTTGCTCCACGAAAAAAATTTTAAAATCGAAGCTTTCATTTTAAAACGTGGTCAATTTAGGAAGGTGGGAAAGATATTTCGAACAAAAAAGACAGAACTAATTGCGAACACACGATTACCTAGGCAATACAGAATAAAAAAGGAAAGCGATAAACAACACACATCGGACACCGAAATGCCTTTTATTTCAAACGCATCACTTATACCCACGAAGTTTTCTGACCTAGCTATCTCACCAACGCGTTTAACATTTACGTCATTATCTAAACTTACTGGCAATATTCCACAAACACATTTAACCACACCAACGCTACCGATGCATTTTGTATTACCGTAGGGTCATTGATACACATACATCGATTATACCTGACGAATAATCAAAATGAACTGAAACCGGTCGTGTGAATAAAAGCGTTAGAGGAAAATTGCCACTAAGTTTTAGTTTCCATAATGTTACAATTACACCAAAATAAGCCTATTTGATATGCGACATGATGTGGTGGAAGTTCTTAACATTAGTTAAATGAGACAGTGCGATATTTCCGCAGAGCTTATGTGAACGCGACGCTTTTCTTTTTCACAGCAATGCACTTCATAATGTATTTGTACAACGAAACGCGTCGCGTTCAAATACATCTAGTTTCAATATTGCCAAGTCACATTTAACTAAGAATAAGCCTGAATCTACTATTTATATTTACATTATTCATCTAAGGCACGGAAAAAATCAACATACCGAGGCTTAAATACGTCAGGCTTAATTTTCGATGGCGAATGTATAACAATTGAAAAAGAAATAAGATAGAAAGAGAGAGAAAAACAACACACATTGGACAGAGAACGTCTTTTTGTTTGACATATGCATCTCTTCTACCTTCGCAGTGCTTGCAGTGGGCCGCCTGACCCTGGGCCTCTGCCGCGCCTCCGGGTGCGGCGACGGCTGCTACCTGCGGCGCCGAAGAGGCCGTCAGGGGCGGGGTGAGCAGAGCTATCGGCTGCTGGGGAGGAACGACGACCGCCCCTTGAGCAGGAGGCTGAGGAGCTACCGGGAGGACGGCGCGAGGAGGGACGCTGGTGGTAGTGGTGGGCGGCTTGCCTCTGGCGTTGCTGGTCGTGCCGGCAGCCGCTGTGCTCACGGGCATCTTTCCTGGCTGATGTGGAAGACCGCGCCGCTACGGTCACTGATCCCCCATGGCCGGGGAGGGGAGGCGTCGAGGCTCCCGGCCGGCGCGCGCCCGTCGCCCGCCAAAGGCCCGCCCCACCCGCGATCGATCACCACTCTCTCTCCTTCCTTCTTCAGCGGGACTCCCTTCTCGCCGGCAAACGCGAGCCGATCACCCGGTGACGGTAAAGCACGTTCCCCGCCGCCCGAATAGCACCACGGGAATCCCGGGAGGGATGGAGTTGGAAACGATTAAGAGGCGTGCGCGAGGTCCCTACGAGATAGGCGAACGTGAAAAAGATGAAGAGAAATCTCCAACAATCATTTAACGCTATAAAAATTCACCTAGACCATAACAATGGGGTCAATGGTCCATTAAAATGATCGTCAGATAAACGATGGCACCAACAACACGTCCTTATATACGAAGAAGCCTCGCAGTCAAACTAACGTGACAACTGCCAACCATGTACACTTCCACCTGATCCAGCTACAACAGATCACAATGTAATCAAATGAACTGCGGAATAACTGCGATACATCACTGCCTTTCCGGAGTTATCTACAATATTATGCTACCAAAATCTTAGCACATAGGGAAACGAAAATCACAAGGCATCCCAACTAGCACGTGCGGGAAAATTCGAGCGCACCTTTCAAACACGCAGACCACTCACGACACAGGAAAAACTCTCAATTTGAAAGTGCACACTCATCAGTCCACTATACGTGATAAATGCTTCCCTTATTCACATAATTTACTTGTAGACTATACGTAATCAACCACGCTAATCTTCAGTGCCCTTTCATTGAAGGATCACACGTCAGATCCTTCAAAAAAGTCCAGGTAAAGGATTTGGTCCAACCTTCCCCACCACCAGTCACATTCTCACAGCCCCCCGCCCGGTTCCCACGGCAAAGGGATACGGGCGGGGCGAACCAATGGACGGACAAGTAGGAAGACCACGACGACACAGAGGAAAACACTCTCTCCAATGACGGACACCTCGCCGGCTGTCACCCGCTGCCTCAAGCACGGCAATTAACAACGCTGCCCAGCCCTGAGGCACGGTTCCTCCAAGACAGTACAGCAACCACGAATACAGGCAAGGGAGTACAAGGGCACTCACTCGTAGAGGAAGAAAGAGCAATGTCCATTAAAGCACACACAACCAGCTGATGATCGTATCCAGACAGCCAGGAGATATGTACGAAAACTCTAATCCGAACGACTAATAATCACAAAACATCCTGCAGCCTCGCGAAAAAGTGTAGAAGAAATGCAGCAAAAGACACGAGCACCAAAATTTCTCCGAAAAATTATACGTCGAGGATATCACTCTAGGGTTTGAAACGCTCAAATCAGCAGCATTTCTCTTCAGAAACAAGCAACACCACGTACAAATCGGCAGTCTTTTTTTTTCTTGTAACTCCTAACCCTCGACAGAGGCAGTTTTCAGCCGAACTTCGGGGATTTCCCCAGATTCCCAGAGCTTCACCAGTCGGGTAGATATCGTGAGAGTCGTGCTTTGTGGTTACGTATATCCCGCGGTCCAGGAAGTTCACGTGACAGGAGTCATTTCGATTTCGCCGATCGGCGTGTTCCCCGTCTATCTCGTCCGTCTGCGACCGGCATTGACTCACGGGCCAGACTTCGGGGGGGCAGCAAAACCTGGACGGGAGAAGATGCGGCCACGCCAACACCCTCTGGCAGAAGCGCCGCGAAGCAGAGGCACGAGAGAGCCGGGGAATAGTTCTAGGGATGAGGAGGAGGAGATGTAGAGGGAGTAGGAAGGGAGGGAGACTTTAAAACAAGGAGAAAAAGATGAAGATTGGAAGGGAGGGAGGCTGGTTCAAACTGTCCCAGTGGGGCGGATTACTCAGCCGAACCACGGCGAAGGAAGTGTGCCAGGAAGGTGGGCGTCGAGAAAGGGTTGCGGGCGGGGGAGGGCTGGGAAGAAATGCTCGGAGGTGGGATGAAGGCGATTAGCGGGAGAAAGAGAGAGGCGCTAAAGACGCGGGCAGGAATTTGGGCCCCGAGGGAGATGTCCGGGCGGTGATTACGGTAACGCGACAAAACAAAAGACAGACCTCCTGAGCATAACACCAGTTACGACAAAGGGGCACAAGGGTCGACCGATTGACTGAAAATATCTAGCCTCTAACAAACGAAGGAAAATCAAAACTTAAAATGAAACCTCGCGCTGAAACTCACTTCGCTCAATCCCACACTGTCAAGTAGCAAACTTCTACGAGCATTTCAACAAGACCGACTAATTGAAAATATCTAACCTCTATAAAACGGAGAACGGTCAAAACTGGAAATGGAAACTCAATTCGCTCAAGCCAACACACTCTCGTAGCAAACACCTACGAGTGTTCTGAAAAACCACTATAAAACGCTTGATGTATTCGATCCAAAATTACCTGAATAAATGCCTCGTTTATCTAAGTACCTCTTCCTTTCGAAAAAAATGACTTTTAAAGAGTCGCAGCAAGAATTTTCAGAGAACAAACGAAAATGGAAGGGATCTAACACGGGAAAGTAACAACAATTGTTTGTACAGGATAAAGCATAAGCCCAGAATCGATATATTGCCCAAATTAAAGCGGTGCCGAGTGATCTGGGAACGCTTCCGGACGAATCTTAAGTAGGTATAGGGAGTTACTACCTTAAACTAGGAGTAATACGGCAGACAAAGGGAAGGAAGGACAAAGAACAAAAATAAAATTATTTAAGGAAATTCTTCAACTAAAACCATGAAATTTCCTAATGGGGAAGGATGTGCTATGCACCAAAATAAAGGCTGATCACTAGGACGAAAGAGCACCTAATTCAAGCCCACCAAATTTTCCTGAAAGAAACTTTCTATGGAACGCACAAAATCAACCAAAATTCAACTGAATGCATACAAAAAAAAGCTAGCACCCCGCATGGTATAACAAGAAAACAGGAACGGAAAATACACGAAACTTAGCCCAAATAAAAAGCAACTGCACCAAAGTTTCTAGAGAGTTATTTAGATTATTCGGAAAGTTCTCGATTCGTTAATTCGTAATATGTACGAGGAATTCTAAGATACAACCGTAAAATCACATCAAAAACACAGTCAATACATTTTTAAATACGTCAACGTTAAGAGAATGAAAATACTATCGACTGTTATGACACTAAAGTTACCTAGTCCATGAAGAAAAACACACAATAGGAATAATATAAGGGAGCAATCAAAAATATTCCCCGCACAAAAAAGGAGTTTCTATAGAGAAAGTAACTTCTGGGGGATCCTTTCGGAAGTAGATGCGTACAAAAGGAGAAAATCTACAAAAGGATGAGGGAGGAAAAGATTCGCGATGGACCCAGAAAAGAAGAATGAGTCAATCCCGAAATGCAAGAGCGAGCGAACGGCGTCACGAATCGCGTGCGTATGTGGTGATGGGAGGGTGGGAATAAGAATTTCCCCCGAACGGGAGCTAGCCAAAACTGGACAAGTGACGTTTTCGCTGGGGAAAAGGGCGCTCTCTGAATGGAGAAACGCCGGAGGAAGGAAGGAAGTGTTTGAACAGCGCTCCGCGGGAAAGAAGGGGTGGGGAGGGAGAGCGAGACGGGGAATAAACAAATGGGCGGCCTGCGGCGGCGGAGGAAGAGCAACCGGCCTGCGGACCAGGCACAAGGATGGATGGATGGATGCTCCGACCCGCGGAGAGGAAGGGCACGCGGCCGATATCTGAATGAAAAAGAGGGGAAAACGGGGTCGCAGAAGGAGATGGGGTGGGGATGGGGACGATGGAGGTCGAGGGTATCCGCGGAAAATTCAAGAGGATATCCGCACCTCAACCCCCAAAGGCGCCTGGAAAATCTCGCGACAGCTTCAAAGTTATCGTCGGCTACTCAACCTTAATCACTTAATGGTTAGCACTCAATCAAATACGAATAAATAAAAAAGGCGACCACAAAGGTCACTTTTACAAGATCTGGGCAAAAAACTGACACCAAATAAAATTACGCATCAAATCGCTAGCGAATGCAATAAGAATAACAAACGTGAATTTAAAAAGCGACCACAGAAGTCATAATTAACAAAAGATGATAAAAACCGACACGAAATAAAAATTTAGTCGAGTTTAGATTCAATGTCATAGAGCGAAGTGGAAGCGATATTATCAAATAAAATTGAGTTAAGTCACAATTGCCGTAACTCAGATGCTACCAATTCAGAATAGCAGATAATCAAAATAAAAGTATGAATAAAAATTTAGCCCGAAGATTCCCTCGCTATTTTCAGAACGTGAGGTGAGAGAGAGATCTCGACTTCTCGACTAAAACTAAAAGTATACAAATACACGCGGTAGCCAATAAAAATGGATCCAGAAGTCGCCGAAAGGTTAACCAACCACTCCTACTGTTTTAGAGATGGTAAATTATTGTCTAAATTATTTCGTTAGCTCGATGTAGAATTCAAGAATACAAACGTAAAATCTCGTCAAAAACAGGCAAATTTTCCAATCCTTCAGCACGAAGAAAATGAAAATCACTCGAGCGAGATAACACTAAATTTGCCTAGTCTACCCAGAAATCTCAGAAACAAAGGCAGGAATAAACAAAACTAAACACGTAACAGAAACCATCATAACATTTCACCAGCATTGAACTACGTTGAAACTAAACTTACTTCTCAATCCTAATGCATGAATAGGACGATCAACTTTAGAGGCAATACGGAAGCACAGCGTTAGTGCTTTCGATATAGATACCTCACATAAATACGTCTCCAGCTATATCAGTTGATAATTACCAATTTAAAGGGAATCGAAATGTTCTCCGATTTATTATACTCGGCACGCAGAAAAATTAATATTCGATCGAATGAAATGAATAAGTAGTCATCTCGCGAATGACGGCGTCCTCCGCTGATATCGTCTAAAATTATAGCAGTCGACAAACTACAAACTCAATCCAAAAGCCGTCGTAACACTTATCAATCCTAATACAAGAATAGGAAGAGAAAATATCGACAGAATTAGGACGAAAACTTTTCTTCTAATAGGTATCAATGCAACGAATGCGAACGTCTTAAAACAGCTCAACTAATCAACTACTGTCTAAATTAAAACGCCGTCGAAACGCCAACACACAATACCAAGAAAGGGACATAGGGGTGGGTACACTCAAGCGAATTGTTCTTCACTGAAGTTCGTCTTATCTTCGAAGAATTCTCAGAAATAAACGTACAGCACGGTCACAATGCTTATTTTTTTTAGAGAATTTAATCGCAACCTACTCGGCTCTTTCGTTAATTTTCGAATCGGTAAATAAAATCATTAAATCATTCGTATCTTCTCATATTATGAGGGGTAAAAGATAGAAATGGCTGTTATCCTAGATTCAACTTAAAACATTCTCGGAGATTTTCATTGGACAACAGCCTCTTCACGATTAAATCAATTGTCACATTTTAAAAACGCAGTCGTCAAAATAGGATATTAAACTTAAACGAAATCCAATTTCTCGTTAAAATTAACAGCCTCCCAATTAAGACAAAGTGAAAAACTACCTAATGAGTGCAAGGTTGACCTATGCCAAATAATTTTTAAGAAACGCGACGGAGCCCGAAAACACTTAAATAAATTACGTTCAGGTGCCTCAGAGAAAAGGAAAATCGGCAGTTTTTCAAAAGCTGCAAGGTGCTAAGAAGGAGGGCGGCACGGTCGTCACCGGACACAAAAAATCCAGGCCTTCTGCCATGAACACAAATTTATACAGGAGGAGGGAGAAGTCGAACAAGTGAGGGTTCACAATAATAGCCGAAGGACAACAAACAAAGGCTCAATCACGCCATCAGCCGCCCGGAGGCGGAGCCAAATATTACGCGCTGGGTATCTTGGTCATGCATTCAGATTCGCGGTTATGCGAAGATGCGAAGACGATTCGCGGTAAAGTGATGGGCATAAAATTCAGGGATATAAGAGGGATTCACAGAACAAACCTTGGGGGTTAACAGCGGCCGTTGGGGATTTTGACGCTCCTCGATTAAAGATAAAATAGGGGAAGAGCAACTAAAACAGAAGAATATGCCGACATACGATGCTCAGAAATGAAATCGAATGCCTCGTTAAAATTATATCCCTTCAAGACCACAAAAAAAGCTATACAATGAAGTGAAGTTTGACTCACGCCAACATAATTCAAGCAATGGTGACGGATCCCAATAATGCGTAAATGACTGTAAAGGTCATGTCACCAATGAAGAACGACGAGGACGAAAACCCGAGAGATGATAACCATCAACTTCACCACAATGCGAAAGTTTCCACAAAAACTATGCATGGATAAGTATAAGGACGGTAGAGCGGAGATTCGAAGGACTTTCTCTGTATGAATGCGGGCGCTTGGAAAACCCTGAAGGTGAGATATGTATGAAGGGGGAAGTGGAAAACTGGAGGAAGGTCACCAAATCCTCACACAATCAGACACAGTATTTCTGCTCTCGCGGCCTCAGCAGCGGGCAAATGCCTCGTCGGGAGGGGGCGGTGGCAAAGTGCCCACGCGAGAGCGCTTGCGAATCAAGGCGAGAAGGGATTGGGGGGGGGTGATTTCAATGGCGCGGGACTCGGAGAAGAGGAGGCCGTCAAAACCTTCCAGATGGTACCACAAAGCAGGAGAAGACGACGAAGAAGTTGAGGTCCTTCCGGTGAAAGCTGCCCGTGGCCTTTTCGTAGACTTCACACCCTCTGCACGCTGGATGCTCCCGACTCCACGGCACACGAGCGAAAAATAACAATGCACAGTGGAAAGACGTAGAGGCGAAGAAAAAGGAGACAATCGCGAACGTTCGGAAGATTTCCCCGCAGATTAAAGGGGTCGTATAAGGACGATATGCGTAAAAAAAAACAAATTCGTTTCGGGGAGAAGTTTCGTTCGCAAAATTCGCGGACTCTCGCCCAGGCTCGACTGAGCCACCTCACTCACGTCTTAGCCTCCGGCGGGGATGACAACGCTCAGTCCGCGGCGGCGGATCCAACAACCATTGCCAAAGGGGAGGCAGGGTCTCGCACGGGAACGAAAAGGCTCAACTGATTCACCAGAGAAAGGCGTACGAGACTCCCTCCGTGACGTGATTTCCGGAATCCACAAAGATGAACTGCGTACTAAGTGGCCCCCGCAGTTGAGCACACTGGGAAAGATAATCGGGTATAAGAAACTGAAACACAAAGCAAGACTCTCACTTAACTTCAACAAGAACCTCTGGCGAAGTTCCGGGAAAAATTAAATAACGATAATATAAAACATTAGCGCGGCTATTCCGAACATATGGACGCAGAAAACTATCTTAAACTATTGGCAGTGAAGAAACGAAAAAAAAAACACAAAAAGAAAAATAAAACACGGTAGATTTATAAAAAAAAGATCGTTGCACACGCAATAAATAAAAATACGAGCGACGAAAACAGTGGATGCAACTAAAACAAAGACGATGATAACCTATCGATGAGTTAAACCAGAATGACACAAGGACAAGCACAACAAAACATAAGAAGTGCTCGAGTTCGAAGACGCAAAATCGGTGGTCCAAAAAGAGAGGTCGCGAGACAGCACTTGACGGGCGGTTCGCAGTTCGAAGTTCGGAAGGTCAAAGAGGGGAAGAGAGAGATGCGAGTTATACGGTGTCGTTCGAAGCGCGGGTCTACACACTAATATCTCGGCACGAGTCGGGAGGGGTTGCTGCGGAAAGAGGGGAGGGCGTCTCGCCAACCTTCCCTCCGTCCCCCTCCCACTCCGCAGCCTCCACACAAACTTACCCCCACCCTCCTCCACTCCACACTCGCTAACTGCCAAGCCAGCAAAAACCCATTCCACCCACTCAACAATAACCTCAACCCTTGCTAGGTTTTCGCAAGTTTTTCACACCCTCTTCTTGCGTGGGTATTTCCCTGCGGTGGGATTTCACCGAAAAGAATGCTTCAAACAAAGCTCTAATCTGAAATATGATTTTGTTCTTTCAAGGCGAATGATACTGGTGAAATCTTCTTCACGACAATCAAGTTTTTATAGCAGATTAACCCTTTGACAGTTAGCCTAATCAACCAAGACGGTTGATTTGGCTAACCGCGTTCCAGCGACTCTTATCAGGCTAATCAGAGATCAAAATGAACAGTCGAATTGACCGATTTTGGCCGAACAAATCTATAGTCACCTAGATGGAGGAAATCCTGCAAGTCATTGGTATTCGCCTGATTAAGAAGTATAATATTTTATAGGTATTTCTACCTCGCGGCCAACCTGCACCAATGGAAATGCAATCCTACGATTTGTACGAAGCAAATATTAATATCTTGTATCATATGAGGCATTTTATGGTGGAGGTTCTTAATATTAGTAAAATTAGACATTGCATTAACTCAGAGGAAATATTACAATGTCTTATTTAATAAGTATTAATACGAAAGAAAGCCATGAAACCCCTGCAACTATGGTAAGTATAGGTATGCATGACACCAGTGGTTTCTATGCATCCATTTGGGGCACAGGCCTTCGAAAAAAAAACATGAACATGATTATTTTATTTCACTAAAATGGTTTCGCTGACAAGTCGACAACATCAGGTGAGCAATTTGCACATCAAATTTAAGTTGAAAAAGGTAGATTTTAACAAAGAAAATTACTATGACGATAAGTTTACTCTTATTGTACTGTCCAAAATCGATATTTCGTCATTGAAATATCTAAACTCGAGGCTCCAAGAGCTGCTCTGTGTAAACGTAATGAGAACTTGGGTACTCTTCCTCAGTTAGACCTAGAAGTGGGAGGTGAACATCACAGTCTATTTTTTTATTTTTCAATACGTCTCGGTATCGAAAATGAAAAAATCTGAGGAACGAGTCCATTGAATTAATTAAAAATAACGACTTATTCTTTGAAAAAATTTCCATTACTTCAACACGGGAAACAGCATTTCCCAGCTTCACAACCAATTAAATGCAGTAAGATAAAAATCAAGTTGGTCCAGCTAAGAATCTATATTTGATTTGCGTGATAACTTGACTTTCTTAAGGCTTAGTCTGTTCCCCCAACCAACTCTTTCCGCGCGCGGCTCTTTGCCTCATGTTTAGATAAGCTTTATATCTCGAACCTTACAGCTGTGAATGGCTCGTCCATAAATAACGCGAGGCGATGAAAAGCGAAGGGGGTTGTTGGAGAGTCGTGGAACATCATGTACCGTTTGGGTTGTTCTACTGGTGATTCACCTTTATTTGTACCATCCACTTTAAATTAATGTTTCTCGGATTCTGTTCCTGTCTGATTTAATAGCCCTTTGTTTCTGATAATACTTGATCCACTCATCATATGATTCACGAACAATTTCATCCTACATTCTATTTCCAAATCAATATCATTTGCTATCTCGTACGTTAGTCTCACACATCATAATGCAATAGTTAAATAAATTATCATGTAATCCATTTCCGTGAGAGCTAATTCAATTATCTCTAAATACAGTGAGTCCTCGTTCTACGTCACCCCGTTTAACGTCATTTCGCGATAACGTCACGAAAATTTTGAGACCGTCATTCATTTATCGCACCTTCGCTTCGCGATAACGTCACGTCTTTTAAATTTCGCGCGAGAAAAAAAACGCGAAGCGGCAGGCGTTGAAGGTTGTTCGTTTTGTGGGCGGTAATATAGTCAGTCTAAACGAAGTGTAAAACGGTGTGTTTATTGTTAATTGCGATTACGGTTTTAGCAAATTTTCTGCAAAATGAATTCTTAGGTAGGTGCGCAAGGTTTTACTTGACATGGTTTTCAGGAACCTAAAAAGTGATTTCAAGGAATTTTTCCGTGTAGAACTCGGAGTTTTTGTTGTCACTTTTTTCGCCGTGTTCACAGTAATTTTGGTTCCTGTAACTGCGACGATGTTTCAGCGATGATGATGCCCAGGCGACGCTCGCCCGGGAGACCACCATAGCGAAGCCGAAAAGCAAATGCGGGAAGATACAAAAATGGAGAAGGATTTACGTTTGTGCTGCTATTGTCGTCGATGAAGACAGGAACTCGTAGTTATGCCATAGCTTGGCATTCCCATCGTAAAAAATGCTCCAGATATGATACGCTAAAATTTTTTCGCGTAGGAATTGTGAGGTCTAGGAGCCGATATTCACTTTTTAAATTGTTTCTTATGGGATATTATGTTTCGATTAACGTCATTTCGTTTATCGTCACATTTTTCAGGAACGGTAAGTGACGTTAAACGAGGACTCACTGCATGTTATTACGGAGGCTTCCGCGGTGAGTTGATTGGTTTACACCGCGTTTGGACCCGAAGACGGGAGCTGGAACGCGCCCGAAACTGTCGTCCGCAAAACATGAATCAACGCGGTGTAAACCCGGAAAACCATCACCTATCTCTAAATATGATTGCGATGCAAAGTAATAGCAAAAAACGCTCTGATTTCCGTAAAAGATTCATTGACACCTCCAAAACATTTTAAAGCCATCTGCATCAATCCCTTCGACGGTTATTATCTATCTTCATATTGAGCATATCGTGAAGAAAAGTGACTAAATGCGTTGAAGCAACGAGATAAACTTGGTAAACTGCCACTGGATTGATAAATTTCACGACCATGGTTCCGTGGAACAGTCCACATCGTCAGGAGAATTTGTAAAACTCATTTAGTTTGACTACCAAAGCCAAGGAGGAAAGACAGTAGGGGAAGTGGAGCAGAAGGATTCTACAGGCTGATTGGTTGGGAGCGCGGGAATAAATATTATATCCATATTATGCATGCAGCATAAACCTTGAGCGTAAATTCCCACGCCATCTCCAAGTTTAAGAATAATTTATTCAACTTGTATTGAAAAATCTTTAAACCTTTACTATTAAACACTAAACTAAAATTAAAAACAAAATTCTTAATTAATTTATTATTTAGCATTTGTTTTTTGTAATAATTTCTTTTAACCTTTTGGTAATCATTTCAAAACTTTTCTAGTTTTCAACATTTTGATGTGTATAACACGATGTGGCCGAGTAGGCATTCGTGCAATCGCAGACGTCTTTGAGTAGTCCCTTGTATTCTCGTCTGATGGTGCGTGCCTAAACTTGGGCGGCCAATCTACTCAGCCCCGCTTTTGTTTGGATTATTATTCGCCTTTGCCTATTCATAGCGTTCTTACACAACTTCACCCATATACTGCTTTCTTTGATATCATTTTATTTCTCCTTTCGTCACATGGACAACCAAAATGCTCAAAGAAGAACAGAGCGACGTTCACAAATATTGAACGAATAAAACTACTGTAGTCGGTTTTGAATCAGTAAATTAAAAATTTCTATCAAAGTTTAAAGCAAACTCCCAAGTTTAAAGTCTCTCAAGTCATGTTCAAATTAAATCTTTGACTACACTTCAACGATTAATTTTAATCTGTCATAATAATTCAAATCATTTAATTCCAACAATGCACCCTATATATTCTTTCCCTCCGTTTCCGCCTCAACAAACTCCGCCAACCCTCGGAGCCGACGACGCGGGCAGCGGCCAGGCGAGATTTTTAGAACGGCACGCGAAATGTGTACACGCCAAAGACTGAGACAGGAGTGATGAAGGCGGGGAAGGGGGGGAGGAAGCATGAGGAAGGGGAAAGCAGAGACCAAGGGGGGAACATATGTACCTAGAGGCGGCACCAGTCCGCACCGTTAAAGCTTGATTTTTGTCGCCTTTTTTGAGCGCATTTTTAATCGATTTTCAAAAACGTACACAGCGCGGCCATTTGTTCAGATCAATCCATTTATTCTCAATGTTTATTAAATTTATATTTAAAATCGCGAAGAATAACATTGAAAAGTTGTGAAAATGAATTTGTCAGCTATTTTCCACGTAAAACTCTGATAACTCTAGAATTCAGCAACGCGAGCATTGACTTTTGAAAGTTCCCTTGAAAAATTATCTCGCTACGACTAGTCATAGAAGAGTCAGAGAAGGACTTGAAGAAGACTCCTGTAAATATAGGTGGGATAATGGACTTATATCGGCTGAATATTAGCCAGAAAAAAATTAAGATATTAGCTTCCAGCAGAAGAGAAGAAGTTAAGACTATAACAATAAAACAAGAAAACATGAAACTGGAAGTAGTGGATGAATAATAATCAGCAAATAGCTCAGCAAATATAATAAAAATAGCAAAATAAATAATAATAAAATAAATTAAGCAAAAATAAATAATCAGCAAAATAGCTCAGGCGAAGAGAGCATTTCCCAAAAAGAAAGATCTACTTACCGCAGGAGATGTAAGCATACACGAAAAAATTTAACATAATTTACATTTCGAACATGCTTTGAATTAGGGTATGCACAATGACAGCAGCGGATAACACAAGGGTAGAGGCTTTCGAAATGTGGCGCTAAAGAAGAATGATGAGGAACAAACGGATCGACGGAGTAAGTAATGAGGAAGTCCCTAGAGGAGTGGGAGAGCAGAGAAGAACTTTGATAAGAAGAGGTAACAACCTAATGGGTTATATCTTCAGACATGGCGGTCTGATGAAAACAATCGCCGAGGGACAACTGGATGGCAAGAACGGAAAAGGTGAAGAAGAATGTGGAAGAGAAAAGTATTCAAGAGTGCAAAATATATCAGAGAGGAGAAGTTGTGAAAAACTGTATAAAACGAATTAGGATCGCTGGCCAGTAAGGGTGTCGTGAGGAACAGTATGGAAAAGTTATGAATGTGGTAAATGACACCATCTCGACTATATTTGCCAGTTAACAGCCCTAATTATAGTTTATTTCTCTGTTTCATTCGGATCGCTCTGTCAGCGACGCGAGTGGTGACATTTTGCAAACACATTAAAATGAGCGGTGCGTGACAATAACCAGATGTAAAACCGAACATAATTTCACGGTCGGAATCTAACGATTTCCTGCTTTCAGCATTAAGCTGTTGCCCACAATCAACATATTTTACAAACTTAAGAGCTTCAACTATCGCGAAAATGGCTAACTTTTGATGAATAAACGCTAATCGCTAACACGTAACCCATATGGCCGATTAAACGGCGCTGGTGCTGCCTCCATCGGGGGCTTTTACTCGGGAATAGTATTATTCGTGGTAGAGGCAATGGTATGAGACGATGGAAAAGGGGGCGAGGGAGAACAAAGAAATGAGACATTTTTCGAGGAAAGTGAGGAAAAAAGCTCTCACACTCGTAATAAAATGAAAAACAAAACTCCTCAAACCCGGCGCTAAAGAATGCCTCATGGGAAAAAAACGTTCTCCAAACACGTGTAAAGCCGTCGGGAGGCTGTTTACACTACCACGACATCAGAGTGGGGGGGAGGAAATATACGGGGGGGATTTGGGTGGGCAATCAAAAAGGGTTTCCGATTAGTCGGTTCTTTGGGACCTAAAACTATTTACAATTTGGTCAAATGAAATAAAGCTGAGCCAAACGCTTCGCAGAATCCGCACGAGGAAGGGAATAAAACATCCCATCGGACTATTTCACTAAGGTTATTCCTTTGACCGTCAACATCCCCTTCAATTCATCCAATTGGCTGAGATGCTAACCTTGAAGTCCGGCTTGTGGCAATAACACTCATCCTATTCTTAGAGAACATACACTGTCGAGTATTTCGGGGAGTATACTTTGCGACCTTCAGTGATTTATTTTTCCCAGCACAACAATCACAGCCGCATTACTTTGAAGTTTTACAGGAGGGCTGGCAAAGTTTCAGGTTAGATTACGGCAGGAAACGGAATTGACGATCGATGTTATGAAAAAAAACTTCGAATATCATTCGAACATGAGCAGTTAATTCGAAATAAAAAATGCGGTTGAATGTTATGTGGTGGAGTGTGGTTAAAAGTGAAATTAAAAATTACAAAAATAGGCTACTCAGTACTTTGAATAGGAATGCGGTAAAGAAAAAGATTTAGTGTGTTATTCCTAGGATATAAAAATTTAGAAACAAAGCGAAATATTATTTTTATTTAACACTGGCACCTGCTGACAAGCTGCATTTGCAGCTTAGGTAGACAAAACTGGATATATTCTTGGCTTCTAAGATCGTTTTATACCTTTTATAATAAATACATTAAATTTAATTGCACAAGTATAGGTTTTCAAATTACTATAAAGGGAAAATGTATAATTTACTCCAATATGCAAAAATTAACTGGAAAAATAGAAGCTTATAATAGGACCGCAAAAAAACTATTCCGTGATACCATAGAGTAAGTACATATACTCTATGGTAATACACGACCTAGGTTTTAACGATTCCATTCCATTCCACAACGAGGTAGTGTGTTGAAAAAGTTGATTTTCCAATGAAGTACGATGAAGATGAAGTACCACTATGAAGTAGAAGACAGCTTGTATATTTGAGGCCCAGCAAAAAAGTTACCATTGAACTATGATCACCATACCATATCTAAGAACCTCTTTTTTTGGCCAAGGAATAAAATGAAGACGAAGATTGGTGTAACTAACCAATTAGTGGGAAGTTTGGCCATTTAAACCAAAATTGAATTTATTTTATACATATAAATAACAATATTTATTTCCTAAGGAATAAAAAAGGGATAACTTTCAACCATTATCTAGAAATTCTTCTCCGTGCGCCATATTCCACATCACAATACAGAGCGAAGGAAGGCGCAAAGGTCAAGGATGAAAACACATTATCCAATGGAACTATTTGGGAGAGATAATAATAATTTGGGGGGAACGCGTGCAACGTTCGGGGTTTCCCGAATGCACCCTCATACGATTAATTGGCGTCCATGCGTTTCCAGATCCGCCGGCAACATTAAAGTCAATTAGAGAAAAAGCGACGGCCGAAAATATCACGCGAGGGAGTGGAGGAGGCTGATCTCCACGTCGACCAACAGGGACCTTTTGACTTTTTCCAGTCGTCTTGGAGACGTCCGGAATAGAGTGGGCGCGGCTTTAAGTGCTTCTTCTTCCAGATGTCTGAAATAGTGGCGCGGAGGGTGTGATGGAGGGCCGCAATCGTGGGCAACACAGCATCACATCCGAAAGGATTCGTCACTTCCATGCGCCTAAACGCTCACTGACAGTTTCCCTAAGGCACATGCATCGGCAAAATAAAATTAAATTTATCCTCCTCAGACCCAGGGAAAAACCTCTGTATTAACAAATAAAATTGTTTCCATCGGCACTCAGCGGAATTTTTCCACTACGGAGACTGAATACATTAAACGCAGTAAATTCATCTTATCAATACTGGATCCTACCGGAATACTGGTTCAATACTGGATCAGGTACAAAAATAACCTTGGTGTTATAATTGATCATTTCAAATTTCCCCTCCACATTGAAAAAATTAATAAAAAATTACGAATTTTAGCTTATCAAATATTTAAGTTAAAAGACATAGTACCTATTGTCTTAAAATTAATGATATATTTTGCAATGGTGGAGAAAATATTAAGATATGGAATCACTGTCTGGGGAATGGCGTCAAATACTCTGTTAAACACAATTGCAAAGAACCAAAAGAGAATATTGAAGTTAATTGATACAGATGGTTTCAACTATTGTTGTAATTCTGACCATAAATCACTGTGTACTAAATATAATATATTAACTTATATTAACTGTGAATAAAATGCTGACTTGGCTCATTACTACAGAGAACTATTTCAAAAAAGAACACAAAATCAAATGTAGTAATACACATTCTATGAATAAACGTGACAGTCCTTCGTTGAAAATGTATCTTTACAATAACATGTACGGTAAAAGGCAGCTGAAGTATGATGTACCTCATACCTTCAATTGTATGCCATAGGCTCTATGTAATCTAAAATCCTTGGCCGACATTAAAAGAAAAGTAAAAGAATGAAACTGTACACTTGTAATTTCCTTAATTTAATCGGAAATGTACAAATTATTTTAAATTCTCATATTTGTGTTTCACAGCTCCTAAAGCTTTTTGTACCATGTTATTGTTTTTTTTGTACATGAAGTTGTAACTAGTAATGTAATATAAATTCTTTGCTAAATGGAACCTTCTGACTTTATTTTAAATTATTATTTTAAATTTTTATTTTTTATTTTATTATTAAAATTTAATTTTTTTCCTCCGAAATTATGTCAAATTTGTTATAAACCTTCAATAGGGTTTCCTATTATTTTTTTATTGCCTTAATCGAAAGATTATTACTCCTGGAGTACGTATATCACGCTTTTAGATTTTTAAATGACGATGTATATTTTTCGCGATTATATGAAAAGTGAAAATTTTCAAGCGCGCGAAAACGCGACGCTTAAGTATGAATGCCGGGAAGTCTCTCCGCGTGACGTATTTCTGGTTCCCGTTGCCGCCCTGCGAGGTGACCTTGAGGCGAGGCTTAGCGCTGATACGACGCAGGCTGCTAGCAGGTAGCCTAGTACCCTGTTGGCTGGTAGCGCTAGGCTTAAATAAGGATTATTAATACCTTATCAAACGAAGAAAACTTTCCGACCTTAGCCAGTTTCAGTAGGTGATTATTAAGACATGTTTCCCTGAGCTCTGTGCCTCATGCATGCATTGGTAACCTCAGACGATGCATAACTCCTATCCTCTCGTGTAGCAACTAGGTCCCTGTGACGTCACGTGGAGTGGAATCGCATGGGCGCCAATCTGGCCTTTTTCAAATGAGGATAAAATTTGACCCTTGCCATTCGTCTAAACCGGTATTTCAAAATCCAAATAATTTGTGTATTATGAATACACTAATGGTGGGTAACGAATCGCAATCAATGTCTTTCGTTTTCTTTGATGAAGGAAACTACCCTATTACTAGGCCTTAAAATGGGATATTAACGAGAATATAATACAAAATGCATTGAAACCGTGAAAATAAAAGTGGAACCAAAAGTAGCTGTTAAAAACTGCCAATAATTTTTAACTTGCCAATATGTTATAATTCCGCCTGATTAAGCCGGAAGCCACTGTATGTATTCCCTATTTGCAATTGACTTTACGTAAGATATAAATAAATAAGATTACACCGGTCACCGCAAAACGTCCCCGTCACGCTCAATTTCCCCCAAATTTATAGAAATATCATACCCAAAGGATAATGTTGGCTGTACCAAAATTCTTTTTAAACCTATTTCTCTCGGGGACACTAATTCGACCTGACTCTTAGCCCACGGCTACTTCAAGCGAGTTCAAGTGTGTGAATCACTGGCGCGCATTTACGCGACATGAGGGAATTACGATGGAAGCGAACGGATGAGTGTGGGAGTCGGAGGATACGGGCTGTGGCACGAGCAGGGGGGTGGAACGACTCGCAAAAATATGCGGATTAGCGGCCGGGGAGCCAGCAAACGCCCGAGGCCAGGAGAGGGAGGGAGCAAATGGACGTCTTTATTCGCGATACTTGGCGAATAACGGAGACGGCATTTTCTAGGAGGACGTGAATTAAAGTCAAACTCACACCGTCGTACGGCGCGTCGAGACTGGCTAAGCCCCGGCCGCGCGTTCAAAAGAGTTGCGTAACTTTCAGCATTGCAATGCGGTTATTACGCGAAAAATCCCAATATTCGAAAAAAAAACTATCATTCGCCACGACCGGGATTCGAACCCGGACCCCCCAATTTCCAGTTGAGTGCTTCAGCCAGTTAAGCTACCGCGGCGTCATTCTCCTCAGGGGTTAACTTACTAAATTAAATTAAAAACTAACTACTATTAACTGGCTAAAATACTCGTCCGGAAATCTGGGTTTAAATCCCGGTCAAAGCAAATGATTTCTTTCTCCGCGGAATTTGTACATTGTGAGTGACGCCGTTAAGTTATCACCGTGGCTAGTACAGGAATACTTAAATAATTATGATTATTACTATTAATTTTTCTTCGGATATATCTTCAGGAAATAACTTAAGTAAATCCCTGGAATGAATTTCTCGACACACTTGTTTTGAAACGCTAGTTTTTATTTTTTTTATTTTAAGCCGTGAAATTAGTGTACGCCATTTTATTACGAAAGATTACCAAAACAAGTTCAAATTCTCTTAAACTAGTTTGAAACAAATAAGAAGAATAATATTACGAGATGATACCATTTCTAATACAAATATTCTAATATCGTATGAGAGATGTAATATATAATATGCAAGATTTTCCTAGAAAACTGAAAAACGCCGTCCCACACAAATTTCTTACATGTTTCCATGGTTTTTTCATAACTAGTCAAAGGCGAATTTACATGGCATTTAACACCCTGTTCATTGATTGCCAATCATCTTTGAATATTGTCGTAAAGTTACCTTTAACTCGAAAAATGTCTTTCTATAATTTAATCCACTTTTTTGGATTTCAGCCTACTGTACAGATTGGTTTACGAGATTTATAAAAAGAAATAGACTGCAGAATGTATATTTTAGATAGTGGTCTTTCCTTAAACTATCAGGGATAATAATTGTGTACACTGATTACATTAATCACTACTCTAAGTAGACATGAGCGCAGGCATTAAAATTTCTGTATCGGCGGCGTACGGTTTTTTTTATTGCTCTCTGTCAGTGTGAAAACAAGTAATGTCGAGTTAAATGCAGTGATCATGACTTTAGGCATGCATCTTACTACATAAAAAACAACAATAACCATTGGGGAGAAACAGCTGTCACCACCTAATCCAAAAGCTTAAACGCATAGTAAATGGCACGAGAGAAATACCGCAAGGCACAAAAATGCAAAACGAAAGGGAGGGAAGGGTACAACGAGCTGACAAGGGTAGAGAATCGACTGTTGGTGTGCCAATAGAGGGAGTTCTCATCCAGGAGGAGGCTTGTCACGAAACACGTTGCGTAAAACATTTAAGGGTGAAAAACGGGAAACGACAAGGGAGGAATGGGGAATATTTGGGAAGGGGAGGGGGCGGTGGAGGAAGAATGTGGACACGTGGGAAGAAAAGAGTGACGGAGAGTTGGACCTCGGTGACTGGACAGACAGCGAAGAAGAAAGGGAAAGCGATGACGAATTAGTTTCAGCGTGGCGAGAAAAAGCGACATAATTCACCCCAAAGATAGGTAGCAAACAGACCATGTTTACTCAAAATCGCCAATCACAGACGACTGGATGAATGACCTCAAACACAGCGTCGAACATCTAGTGCTTCAAGCGGGATTTAATGGAAGAGAAACGATTCAATGTTTGACGCAGACAGCATGTCAAGGTCAAGCAGCGGACAAAAGGAGAGAAAAGTGCAAATGACAATTGAATGAACCAAGTAGTGACGCTTAAAAAGAACACAGATATACCCTCGAAGACTTCGCCACAAACATTCCGAACTAATTTTTTTTGTGTTTCATTTTCAAGAAAATCCACATGTTTTCCAAATTCCTCAATTCTGTTGGTAGTGTACTAAAATATGATAACATACCATACGATAGATACGGTTCTACGATAGATTAGCATTCCAGAGAAGAAATCTTCGCGAAATGAGTGAGTGTGTGTGCTAGAGATCCACGAGAAAATTCGTTTTCTGGGGAAAACCTGCGGGTTGCGGGGGCAGGTGAGTAAGTTCTTTTGTTTTGAATTAAATTAATTATTAGGAGTATTTTGCGCTTCGATTGACTTCATTTTCTTCCTTTCCATTTAATATCTTAACATTCAACTAACTCCATCACAGAAACACATGTACCATGGACTTCATACGGAGTCACGCGCACGAATTTTTTCGCCAAGGGTAGAATCCACCATGAAAAAAATTACTTGACTTAACGGGGATTTAAATCCTTATGTCAAGATTACCGGTGGGATATGCTGCCAGTTACAACATCAAGCCATTTACTCCCAAGTCGATTTTCAGACTAGCTTGACTGAACTCGAGTCCCGGAAATTTTGCATTCGGAGTGAACCAAATGATTTTTTCATAACAAATTTCACCTTTGGAATCAACTAACCCTGAAACCATGGAATTGCATTAATGCGTACGGCTCCTTGATTTTCCTAGTAAAAATCTTTGAGGCTTCATATTTTTTGCCTTTTTTACAAGAATTTTAGAATTCGTGCCATTACTTTTCAATTCAATTTTCCACGATTTTTTATGGGTTTTTGATGAAGCTGAAATTAGTACCACGCTTCAAAACCACAAGTTACAAAAATCAGAGAGCTCTAATGATGCGGTTTGGCTTTATTCATTTCATGTAACTCCATATACATGCAAATTCTAGAAATAGTGCAGTTTTCATAAGTACGCATTTGTTCGAAACCCTATTACCACATTGTTACACGGTTGATGTTACAGCTTCCCCTGCATTAACTGAGGCTCTACACTATTTTATGACGTATAAACAGAAGAAGTCCAAAGCTGGTTTCTTAAAGGCACCTTTAAAAAGCCTGAAACACGCAATGTGAAATCAGTGGTTCATGTTAAATGCCATCGGGAACGACTATTCCTTAGAGAAATTTTTACGCTTAAAGATAACACGAGGAATGCTTCAAAAAACAGATATGAATTAATTGAAATAAACGGTGCTACAAAGTTAATAAAAAAAATCAATCAACAAGTTTTAAATGGACACAATTAGATTCGATGAAAATTGCCGTTAAATATAAACTAAATGTACTTGATAACTACAGTATTTTTAAGCCGAAACAAAACTTTTATTGAATATAATTCGTGGGATATGAAAATATTTAAAACGATTATTATTAAAAGCATTGAAACAGAAAAATCGTGAAAATTCTGGCTTAATGTAAATAACTAGACCATATGGATTCTATTTCTACAGAAATTACGCACGTACATCTGTATCAAAAGATTTGACAGGGTAATTTTCTGACCAGATAAGTCTCTTCTCACGATAATCACCATCGCAACACACGGAAGCTGTCTAAACCCGAACGTTTCTGGAGGAGGAGCGGGAGGGACCACCCAAATATAAAAATAACCAAGAAGGCTTTAGCCAACAAAATAGACCGACATTCCACCGCCTAGAAGTGAAAGAACATATCACGACAGCCTTAAAAAAAACCCCTTCGTCAGGCTAATGAAAAGGTCAAGACAAATATTTTGGATGCGGATATTTATCGAGAGAATGGAGTCATAAATATTTCTTATTCCTTTTCATCACAACCATCTGTTAAAAGAAAATACCAGTGGATTGAAGTGCCTGCCGTCAGAAAATAATTAAAACCATTATTAAATTACAGGATTTGCCTGGGAGTTCCCTCCAACTACAGATGAAAACAAATGTCATAGCCATACATCCTGAGATTTACATTTACAATTGTCTGCATAAAGATCATGACATTTCCTTTTAAAAGTAAGTGATGGCTGATAAAGATTCGGATCGATATAAAACTATTCCAACAGCAGTTCATCTTAAAGTTGAAAACATACATTGCTGTAATAATTTAAATTATACTCATAATTTACTATCCAGTTAGACAACTACAGAATACGAGATACATACTTAACAATCACTGGCTAAATATTTGCACAGTACATTTAAGCGAAATCGTCATGGCATTTTCTGTGTGCTACATGGACTTAAAAATCCATCACTCATATTTAGTCTACAACTACAACACGTGCATCACACACCAATCTACAATAAACAACAACATTCAACAGCGCCAGTAAAAGATAAATTGGAAATTCAATAGAACTGCAATATTGTGAGAAAATTCACGTCATTCATTCGAGCTCCGTCGGAGAATTACAGCTAACATGAGGTTCAACACGCTACATGCGTGTTGAGCACTCAGAGGCCCCGCTCCGTGGTGATCTCGGTAATTATTATGCTCAAACAAATGCCTAACTAGCTGCATTGTGACATGCGCCAAGCAGTTGAGATCACCCATTCGACTCCTTTATATGCCTTGACGACTCAATTTAAAGGTCTCGAAATACATTCTCGAGCACACGACAACTCGCCTTGGAGAAACTAATCAACAGCTCTTGATGACGGAGGAGAAATATGACGAGAAGACTTAAGCACGGGCACACGAGGAGGGAAGTAGACGATGTAAACGAGAGGGGATTAAGTAGGAATATAAATTATGAATCTATGCTAACAAGGAGACATCGCCAAAGTGATGTTCGGGATCTGGATGCGGATGTTATTTTCTACAACTATATAGGTAAGATAGAAAAAGTATCACGGCTTTCTTCCACATACGCCCGGGTTCGAGAGATATTCGCATGTAAAGATTTGGCGCAGCATTACGTCCCTTGAGTAAGCACTCCCTCTTTAACTAAAGCGATGGCCGCGAGAAGAAAAAAAAATATTGCCGACACTAGGACTCGAACCTGGGATACCAACTACAAGTTAGGAGACTAACCCTAGACCTCACCGCCACGGCCGTAGTTGAAGGGGAGCGCTCACTCAAGGGACGTCATGCTGCGCGAAATTTTTACATGCGAATATCTCTCAAATCCGGGCCTATGTGGAAGAAAGCCGTGACACTTTTTCTACCTTACCTATATACTTTTAGAAAATAACATCCGCATCCAGATCCCGAACATCACTTTGGCGATGTCTTCTTGTGAGTAAAAAGTCTTTCCTAAATGGAGAAACCAAGCCTCAGAGAAATCAGTTGGAGGGCAAATAAAGAGAATATTCTCCTACTATTTCTCGCATTAATGGAGATTCTAGATTAAAACGACCCATAAGTTAATCTTGGCACAAATGTTACACTACACAGAATAATAATACCCAGGAATTGTGACATTAAACCAAATAGGCCCGCCTACTTAGTGCGTCTTTTTATTTTTGTTCGGTAATATAAATCTATGTATCTCGTTGACTCCCTTAATCAACATGGAGGATCACAATATTAACTAGAAGTAGCCCGTCGAGTCCTTACCCACCCGCATATAGAACAACCATTTACCACAAGTCCTCCACTGTCTCTGCAATCCACATAGGGAACGAGATACCTAAGGAATTTAAGAGCAATGTCGTGTATCCCCTTAAAAATATTTTTAAATCTCCTTTTCAGCCAAAATTCTGCAAATAATTACTGTTTAGTAGAAAAAACATTATTTCGGCTATGCATTGTCCAGACAATGGTTCACCTTCCTTTACTTCAGCGGAATTAAAATAGGTATGCACTTTTTTTGTGTATGTCATTCCATAGTTGAACACAAATGTTATATTGAAATATGGAATCATTCATGAACTTTTTATTTTATTAAATTACCCAAGCAATTCCTGACATATTGTACCTTGCCAAAATCGTTTTGAACCCAAAGCAATAAATTTATTTACTATTATTAGGCGTTTATTCATTTTATATTACTTAATAATAAGAGAGAGATATCAATTGCACCTGATCAACTAATGCGTTTTCATCTTCCTATCTTTGTCTATGATCACATCACCATGTATGAGGGGTGAGAAGTCAAGGGGTTCAAGTGATTTTTTTTCTAAACAGAGCTAGGTACTGAAATTGATATAATAAATATATAAAAACTTGGTGGCCAAGGAATACGAGTGAGTCTCAGTTCTGTGCTAACGTCGGAAAATCAAATGCACAACTAGATGCCTTCTTTGATCTCGTCTGTTTTCTTTACCTAACTTCTGTACCTAAATCTCTTTATAAAAAAATAAAACTTGAACCTCTAGTCTTCTATGAATGCATTTCTTGTATATATCGTAACGTAATAAGATCTTTGTACCAATAATTCACTTTTTTATTATTTTATTATGAATTATGTTGATGCTTCGGTAAGAGACTCGAATTTATCACTGACGACTCCTAAGACATGTAGTACTATTAAACACTGGGCTGCAAAAATTCAATGGCTTGGCGAGCGGGTACATAGATACACACGGATGCAGTCAGGCACAGCCTCCTGGATGGGACGGGTGGCGGTGGGGGTGTGCGTGAAAGAGAATGGTTGAGAGAGGACATGTGTGTGCCTCGGCAGGGGGTGGTGGTGGGGGAGGGGAGTGGGAGAGGCGTGGGCGGGCAGGAAGGAAGGAGCAGGAAAAGATGAACAGCAGCACCGCCGCCGCTGAATCAGAGCCACCGGAATAGACTAGAGGCGATTCGTGCGCATGCGCGCCTCACGCTACACATTATTCTCACCAGCAGCGTGCCGACTCGCGGGGTGCGGGAGGAGGAGGGATGGAGCCAACGAGTGGGAGCCGAGATCACGCGGTGCTGGAGAAAAATTCATTCTCTAATGACTGGAGTTACATGAGGGCAAAGGAACTCGGCAGAATGGCCTATATATCGATAAAAAATTAGCGATAAATACAAATTAGCAACTGACTAAAAACCTAGCTTAGCCGCTTCGAGGCGTTAAACAGAGAAAGAATTAGTGTGCCGCGGTTTGCTAACAACAAAGCAGTCATAAGCGAGACAGAGAATGATTTGAAAAAAAAACTATGACAAATATGGAAAGGACGATGGCCAGATATCAGCTGGAAATCAACAAAAAGAAGACTATGATATTAGTTTTCAGCGAAAAAAGGAAGTACAGGAACTAGTATTAAACCAGCAAAACAAAAGCTTAAAGAGCTGAATGAGTTTTGCTACTAAAGAAGCCGATTGATTGGCGATGCCTGAAGAAAGAACATCAAAGGCGAAGAGGATTTTCTACAAAGAGAAGAATCTACTTACAGTTGAAAATACAGGCATAGAAATTCCACTTGAGCCCTCCCTCAATCATCTCAGCCTCCAAAACCAAGGCTTTCCAATTTACGGTCAGCGGGCCAGATGAGGCGAGATCAATCACGGAAATGATCGTGTCTCCCACCAAAATCACCCACGCTTACGTGGACGTTATGTTTATGCTGCATTAAAAAGGAGGCGCGCAGTAGTACGTTACGTTTTTAACTGACGACTAAGGGTGTCCAACGAGTGACAATTAAATGTTCTCTGATATTTCTAGTTTTTCCAGGATAATGGGTTTGTTTTCCGGGGTGCTATCTAATCCTAAACGTAAGCATTTTGGCTACATATTGCTCATGGGTTGAAAATTACAAACTAGAGGAAGAGTTGTCCAATAAAGTACACTTTCTATCAAGTTTTTAATTTACCACTACTGTATAAAACTTCACATCAAATACAAAATAAATTCAGAATAGGGGAAAAGGATGGGTAAACATATATATTTTTTTTTTTTAAGAAGTTGCTCACATACAGCATTTCTGCCAATTTATAGTGACGCAGTAACAAAATAACATGATCATTTATGAAAGTGTTGCCCTGGTTATTATCTGGCGTTCGTTTCAAAATTCACCTCTTCTTCCGTTACGTAACTAAGGTTACATTGATAACATAAAAGGAAAATAATTTTGGCCTCATGATGATAATTATTCATAGAAACCCGGGTCGCTTTATTTTTAAACCAACTGGGATAAGTGATAGTTACCCAACCAAGAAACGTTAAACTGGAATTCAACACAATTAAAAATGAGTTACTGAATTATCTTTACCTCCGTTCACTCAATGAGATAATGTTAAGCCTCCTAGGGGCTAAGTCTACAGTCGACTGCAGCTTGATAGTTGATGTGGCCCTCAGGCTGAAAAACTGACACCCCCGTCCTACACCCTCGAACGCTTCATTTAGTACATCATCCACCCCCCGTCACTCTAAATCATCTGGCGCGGACCCCATCAGCGCCGCGGGACGCGCTACTTTCGCGGTGATAGGGCGATAGGCGCTCCGACGTATAGCTCGAGATAAACGAATGACCATGGGCAGATGGGGGTGGATTACGCGCTCACCTGACGACCTACCCCCATCTCAGAGGGATTCGGCCTTGTGCCGCCGACCATTGTGAAACCAGTGTTCCCACTCTAACTAAATTATAAAATTCACGGTTTTTTCCAGGTTTTCACGGTCTTAATGTCTTTAAATCCACGGTTTGTAGATAAACCGTTTTAGGCAGAAATATTGATCACGTAACAATCATCGGCCACACGTTAACTAAAAATTTAACAAACGCGACAGACACCGTGAATATAAACGCAGAAATCAAAGTGCTATCTCTCCTGACGTCACATATCGTTAGCAACATTCTGCTCCGGCTAAAGGTTGTGAGCGGGAAAATAGAGGGACCAGGGTGGAAGGGAAGTTAAGAAGTGTCTGAATTTTCGCAAGTATTAATGAGCATTTTGGTTACTAGTCTTCCGGTTTTGGTACAGGCTTAAGGTCAATGTGTCATCATGGCACACGGGCAAAATGTTGCGCTTCGAATATACGTGTGCAGATAAATCCGTGGCCATATCTGCGCGTGACTAACCTTGAAATATGATCGAAATATCCATTTTTCTTTTAATCTGTCAATAGTTGTTCTACGATCGTAAAATCAAGATTGAGGGATTTTTAAGGTTTTGTGACGAAATTCACTGCTTTTTCCAGGTTTTTTCACGGTACACGAAATTCTCGGCTCTAAGGCTTATTCACGGTTTTAAGGTTTCCTAGGTTGAGTGGGAACCCTGGAAATACGAGTGGAGCCACATGAACACAAATTTAGACCCTAAGGTTGGATCGGAAACCATCTACGGGAAAAATGGTGAAATTCCCTTAAAAATACTCTGTAATGTAGGTGCCCCGATTAACATGAGTTCGACTTACGAAAGATTCGCAGTACGTTCTGAGCTGATTTTACGCGTACAATTTAAAATACCAAATTTCGCCGATTTTGATTCCGCCCCCAAAATACGTCATCAATTGTGTACTTGCATGCCAAGTATTCTAACGACACACATATTAGACAAAGCACAAATTACATAGGTTCATGCTGTTTAAACTGATTCATCGTCCTGAGATACTGCCGACCATACCATTAGTTGCTCATACATCAGTACAAGATGGGAGATTACACATTTTCGCATTTATGTATACGCACGATAGCTTGTTAAGTGGTGTTATATCGAGTATGGCGTATGAGAAATGTGCAAGGAATCATATTTGGAACAGTAAATGAAAAACAAGAGTACGAGAAACCCTTCATTAAACAACCCGAAGAAAGGACATAATAACTCATTGGTTAAATATGTTCCAAACAAGCAGGCCACCCGGCGTTGCTCGGAAAGGATAGTACCCAGAGAAGTGGGAAACTTAGAATTCATGCTCAAATGGCAGCATTTTTGGATAAAGCAACAAAGCAGGTAAGATTATGGTAAGCATGTATCATAGTAAAAAATGGAAAAAATGATTTCTTTACTCCATGCACAGAATCAGCTTACATCCGCTCAACAACATTGAACGTTTAGTATCCGTGAGTGCGTAGACAAAAATCGTCGTGCGAACGCATAGCCCAGCAAAAAGGTTTGCACTAAGGGGAGTAAGATTGATTGAGTGTAGAATCCTTGGAGTTATGTTCTCCCTACTAGCGTGTCAAGAGGTTTGCCTACCCGGCAGGATGTCCAGCCACAGAAGTTAAATGACATGACGTAATAAACCGTAATGAGAAAACGACGCAAATGACGCATCGGACACAACTGGAAGAAGTGCTACGGACTTTGGGAGCATGAGATGCGCCTACGCACAAACTTTGGTTGCTATTCGTGCAGCCGTATGGAAATTCACAGAAGATAGACAAACAGACATCCTCTTTGTATATGCATAGATAGATGAACAAAATCTATTTTTTTATGAGGATAGACAGTAAAAAAATATCACTTATTGAAGCTAAATAAGTAGGCACGACCAACCAGCCATTCATCAAACATCCTTGGAAAAATGAGATTTACACGAGAAAAAGACATTTCAGGGTTACTGACATTACCTAGGTATAAGATCTTGACGCAAGCTATGTCTATCTATGATGCCTTTAACACGCAAAACGCAACGGGCCTTTTGACAGAATGGTGAATCATTTCTGACGGCTTAGAAGTTATTCCTCCAAGTCCACCTTAAAAGCAGGAGAATTTATGAGGAACGAGATAAAGCCAATGATTTGGCTCGCGCTGCCGCATTAATCAATAAATGCATTCACGAAGATATGTTAAATGCACCCCGCTTAGTCTGAGGCCGACCTAAATGACGTCAAATTTAAACGTGCTACAGCGGAATCAAGAAAAGAAGACGCCATGACCCAACATAATGTCTCTAATAATAGAAAAGTACATTAGCTCAAAAAGTTAACTCATTTTCAGCTCCCGAAAAAGATTTTCGGAGAGACTTATTGAATCAACTGTAAATATCATGGTGTTTCAAAGAGTCTACCCATGGAATGCCACATATTCCACTATGCAAAATTATATTTACCGAAATTTCTCTGAGAATACTCGAGGATAACAGGTGAAAGATCAATCCATTTAATATTAATTCTATCTAGTCGAATGAAGAAATTGCAATTTAGGAAAATTCATTGTTTTATCATATTAAAGCAGTGAATTAAAACTTAAAGTATAAATTTGTAATTTGAAGGGTATTCATAGGAAAGAAAGATGTTAATAAATATATCTGGGCTCATAGATGATATTTTCATTTTCCCACAGATTCTCTGATACCATACGTGTAATAAGTGCTGGCATACATTATTCCCTAGTATTTTTATTTCGCCTCTGAAATCAGTAAGCTAGCTAAAGTAGCGGGAAGGAAGGAGAAGCAGTTTTCATCGTTCCCTTTCTACGTAAAAAATCAAAGCTTATGTCTCTGGTTGTTCTAGACATAAACGACTGTTATGGAAAGATCATAAACGACCCTATGGTAAAGAGGCTGAGATGGAAAGAGCTCTGCATTTTCAAGACCTGTTCCCTAAAATCTAACCTTAATTCATTGAGAATTTCGACGAAAACCTCATTTTCGCTCTAAAATACTCGAGCAACCTAATCACAGAATCACATTACCAATCTTTGTTCTGTTTGGAGTTCATATTCATACACAGGTAAATGAAATGCAAAAAAAACAGGAAATTTGCAGTTCATTGACCAGTATATCGGCAAAATTACCCAGAGAGTTAGCTAAGTTTCCAAAGCGTTTAGTTTGTGGTTCCATTCGCCTTTTAAAAAAATACTGCGGTGTTACTGTTCAAATACATTACTGAGTAATATGAAACAATTTAACGAAATCAAATTTTTGCGATAAAACACCAAGTATTGTAAAACTAGAAGTAACAGGACAGAATGATTTCTTAGAGGAGTCTGTTTTCCTAAATCGAACCTCTATTTAAGAAGACCTACATCGGTAACCCACTTTTCCTCAATGGGTTTTTAAAATCCACTTCGCTGAACGATCACTAACTACAACACTGGCCACTGAGATCGGCAAGCGAGCTGAAGGCGCGGAAACGAGCAGCTTTTGTCGTTCACTCCGTCCGTAAAAATATAACGCCGTGTGCGTTGGAGCCCGTGCAAAGCGACTCAAGGTCCTCGCCGCTTGGATCTTCAACTAGCCAGTGGTGCAATGGTGAACTAGGAACGCTTCTCGGCCTTAAATTAGAACGGCTTCCATGCCGCGTTCTTGAACACCACCCACACCCGGGACGGAAGGGGACAATGCTACGACCACAGAATGCGCACCCGCATTTTTCCTGAATTTCGGACGGATGAGCCATTTAGATTCAAAACGATTTACTTTTACTTTATGATCTCATCCACAAATATTACAATGGAGGTTTCTCCTGTGGGCCTCCAGAGGCGCTATCATCCTCCGTGCATTTAAGTGGATTTACAAAAGTCGCTTTTGCGTCTTTGACGGGCAGAGCGATCCAACTCTCGCTAATAAATAATGATAATTGACCGAAATTTATATTCATAGTGATCTATCAAATTCATAACTTTTCAACGCCATTCCTCTTGATTATAAATATTGTACAGAAAACATTTAAATAAATGGATCACTCTACACTCACGGCTGCTCTACGGATATCTTTGAAAACCGATGAAAATGCGCTCAATATGGCATCAATTAGCAAGCTCCCACGGGACGGACTGTAGCCTTTTCTTAAGTGTTGATTATAACCACAGTACAAGTCAAGATCTGCTAATTTCACATTTTGCTCAAATTTTAAGGGACCATTATTTCGACATACAAAATATTTTAGGGACGTTTCACAACATACAAAAATTTCGCGTGCACATAGCACAACCGCGGGGAAATACTCGGATTTTCACGAATACGTATGAGAAACACGGATTTTGATGATGAACTGGCTAGGCTTTCCGGAGTATATGTAAGGCATCCTCGAACTTTCCGAGTTTCCACTGAGTCGCTGGTGCCTAAGGACGACGGTTTTTCCGGAAATGATGAGAGCATGCCAAAAATTTCGACCAAATGGGACTTGCGATGAAAATGACGTCTTTCAACCCAAGCAGCAAAGACAATAGCCGAAAAAAATGTCAGCTAATTTGATACGTAAGGCGAAACCATCACTACAATATAAAAGGCGGGAGGAAAATATGTGGCCTGTTCATAACTTATATTGAAAGCAAAGTTTAAGAAGACTCACCTGAGATAAAAACACCTTCCTTCTCATGAAAGTCTTAGGGTTCCAACTGGATTTCAGGAGGAACTGCAAATGAAATAGGAGACAAATGTTAGACACAGATAGACATTTTATAAAGCGATACATCTATTAACATCATACAATTAATCTGCCAAATAAGTACAGTGATTAAAAAATCTAGAATGGATTATGTGGAGACTGATACTTGAATCACAGTAACTTCATTATTTATCCATAAGGGATTGGACCTTGCCTACAAAGCTAAGCCTGATGATTTAAAATATGTAAGTTAAACATGAGGTTGTTACCATTTCAGCAATAGCAATTTGTGCAAAGCGAAACACGACAGTAAAATATATCTAGGTTCTCCCGCGAATTTTCACAATCTCCAAATACAATTTCAGTTAAAAATGCCATATTTCATTACAGGAAATCAACGAAGACAATTTCGGGCGTATACTTCAATACACAAAACCCGTGGTTCTATTACCTAAAAACAAATACAATCATATTCATACAGCTTCTTATAACAATGGAGACGGATTTCTCGATATATCCTTTAAGGAAGGTTTGTTCAGGAATCTTTCAACTGCAATCGTTTAGCGGCTAAAAGACAGGAACTACAATCCACAACACAAACCATCTTTTAAATATAACATTAATATATGTTTTCTTGTTATCCCCATTTCATTTCCGCTTATTTTGTTGGTATAAAAAATTTTGTTACTATGATGAATTGTTAGTATTGGTTGGTATCTTTCTTCCAATGATCGCAGCGCCGCCATCGGATTTTGGTAGCCACTTTTTTCGCTAATCACCATACTACATTTTAAATTAATAGATAATAAATAGGAAATGTAGCGTTTCGAAAAATTTTCATAGGGTTTCACAAGATTTTAGAGGGTCAGTCGCAAGACTAAGTCGTATCTCGTCTCGTTCACCCCAAATATTTGTATGATTGAGTGAGCGGTCGGAAGTGGGCTTTACAGTTTATAGATCACCTAAATACACTTAAACTCATCAGCTCGTAACTGTATTCAAATGACAGTTTCATTCCACCTGCAAGCACATATTTATTTATATTCTATATATTATCTCCTTATATAATTGAGAGATTAATTAATTCCATTTAGCAACTATGGCCTGAAACTCGCTAAATTAATGAAAATATTCCGAATGTTAGAATATTATGCTCATCACTCTAGAGGTTATTTTTAATTAAGAATTTAGGGCTCTATTCCATGTCAACATTATATTTTTATAATACTTAACACAATAATATAAAGATAACCATACCAGTGGGGTACCCTCTTTAATATTATATTATATAACATATTATGGACATCTCCTTAGTAGAAGAGGTTTCTCTTAAATCAGGAGGTCGCCACTAGCTTTAAGGAAAACTTTTTTCAGCCAACGATAAAAATATTTAACAGCACCTCGCGAGACGCAGGGTTTGAGTTTCTCCCGGGGTATGACTTGCAGGCGAGTTTCTCGGGTTTTCCACCAGATGTTGATTTGGGCATATGGTTCGAACGTTTCAACGGATAAGTCTTCTTCGGGGGTAGAACGAAAACTCGCGAATTATTCCACAGACACGACTATTAGCCGTTGGGTATTATGCCAGGAGCGTGGAAACAATCGCACGTAATGTTGTCCCATACCGACAACCGGCGATGGTTTGAATAGAGGCGCCCTTATTCTAAGGTTTCAGCAAGGATTGTCAAATCATGCGCGCCTAATATCCTACGTTTTTTGCTTACTAAACAACTGATCGTGAAAGACAGCACAATTTCCTCGCAAAACAAGCAAGGTGTTCGCTCTGTTCAAGATGGAAAGCTCTCCAGACTTTACAGGGAAGAAATGGAGCGGATAATTCTTCTCAGGCGCTTAAGTAAATTAAAATCTGGGGGAGCTCAAGGTAAGGGGGCAAAGACCGCTAAATTTTTCACAGAGACGCTTCTTGCATTCGGCTCATAAGCTAAGCTAAAGACCATGCTCTTTCGAGTATTTAAGCGATACAGTGAAGGGAATTGTCTGCAAAATGAGGATGATAAATATAATATGAGCGAAACGTAAACGAAAAATTCGCGAATGAACCGCTATGTGCATGATTATCCAGTAAAAATTAGAACACTTTCTATTTTGCTCGCATGATCCTGTGAATGATCATGTAATCATTCAGCATGATCATTCACTATGCATAGCGGCCTTAAGACTACAATGCGGCGATGGGTAAGGTATGGTATTCGGAGGAGGAAACTGACAGTTAAAGTCATTTGCGGCATGAAGGAAGTCAAGGGAAAGAAGAGTGGAGAGAAACCCGGCGTCGACATAAGGCTGCTCCTAACGAAAGTCGCCACGAGGACCACGGCGTAACGTCCCATCCGACGGAAGGAGTGATGTACTTGAGGTGCCGTCCACAAGGCACTCAAGCAACTAACTCGGGCTGACTATGAAAAAAACTTTGTCACCGCCGGAATTTGAACCCAGACCGATTGGGCTGTAATCCAAAACCAGCAGCCATACCAACTTCATCCCCTCGGCGATCGTCTCAAGGAAAATATATTAAAGAAATAACATATTAGTACAATTTATATTCATAAAGAAATTTACATCTTTTAACTGTGAATTATAAAAAAATAACTAAGCAAGCCCAACTTTGTTGAATAACAGTCGATAGGGAATAAAAAATAAGAAGTAGATCGTGTAATGGCCGCTTAGTTGAAAAATTCAAAATAAATTCTCCGTACGGAGCACTTAGCGAGACATTCAACTGGCCGTACTACAATTGGGACTTTCATAGAAGAATTAGCGCAGACACGGGTGAAATTGACGAAAATTACCGTGATGTTTGGTCGATATGGAATCAAAGGGAAAAAATTCGTGAAAATTTGGAACCTGCAAAGACGTATCCCTTTTTTCACGAGCTTTGCAACCGCGTTTTTCTTAGCTATCACCGTGCATCGCGGAAGATGATATTAACTCGGAATGAAAATAACATGGCTATAATATGTAATTGAGAGGTCAAATCCGGAAAAGACATCCATGCGGCTAAGAAATAACTCAAATTCCATACCTTATGATCGGCAGTTTGCTGTTATAATTCCCAAGAAGAATGATGAATAAAATACAATGGCCCCAGAACTATGCAGCTAATTGTTTTCCTGTTGAGATAATTTAAATTTACCGCTAATTTTTTTATACATTAAACTTTAGCCTTCACGAAAGTGACGGTCACCCTGAGGGGAAAAAGAGGAGATAAAGCAATAAAATACTTTGAGAAACTTAGTGCCACGCGGTCATAATTCTCCCCAACAGATAAATTCGCGTGCCCGAGAAGCGAGCATAGATCTCGTTCTTGCTAAAATAATGACGACACCGCAAATGCTTTGGCCATTATATTCATGTAATGGTCCGAGGGGAAGGCGTTGGGCACGGTTAGATTAACGGTTGACATGGTAACAAGAGGTCAGGGAACCACGGATGAGAACGAACTTAAGGTCTGCACGTCCCCCCTACTTCTTCTCCCAGAGTACGCTGGTATTTCGTAAACACTTTAAAGCTACATGGTGGCAAGATTTTTCGCATTCCCGAGCTGCTTGCAGGGAGGAGCAAAGGAAAGACACGAGGGTAAGGACCGACTTCATCCCGCTTGGAGGTCATATTGTGACATACTTTCCCCACTAGAGGACAGCAAAAGCTTATTAGATAATTCGTGAAACGATTTTAATCCTGTAGCGCGCAAATGAAAAATCTTTTTTTTAAACCTCACTTTTGAAATGTTTAATGGGAGTTATATTCCATCAATGTGCCGCTGAAATACAAGCCCAATAAATTCTTTGCTGAATAAGTTTTTCATCCAATTCATCAATGGCATTATTTGGCATGGCAAGGGAATAACGGGCATCGTATAATTTAAAAGGCGCATGGATGTAGGAAAGTACACCAAGTCACCTAAGATAAAAAGTGTGTTACATGGTTTGGTAGAGTCGACACCTCATCGAAAATGTAGCATATGAAAAAGAATGAAAGTCGTACCTGAATGATTGCAAATTTGATTAGCGGACAACATAGCCTAATGGATTTTTACTGTCGTAGGGTGTGATGTTCTTCCCGGCCAAGGAAGTACCGCCGATGGAAAATAAGAGCAACAAAACAACTGCTTGCGAGGCACTCCGCTAAATCGTTACCCTTTTACGCATATGGGCATTGAAAAATAAAAAGCTTACCCTCCGAATTAGAAAAATACCACTTTGGAGAGTATATCGGTCATCTTATAAACTTTTTCGATACATGAAGGTTTACACAAAACAATTAATAATCACGAAAAAAACGCGTCAAACATTTTAATGACAGTTGGGCCCCAATCCAAAATGGAACATGAATGTATGAGTAAATATCGTGTCTGAATGGTTACAAAATTGCCACCGTATGGTCAGCGGTGAATAATATAATGAGAGAGGGAGGGAGGACGGAATAAGTAAATCTCTGGCGGGCGCTCAAGCTCAATCGGAGGATTGCAACAGTGCGTAGAGTTCCTCTGAGCCATCGATCAAGGGACCGGGATGGCGCTCGTGTGCGCGTGGGTCGAGCCCAGGGGAATGCACATTCGGGGGGGAGGGGGAGGCAAGGCACACGTGTACGGACGGCGGAAGGAAAGAGTGTAGCGTATAGTGCGCTCCCTCACTTGCTGGCCGCCTTCCACAACGGGGAGAGACGGCAGCAGCGGCGGGAAGAGCGCCGCCCATGGGACGCATCCTCGGAGAGATGTTGGACCGAGTCGGAGAAATCTTGCCAAATGCCATCGAAATCACGAAAAAATTTTAAGAGTTTTGTCAAGGTAGTTATATCACGCATGAAACTACTTCAGACTGCAACCTTTATGTTGACTTCTATCACTTCGTCATCTTCCTCCGCCTCGGCTACAAATGATGAGAGTTTAACCACCTCAACTCCGCTTTTACTCTTTCCATCTTTACTCTTTCAAGCTGCCTCAACCTCACCTCCATATTTTCCTGATTCTTTATTCACTTACAAGCCGCAAAATGCAACATTCATAAAATCATCGTGGTGATCAAGAAATCCGGACCTTTGAGAAATGAATTAATACTATTGCCGGCCTTGTTGGCAGCGAGGTAAAATCCTCGCCTGCCAAACAAAGGTCGAGGGTTCAAGTACCGCCCGGGTAGGTTGCCCCTATCCAGGCCATAGTTATTCGTGAACGTGTAAATGTTAAATTTGTTGAAAACCACGATGTAAACGGCCAATGTGTGCCGTTTTCGTTGGCATGGGAATAAATAAAAAAATCCTTGAAAGGGACACGCGAGGAAAAGGGCGGCAAGAGAAGACATTACTCTTGACCAGGGTTTGATCTGATGAATGATAAATATCCATAACATTGTTTGTTATAACGATTTCTACTTTGTTGTTATTGTGCAATGACATTGATATTTCTGTTATAATGAACTCTTTTCTGTCCATAACCTTGTCTTGAGCCTTAGATATTTTTGTTTGCTTGCGCTGCCACATGCATTGGATGGCACCCCCCCCCCCCAAAGAGTGCACTTGGGGCTGTCAAATTTTATTCCATAATAGCTGATGCTTATTGCATTCTACAAATTATGTAAATGAATGAAATAAAGTCAAAAAAGTCTAAGAATTCACGCCAAGTGCCATGTAAATCACGGAAAAAATAGCTAAACGTTTCGTAAGGTTCGTTACTCCACACATTTAACCTTATGAAACTACTCAGGGTAGCAAATGGGGGAAAGGTATGCCACAAGATGCACCACCGAGAAAATGATTGGGAGAATGAAAGAAATTGGGGGTTAGAGAAATATGAGAGTGGGAGGAAGCCGCCGACGGACCCACGGGAGTGCGTTGGACCGAGTCGGAGAAATCTGCCCATAAGTCGCGAAAATCATGAAAAAATAGCTAAGAGATCCATTATTTTCGTTATTCGACCATCTCTATCAACAAAACCACTCGCACCCGTCCACATAAGGAATGTATAGCTCAAGAAGCATTATTGGGAAAAATTTTCCGAGGAAATAATTTTTTTAGGTGAGTTTTGTAAAATGAATTTTATATAACCCCGTTTTATAACAGTTTGCAGTGTATTTCAAACTTTATTCCCGGTTGAGTGGATGAGGAGGTAGTTAGCTTCGTTTTTATCGGGAGGAATACACGAAAATCACCACCGAGGATACATATCCCTTACCCTTGATTTTTCCGTGTAAACCACCGCGATGTCAAGTAACTGATCCCATTTTACATATACATTATTCCGAAACTAGCCCTACCCCTCGCTGGGCCCTACCTTTCGTACTTCATGGCTTACCATTACATAACTTGGCTTACCGTTGAATTTCTTTGAAATTGCAATTGAAAACCCGTATAAAGTTAAGTTCCAAAGCTAAAGTTAAGCCCGTGACGTAATTTCGGTTTTGTACAAGAAAAGGCAAAAGGAAAGGCAACAGAAAAAGGGAGTACCGAGAGTTCTAATTCTATTTATATAAGGTTAACATTTTCGCTGCTAGGGTTTTACGGAATTTTTTCCAACTCAAAAGAATAGTTAACATTTTTTGTTTGCTCCTGGTAGAAAAAAAATATAAAAAATAGTACTGTTACCCAACTTTTTAATGCTTCCGACAAGTTTTAACGGCTATAGACACAATAGAGACATGCAGCTATAGTCTTGATAATGACGTTATTGCCTTTGAAACTAGTCGGCAACATCAAAAAGTTGGTGAAACAGTAATTTGTTTTTGCTTTGTTCTGCCATGATTATTATTTCGTTCCACCAAATAACGCCGCGATCAGCTGTTTCAATTTTCTGTTTATCCAAGACCATGTGAACTGATCCCTTGACCACAAAATTTGGGGGTATAAATTTTGGGTTAGCAACTGTCACCCTCATTTCACGCCACTTCTTACGGTAATGGTCCTCGGAGAGTGCGATAATCAGCTAAGATCATTTACCCTAGTCCACGAGAGAGGAAGAAGTGGAGAGGAACCCAAGTCCACGTTAACCTGCTTTAAACGAACAGGCGCCATGACTCAACGTCCAATTCGACGGAGCGATCCGGATTAGACAGGAATAAATCTCCACCGGGATATGAATCCAGACCCTTAGGAGGAAACTCAACCCAACTCGCTGGGTAAAACCTACTTTAATTTTCATCCTATTGTGATTCTTTAAACTATCCGAGAATAGGAAAAAAATACATTACTTTCTGTTTAACGGAAACAAAACAAAAATTTCCTCATAAGAAAATACCTTAAGAAACCAAAATCCAAACACTACTGATGATTTCAAAGCCATTCAATTTAAAGCGCTACATTCCACACCACAAACTGAAGGGATCTAATGAGTTTAAACTGGCCCATAAACGAAAAATGTTTAGACATACCTATTAGCTAAGAAAATATAAAATTCTAAAAAAGCGACACCAGAACTTACGAAAATGTTCCTCCAAATCGTCATTCAAAGAAATTTTTAACCACCAAAAATGTAGGCCAACTGCTTATTTTTTACGCGATAAAAATTTATATTGAGAAGGAATTCAACATTATTCAGCATGTAATTGACCTTTTTACATTATTTCTGAGAGAGGTCAAGAGGGACATGGCACAATAAGGAAGTAAACTTATTCTCCATCGGGAACGGGGAGCATCTTTCCCGATATGTATCATGAATATGCTGGCAATATTGCATGGCACTCATCCATGCCATCAAAGAGGGAGCCATCAAAGACAAATCGAGGGTGATGAATGTGGACGGGAGGAATTTTCATTAGAGTTATGATAATCGTCGCTTTGCTACCCTTATTAAAGATCTGGTGAAAAATACTAAATAAAATGCAAATATTAAATCAGTGAATGCCAAGAAATTGTAGTGAGTTCAAACACACAATGAAAATCCCCCATTACTCCACCAATACTGTATAAGAACTCACTGGAGCACAGCATGCATGTCCGTTTAAACGGACAGAACATAGATTGTAGATGTGAGAGATTATATGGGAAATTACTTTGCCAAAGGGTCCAATGAACGATAATGGACTAAGTTTCGACGTGCATCAATATTATACCTCATCATTGTTACGATTAAGTCAAGTACAATGAAAAAACTCAAAAACTATGAAATCGACTTAAAAAACTATGATAAAATAAAAAATGGAACTATGCATTAGTTCTCCAATAATTAGTGATGATTTTGCAAGTATTTCTTTTAATGACCGCGTGGTGTATACGAAGGGGATGGTGTTTGATGCGGCAAGCTAGTGATTGGTCACCCCAAGAGTACTCCATTACAGGATGCCCATGAACAGAGCGGTTAAGCGTTATATCTGTTTCCGTCTCGTTTAGTGTGACTTTCGCCATTAGCCGTAGTAGATACGTAGTCCTTTTAAGTTGACAATCGTCTCACATGCGCTAAATGCGTTGTTTAAACGATTCATTAGCTTAGTTACTTGTTACTGCCGAGTATTCCCTTGTGAAAAGTGCATATCAATGAATGGTAACGCCAAGAGTGGTGCCTTTGAAATCTGATTTTAATGCGTTCAGAGCGACAACAATTCTAGTGGCGGACTTGATAATACTCTAATGCAGCGGTTCTCAACCTTTTTTTTCCTCCCGTACCCCTCAATAAGTACATGTATATTATAACTAATATTGTACCCCCAAAAATATATTGTTCACATTTTATTACATAATTTCACTACGTGCAAATGACACTTTTAGTTGTAAATAATGGTATAAATAGAAACTTTGTTTTAAATATTCCATATAATATACATGTGCGTTTCCTGGTTAAGAGATACATGGTTCCTAGCCTCCGCCATTGCCGAATTTTTTTCACCATACCCCTGACTGGTTCGCGTGCCCCAAAGGGGTACGCATACCACCGGTTGGGTACCGCTGCACTAATGTAACATTAGTAGCTCACCCCTTGCCAAACACCCTAGGCATGGCTCGCACGGTATTACGTCGCAGTAGAATTAAAACGAAAACAAGCGTATTTTGATGACAAGACTCCCGCCTGGCTGTACTTAGCGAGAGACAGACCAAGGGTCCATCCAGCAAGCACCGCAGAGGGAGAGAGAATGAGATTAGGCCCGCCAAAAATTCCTCCAGCTCCGCCGGGAAGCAAGACCCCCGCGATTTTCATTTTAGCCTCAAGCCACCTCACTCCACCACCGCGTACTTACGCTGCGAGGCTCACGGTGCGTGATGGACATTGAATAAGCATTGAAGGTGTCTGCAACACCACCACGGGCGAGGATGTTTCGAGGTGCTGTTAAACAGTTTCTCCGCCCGAGGTGGGGATTAAAACCCTAAAGAGTGACTGAAACAGAAAGCACACCTCGAAAGCTACGGCTGTAACCCACATCGAGGAAAAGTCTCCAAGGATGAATGTAGCAACACAAGCATCACAAAGATCCCATATTACCTCGTCACAGTCTGAGATTGACACTCAGTATGACATCGGCTTAAAATTTTCAGCAAAAATAAGAGCAAAAAGGCACCTTTAAGTAATTCTTTCAGCAACCTTTACGCTAGTCGTATTATAAATCCACCCCGATACACATTTATTAGAGCAGGTATAAAAAATGAATGAATATAACAGAAAACGTATTTTCTCGAACTTTCATTATAAATATTCTACTAGACTAAGGCTAAGTACACCATCATAACTATTTCATAAAAGTAGCCAAAATAGTTTTAAAAATATATAAATAGAATAAAAGATCAACGATTGTATCAACAAACGTACTAGCTCAAACTTATACAATAAATATTCCAACAGACCAAGGACAGGAATACCACCATAACTATATCACAATGGCAGCTATATTGTTTAAAATAAAATAGACGTTATCAAGACAAGCTCACATATATAATAGCAGTCAAGAAGTATTTGTAGAAAATCATTTTAATAAAAATAAATAAGAGCGAAATGACACAAAAACTATTTTTTGAAACTTAAATTTGCACCTTTGAATAAAATTAAAATGAGGATAACCCTAACAGATACAATTGGCTAGTGTATACCCCTCCACATTTCGAGCAAACAAAATGGTTCCAAACATAGAAAATTTAATAAAATTAAAATATTTTTCTCAAAATAGGAATGCGAACTCTTTGAAATGCTAATTTAGTGAATTTGATGGCCTTTTTTACGCCAATTAGCAGCGCCTTCTAAATAACACCACTCTAAAAGAGCACATTCTTATCCATATAATTTGCAGTCTCAAAAGATATAAACATTTTTACTGCAACACATAAAACAGGATATCAGACAAACGATGAATAACCACTAACACATTTGATTAAATAAAAGTTTCCTTCAAAGGAAGTTCAAAAAGAACAAAGCGTACACTGATGTCTTGGAGAAACGTTTAAAAAAATACGACATTATATTACGATATAAACATAAAACTCGCTTGAAACATGATTAAATCTCTGATTGTCAGCGACAGGTATCCAAGAGATGGTTAAATTGAGACAGCGATTTATGGGTGCTTCCGATTAATTCAACAGGCCCTCTTGGCCCATTTCCACCAATTCAGCCCAAGTTTCAGTATTAATAAACCTAAAGAAGGAGAGCCTTTCAAGTTTAGCGGAAAGCAAAGTAAAAATTGCATTCATACACGGTATAGTACACACTCAGACCTATATTTAAGATAAAAATACGCGGGGATAAAAATTCATTGCATCGATAAAATTGGTTAGCGAACAGTTACGTTTTTTTAAATAATTCGTGTTAATAATTTCCTCACGCCCATAACCCAGTATTTCACATACTCCGTGTGAGGAAACGTTTTTTACTCTATTCCGAGTTTTTAAGTAAAATTAGGCTAATCTATAATTTTTTCGCGAAATAACTCACTCAAAATTGGTTCAAATTTCGTTCACCTTTGGCACAGCTGATATCGGAAAACTGTACCGTATTCCCTTTGAAAAAATTGTGGTTAACAGATATTTTACAACAATAAAACAGTTTAGGGATTATTTTTCGAGGCCAGACATATTCTAATCGCCAAATGGAATTCATTCCTTAGTGACTGAAATAACCACATGAAAAACAGGAAGAATGGATGAACCTAGTGATACCTACTACCAGTAGGGGATTTCAGGACGGACTAAAAACTCGTTCAACGAATTTAAGAGAAAAATAGTAAGGAATGTATGCGAGGTATAAAATAGGACAAGAAGGTCAGCAAGAACAAAATAAAATATGTACAGTAGAAAACTTCAATCTGTCCCTCGACAACGTATAACGGGTCAATTGAGCCTTGATGAATCTCATTTGAGATGATTGATAAAAGCTATATTACGGAAGAAAATTTCGTGGTTATCTTAATGGAAATTGAATATAAATATGTTTACAGAGTGACCAAGAGACCTATTGACTTGGTATTATAACTAAAAATATATTAAAAAATATTGTGAAGATTGCATATTTTTATTTACAATTCTACGTCAATAAAACTTTTGGCCCCTTGTAAATATATTTATTTTCTATTTCTATTACGCTACCCGTAAAATTCATAAATAGAACATACTTTCTACATTGCATCCTTCAACGCCAAAACTGCTACCAAACAGACAAGGTACTTTCCCATTCGAGCGACGTAGGCGAGCGAGAAATTACTCTATTGGGGGTGACAGGTGAGGAGAAAAAATCTAATCGGGATAGGACGGACGACTTGACCTAGTTCCGACGAACACCAAAAAGAATCCCGAATACTATTCCTCCCCACCTTTTTCCATTCCTGCACCCCCAAAGGAGCGTGAGGTTCTTTTTTTCCGCGCGATAACATTTCGCAAGGAGACGGTGAGAGACGAACATTTCGTGAGCGAAGGGAAGGGAGAAAACTTTTCGGGGAGGAAAATAAAAACAGGTAAACGCAAAGGAGGTGGGGAGGGCGGGAGAAAGAGGGAGGAGAGTGTGCGAGGGGATGGAAAAGGAAGGGGGAATAAGGGAGGGCGAGGTTGGAGGGGGAAAACACGTGAGAGGGGGCGTGGGTGGGGTGGGGGGGATCTGAGGCGCCAGGCTGTGATGGACGTGCCACGGAGCTGGGCACACGAAAGGGTAACTAGAGGATATAGAAGACTGCAGAGTGTACTACGGGTCGAAAGTGTGTCCCAAAGCATGGAGGGTTGCCACACACGCGATTTGTGCGTGATTTTTTTCTAGAAAATCTAACACAATTCAAGAAATCCCTCAGCCGTACCGAAAATGAAAAAATTGCCAACCTCTGGAACTATACACCAAATTCAACTTTTAAACACCAACTCCTAACTCTGCATTCCTGCCAAATCATATCCCCTCCCCCTAAATAATCACACCGCCAGAAATACTAAAATGGCATAACGAAAAAATACACCAGAAACAAATTTCCTGAAACACACTGGAGACAGCCAGTAGGCTGGGACTAGTGAACACAATAAAACCAGAAATTCCGGCGAGGAGAGGCGCTCCTCTATAGTTGCAGGCTCGACCCATTGCACATCCCGCAGTTAGAAGATTGCTGGGTGTACTATGGGTATAATTTGTGCCCAAAAACATGGAGTAGCGCCACTTATGCTCGTGGACGATTTATGATTTCCACTATAGTTGCCTGTCTTTCCAAGTCCTCTCGCATGAAGATAGGAATACGAGCACCGCATTGTCATTAGTGACGGGAATAGTATTGAAAAAAATGTAATCGGGATCGATTACATGGTCAAATTTGTAATGAAATACGTTTTGAATTAATGTTGACAGAAGCGAACGGAATGATTAAAAACAAAAAGGTATAACTCATCCAAAATTGGTTCAAATTCCGTTAACATTTACCACAACCGCCTTCAGAACAACTGGGGGCAATCCCAAAAAAAAAGATGGGAACGGATGGAAGATGGGGACGGATAAAAGTGGGGAACGGATATTTTTTACAGTAAAGGCACTCAACATATAAATTCATGAGAAGAGACAAATACTAATCGCCAAATGAAATTCATTCTCCTATCGCTCATGACTGAAATTACCACATGAAAAACAGAAAGCACAGATAACCTTAGAGAGGCTACACTTATGACTTCACTAACTAGACTGTAACTTAACTGACAAAATGAGGATCAGCAGGGACATGAAATTTTAACGGAACCTCACCGGTAAATACACATTTTTATTCGGATTTCCTGTCGACACCAAATTGAATCTTCGCTTCAGGAGGGTGAATATGTGAATGATATTTGAACGGTAGTATCAGCTCATTTCTTAACATCTGTAAAGCCAGCACATAACTGTAAATACGAATGTAATTGAAACAACTTCCAAGACTAGCATAGAATATTTATTTAGCTGGGTACCTTTCCGGACTGTCTAAAGCGCATAAATTTCAAAAAGCACGACAAAAGATTAAAATTAATTAATATACGAAATACATCAATGTGACGGGTTATTTGAAGAAGGCGACGGACAGATAAGTTTATTTCCGCCGTTAAGGACGAGTAGTAGAGTCGAGAGAAACCCGGCGCTGGCGCTGCTCTTAACGAAAGGCGCCACGGGGACCACAGCTTAACGTCCCATCCGAAAAACAGAGTGTTGCACTTGAAGTGTCCTCCACACAAGATTCAAACAGGGATCAGGCAACCAATGAAAAATATATACCACCTACGGGATTTGAACCCGACCCAACGGGGTGAGAAGCCAACACCCTGGCCACCACACCAACCCGATCCCGGTGGGCGAAAGATTTTGGGAGGGAAAAGAGAAGAGAGTGAGATGGAGAGAGAGAGAGAGAGAACTCCAGACCGTCTGGGTGCGTGGGTGTAGCGGTCGTAAACAGACGTAACCAGGGAAGGGAGCCAAGGAGGGGGAGGGGGGAGGAGGATGGTGGAGTGGGGGGGGGGGAAGAGCGAGACGGAGGAGGAGGGAAGATGATGGAAGGAGGGAAGAGGTGACGATTGAGATGGATTGTACGCGTAATGACGGCGTCCAAGGCCACGGGAGGAAGAGAGAGCGTCGGAAACAGAGCAGACCCGATGCACAAGAGGAGAAAGGGAAAAACGCAAAAACGATAATTTCTCACCCTCGCGCAGAGTGAGAGAGAGCCAAGAATTTGACGGTTATAAATTAAGCAGATATTGGCCAACGAGAGGAACTGGAAACCGATGAAACATGATTGCACGAGAAAGGTCGCTTGTAAATCAATGCATCATCTTCAGCGGTAACATTCTGCTCCTCATTTCCTATACCAATGTCATTTCGGAAAAAAATACAATCAGGCAAGGAATTTTTTTCAGCGATGGTTTACTGCCGATATTGACTCCACACATGAATGAGATAAGACTTGCTGTTGCGACTACCTAGCAAGATAAGAACCTATAAATAATGCCTCGTAACTTCGGCTTTCGAAGATTCGTAAGCAAACGGAACCGAGCTATACTTTAAAGTAGTGGATTTGATTCAATTTATAAAGCTCAACCTAAGGGAACGAGAAAAATGTGTATACGATATCCATTATAGTGTAGTGACAGCGTCCAAGGCCATGTGCCCTTGCTGACAGAAACGGTACTATCCTTTGCACACCGCTAAGTTACATAATAAAAAGGAAAAATTAAAGAAAAAAATTATTTCTTATCCCCACAGAGACGTAGAGACAATTATTTTGGCGGTTACAATTTATGCATTGGCCAGCGAGAGCGACCAGAGGCCAATGACGTAGGAATTACCAGAGAAAATTCACACTTAAGGCAATGTATTATCTTCGACGCTACACACGCTTTGGTCCACATCCTTTTGACTAAAGGACATTGTTGTAAACAATGAATAGATGAAGGATGTTTTCTAAATAAGGGCAATGCCAGCGTATACCACAGACATAAAAAGAAGGATTGCATATTATTGTGATAGCGAAATTTATCTTCTAAGCAAGAATAATTAGTCACTCCGTCTACCGAATATTCGGAGGCAAATTGAATCGAATGATGCTTAAAATTGGTGGATTACATTCAATCTCTAATTATTAACACATATTAACCCACGGGAACAAGAAAAGGTCACATGCACACCAATATGGAGTGATGAAGGGGTCCAAAACTCATTGGAAAAAAATGGAACATCCTCTTCAGAAACAGAAAACATCAGATTCACAATTAAAGGAGAAAAATAAACCGAGAAAACGATTATCTTTCACCCTCGTGGAGACGAAGAGCCAAGAATGTGCCGTTTAGAAATAATTCATTGGCCAACGAGAAGGACCAGAAACCAATGAATCATGACTTTCTCGACAGAGATCGCTTGCGGACTATTAAAAAAAATATGATGTGAAAATCTCATATATAAAAGAATATAACAGTAACAGATTAAACCTATCGAGGGAAGGGTAGGAACTTCTCTTGGGCTTCCATCCGTGTTGATGGGTGCACATTTTTAGGTTTGCCACTCTGGTACTGTCCAAAGGGAATTTCGAATTCGAGTTCTGTATTTGTTACACATGATTTCCTCCCCAAACTGGCGCAGCACAATAGGCTGGAGTGTGCGACGAAGTCCTTATTTTCCCCGCCATTTTCCGGTCCTCCCGTTGTTAAAATTAGGTAAGTGGAAAAGGCATGTTTCCAAGTGCCACTTACAAGCATATGCATCCTTTTTTCAGGGGCTTCAAGGTATGGATTGAAAAATATTATTCAGCAATACATCCTCGAGTACCGCCGATACGTCAACGTATGTGTGAACACATATGCGGATTCCTTTTTGCAGGACACAATATTTATGAAATGGACGAAGAAAATAACAAATTCAAGCGTTCAGATGATAAAATGAACTCCATAAAGATAGGAGAACAATTAGTAAACAAAACAAGAGATAATGCACGCAATTCAAAATTACAGGTCGCGGTACCTCGACTAATTGTCCAGAATAAAGCGTCTCAAAAAAAAAGTCACTTGCAAGGATATTTTTTGCTTAAACCAAGGGAGAAAGCATCGATATAACAACTGACTTGTCCAACGTTGCAGCGCATAAATATTTTAAATACATTAGGTATCTAAGAATCATTTTAGGAAGGAATGTGGGGTTACGGAAATCCTTAACTCATTCACCGTCCTGAAAAAAAACCGTCAACGACTCCGACGCTCCCATTCAGTAGACTGAATCGGATTTCAGTCTTATTGGGAAAGAGATTACCTATTGCGTTTCCCTGCTGTGAATGTAACTATGCACAGAATACGAAATTATTTTTAGGTCAGGCATTTTTAACCAGAATTCCTCATGCCATGCTGGTGATTATACTAAATTAATTCCATCTGCTACCAATTAACTCCATGCTTTAAGAACCTTGTACCGGCCTGCCGATTATGAGGAAGATCAAAACGCTGAACCGGTTCATCGGAAAACAGCACAGCCCTAGTTTTACGTATTTGTTTTGAATGGCGTCGCGGTGACGCTAGGAAAGTACTCGCATCCTCAACGACGCCAAAGTTCTCAATGCCAGAGGCACCATTAAACACGAGGGTGTCAACCTGAGACGAAGTCGAAGCCTAGCTACTTCAACGGGAGACATGCGCTGAGTGATACACGGACGAGCGAAATACTCGAGGCGAAAGTCAATCACCACCAGAGGATCACCCCAAAGATGAAATTACAATGTTTCAAGGAAGAGTACCAAGAGAAAAACCTGAAGAAAAATACGTTGAAAATTACTTTTTTGCCGGAGAAACATTTATATCAACACATAAGCTACTCTACTCGGACCAATCTCCTGCGTGTACAGCGCATCAATAAATTTCCCAATTTAAAACTGCAAGTGTAATACAATGGCTAAGCATTTCAGCAACGAGAGCGTGATGTATGCACCCACCTGGATTCAACTGTCGTAGCCACTAATTGCATCCGGTCACACGCGCCTCTTTGCATAGCACCAGCCACGCCTCTAACGCCATTTTAATGAGCTAGCGAAGGTCACAGTACATGAAACCTACGTTCTACGGCCAATGCTGGGGCCACAACATGTCTCACCTCCACCATGTAATTCGTAAAGTGGGCTACATTACAAAAAGAAAGGGGAGCAAACCTTCAACCTATTGTTTTGTAACAAACGATTTTGAAACCAACGATTTGTAACAAGCAATGTAAGTAGGTTGAATAATCACTTTTTAAACCACGATTGTATAATAATGGTTAATGCCGCACCGGTAATAGAATTAATTTAATCTACCGTTCAGCTCTAAATCTTTAAATGACCTACGACAAATATAATATTAATATTGGGATGTAAGAATTAAATTCAAGAAATGAACAAGACCCATAATATTCCTAAACACTGAATTCAGATGATAACGAGGGGACATTCGTTGGTGTCATTAAAAGGTTGAACAAGTATGAGCCGAACACTTTGACACCAACGCAACCTCGCTGATGTTTCAAAAATGTATTAAAGTAAACAATTAAATATCTAAAATTAAAAATATTACCCGAAAAATATAAGCCCCGCAACGCAAGAAATTCATCAACCCATCAAATACTTGTTTGAAACCAAGGTAACATTATATTAGCTGATGGAGAAATTTTTTTAATACTAAACTATGTAAAACTCCGGTATCATGAAATTAGCGTTTTAACTCGATGTTTGGATTGAAAGGAGGTTTCTCCAGTACTACCCTACGGCGTGAGAGCTTTCCAAATTCAGGTTAATCAAAGGGATCCTTCCATAATCCTTCTCAACGCCTCTACCAATTTTCAATAGTGTTCGGATAAATAAAAGATAGCGGATCGTAAGAGTTTTCCATAAGAGTATCCTTATAGGCTCAGCTCATAATAAAAAGATGCCTCTTTATTCATTACATCCCATTCGTCAACCACACAAGAATGAAAATATTGTAACGTATCTTTTATTTCCTCAAAACAAAAATCTTTTCCAGAGACTTGGAAGTTAGTTTCTACGAAAAAAAATCTCTATAATGCGGTATCAATTCATCGCCACCATTTCTCTGAGATAAACATTCACGCGAAAAGGAAACAATCACAACACATGCCCAGCAAACCATCGAAACAAAGACTTGACACATTCACAGAGCCATAAACGAGAGGGACCGGGTGAGAATGCTTTTAAAGGCGTCAAAGGGTCACACGCGGCTGTAAGCTCCGCAAAAACATACAATATACATTGCGTGACAATAAAGATTAGGCGCGACGTTTCCAATGGCTACGAATGAATGCGGTAACTTGTGACTTAACTGGATGAGAATTTACGCTCCGCGCTGCTCAAGGACAGTCCATGACATGACGTCGGAATATTTCAATGGCTTCGCAGAACAAGACAGTATTTCTGAACAGCCTGCGGAACCACCTTACACCCGTCTCCACCTCAGATGCTCCATCTTTGGACGAATTCGAACGGCGTGCGGAATGGCAAATGAGACGGACTCCCATTCGCCCTGACTCATAAATAGTCACTAGGAATGCGATATCTCGAAGAGGGCAATACCTTCATTTGAATGCAATCGATAAGCACCCGACGACACATTGAAGAAATTCGTCACATTCGCCGTCACGGGGAAATTAATCAAAATCGGCATTATATTCCATTGTTCATTCTTCGTGGAAGAACGGCTGGTTTTGTTATCACGGGGCACATCCTTCCATCTACGTGCTATGAATTAGGATGGTTTACTTGTGCATGAAATAGCTCAGCGCTATCGTCTTCAGTCGAAGAAATCGGCCATTTAGGTATTCAGAACCCTAAGGATTTAAGAGGACTCATCAATACTTCACCATCGGTCGTATTTTGTCATTATTTTCCATGTATTTCTGTTTTAAAATCATTTTATAACATTGACACGTTAAGGGTGCATAGAGAAAAACCTTAGTAAACATTTACCCATTTCTAAAAAATAACTTTTCAACAACGAAGTAAAAGTAATCGAATTACTGTCATCGACTACATCTCCGTTAATTTTTACTTGTAATCGATACATTTTTAAAAGTAATTTTCGATTGTAATCTCCTCCTAAGCTCGGGCGAGTAACAGAGAAATTTTAGTAATCAAAAGCAAAAATTTTAATTTCAAAGCGCGTGAATCTAAAGGCAGTTCTAACTACATTAACCACATTCACAGTTTAAGTTTTGGTAGAACAAACTTATTTATACTTAAAATTCCAAAATCATCCATTTTAATGTTTATCGATGATAATATTTTATTTTTATTATTTTATTCAATGGCATTACATAATGATTAAAACCCTGATTTGCACGTTAATACTTCCTGTTGGAGAGAATATCGACAGCGATTGCACGTGACAGGAGTAAAATTCAAATAACTGTAATTGTAATCCTATTGATTACTTCCTCAAAGATTGATTGTGATTAATTAAAAATTTTGCACCGTTAATATAAATTTCGTCAATGTAATTGAGCCCGATTAAATTTTTTCAATGTTTTTCCTATCCCTGGTAGTAACGACTCAGTAATTTTTCACACGCTTATTTAGCCAAACCTGATTCGACACTATCGGTCATTCTCAAGGGTACAACGATCGAATCATGACAACTCTTCATTCAAGAAAAGATTAAGGTAAAATTTTCAAAACGAAGATACAGGCATATCAAAAATATGCTCACTCCATTGACCCCGAAATTTTCTAGATGAAAGCGTCGGTATTACGCTGGCGCACAATGCGTCATGGAAATGAACCAATCGCGTGGTAGTGCTGCATCCCCTCAACACAGACGCACGCATTAACATCAATCCCAGTGGGCTGGCCTACAAAATCATATCAGATTCAAATCAGATTTACAATGCTAAAAACAGACACTGGCTATCCCAACAAGGCTATCCAAGGCTATCCCACTGTGATGAAAAATTGCAATATTTCACTCATTACCTACATGGTCACAAGTACTGGATGCGACTTGATTGACGTCACCCAGATCAATTTGTGTAAATAAATTATGATTAAGCTGGGGATTTTCAGTCTTGTCCAGTCAGAGATTTTTTTCTAAGGTTAGCACAAGTACCAAAATTACGAAATGCAATTTTCGGCGGAAGGTCCAAAAGAGAAAAATGGACGTGAATGGTCCATGGCAATTACACTTTACGGCTCTCAAAGCCATTGCAATGCAATCAATACCGGTCGATATGATTTCCTCGTAACGACGACATTACGCTTAATCCAACGTGCGTCTTACAATCCTATCTCAAACCATTTCCTTCCGGTATGAGGCGACCATTCGTGAGAAGAAAGCCCTTTTAACAATGGCGATAGCACAAGCACATCGTATGACATTCATGAGCGTACCCTCATGATAACGAGTTTATATCGTAAACAATTTCCAATAGACCTAACCACCTTATCTTCCAATCCAAACAAACGCTTTATCTTCTCATTCTTGAAACACGGATGAGAGATAAAATATCATCAAATCAACTACCCAATACGAAAATGATGTTCGGTAATTAAACTCATTTAATGCTTAAATGCCCTATCAGTTTCGATGCGGTGTTGATAATAAGGAACCAGATGCAACGTAGAGAAACTGAGTAGTGTTTTAAGTCTATTTCCTCCGGGGAAATCGAAAGCCTGGTCGTAATGCAGTTCACCAATAATATATTTTTTTAAAGTATGCATAAACGATTAAAGACACTACAGTACACATTCAACTAGTTTGGATTTTCACCCCGAAATTTCCAGAACTATTAAAGAAAGCTTGTGAACAGCCACCCCTGCCACGACAAGATTTCCCTTCTAAAGTAATAACAGTAGCAGCAAGTTGAAGATTCGCGTTTATTAAGTTTTCCACCGTACAGCTCCAAGTATTGTGACAGCAGTTTCGTCAATGTTTCTATCAGCTCGTTCAGGTCAATGAGGTGATTAAGACCTAAGACCAGTGACGTGGACCGCTGCAGAGGTGAAACCGTTAGACCATGATTTTCAACTTCACTACGGTGCGGAAATAACAAGCTAAAGCTCATACATTATCATCATCATCACCATTATTCATCAATACAGATGCGTGAAATTCGCACTCTCATTTTTATTTTATCGCACTTTCAATAACAGTTTATCGCATTTGGTAGCGTCTATTTTTTTAATTTAATAATGAGGTAGATGATGATAAAATGTGGTGAAGCACAGGCATATGACAAAATACAGAATATTTTAAATAATCATGTTGTAGAACAATAATAAATTAAGGAAAAGATATAGAGGCCGAGGTGTAGCTTGCCCGCGCCCACTTGTAGTTCGCGGCCACGTAGAGTCCCAGCCAACTAGCAGCTGGCCAGTCGCTCACATGCGCTCGGCACAAAATGTACGAATTTTGCCGTCGAAAATGCAAATTTGCGTAAAAATATCATAAATGTCCAGTCAGCGCATCTATGTCGCATTTATTTGCACACATCGCATCTATATCGCATTTGCGAAATCCACGCCTCTCTATTCATCAATATTGAGATTTTTTGACGCAGCTCTCTGTTCTATTATTATTTCTTATATTTCTTATAAGTATTTCTTCTCTTTTAGATCCTATGACTTATCCTCAACTCATTCGGGGAGGTTACTTGCCCTTCTTCCCTTCCGATATGATTGTTTCCATCAAGCCATCGTGCCTCAATGTGGCCACCTAAGGTCTTCTCCTTGTTGTTTTTAGAAGAATCTCTTTTCTAGTCTTTCTAATCTTTCTTCTGAACACTTCGTCATTGCTTACTCGGTCGATTCATTTCATTTTAATCATTCTTTGCTAGCACCACATTCCGAATGTCTCCAATCGCGACCACTCTGTTGCTAACAAAATTCACTTACTCTTGGTTTACTTTGTGGTATTCCATTATAAGTTGTTCCTGGATATACACAATTACTTATACCACCTATTTTTAATCAGAGCGCGACCCGGGTTTCAATGAACTATCATCATCTTCATAATTAGTGCCTGAAGATGATGATGATTCATTGAAACCCGGGTCGCGCTCTGATAAAAAAATCAGGGGTATAAGTAATTGTGTATATCCCGGAAAACTTAGTTTTTGTATCTTTTCGCTATTATTAATTTTTTACTTAAATGATTTTCTACAAATACGTGTTGACTGCTATTACATATGTGAGCTCGTCTTTATAACGTCCATTTTATTTTAACTAGTATAGCTGCCATTGTGATATTGTTATGGTGGTATTCCTGTCCTTGGCCAGTTGGAATATTTATTGTAAAAGTTCGAGCAATTACGTTTGTTGATACAATCGTTGATCTTTTACTCTGTTGCTGCCATCGTCCAAACATCGCTCCCATAAAAAACATGCTCCATGCCTATACTTATTTGAAAAAATTCATACTCTAATGTAGGTTTTATACTCCGGTCAAGAGAAAAATCCGTAGGCCCGTTTATAAATACACCACCCAGGAGGGTATTTGACCGGCCCGAATCATGCAAGTAGCACACGCATACTAGCACATGAATAATCCAAGAAAACGAAAGTGGCACAAGTTTCATTACAAATAGGAAGGGTGGTGTGAGGCAAGGAAGCGGGAGGTGGGGGGGGGGGGGAGGACGAATAAGTGGGCAGAAGAAGAAGAAGACAGATGAGGACGAAGGGGAAAGGGAAGTATATTTGGAAATAGGAGAGAGAAAGAAAGAGAGGAAGGAATAGAGCGGGAGTGACAGGGAAAGAACAACGAGGAAAACTCGACCGCGGGAAGCTATAAACAAGGAGAGGGGAGGGTAACGAAAAGAGCAGAGTCCCCCCCTACCCCCTTACCTCTACCCCCCCCCTCCACTTCACTCCCCCTACCGAACGCTTTCCCGCCCGATTCAAAACAAACTCCGAGCGAAATTTATCGCAACGGTTACGACGACCGCCGTTTACCCAAGGAGCACAGCTAAAGTGCGAACCGATGGAGTTAAACTCAATGTTACACGCGACGGAAATATGAAATCTTCGGAAGGATACGAGCAAAAAAACATCGATTGGTCCAACCAATATCAATTGAAAAATAATAAAAATGAAGCAAGTATATTCTACGAGGCCACGCGCACGAGTGAAAATATACAATACGAATGGAATTTGCCATGAAAAAATATTTGGCTTAGCCGGAATTCGAACCCCGATCTCAACATCTCGCGCCGTTAAACCCATCACTGTTAATAATGTACATGAATGGTTAAACCACGTTAGGAATTCGCACTGGAAAAATATGGTCCAGTGGGGTCATTGGGTACACCTGACCTAAAATCTGGGAATCCTGGTTCGAATTCCGGCTAATAGTCCGATCAAAATAGACATTGACCCTTGCATAAATTACCAACAAGCTGAAAATTTGCATGAACCTCGAGGATACCACTGTAATGAAATCCTGAAAAGTCCCCATCGATCCCGAGTGTGCAAAAAATTTTATTCAAGGTCAAAGGTCACAAAAATGAGTTTTTTGCATTTTTTGGCCAAAAGGTTGGTTTTCTGATAAAAATTACCCAGACCAAAATAGTAGATCAGAAAATTATTTACAAAATTGTCGCATCACTTTTTTCTCTAAGATTTACCGTTTCTGAGAAAAAGCCATTCGAAAGTTAGCTGGAGATGTATTCTCCGTAATATGCTTGGCTATATTGTTACCCTCTCCGAACATTATTGGACGCGTAACTCGCATATTGGTTACTAGCTCTCACCTGACCATCCGCCAACAATCTGGACAAAGGGTTTAGTTTTAAATATTCTCTCTTAGTCAAAGCATGTGGTCAGTGCTAGAACTATAGGTTAAAGTTTGTGCTATATTTAGTTCTTAGCAAATTTTGGGCATGGCTTCATCTGTAAAATAAACTTTGCCTGCAAGTGAAATTGCTACTGCTAATCGTGGCTCAAAGACGTTGATTGATGCAAGTGCTGAAAGAAGCAATGACTTCATTAACTATAAAAAAAAGCCAAAACATTTTCTCCGGGGGCACCATTCGTACTCGAAAAGTGCGTTTCAACATTAGAAGCGCCATGAAATCAAAGGAAACAGCAATTTCCTTATCACACCGGTTAAAGAGGAAGGAAGTCATAATAGACGCCAGCAAATCAAATTTCCAGCATTAGATAAATATAGGAGGAAAATCGAAGAAATGTTTATGGGAAGAAATAATTGCCGTATACTGATATTCAAAGTCGTACAAACAGAACGAAAACTACTTTAATATCAAGAAAGGAACGCGTGTAAGACAATTTCATCCTATTTTTTTTGCCAAATGATCAATTAGTGAATTAAAGTACAGCACGGCAACAACAACCAGATAAGATTAAAGGAAACGACCAAGACCATGCTGCGGCATGAATGACACAATGGATTGCAGCGGTTGAGAGAATCATGTAAACTGATGAATTTCTAGATAGCTCCTCGAAAGATAAATAATCTGATAACGCGTATTGATGGGCATTATATTAATCACAGGAAATAGGATAAGTATGTGCCATAAAACGACTAAACGATAAGTAAGAGATGCTAGACTCTCAAGATAGATATGGACAAAAATATATACTTACTCCTAACGCCACGGATCCTCAGCTGTTAACAATAGATCGGATTTCCATTCTGAAAAGAAGATAAAAATAATTGAAATAGGCTTAATACAAAATAATTATAGCATTGATGTCAAATCACTGTTACGCATCACCAATTCAATGCAAAATATGACACAATACAATATATAGGCAACCCAGCTTTCAGTGTTTTCCCATATTGAACTAAAGAAAATTGTCACACTATGAATTGACTTGTCAGCAGCTTCCACTTTGTCCTCTATTAACAGCAATTCCTCTGCTGTTCCAATAACGGTAAATGAAAGTTTTGTAATCGCGTCATTACCGATTGGAACTTTCTGCCCCTTGAGAATCTTCTTATTTAGGGTCCCTCAGTTTCTACAATCGCTGATTTTGAGTGACATCAGAGTAATTATGTACGTCCACTGATTTGGATAAAGTACGAGTATATAAAAATGTAGGCATTTATACTGTGTGCGAAAAGTCTCGAGAAATATTTATGTACGTCGGGCTAAGGAAACACTATCTTGCATGAGTTAAGGTCTTCAATTTACATATATCCATCACTGCAATCTTCTACTAACATTGCATTATATTTCCGAATGAGAATCAAATATTTTTCTGACGACCTAGAGAATATTTTTCACTGCCGTCAATAGCACTGTATTTATTTACTTATAAATATAAAAAAGATGATAATTGTACCTTCGACATCAATAGACTACGATTTTGTTGCACAGACCACCATAAAAGTAGGCTCATTTAAGTATCATTTCAAAGAGAAGGCTTTTACACTATCTATTCTGCTATACTTGACAGGCCCTCAGGTCCCCCTTCAAGTCTTCCGAAGGCTGATACTATTTACAGTCGGAAAAGTACTTTAATACTTAACAGGAGGCTTAAATGCTATAAGTAATGCACTTACTTCAGCGGTTTCAACTTCACTTTTTACGAAGTACTTTGATTCGATACAGCTGGCTGGAATTTTTTTAGTCGACGCCAGAAAAAATGAAAATTCCAATTCTTAACATTTATTTTTTACTATGCCACTTATATATCTGAAAATAATGTTCTTACATTAATAACATAACACTCCCAGCTTTAGCATATTTACTTCACAACCAGCGATAATAATAAAAAAAAACTTCGACATAGATAACTGGTGAGTGAGTTAACATGAATCACTTTTTTCATTCGTATTCGTACATTCGAAGCAACATGAATACCTTATTCTACTCCGACTACTGTTTTATACATACAGAGGTTAAGAAAAATGTACGTTATATACTCAGGCAGGATGTCTGCCAGGTTTTTCTGGTTACAAATACATTTGACGAATTGTTATCTTCTTCGCAGTGGAGAGCCACGACTCTCCTAAATGTCATTTTAAATCAAAGGTCTCCGAGATTATTTTTCGAGGGCCCGCATAGTTCAAGAAACGAGCTTACGTAACAAGATGCATGGCTGGCAGGCACAGAGGTATTGGCGTGGGACGGCCAAAAAATTCAGGAAAATAAGTGGGAGGGACCGACCCACTTGACTTCCTCCATACATTTTCTTATTCAGGTCAACAGCGAAACACAACAGATGGGGAATTATTAAATCCATCAAATCGGAAGGGCATCAAGAGTACATATGGGAGAGAATATCCGTAGAGGGACAAAAATTCAAAACTATAAGTTAACAATTCGGTATAAAAATTAAGCTTTCTTTAATGGAAAGCATCACTCCCTTTTGACTGGTCGTATAATGTATTTTATCGCGACGAATAACCCCTACCAAACATGTTGTACCACTATAATTCGTTGTTTCGGGCGTTACTTCGTGGAATCTAAATGACATAATGAAATGCCAAAAACAATAATTCCATGTAAAATTAAAACTGTACGACCTAGGTTTCGACGTGAGATGATGATGAGAAATTATAAAGTTTATGTATTTTATTATTGCTGTAAAAAATTGAAATTTTCAAGATAATTAGACATATTAACGCCTGCCCACATTTCAAATAGAAAAATTTTCATCTCAGAAAATGCGGAGGTAAAACTCTAAAATTTGAGATGCTTGCAACTGTGGAAAAGGATCCGCAACGCATAACCTGGAAATTTCAAGATGATAAAGCAAGTTTTAACCGATTAATTCGTCGCAACTAATTACTGGTTGAGCGGGAGTGATACGTATCCTAAAAATTAACCATGTCGCCATAAATTATCGAAAATTCTAAGGGTGAACTGTGCACGTTATCTCATTCAGTACTCACGACGTTTGGAAATCTAAATATTTTAAACTATTTCTGCATGGTAATTAAAGTTAAAATCTTGGTTTAAAGGTTTCCGCAGCGATTAGATGCACTATTACATTCCATTTTTCGGGTGTACGTCTGCGTGCTTAATATTTTAACTCGACGTTTCGTTCCTCCTGCTGGGAACGTCGTCAGGAGACTGAAGATGTTAACATTTTTCTCTCACACCGTTGGTAAACTGGTCCATTGTTGACGTTTTAAAGAAATTGTTTTTTATTTTATTTTTATTTACTTTTTTAAACCCTTCACAACCAAGATCTTTGACCACTGATCTTTTGATTCTCTGAAGCTCATAGCGATGAAACGGTAAAATACTACAACACCAAGAGACAGAGGCAATGAATATATGAATTAAGTTTTCAGTACAAGACTTGACTCCCATGACTTTGTCCAAAATATAACTAATTGGCATAATATTTTAGGACAATAATTTCTAAGAAATAAATTCGTCTTGATTAACCAATGGGACTTGTCACACTTGACACTTACAAGCGTTATCTTGAATAATGGCCCACCTCGTGCACCGTAAGGTAATAAGGTGCAGTGGGACATCATTAAAACATTTTCAGTAAATAATTAACGCTCGGGGTCTTCTGCGTAAGCAAAAAAAGTGCAAGAAATTACTTTTCAGCAAAATGACAACACTGTTCACCTCACCGAGCTATCGATTAGGAAAATGCAAGTTAACGTTGTGGAGATCCCAGCTTTGACTACACCGTAAATCTTGGTTCACCAAACTTACCCTGAGGAAGTGAATGCACGTCGGAGGATAAATTAAGAAGCTGCCACCATAATACTACGGCAGATATTTATGACGTTTTCGCACGGAAGGCAAATAATTCTCAAATGTTATAGACTGTCTTAAATAACGACGGGTAACTCTTAAATAATGCCACCCACTGCGGATAACTCCTCCGCGATAAAATGAAATCTTACAGTGCAGTAAACGATGACGGGAGAAGAGATACGACCTGTCGAGGCACAAGAGTATTACTAGCCCCTCTGCAGTCGAGCACTTGGCGAGTTATTCACGGCAGCGAAGGAGAGTTATCGAGCGAAATGCAAAATCATTCGCCTCTCACCACCGTGCCCTAGAGGAATGGATGAAGATAAGATCCCAGACATCTGAGGGGAGTTAGGAAAAATAAGAACGCAACGACATCCACGCCAACTTCTCTTTTTTCCCGAAAAAAAATCATCACTTTTATCTAGAGCCTGTTTCACATCTTGAACCAGCTCAAGTCATAGTATGCACCAGATATTGAGGGCAGAATGCTGTGTGACTGCAGCAGTTTCAAAAGGCTTCGCACACGATTGCTGAACTTGAGTTGGTGAAAGACAAAGGGGCGGTGTAAACAATTATTTATTGTTACAAGGAAAACCGATTCAGGGTTCCCACTCTAACTTAATTATAAAATTCACTGTTTTTTCCAGGTTTTCACGGTCTAAATATCATAAAATGCACGGTCTGTTGATAAGCCATTTAGGCAGAAATATTGACGACGTAACAATCACCGCCCGCACGTTAGCTAAAAATTTATCAACCGCGACAGGCGCCGTGAATTCAAATGTAGCAACGAAAGTGCTACTTCTCAAGACGTCACCTATCGATATCAAAATGTAGATGAAGCTTAAGGTTGTGAGTGGCAAAATGGACGGAGCAGTGAGGTAGGGAAGTGTCTGATAAAGATGTGTCGGATTTTTCGCCAGGGTTAATGAACACTTTGTTTGCCGGTCTTCCAATCACAGGCTCAAGATCAATGTGTCATCATGGAACAAGGCACCAATAATTGCACTTCGAATATACGTGTGGAGATAAATGTGTCTCTATGTGGCTCGGCCTTAAAAAATGATTTAAATATCTTTTTTCTTTTTTTTTTTGATCTGTCAATTGTAGTTCTTTTTCTATAAGTTTGAGAGATTTTTAAGGTTTTATGAAGAAATTCACGGCTATTTCCAGGTTTTTTCACGGTAGACGAAATTCACGGCTTATTCACGGTTTTAAGGTTTTCACGGTTGAGTGGGAACCCTGCGATTTCTATGTAATAATTTATGACTGAAGCGTCCCGGTTTGCCCGGGACAGTTTCGGTTTAGACCGCTTTTGAGGGCGTCCCGTCGGTTTTTTAATATTCTCTACCATGTCCCGGTTTCGTGCAAAGATTGTAGAAATTGTTTTTACAATGACTGATTATAATAGAAGGCGTAACACAATACGGAAATAAGAGTTTAGTTTGTTAAAGAAAGAAAAAAAAATAAAATTATACTAATACAAATACTCTTAGTTTTGATTTTACACAGAAAAAGGCTATAGGTTTTCAGACTTCAAATGGGGACCCTCCCACCCCGGTGCTAAGATGTTTCAGACTAGGCCAAAACACTTATGGCCGCCCTATTCATGGCTATCGGTGTTTCCTGATAAGAGCGCCTTCCGTTCAGTCCCACAATCGTTATTGTGAAAAATAGAAACATGGGGCATTAAGCGTGAATCACGAGATAAAAAATTTCAAAGGGAATTATAAAAAAAAAAATACACGCGCGAACGAGCGCCGGAGGCCATTCATCCATCTTAAATGGAGACGACTACAATCGATAACCCGTGATTTTCTATCGACGAGAAGAAAGTATAGAGAGTAAGGGCTTTCAAAAGAAATACATTAGTGCCTCCTCCAGAGAATTCTGCGGGGGATGGAAGGGAGAGGTCGAGGGGAGGGCATTAGTAGGTTGGCGAAAGCGGGAAGGGCTAGAGGAGGGGATGGCTGCAGAGATAACAGTTGATCACAAGAAGGCATATTTCCACAATTTTCCAAATATCCCGAAAATAAAACCTAAGACCAATACTTTTTTTATGCGCAAACATTCAATAGAAAAATATTGCTCTAAGAAGACGACCTCGATAAACACACAAGCATATTAAAACTTAAACTAACATTACATACAGATGATCCATTGAAGACTTTCGAAGTCTTAACTGCAAATAAACATTTTAACAAGCATAAAAGATTTTTTTCTCGATAGACCTCGACGCTTTTACGTTATTACCTAGTCGGAAATAAAAATCACGCGTCAAAGTACTCCATTTAATTATTTATAGAACTGAATTTAGTTAAATTTGCCACTCATCCTCAGATTTTTAATAATAAAAAAATTACAAGAAATCATTAAGATATTGACTAGAAGTTAGGCTAGAGATAGTACTGACTTTTAAGAGACTTTTCCCCAGCACATTACAGAGGATAATTGCTCTCCATGGTACTGACAAGCCAAAAGGTGGGATACAATAATTTCCAATAAAAAATGTCGAATTATTATCGAATCTGCCAAGTAAGGAAGGTACAGCCAGTGAATTAGGAGGTTGATAAGGGAGGTAGAGATAATTTAGCGACCTGCTCTAATCGAATGATTTCTAATTATCATAAGCCATAAATTAAGCACTTTTCCAAATGTTAAAAAAATAAACATTTGTCACCCGTCATGGAATATTCAATTCACTGATGTTAAGCAACATTTAACATCCCAATAAATATTGTTAAAAAAATTATCCAATAAAAGGTGCGACGGACAAAAAGAGACTCAAATAAAAGACGATTTCGAAATATGAAAGATCGAATTCTTACAGCTTCAATTTAATAAGGAATAGGAAGATTCGGTTGAACATCATAAGATAGACAGATCATGAATATTTCATTCTATGAACATCAGCTACCTACTATGGCTGACAAATAATTCCAAAAACCCCTACCTTCGGAATACATCAGAGGGTTTGGTATAAATTGTTGGAATATTTTTTAAAAGTTAAATATTTATATTTATGCATCAAATGATTTTATTACTCAATTGCATATTAGAATAAAATTCTAAATCTTAAACATTAATCCTTTGAAATCACTTCACTTTCATAGGAATCGCAGAAATATTTAATTTACCGACCCATGATTCAACTCTTCACTAGTTATTTTGAATGTCCTCGAAAACCACCTGTAAAAAGATGTAACATAGGGAACTTACTAAAAAAATATCTATGGATAATTTTAAAGTGAAGTTATTTCCGAATACTCCAATTTTGTAAGGGTAGCCTAAGAATGTATTATAAACTGAGAATGTAATTATATTCGGGCAGTATTTCGATGAAAAGCTGACCATAAGTGTTTGATTAAAGAAAATTTTTAATCTTATTTTTTCGAATTTTGCCAGTCCAAAGGCATTTGGGACTTTCGAGGGACAGCTGAAGGGTCAGGAGAAGGAAAAGAGGGGGCTCTCGAAGGAATCAGCATTCTGCTCTCAACGCCGTGCGCGCCCACTAGTTCACGCGAGGCACATAAGAGACACGTCCACGGCTATCCTCCCCTTCCTCAGCCTCCTCCTCCGCTCTTTAAGAGCCGTGGACCAAAAATAAACGCGAGATGTGACTGCGGCCGTGGAGGAAAGGGGGAGGAAAAGAGATGAATAGCGAAAGAGAAGGGAGGAGGAAAGAGAGGGAGAGAGTAAAAAATAATGCTGCAGCTGCAAAGTGGAGACCGTGAATGGTAGGCACACGACAGTCACCACAAACACCTGAGACCGCATATCCGCGGCATTCGAAACTAGATAAATACATGCAACATTCCACGAAACAGATCCTTAGAGGCAGCTACAACGAAAATTTTAAGAAAATAAAAGACGGTCGTTACATTTATTTTATCTTATAAGAGGTACTTAGCACTTTTTATTTGGATATGTGAATGAATGACAGCAGAAGATGAAATGAGAGAAACGGCTGAACTTTCATGCAATGATGAAATTCGCCATGAAAAAAAATCATTTGGCTTAGGCGGGATTCGAACCCGGATCTCATGATTGCCAATCACCCAAGCAATCTTTAAACACTAGTGAACTGTCACTACATATCTTTCGCATGTGCTAGCCTTTTATCGAAAAATTAATCCTAAGTCATTGTGTCAACAATAAAATGTATGCTGCAATAAGTAACGGAGGCATAATTTAAACGCATACCTCGTTTTCTCACGTTGAGCGAAAAAGTTATTGTGGAAGGCATCATCATTGAAGTATTTTTTTTTAGGAAATTGAGACTGCGTTCTTCTCCTTCGAACCAATAATGAATATCATTGATCATTAGTTGTTGTGGTATCTTGTCACTTACTGGACAGGTCATTTATCCTGGGTATTTCGTAGACATGAAATTCGCGTGGTACACACAAACATTGTGCAATTGGGATTCCTCAGCTTAAGACGCAACGCGATCTTGAGTGCGTGCTAGAAATATTTCCCTCGTGTTTTTCGTATGATTAAGCAGATACGTCTGGCGACACTCATTTCGGCAGGATTGACATTGCAAAACTCGCGTGGACCCTCTCGTGTTAACCTCTCACTACATTCAAGGCGATTTGTCATTCCTCTTCACTACTAGTTGTTGCCCTTCAACTCTCTCTCTCGCGCATACTACTACATTTTTTCTAAGAACTTGAAACTTTCCTTAACCTTCCATTTTCAGTTCTTTACGCGCTTTCCCTTTTTTCGCCTATTGTTCATAACTATTTTATTCTTTTTGGAAACCTTAAAAAACCGTGAGAAAACGAAACATGTGTTGTTTGGAGTTCTTTCATAATATATTCAGAAATCGGTCATTATTTATAGAGGTTTTTTTTCTGGCATAATGTGGTGGAATTGTTACATATTATTTAATTAAAAGTTACAGCCAATTTAACACACGATTTAATTTCACTTGAAGCCGGTCGTGAAGCAAAAGTACAGTAAATGCCGAACGCTGCGAGTAACTTTTTATTTATTAATCAGTGATGACGGTCGGATGAAGACAATTCCTGGAGGACAAGAAAGCCTCATATTAGTGATGCATGATATTAAGAAGAGAAGAAACGCGAGGATATGAAAAGATAGTCTTAACTACTGAGAGCTGTGTGAAACCAATACCAAGATTGTTAACGAAATGGTTGCAATGACAGGAAAAAAACTAAAAAATTATTGGTGGTGCTTCATGGAAGGGAATTTTACGTCATATTTTTAGAAAATATGTCACAAAGAACATAGAGCATGGTTTATTTTCAAACCATTACTTTTTTAGGATCTGGAGGCAACTAAATCGCTATTTTCTTTCAGCTACCCTATTTTGACTTCGATAGCAGCATTAACATGGTAACTAGCAAAAACAATCAGAGCAAATATTATGAAAATATTTAAACTTTTCTCGCGGTTCCACGCGGGTGATACATCCACAAAATAAATTATGAAAATATTACAAAAAATACAAAAAATAAATTATGAAAAAAACAAAATTTGATTTTGTCAATCGATGATATAGTCTTGGAGTAGCTGGTGCGAATATGTTAAGAAAATAAACGACGTCCATTTCATTCGTTTTATCTTTTGAGAGGTATTTAGATTTTTTATGATCCTCGATAAAATAGTCGCAAATCGTTACGACGCAATCAGAGTTGCAATAATTCATCTCAAAGGCGACATTTCAGTGGAAAGGCGATGTAGCCTACCAGGATGGAAAAAATCTTCGATTATAAAGAGCAGTTGCACACAATTGTGCAAGTTTTGGATTTAAATGCAATCTAAAAAATCTAATCCGAATAAAAATTAAATCGAGAAAAATATCTAACGAAAAAAGGTAGTCTAATTTAACCGAAAAAACCACATACTTAAAATAATTTTATTTCCAAAAGATATTGGAGGTTTTATTCTTACCTCTCCTGAACAATTCACCTGCAGCAAATCTGTAGTTCACCTTCATTTGTGCAAAAAATGAGACCTTTCATTAGTCAAAATGGCAGTCGCCGGCCTCGGTGGCGGCGGAGTAACATCCTCGCCTGCCAAACAAGAGGTCGCGGGTTTGAGTCCCGCTTGGGTAGGTTCCCCCTGTCCAGGGCTGGGTTGTTAGTGTACATTTAATTGTTATATTTGTTGAATAACCCGATGTAAAATGGCCAACATGAACTGTATTCGGTGGTTTGAGAGTTAAATTTTTTAAATAAAATAAAATTGTCAAAAAATAAAAATATAACATCTAAATTAGGCGCCAACATTGATTCACGTAGTCCTCGGAACCTTATTAAGAGTAGATGGGCAGAAGGGTTCCTCGCTTGAAGCATGGGAGGTCTGAGGTGGAGAAAGATGAGCTGTCGTACGAGAATATTACTCACTGCTTCAGAGCAGAAAGTCCATTATTACCCCCTTAACACAATTTCGCCCACCATTACATTACTCACCGGCAATAACTAAAAACAAATTTCAACGGACGGACTATATTTTCTGAAGCGAACACGAATAATTGACGATAAGAAAATAGAATAAAAAGAAAATATTTGGTGGCGCAAATAAAATTTCCAAATTCAAAAGAAGGAATTGGATACGGAGGACCCACTCTGAACCTATCCGACAGGTCTGAATGTATCCAACAGCTTCATAAAATGGAACTCCCAATAGAGCAAAGCATTTAACGGACTTTCCTGGACTAAAACATCCATAAAAATGATATTAAAAATACAGGGATAAAATATGCAAAACATAAAAAATATGCAAAGGAAGTAATTCTACACTTTACGTAAAAAATGTCAAATAAAGATAAATGTGGAAAAACATTAAACTTGTCATCACCCCGGAAAAATTGTTATGATATACAGGAGAGTTAACAAACTTAACCATTAGGAATGATCCCCAAAATAATAATAACGCTAAACGGCCACTACAGAGATGTAGGAAATTCTCATTCGAAAACAATTCAATTTTTACTAAGGTAATGTGTCAATTAATTGCACAATTGAAACTATTCCAAGAGAAACGGATGAGATTAAAATCACATATTAAGGTTAAAACCTTAACGATGAATTTTCACCCCCAAGGAAAATGAATAAGCATAGGGTTTCAATAGTGTTATAGCGTAGTCATTTTTTAGATAACCATGTTCAACATAGTTCAGCTTTTACCAACAGGCGGGCAACTAAAAAGACGCTTTCGGTTGAAACTTTTTCATATTTACCCATTGACAACAGCGGGGTATGGCGTAAGCCGACCCTTATAACACAAGTAAACTAGATTATCAGGACATTATTGAACTAGAGTAAAGTGACTGTTACATCATTTATCAGTTCCTATTTATTCAAACGTTCAAAACAGAATTATAAAAACAGGAGTCATATAAACAGAGCTACTGCAAATTTTACTATTATTTTAATACTATTAGCAATCCGTATTAGATAAAATGAGTAGGGACCTATTAATTCTAAAATCCTTGCCCGCACTGAGGCTAAGAGGCTCGCTCGCAGTTAAGGAGTTCAAAGGATAGGAGTTGGCGAAAGCAGGGAAGGGATGAAGAAGCAAACGACTCGTTCCCACCCCTACTAGCCTCCCGTATTTATCACGGAGACTACTCGAGGGTGTGAGGCGAATTTTCAGCGGGGAGAAAGAGGGACGGGGGGAGAGTTTTAATCCAGGTGGGAGGTTACATCCTTGGATTGAGGGAAAGCGGGGTGGGGGTTGATTCCTCCCCTCGGCCACCTAACCCGCCCAGGAGATATCGGGCGCTACGGAATGACTAGCAACGCCCTTCGAGGATCGCCGGGAAATTAATAGTTAAAACTGTCAGCCGTTACCAAAGAAATAAGCCTCATAAACCTCTGACTTAACATCAGACGTAACCCACTTCTTTGGACCGAACTGTAGTAAAAACGTACATTTATTGGTAAATTTTCATTTTCCGAGGCTGTTGAAATAGGGAGATTTAATTTATTTAAGAGATTTAATTTATTAAAGCCCATAATCTCAATAATTTTTAGTTTCTTTATTAATGTGTCTTAATTGATATTTTGTAACACCTGTTCCAAACAAAATGCTTAAATAAATGTATAAAACAATGTAGGATTATATTGCCAAGGAAAAAGATTTACCCACTGCATCTACGTGAGAAGTCCATAAAAGAGAATACGATCCCAACGGTCAGGTTACGAGGGATTTTAAGGGTACCTAAAATCAAAGCGGAGTAGTAAAAAAAACAAATTATTTAAAATAAGTTTAAAACCCACTTCGATTACTAATAACAGATTTACATGGAATAAGCATAGATCACTATCCTATCAAGGCTTAACTGTATTTAAAGCGTTTGAGTAGTGTCTCGAATTACTAACTATCGCAAATACGTATTATCTCGAAAGTTAATGTTGTAAAGTGCCACTTGACTGAACTCCAAGAGGAAGACGATAATTTAACTCTGAAAATTTCACACTTTCATGTTGAAAAATAATTGAGTCTCAAAAGTTTGGAATATAATGGGTTGAACTCATTTCAAGTAAAAGTATTGCCCATCACAAAAATTTCACATCAAACTCCTTCATTACTCCAGTTCTATCTTCGCTGACAATAATCTGACACCTAAATTTACCGAGTCATAATAAAACTATGTAAACAACGTAACGAGAGTAGCTAATTTCTGGTCTTCTAACAAGCTCCATTTAGCGACCGCTAATATAAAGTATTATAAATGCCCAGATCCGTCTAGTAGCAATATTTAAGAATATACCACAAACAAAAAACCTCCTTTTACGAAAATAAATAATAAGGGGTTAGGATAGGTATGGTGGCTATAATGCTAGTCTCACCCTGATGGGCCTAAGTTCGGATCCCGGAAAAGGCGGAGATTTTTCAGAGAATTCCCGAGTTCTTTGTGGAGGGTACTTCAAGTACAGCACTCAGTTCGTCGGATGGAAGGTTAAGCCGTGGTACCCTAGGAGCCCCTCGTTTAAACCAAGCTAAACAAATTTTTCTTCACCCTTCCTTCCCTACCCTTATCGATGGCACAAATGTCCTTAGCTGTCGGCCACCACCTGCAAATACCATACCATACAAACAACAAATCTGGTAAGCAACTAAATAATCCTCGAAGAAATCGTCTGATTTTCTCGGTTATCCAAGTTGTCGCAACACGGAAAAGCGGTTACATCCCAAAATTACTTAACGGAATTAAAAGTCTGTTTACGAAGATACCGGACAGTTTAACTTTCTTGGCTCGAGGCTAGAGGAGATCCAAGCATCCTTACCCTAGGCTATAAGAGGGAGACGAACCGAATTACACGCCCAGAGGGGAAATCCGCCAGGGAGCGTATAATTAACACGCGCAACAAGTGGAGCGATACAATCCACCCGCACCGTAGTAATAGTAATTGGGGCCAAAGGATGAAAGGGTTGCTCCTCAGAACACTGAGGAACAAGGAATTTGCTTCCACAGAAATTATACCTGAAATTATTCAACCTGAAACTGCTGTCATATTACCGGTGGATTATCAAGTATGCTCTTAATAAGTTCCAATAACCAACTTAAAAAGACAGAGCCTATACTAAATGCTTTCGCTACGGAAAAAATCTCGCGATTTCGAATGTCTTCCAAGTATTCTGATGCATCGGACATGAATTCGAGGAGTTTATTTATCATTTTTGAACAATGAGAATGACGTAGACATACACAACTTTTCTACATATTTTCGTTACAAACTAAAGTTTTGTAATGACACGATGTGGAACAACAAATTTATCCTTATTAAAATATTTTTAATGAGGTAAGTTCGTATGATGTCGCCAATGAATATGGATATCAACTAAGTTTTCAGACTATGAAGGTCTCTCTTAACAAATAGTACGAGGAAGATGGATATTATTACATGGTATGAAAAGTTTTTACATTAATATTGTTGCACACTTCCTATTGAAAAATCCAACTACTCTCCACCCCTTTTCCGCTAAACAAACATCCTACCCGTTATCACCGATTCCATTATCTCTAACTGTAATACTGTCGGCGTTAAAATGATGTGCCGCTGTACTTTGAAAATTATTATCTGGGCTTCAGTGCATGCGAAAATAATGAATAGTACGTCACTTCAAAGGAAATTTTATTCTCAATTTTGATTTATTTCTTGTTTTACGGAAATTTTAAAAATGTAGACAACCCAGTGCAATAAATGACTCCGTGCACTGTAAAATTAGCAGTTTTGTCAACTTCATGAACTTAGTAACTCAACCTGGGAAAAACAACTGCGCCTACAAAATTCATCTTCCAAAACAAGTTGCAAACATTAATATAGATTAATAAAATGGCTTTTGCGTATTTTTAGAACACATTTTTTTGTAAAATAACGAAAATGTTTAAACAGTATCTAGTCCTACAGTTTACCCCGAAAGAAAAAATAAAATTAATAGAAACACTTAATAATTTATTTTCAATTTTTCTATCATCCAAAAATACTTTAAATACAAAAATGCATTAAAAAATACGCAGGAGCGAACGAATGCAGTGTTGCCACGTCTTGCGCGCGAAACTTAGCTTCCTGGCAACCGGCACTGGCCCGGCGCGGCCGTTTGGCAACATAGCATTAATAGAAGTTATTAACATTCACAAATATCAATATTTTAAAGGTTATGGACAGCCATAACGGCCAACGTTTCAAGCTCCAACTCGGGGCTCATCCTCAGGGTTGATTGTTTTACTTAACATTTAACCCTCAGGATGAACCCCGATTCGGAGCTTGAAACGTTGGCAGTTATGGATAAATTAACCCAGGTGCGAATCCCGAGAAGAATTTACCCACATTATTCGCCGGGAAAGCAACAAATCATATTTAATGAGAAACTGTTTATGCTACGGCAAGAAGGAAGGACCACTTAACACCACAGGGTGGTAGTGCTGCACGCTGCAAAGCCTAGGCTTTGGAGACCTTACTTTTCATACGCCCCTACTAGAAATCCTTTTTTTTTCATTTTGCCTGTGTCCATCTAGCCTTCTCTACGCTTCTCCATCTCGAATGCTTCCTCTCTTTCCCAAGCATTCCAACTACGAAAAGCGTCTCACTCCGCATCGGACTTTTTGGAAGACTTTTTTTACATTCTTGGGCAATGATCATCTCTTCAGACCCTACCGACTAATTACTTCTCATTACCTAACGCTTCTGTCTTCTTTACTGCTGGGTCCGTTTTCTCCTGATAGGCTGCCTTTACTGTTAAATTTCTCCACGGGATCAGGTGCTTGTCCCTCTATAGGTACTTACTCCCTGACTAACGACGACCCCAAGTTATGACGAATATATTTTTTTAATAACTTTTGAAAAATTACCAAAATTTCTTTTAGGTCATCAATAGGTTTGCTTCTTTTACTATGGCAGTGAGTTCGCTTAATATATATTTCTTTATAAATATATTCCCATTAATTCATATTATCACTTTTTTGTTTCGTGGGTAGAATTTTTCGCAATTTTGTTCTCATTTATTAGTATTAATATTTTTGCAATATTCAAAGAATCGTGGACAAAAAGTAAGAGTACTTCACAAAATGAATCTACGTCAATCGGCGACGTTTTACGATAAAGTTTAGCTGGCAGATAATTTAATTCCTATAAATATATCCACAGCTATTCCTATAAATATAGCCCCTGAGTAACATCTCAAAAGAAATCTTTCCTTTCAGGCGTATCTTAAATTTCAAGTCCAGAAAATCGTATAAGTAAAATTTGAGCCATATAATCGTATCTGAACTTTTTTTCCTCGTTGACTGGTATATTCAGCCGAGTAAATGGGCAAATTTTCAGATATAGATCATATGTGGCTCAAATTTTGCACCTACGCTTTTCTAGACTAGAAATTCAAGTTACGCCTAAACGAATTTTTGAGATACTACTTTGCGGTTAGGAGCGGTCGATATTCCAATTCCGACTAATGACCAATACGACCGACAAACAAGTATTCTGAACGCATCCTATTCGCTAAGTCGGGAAGCATCTGTACTCCTCCTTAGTGTTATGCCGCGACTGGTGTAAGGCCAGTAAAAAAAATCTAAAAGAGACTCTCATCCTCCGCTGGTTGGCCAAGCCCTTCGCCGTTCCCAAAAGCGCCTTCCGCGTGCCGCCGCCGGCTGGGTCCCAACTCTTCCTTCCCCCTCTCCTCCCCGCACCCCCGAAAGTGTTCGACACCCCACACCCGGCTGCTCTCCACCCTTACAAACGCATCAACCCACCTCTCGCTCCAAATCTACCTTTAGCGGCGTCTATTCCAGTCCACGAATTAAGGTTAAGCAGCCACCTCACGTCCCTAACCCACCCCCACAATCTCCACCCATTACCACCCCCAAAATGCACACAATGGGAATTTCGCACGACTTCGCCAAATAAAGCAATATATATTTCCCACTATCCCCATTGCAGAAGTAAAAGAACTCGTTCAGGTGCATCCGAGAGAATGAAGGGACCGAGAAGTTCGTCCTTGCGTCCTAAATGGGAGTCCACGGCCACAGAGTCATTCAAACAACTGCATTGCTCAAAATCTTTTTATTCACTGTAAAAAATACTGCCACGTTCGCTGATGAAATCCCTGAATGTCGAGAAGAATAACTAGGGCCGACATGGAAAAAATAGAAAAGACTGCCGATATCCAAATGTTTTTCAGCAACTTGAACCAACGGTAACGATATTTTCAACAACCAACGTATTAAGAGCATCATTTAGAAATTAACCAATAAGGTAGTGTGGTATAAATTTGCGGACGAATTTCATTATAAAAGATGTACTCGATTTATTTTTGCGTCGAAAGCTCATTTTAATGACATTTTTTCTAAATCTGAAAGTGCCAACGATAACGCCTTCACCACCTAAACAGACTTTACATAGCGAAATTACTTTATGTTTTCACCAAGTCTCGAAAACAATATTTTCCTAGAAAGGTACCACTCACAGCTACGAAAACGGTTCTTCAATCGATATTCCGCGAAAATTACGAACCATTTATCGCCTACCATCCGCTTCACTAATGTAAAGACGTTAATTTATTTAATTTAATTATCGACCGAAAACTCCAAAAAAATAAGTTGTAAAGACGATGCTTCAAGTGCCTGGACCGAACAAAATTTAACAAATAAACAATTGTTTAAGTACAATCATTTTTTCTAATGGGGGTTCGATAAAATTACATTCATACCAGCGATTTCATATTAAAGTGAAACTTTTCTTGATATAACAAATATTTCAAAACAATATATGACTTAAATATTTATTGGGCGTTTGCGCTAATACCATCACCGCCAAGGAAATTTTTCTTGAAAGCCGCACCGAATCATTTGCCAAGTCCGTGCACTTCCTGTCACTTTCAGCTTAGGTGTTAACGTCGCTCCAGTTGGGTTACCTGAACAGCCAGAGCTATTCATTTCATCACTTCATAAAAAACTATGCATATAGCTTTAAATATGGACTACGGTTGAATCTCGAGGGACATGAAAAAAATTAAGGAAAAAAACCACATCGTGGCGAAAAATTTGGCGACATATCTCATATTCCGTCATCCGAAAAGATATACAGGAAATGAGTTTTCATTTCCGGTAAGGTGGTAGTCAGAAAATCAAAAAAAGATAATATATTAAGAATGATTACGGTACACGGCGGCATCAGCATTACCAGACTTCTTGGCATTACATGGTCGATAAACACATAAATAAAAGCATGCGTGAATTGCCAAAAACCCAGTGAGTCTAACTTTTCGCAGTAGAAGAATTGAGCTTTAGGTTGCGTCGACGGCAATGCCATTCGCCACCACTACTCAATCATTTGATTCAAATCGTTTGATTCAATCGTTAATAAAAGGATCGTTACTGCACAATTTATTTAGATAAAATAAACAGGATTCTAACGTATCGTTTATAACATCGATGAGAAAATTCTAACGACCACGAAGGTGATAATTACATCACACGGATGACCTTCCTTCGGAGAGGGGGAAAATGAGTTAAAAATCTACTCCAAGAAACAATAGCGTTCGCGGATTCTTGCCAAAAATACCAATCGTTGAATATAGCTCAGAGTAACCAATACCATTTATTGTCACATTTCCTTATTGCTTCGATGAAAAATTTACGGCTATTTACGAAGGCGCGCCTAGACGCTTGAGAGAAATTCATTTCAATTAATATTTTTAAGCCATGATCATTAATAATATACATCCTTAAACCTTGCAATCGTTCCAGTATCTATAAATCAGCTTGACCTATTACATTTTCCTTGAAATAGAAGTATTTTTATGTAATTTCTCTCAAATTTCAGAGTTCCATACATTTCAAAAAAGGAAAGCAAGTTATTTAAGACATAATAATTCATTTAAGAAAATAACAGGTAAAAAAGGAGCATGTCCACCACTGCTCACGCAACAAAAACAGCTTACTGTCTGAAATGAAAAAAAACAGGACACCCAAGTATGAGGATCTCAGCGAAACAACCAATTTAAATACAGCGAAAAGCTTAGGAGAAACTTCTTTTTTATGCACGATTCTAAACTTTTGAAAATCCTCTCCCCCTTAATACTACTTTCACTTAATTTTTTCACTGAAAAGTATCAGTACTTTGTGCTTACAATCAAGTTGCCCAACATTTAATTGGCATTTCCGTATTTTTCGTTCGCTTTCGATTTATGCATTCAAAATTATTCCTCTAAACGCTTACTCACAGAATGAAACCAATGCAACTTAACTCTCTCTGTGACGTCAAATTCCCGAAGAATTGATAGTTCAGCGGTCATTTATTTTCTTAATAGCAATAAACCATACTTTTCCCTCGGAGGGCATGATTGGAAAGAAAGAGCTATCCCAACTACAAGAGCTACACACCTATCCCAACCAGTTTCCCAGCCCACACGAAATGCGAGGTAAACGTTTAGCGTAAAACGTTCAACTTTATGACAGCAAGTGAAGACGCCCTGCGATGCTGAGTCACCGATGCATTAATGTACGGCGAAAAAAGGGTTCTCCACTCCCAACTTTCTTTCTACCGCCGCCACACCCCACATATTTCAGCCCTTGAAGTCGCAAAGGATTGGCGAACAATGAGCCAATGAGTACTTATTTTTTCATTGATAAAATGTCCGATAATTGAAACCGAGAATTTACAAACGCCCAATCAAAAATTGTGAGTATAAATCCCGAGTTTAACGGGTTGGAGAAAAATTATGCCACGAAATGTTTATCCTCGATAGCTGATGCCAATGTGAACCAAAATCACTAATGGTGTTCAGGTCAAAAGCGCACTGTTTTCAAATGACAGAAACTTTTAGCAATGCGCTCTGAATAGCTGAAGTTTGCTTAATTACCGGATTATCTGGACAACTCAATGCTTTGCCTGCCGGAGATCGCGATGCAGCCAAGGCATCCGGCAACATAAGTACCGTGCCGAAAACGGACGTTACTTAGGCAAGTAAAATGTGCGGAGCACGGGCGAGCCGTATGTGAAGAAGAGGATGATGTGGGAATTCTAACCTGCCGAGCAAAAGCCGACATATTGGGTCGTGGAATGAAGAGGTTATAGATAATGCGTCAGAAAATCGTGACGAAACACGAAGGGTCGCGCAGGAGTGACGAACCTTCTGATGGATGATGGCCATTGAACACGTGGTTGTTCGTCCGCCCCCCGCGGGGTTCGATTTCTCGCGAAAATTCCGCACGATCGTCGAGGCGACAAAAGACGACCCGCTGGCGACATCTGCGCGCCGACCAAGAGAATCAAGACTCCTTCACCGTGACAAGAGTCAGTGGGGGGGAGGGATTAGAGAGGGGGTGAAGAGCCGATCGCATCAGGGGTGAAGAGAAGACGTATGCGCGTGTGGAAGGGGGTATCGCCCCTCTCCCTTCCGCGTCTCCCCCCACTCGAAAAGTGAAGGAGAGAGAGAGATCCTTTCGTATGGATAAATTGCCTCGCCATCACCGCCTTGACAAAAGTGAGGATGCCTCATCGATATATCGAACCACTAGATGATTTTCGGTCGAAGTATCGGAAAATTCGAGTGGCAAAAAAAATAACATGAAGTTTGAACAGAGAAGGTGAGACGAAAAGATTACGATGACCGTGTAACGTTTAGTTTACTTCTCGTTTTTCTCGACCACTTTCTTTTCAAAAGTAAGGTTTTTATCATCATGCAAATAAAGGTTTGAAATTGGACTGGAAGTAAGGTGGCATAAATTTGGTAGTTTGAGAAAGATAAAGTTTTATTCACTATAAGCGTCATGGCTATAAAAAACTTTTTAGCCGAAAGAAAAATCCATTTCCGTCTAAACCTGCTTGATTGGCTGGATTTAGGTTTGGTATTAAATATCTGAGGATAACAACGGAATAATCCAAGAATATGATAACTACGATTATATTCCCAAAGAATACTGCTAAGCACTGTTTTTGGTACTCCTTTTTTTCCATGAAATACGGGAGAAATGCCAATAAATACTGCGTTCTAGACGACGAATAAGATGGAATACAATACGAATAAGGAAGGAATAGGAATTAATACCTACTACAAGTATGTTTAGCTATCAAATTTCATTTCTATACTTAACACATGTGATACACTTTTTTTAAGCTTAATTCGCACGTTAGTTCTAAAGAAAAAGACTTTACTTTTAAATAGATTTGCCATTTTCAAAACTCTTAACGAGTTGTCACCGTGGTGTTCAATTTTTACCATTCAAGGTTTTTTTCACTCTTTGCCTAATGTTCTAATTTCTTTCTTCTTTTTTCCCTTTACGTAAAAAAATGAAATACTTGCTGCCATATAATGCTTAATGCTGGAACGGTTTTATTTTCACCCTAACGATTTAATATATTCCGAAATATATAATTTAAATATTCCGAAAGGTTTACGATGAAAGAATAATTTTACAACCAAACCTCATTAAATCTCTATCTATACCTATCGTAATGTTTAACGTAACGTAAGGTAACGATCATTAGAACCCAAATTCCGTTTGACTACATGAAGGATTGAGGCCGTGGTAAGCTATCTGATTCCTGGGGTTCTAATTCTCCCCCGAAATTTTACGAAGATACGACGTATTTCCTTGGCCGCATGATGTGGGGACCTTGTGGCCTCAAGTGATGGTCTCTCACACTTTTATGTAATTAAAATCAATGTATTATTATGAAAATTAACTTCCCACCACTCACTCAAAAACCCATACAAATGCGTGGTGTGAACGAGACGAGACAAGACAGATAGTCATAAAATCGACCCCCTAAAATCGTCAGAAACCCTAGGAAAAGCTGTCGAAACAAAATTTTCTATTTTCTATCAGTGACAGTGTCGCCAACTACCTCTACGCTTCTACTTTTTGGGGCATTTTGGAGTCAAAAATTCGATCGATCATACAAAAAGGTCATTTTCGAATCTAGACCACGTGATAGGTCGATAAACCAATTTCCATACCGATCGGAGCATTTTCATTTTTGGCCAAAGCGTGGAATTACACTATGTCATGAATTATTACATCGACAACGGAGAGAGATACGGTGTTGCGTAATAGAGAAATACCAGAAAAGGCCGCAAGGCAGAGCCCCAAAGAGAGCGTACCGAGTAACTGATATACGACATCATTCCTAGGATATGAAAACTAAAAAATAAATACACTGGAGTATCAATACTTACGTTGATAATTATTAAGGAGTTACCTAACAAGTTAGAAGACCTCTCGGGTAGCACAAAAACTCAGCTTTTCCATCGTTTCAACGTTTCACGAGCCAAATAAAAAATATCAATTTTGTCGAAAAACAATTAACAATTTTCGAATCATATTTTTAATAGGTTGTTTTATTTTAGATGCTGTGGAACCGTTCCTTCTAATTAAATGAAACAGATTTTGCAAGCTGCACTCAAAAATTTTATTCACTCCCCTAAACCGATGCGCGTTCCGACGCTTTCACGTCATGATTAGAAGGCGTCGATAAGGGTCGTGTAGTGAAATTATGAAAGCTTTTAAGTGGAATCTGCTAAATCTCTCTCATTTATTCTTCCTTGATAAATGCGGTGGTCAAAGGTAAATTAGGGATAGGATGCCCCTACCCCTATACAGGTGAAGAATAAGTCCAGCGACACGTCAGGGTACCTCGAGCGCACCACGATAGCTGTCTTTTCAGGCTCTCCGCATTACTTGATGCATTTTCCAGATAATCCTAATCATCTTTCAAGATCATCGAAACCTCGACGCTCGGTGCATGTGATAAATGGACCAAGAGGGTAGATCGCAAGGCCATTGATAGAGGGCGCACGGCTCAAATCCGAAAGAAGACAGTGAACACTCCATAGTAAAATTCCTCCCGGAGAAAAATGGAACAAGAAGGGGAACTAGCCACGCGCTCTTTAGGTGCGTGATATTCAAACGCCTGCGGCTTACTCGGGGGAGAACTCTGCCTTCACTTAATCAAACCGAAGTTGGAGTCAAACGCTGAGTGAGGTTAAGATGTTTCCACGCCAACCTGTTCCCAAAGATGCATGATGGAGGAGGGAGTTCGAGCTACTTTTTTGTGTTAGCGGCCATACGTGAATATTTTGCCTCTCAAGATCACATAATTGTAGGCTTTTTAAGTGCCCTAAGCTGAGCACGGCGTAGTGAGTATGATACGATGCTCTCCGAAAAACGCGTGATACAAGGCTATTCGGGTTCCCACAGTAATCATAAAGTTATGGCGATGGTTCAGAATTCCTCCGCAGTAAAGTTGTGGTAGTTAAGGCTCGACACGTCAGGAGCTTTGGGAAAGAAATATCCCGACGGGAAATGCGAAGAGCTTCCCAAGGATGAGATATGAGATGTGACAGCCCTCGTCACAGGCATGTGGCGTAGTCCATGGGGAGCTCTACCCTCACCTACCAGTTCCAACCTACAGATTAAATCCCTAAATGAGTGCTATCCTTAGATGGGTCGGAGAAGGACGATCGGCAAAAAGGGCGGGGAAGACAAAAGTCAAGAGGTTGGAGGCCCGAGGAAAACGGCAACAGTATTCCTAGGGTGGGTAAACTTTTCCCGGGTTGAATTCCATTTTGGCCGACGCTTAGAGCTCCGACTCGGGGCTCATCCTCAGGGCCAGTGGCGTAACTATGGGAGGGGGGGGGATGAGGGGATAGATCCCCTCTAAAGCATCAGAGAAATAGAAGTTATTTAAAAATATTGCCCAGTTTTGAAATATAATAACTGCATCTGCTAAAATTTAAATTTTTAGTGCTAAATTTTATATTCAGGGAAGTCATTTTTTTCCCCGCCCCAGGCCATCTCATCCCACCCCCCACCCCCCCAAAGCATATTCATAGTTACATCACTGCTCAGGGCTGCTGCTCATCATCAGTAACAACTACGCTGCGAATTGCTGACTGTGTTGAGAGAAGCTCCGAAATGAAAACATAAACAAAGGTATAATGACTCCTGTTGGGAACTGCATTTGTTTACGAGCCGCAGCAGTCCAGCTGCTAATTAGGTCGACTCTAGAGCGGCTAACCAGAGATCGAGGCTCTCGTAAGTTCCTTTTTTTCACACTTCAATCAAACCCAGAAAATGTTAATTTTCTGCGTGTAAATATTTGCTCTTTGTATAATAAATACTAACTACGATGCTAATCCCAAGGAATACTGCTCAACAGTGTTTTTGTATCCCTTGTACTCCGTGAAATACGGAAGAAATTCCAAAAAACACTGCCTCCTGGACGAGGAATAGGATGGAATACTGTAGGAAATCGGACTTATACTAAAGGAATATTGATAAATACTATCGCAGTTTACCTTGGGGGAGGAATAGGGAACATGTGGAAGGGGAACGGACCACCGCCCACTCCGCGTTCGTTCCGAGATAGATAGACGGCGGTGGTTGAGGAGGAAGAGGAGAGGGGAACCAACCGCGTGGGCAACTGGTTATCCTTCAGTGAACCTGGACGGAGGAGAAGGGAAGGGGGCGCGACCTCTAGCGTGATGAGACGAACTCGCGCCAGGAGTAGTCAGTCACCGGCGAAATAAAAACAAGAGGGGTTAAGGGGGCAGGGCACCCCTACACGCGGCTGGGAATCCGATTATGTCCACCATGCGACGCGCGTGATTGACGGAGGAATACGCGACACGAGACGGGTGCAGCACGATGCAGCAGAATGCTCTCCTCATTGGGCACGGCCGTGATGACGCCGTATTTGCCAAATGCCTCCGCTAATACTAAGGTTAGCACTTCGAGAATTATTTATCAAGCGCTATCTGAATTACAGAATTTCACTTTGGTGTCTGCGGATACCTCACAATCAGACGACCGTTTCGTACTGAACATGTTTTTGGCCGACTTTATAAATCCATTATCAAGTTAAAATAAAATAAATTTTCTTTTTCCTTCTAATGGTTCAGACAATTCCGCAAGGTCACAGTTTTATATGGTAACGTTCATGACGCAAAAGATTTTTCTCAAAGACCATAACAATAAAACAAATATAATTCCGTTATCATTAGTTATCGAATACTTTTAACGAACTGAAGTTAAACTTTGACGCTGCTAAAAGGCATTAAATAGCTAGCTAATGATTATTTTTCTTCCTTTCCTTTGGCTACGAATATTTGGCTTGAAAACAAAGCAGCTGATGCTTTTCTTTAACCCGATTATCGCCTAACTTTTATTAAAATATCTTTGATTTTTTTGCGATGGTGTAAGAGACCAATTTAACCAATAAAAGACTCGTAGCCTTAAAAAAACTGAGAGTATCATTAAACATCAATAAAAAAGGTAAAATATCCACTTTCCATAATTTTTGGCGGGTAATAGCAAAGCCTAGAGGAGGAGCTGGGCTTTCAAAGTATTCTCACTACGCTTATGTCATCTTCATCAAGTCATCAATCCTAAGATTTGTTTAACACATCTCCACTTAATTATCCTATTCGACAATCTTAAAAAAACTTCATAATTCTTTTATGTACTTTGCATCCTTCACCCTCCTCTCCATGTACCCTTGGTCTATCTCTGCCCTTCTCTTCCGCCCGTCCTTCAGCGATAATTTTCTTTAGACCCACGTGTTCCATGATGTTGCGGATTAAATACTCCCCTACTCCACTTAAATATTCTACTCCTCATCTTTTACCTACGCCGCATCATACTGTTACCAATCCTTTTGCCTTCTATGCATTGATTCCCAGCATAGATATCTCTATTCATTATGTTTTCCATAGTTATTAAAATCTTCTTCAGGTCTCTCCGTCTGCTTTGAGGCTGATGTAGACGATGTAAGTCCGATAAGGAACCTGAAACTCCGTCTGACATGAAACCGCGCATCGGTATGCGTGCAAGACATCGACCGGACCGCAGTGGGATGAGGTTGGCCGAAGGAGTTCTTTGGTTCAAGAGCTGGAGAGCGGGGACGTGAGAGGACTCTCTCGAATACTAAACAACGGGAGGGATGGGGGACACTCGAGAGCGTGACCACGACGCTCCGAGCAACCGGTTCGCGTTCGGAGATAGCCAAGCGATTAAAGGGAGATGACAGATTCGAGCGAGGAAACGTCTGCACTTACATCACTAAGGGTGACTCTAAGGGCTGAATTCTACCCTCGACGGATGAACACGGTGACCTTGGACACTGTTCAAATGTAAATCGATGAATTAAACATATTGATACCGTTAACACCCATTCAGACACACCCAACTTATGAGCTAGGACGGCAATGAGTATGCAAACGCGACGTAGATATTCATATACATGAGGAACTTGTCAAGCAGAATGAAGAGAATGGAATGATAGGGGCAGCTCACACCCGTCCTGTCGCATAAACCTGCAATGTAATGCATCAAACAGAAAATATTGAGAAATTACAAATCTTATAATGTTCTCCTCAACCGCTAGCATATGTTTGTTCATTATGAAACTTTCTGGAGGTTCAGTTGAGGATTGAACATTTTTTAGTACAGCCTACGTTTCGGTATATTTATTTCCCATTTCCTGGGCAAGAAAACCAAACACCATAGGATAGAGAAATTATCATACATGCTCGAGGAACCATTTTGGCATGAAAGAAATAATCTTGCGTTGAGTACAATTAAAAATCAAGATATAATACTTTCTCCGTTCTATTACTTGCATTAAAGGCGATAATAATTCCAGAAAGATGCATATAAATAAGAAGTCCATGAACATACTGTCTGCTACTGAATCAATTCCAAGAGAAGTTTACAGCAGAAACACGGCAGGCATAGTCTAAAAAAGTCGGGATCCAAAACGAGACACACTAATTCGACACAAGCAGGAGGAAAACTCATTTTCCTTGTGGATTCTTTCCACGTATTCATGACAATCCTGCTCCAAGAAATGCGATAACCAATTCCCTACTAATTCCATTCTCATCAAAATTAAGCCAAATAAATAATTCGCAATTCCTTTCGGCGAGACAACGGCCGATTTCACGGGGAAAATCCGTCGTTAAGACTTCTTGGAAGCTACTTGAACGTTAGGTTCAACGAGTTTCACACTCTGTTATTGGATCATTGACGGAGCTGGAAACATTATTCGCTGGAAAGAGCATTAATTTTAGCTAAATTGAGTGATTTATTTACTTAATTGCGAGACAAATACAATCCATAAAAAAAGAGTTCGCAGAGATGGCACATGTAATTAAAAATGTTCGGTAAAGGGAGTATCCTTAAAAGTTGATAGAAAGGAAAATGGAAGAAGTAAAGCGTGCTTAGTGTACGTTCATAAATTCTAAGTTAGATATCAGAAACACCTGTAGAAGATAGTCATCAGCACATGATAAGTCGGGCTTGTTCAACGTTGACTCGGTCACCAAGTTTAAAGATACCTACACGAGGAATAACTGAAAGACACACGATTAATTATGATGATTAATACGGACAAACAACTACTTAAACGATAACAAGATTGTCTCTGATACTGATATGTCTGTAGTAGATGAAAAGATAAAAAAACTTAATTTGAAAAACAAGCTCAGAGGTAAGCTTACCTTCCGTGTGAAAAGAGAATCTATTTTAGTGCCAGAATAATTCGATTGAGAATGCCAGAATTATTTGATTGACAGGAGGAAATTGAAGACCAAACAAAAACTTGGGAACGAAAGATTACGAAGGCGAATTACGCAAGATCGGCTTCAAGTTCTTTAATCCTTCATCCAAATGTAACAAAATTTAATGATACGAATATTATACTGGGAAATTATTCTCAAACAAGAGTACACATCCGAGAAATGAAATGGAAATCCGAATTACTTCTGGAAAGAGTGCGATTATACGCTCCCAAGATGTCCACAAAATTAATTTTTTTTAACTTTGGGCATCATGTGCAGGAGACGACCACAGAGAGGTGAAAATTATTACAAGGACAGAAAGAAAAGCGAAGAATACCATGTGATTGCTATCACACTCTGCTACCCAAAAAGTAAAATATATCGAAAGAGAGTAAAATAGTACGTTCACAAAACGACCTAAGTCTTTTCAAGTACATGTAAGCTTCACCCAGGATATTCAGTATTTTTTCTTAGTAACATTACAAAATTTCACTCAAGAACTACCTCACCTTATCATAAGCCAGTAATTCCGAGATTAATCTAGAAACCAGCTGATCTTTTCATTCTTACGAATACGTAGCATTCTCTGCATACTCTTGCATTCGTCATCACATGCCTTGCAAAACCTACAAAATAGAAGCCCGTGAATTATACTTTTTTCACTTTTTAATTCGGAAACCGCAAATAATATGTTAAAGTATCACAAACTGGAGCATATTAAGAGGACGCACACTCACTTCTCGACCATAATATTTTCTTCTGTTTTCGCGGCATTACAATCGTTTTAAACTTACCATACAATTGACATTTATTTAGTACAAAGAGTGCACGCTAATATTTGGATGGATAAAAAATTCTGATAACTTTGCTCCTGATTAAGTAATGAGTACTAATATGCGAATAGCTTATATTTGAGATCAAGCAAATATTTACAACGGTACACTTCAAACATCCTCTTGATATTTCATAGTGATATAGTTGTGGAATAGCAACATATCGCGTATAAGACTGGTCGAGTAAGACTGATACGTTCCCTTAAAAAATTACAAATAAAAGACTCCAACCATCCAGGCAAAAACCTTACTAAAAACATATCCTCGGTACAGTGGTTGTGTTGACCCTTCGGGCTCTTCGAGCAGAGGACGCGAAAGTGGGCGAGTAAGAGGACTTTGATTGGAAAGCAAAAGTTTTGAGAGGCGAAGTGATGGTAAAGAGGGGAGGGGAAGGAGTAGGAGAGGAGTGGGTAGGGAAAGGAGAGGGGAGGAGCCGATGACGTATATGAGACAGGACTCGACAGTGGCGTTTGAAGGCACTTCGCACGCTGAATCGACACGCTTGATTACGACGCGGCGATCGTCCACGCTATGTGATCACGATCCGTCGCGGCGCATAAGCGGTCCTAATTCTCACATTAAGATAAGAATTTTTAAAAAATACCCCTACAATAAAACAGAATTGTTAGCTAAATAAAACGCCTCAGAACCTCTAATTTTCTTGTGGATGACGTCACAAATTAAACGAATCTCAATTTTAATAGGCTGCATCACTCCTGCCACACCGATCCTTTTTCGCGACGATTTAGTGATCTAAAACTAAAGCAATCACCTGGAATACAAAGAAAATCATTTACTTCCAAGAAAACGTACATTTTCCCTTCAAATACAAACGAGCAAAGTTTGAACATCGTGATATATTCATCGTGATACATACATCGTGATATTAAGCTTTGCACTTCGATTTTTGATCGATCCCGAGATTCGATCCCTGCGTAGCGTTAAGGCCGTTTTACACAGTACACGGAATTGCGCAATCTGACGTACGTGCGAAGGCGCAATCAAAATTGCGTAGTGGAAAGCGGTAAATTGCTAGAACACATGCGAGAATGCGTGGATGCGAGACGGCAAAATAGCCCGTTCTAATTTCGTTCATGCATTCGCGCAATTCCACGCCATTTTAGAAATTAATGCAGCTCTAACCTGCGCAATTCCGTGCCCCGTGTAAAACGACCTTTACTGAAGTTCGAATCCGGTCGATCGGCTATCACTCGGGGGGAGCAGATGCTGGGAGATCCTTAGGGAAATTTTCGGGACAAGCGGCAAGAATAGTTCGCTCCCTCAGCATTGCATTCTCCAAGTGCCGGCTCCAATGCCCAGGACTCAATTGTTTAGGGCAAACGGGCGCCGGTGTGATGACTGATTGTAAGAGCAGATGTTACCGAGTGTTGCACGACCTAACAGCCTCCGGAATACACGGAACAGCAGCGGAAGAACACGATGTTCCGGTAAACAAAGAGTCAGAGAGGGTCTCTCCCCTAATGCATTGCCAACATTTGAGCGATGGGAAGAGCATTACGATCTCAAAGTATTCTCGAAGTTTCCTGTAGTACTGATTTCGCTGAATAGCCAGCGGCGAAACTTAATACTTTGAGGGGACACCACTCCCTCCGGTGGAATCTAGATTTTCGTTGTCACTTGGGGCGCATGTTAATCGGTTTTCAAAAATGTCCACAGCATAGCGAAGAGTGAAGAGTGATCAATTTATTCTCAATGAGTGGCAAGAATGAAGTGGTTTGGCCGGGACAGTCCCGGTTCAGGGCGTCCCGTTGGTTTCCGAAAATCCTCCAGGGTCAATCCGTATGAAGTGATCCAAAGATAAATAAGTTGGTTGCTTGACCATTTTTAATAATTTTAATTTTTTTATATGTTTTTACTACACAAACGGGAAGTTCAAAACTGATTTTTAAAAAAATTTATTTTACACCGTTTACATGTGGTGGCCAATTCTGTTTTGAATCGCGGAGCGTTTTTTCCCTTTGAAGACGTTTGCGTTAAATTGATTATCTCTGGACTGCATCGTGCTACAAGATTGAAACTGGCATCGTTTTTTTCAGTACTTTCTTCCATACAATAGTGTTTCATGGCCATAATTCCCCATGCAAATCTTACCTGTCTAAATGGTCTACAAAGTAGGGGGTCGAAAATTGAAGAATTCCACTTTTTAGAAATTAAAAAAACCATGAAGGAGAAATTTATCAGAGTTAATATTTTTTTCATAGTAAGATGTCATTGGGTACACACATTTTATAGAGTATCAGCATTGATAACTCACTCGTTAATTGTTTATGAATTTTTAAAATTTGGATTTTTTATATTTTTGTGAAGTTTGAGGCTGCATATCTCAGATGGGACTAAATAAAAATCCACGATTTTTGCACATTATGTAGTCCTTTATGATAGCAAATTGGAGTAAAAATTTCAACATTGATATTTGACTCTGAACCAAGTTATGAATTTTTGAAAATGCGGGAAATCATCATTTTTGCAAATTATGCATATCAGCTATAATAGTATCAACTATATGTTTAACTGTCTTAATTTGAAAAGTTGCCGTATAAAGTGTTGAAGTAGGTTACTTTTAAGGATTATTAATGCTGAGTTTATTAGGTGATTATTAAGAAATGGGTTGAAATTACTTATTGAGTTGAAAAACATACAAAATGAGCAATATTACCATTTATTGTTTTAGAAATTTACTGTTACTACAATTATTAGTACCGTACTTACATTTTATTTACTGCTTAACCCAAGTGAATTTTAAGCATTACACTTATATCTTCAGCTGAGTGCATTGTTTTGGCAGATTTTGCCGAAAACTTTACATTCATAGTAGAGGATGAAATACAAGGTTATCATTGGGTAAACGATCAAGGGACTGTGCATCCATTTGTTTTGTATTTCAAAAATGAAGAAGATAAAGTTTGTAGTCGATCAATTTGCATGATAAGTGACTACTTGGAGCACAACACTTCGGTCGTCCATACTTTCCACAAGCATGTAACACAATATATATTGGAAACACTTCCTAACATTGAGAAGTTGATATATTTCTCAGATGGAAGTGGGAGTCTGTATAAAAACAGAAATTTTTTTTCCAATATTTGTAACCACAAAGCAGACTTAAAACTAGAAGCAGGGTGGCATTTTTTTGCCTCTTGTCATGGTAAAAATTCGTGTGACGGAGTTGGTGGTACTACAAAGTGAGAATTTAGTAAGGCTAGCCTGCAAAGAACCATTTCAGATCAAATTCTCACAGTAGAGGATATGTATACCTTTTGCAAAGACAGTATAAAAGGCATTACTTTCTTTTTCATCAAGAAAGAAGAAATAGCATCTCACATTGAAACACTTCAAACCAGATTTGAAAACTCTTTACCAATAAAAGGGACACGACAATTTCATCGATTTCATGATGTTGCAGAAAATGTAATCAGGTGCTACGTTACATCAGAAAGTAAAATTTGTGAAGGTCATTGTGTAAATAAAATCTCAACATTGACATTAAAAGTAAGTGACTTAGTGGCGTGTGTGTACGATACCCAATGGTGGCTCGCTCAAGTTGAAGAAATAAGTCTAGAAAACAAAGATGTACTTGTACACTTCTATCATCCTGCCGGGCCAAGGTCATCATTTAAAAAGTCTAATAATGATCATGTTTGGATTAAAATGGAAAACATCTTAAGAAAATTATCAGTTCTTGAACTTACAACAGTAACAGGAAGATCCTACTCAATCTTACCTAAACTCTGTGAAGATATAAGTGCAATGCTTAACAATCACTTGGGTTAAGCAGTAAATAAAATGTAAGTACGGTACTAATAATTGTAGTTACAGTGAATTTCTAAAATAATACATGGTAATTTTGCTCATTTTGTGTGTTTTTCAACTCAATAAGTAACCTATTTCAACACTTTATACGGCAACTTTTCAAATTAAGACAGTTAAACATATAGTTGATACTATTATAGCTGATATGCATAATTTGCAAAAATGATGATTTCCCGCATTTTCAAAAATTCATAACTTGGTTCAGAGTCAAATATCAATGTTGAAATTTTTACTCCAATTTGCTATCATAAAGGACTACATAATGTGCAAAAATCGTGGATTTTTATTTAGTCCCATCTGAGATATGCAGCCTCAAACTTCACAAAAATATAAAAAATCCAAATTTTAAAAATTCATAAACAATTAACGAGTGAGTTATCAATACTGATACTCTATAAAATGTGTGTACCCAATGACATCTTACTATGAAAAAAATATTAACTCTGATAAATTTCTCCTTCATGGTTTTTTTAATTTCTAAAAAGTGGAATTCTTCAATTTTCGACCCCCTACTTTGTAGACCATTTAGACAGGTAAGATTTGCATGGGGAATTATGGCTATGAAACACTATTGTATGGAAGAAAGTACTGAAAAAAACGATGCCAGTTTCAATTTTGTAGCATGATGCAGTCCAGAGATAATCAATTTAACGCAAACGTCTTCAAAGGGAAAAAACGCTCCGCGATTCAAAACAGAAATGGCCACCACATGTAAACGGTGTAAAATAAATTTAAAAAAAAATCAGTTTTGAACTTCCCGTTTGTGTAGTAAAAACATATAAAAAAATTAAAATTATTAAAAATGGTCAAGCAACCTACCTTGGATCACTTCAAATGGATTGACCCTCCACTATGTTCCGGTTTCATGCAAAAATTATGGGAATTATGTTTTTATAATAACAGTTTATAACAGAAAGCGTAAAAAAATATGGCAATAAGAGTTTAGAGTTTAGTTGAAAAAGAAGGAAAATATTCGAAAACAAAATAATAATAATACTAATTTTAGTTTTGATTTTACAAACCCATATCCACGAAGTAAGGCTATAAATATTTGGACTTCACTTGGATACTGAGGTGTTCCGATCTAGGCTAAAATATGTATGGCAACCCGATTCAATATGGCATTTGCAATCGCGCGGAATAGCACTGAAAAATTATGATTTCAATAGAGCACATCGTCACGAATACTAAATTTCAGTTAGTATCCCTACATATTGCTTAAATCTAAATGAAATTCGGATCACTCTGCCCATCAGCGACGCGATTAGCAACTTCGGTCCGGTTATTTAAATGCGAGTTGGGTGACAACTCATTTCAAAAGAAAAAACTGATAAAACTGTAGCAAAAAGAAAAAAATATAAAAATACTTATAAAATATTTTCAAAAAATGATAAAATATCTTAAAAGGCGACAAAATATTATAACATCCAGAAAATTCAAGGTGAAAATTGTGATATTGTATGAGCAAATTGCTTTCGTCCAATCCGACATTTCCCGACTTTAGTCGTCGGTTAGGTTTAGTTCAAATTTTAGTGCGCAGTGCATGCGCTCACTAGTAGCGTATCTTCATCATCTCCTTCACTTGCACTGGGAAGGTAACACTGGTCTCTCTAAATTTTTTGTGCCAAGTGTCTCCTAAGTGCGTTAAAACGCACGGTTAACCACGATGAAGAGGTGATTTAGTTACACACTGGCCGACTGAAGAATCCTCTTATCTATGTTGGAGTGGAAAACTTACAAAGAGGGAGCATCCAGTGATAACTCATAATTGTTTCGCTGCACGCGCCTCTCGGGTGACAGATAGCCGAAACCTTCCTCCGAATTATCTTATTTTTCGTAAACTTTTTTTTTTTAAACGTAAATTTTTCGGATTTCAAATACCTAAATACCAATGTGCTACACAGGAAAATACGTCACCATTTTCTCACGTTCCCTCCAAATATGGCATATAGACACTGCCCCATAGCAGCAATCTAGCAATCACCTCCGCCAGTCCCAATTTACTCTCTGATTTTCTTCCTTCAAGCGTTGATATAAGTCCCACTAGTTCGGCGTGGATTCGATGGAGACCGATTGATTCCCGATAAATGGGAAAAGTTTTATCCCGCAAAATTTTCATACTTACTTGTTAGTAGAAATTATCGACTGAAAATCGCAAAAATGAATTTCAAAACACAAAAGTCTTATCAAGACTGAAAAAATTAATCAATCGATTAGCTACCTGTAACAAACCAATCTTCTTTTTCACACAGCAGCTATCTTTTATACACAAGCAAGCCATTAAAAAACCACACCGAACTAAATATTTTAAGCTACGTAATCTTCAATCGATGATAAATTTTCTCAACCTATTTCGGGCACCAAAAGACCGAAATGTGTACGGCTTGAGCCAATGTATACACCCCGCCGGAGGGCGTAAAGGAATATTCATACATCCCTTCCGTTCACGAGTACATATTTCATGCTAAGGATAAAACAAATCCTTCCGAACGAGGAAAAAAGACTGCTCGAATCGAACTCGTTCCGTTTCATCGAAGTCGTCAAAACAAACGGACGTCGGACAAGAATGCACCCTCTCCATAGAGGCGCGGAGATCTTGCCAGTTGTAGCTGGATGCTGCGAACCTTCACTCGCGCTCGGATCATCTCATGGGCAGCGAATGAGAGGAAACTTCCTCGTTCTTTCGCGCAGATGTTGCGGAGGGGGGAGGAGGGGGAGGAGAGGGTGGGCGGGCCGGTCTTTTTTCCTGCTAGCCCACGCCACGCGCCCGATATCGAACCCCCCCCCTCCTCCTCCCGCACCGGACACTCCAAGATATTCGGAGAAAATTTTGATAACATAAAGATACACAAGTACTCCTCCAATTAAGAACGGGACTAGCAGAGCCAACCTGCCTGTTCCACAGCCAGGTTGACTCTGCTGCGCAACTAGTCGTTGCCTTGTGGCCTGTTGCACATGTTGCTAGATGCTAGAGTTTTGCAAAGGAGAATCAGGTTCGAGGTACGGTTAGAGCTCTCTCCAGACTAAGCTATAATGGCTCGTAATTTACATTTTGCTCCTTTCCTTCGGCCACCTCTCACTTCTAGGATTTGTTTTTGGAGGTGTGCGAAGGCTTTGAAAGCGGATATTTGAACCTGGAATACAGGGGAAAGAAACAAAACGCTCCACCCTCTATTCCACCACGCCCCCGTCACATAGCATGTGAAATCATAATGAATCCCTCACCACAATCTCGTAGATTCGGAGGACTTTAACGACGTAAACAATCTGGCGTATCCACACTACGAGACTACCACTCGGTCCTCCCCTACTTGTGTACTTCTAATTTACGGACATAACTGAATTCTCTATAAGAGTATTTTTAACACATAAGAATGCAACATTGGCTTAAAACAACCACCAGCCCTCTGAAATACGGAAACGGGCTCCGAAAATACAGGAGAGAAAGGAAAAGTTGGAGGATGAAGACGAGGGAGCAAATTAAGAGAAACCTCTACTTCTAACTTGAAGATAACTCTAATTGACTCTTTACTTTATTAAAGACTTCCATAACCCCATAATTTAGAACACTAGTCTTCTTTATCGATTAAACAGGAGGACTATCATAAAAATCAATACCATAAGTGGTGTAAAAACCTACCTCAAAAAGGAACACTAACCAACGACGTCTAGCTTAATATGACTCGATTCCATCGCAATCGAGGAATTCACTAAACTTTACTGTGTTACTTAGGAAACGGTAATTGTAGAGCACAACTTCCGGAAAATAAAGGCATCTCGGTCGGTTTGGAGAAACTTCTACATAAAAGAGAATAAGGTATGTAGTGCATTGGCTACGCAGTTTTCTTCAATTAGACGTGCATGAAAACTAGTCGCAAAATATTTTTACTCGTGGAAAAATGCATGATTGATTTAGCTGATCAACCTTTACTAAGAATTAGAGGATGCGCTTCTGTAGCAATATATAAAGAATGAAAAATTGAAGAAGCAAATGATGAAGTCTATTTCCAGTTTAATTTTGACTCGTAAAATTGCTTTCGACGCGGTCTTTGGGTACTCTTCAATTCGCATGAATGCGTCGAAACTAGTTGTACGAGTCAACATTAAAGTGGACATATGTCACATCCTTTGCAACTTTCATTTTACGTCATTAGGTTCCACAGCATCTCCCTTCACACCGTCGTTTTCATTTCTCTAAGTACGGAAGTAAGTAGACGTTGGGTCGAAGCAAGCCTCTGCCATGAACCCTAGAGGAAGCAACCCTGGCGCAGTACAAGTGCAGATGTGGCGCAGTGCGAGTCAGAAAACCTAACGAGTGAAACGAGACGTGGGTATTCCTGTATGTTCCCGCTGCAAGCAGCAACGCGCCCAGACGCATCTCCATTTGCAATCCAATCCACTCTCTGCCTTGTCATCCAGCCGGAGGTGAAGCAAACTGATTCCATCGAAAATCGATGGCGCGCGCTTCTCAACACGATTTCCGATGTACCTTGAATCGGTAGCCTACGAGATGAACACATCGGAATTTCGACTGTCATCTGTTTGATATTAGTAAGCCTGTTTTTGAGTGTGTCCTTACGTGGATACTGTGTATATCGTCGTTTACAACTTTAATCGGTCTGATATTATTTGGTCACTAGCATAAGTTTCTAAATAATAATTATCAAGCAATAATAATAATGATGATGATGTAGATGTAGATTAGATTTAGATAATATAATTCGACAACGCATTTAAAAACACCCAAGCCTAGACGGGACTCGAATCCGCGACCATCGGTTTGGCAACCGAGGACTTAAACCCGTCGACACCGAGGCCGGCAAATAGCAATTTATGGTTCATGAAGCTTTTTACCATTTTGTTCAACATATATGTTCTTAAAAAAAACGTCGATCGGAATCTATTATATTTACTATCCGTCTGGCAATTTTTTCCCTTAATTACAATAAGTCATAAATGCTTCGAATAGAATTTTCCGTACAATAAGTCGCGCGAATATATATAATCGTTTACGTTCTCGAACTCTGCCATTAGAATATTGTAGGAAGCGACGAATCTGTTTATTGTTCTCTCGTAATAATTGCGTAAAAACTCCATTTCAAAGAATACAAATACATGATCAACAACGTTGACTATGACACACACACGAATAACCATGTCCTGGAAGAGGGCAATCTGTTACGGTTTCGTCCATAAATTCGTCCATATTTCGGTTTGGCGCATAAATATTTCAAATGAACGCCCCCCCCCCCCCTTTCACCCCGGATTGTGGCAGCTAGCGGGGTAATATGTAGATGCAGATAAAAAAAGAAACTTTATTGACATGTGCCATAAGAATACTACTGGAGGCGCTTTTTCCGCGCTTCGCGTGAGCCTTCAAAGTAAAGCGGGGGAGGAGGTAGCGCTTCGGCCTGCACATCTCGGAAGCTTCTCTTGAATCAAAGAGACTCGACGTCACGACTTCATCCCTTCAATTCAGCATTGCTCTGTTCCATGAAAGTCGCGTGGACTTTGATGTTGGAATTATCTCTAGCTATAAAGGGACCGCGGTTAGAATATCATAAGTGACAGGTATAATGCTTACAACAACTGCAGAAAATTTAAATAAAAATTATAATAAACAATCGGCATTTTACCCGATTTTTCCAATCTTATGTAGTTTCAGAAACACGTAATTATAAGGCGCGCCGTAAGCGCTTTAAAGCTGACAAAGTAATCCATGATTAACGCAACCGGCAAGTTAGCAATATAAACATTTTGTAGCGCAATTGTTTGTATTGTGGGAATAGTGTGTTGTCTGTGTTGGCAGAAACTTACACCTTTTAATTTTGAACATCGATTAAAACATTTTTCACATAAACATTGATAGCAGAATTAGTTTCAATTTTCTAATGTATTGTGTTTTTTCATTTTGACCCCTTAGTTACAACTGAAAAAACTCGAATGGGGAACAATAATAGTAACTTCCTCTACAGATATATTTTCAGAAGTATGTACAATCGTTTACTAGGGGTGTAGACTTGACATTATGAAACAAATGAAATCAAAAAGAGGGATCAAGTTTCCTTGCAAGAATATCATACACCGCCGATATATCGCCGACTCAATACCAGTTTTCTTCATTTCGTAGAAAACGCTTGCTTTTTATTTTTCTGAGAGCCCTAACGAGGGATATTAACTTCATTCCATCTATCGACCGACGATACGAAGACTTACAAGGACAACTTCATATTCCCGAACAATATAAGTGCTGTAATCTCATTATTTGCTTCATGCCACCAGCCGGAAGAAAAGAGGAATTCTCCCACCTTGATCCGCGGCCCTATGTGCGATAAAATGAAGTCCACCATACGGAGAGGTATTTAGAAGCATATGCTACGTAAGAATGGATAGATAGAGATAGGTATAAAATATTTTTCTGCATGAAATAAATCCTGCCCCCGAAATTTCATTCGGTTACAGCTTAGTTTATTTAATCTCTAAATATAATAATCCATTATTGCTCCTGTTGCCGGCCTTTCGGTGGCGACGGGGTAAAGTTCTCGCCCGCCAAACAAGAGGTCGCAGGTTCGAGTTCGAGAACCTACTGTTCGTGTGCGAGTCATAGTTAAAGTTGTTGATCATCCTGCTTTAAAATGGCCAACATAGACTGTATTCTGTGACATGGGAATAAATAAAAATCTACCGCCATGAAATTTTCTCTCTCCCAATACGAGGTTAGAATCTCAATAAAGATAGGCGTTTTACTTACGAAAATCGAAAATTAATAGAAATCAACCATTCAGCATTTCATCCAGTAAAAATTAAAATGTAAATTTTTATTTATATATAATATATATTTATATTATATTTTTATAATACTTTCGGATGCCGTGATATGGGAACAATGGGACAAGATACCTCTGTAGAATTATTAGATTTAACCTATGACCCAAAACATGGACAACGGACACCGATAGGTAGGTATTATTAATGTTACAGTCCAAGTATTTGCCGTTCAAGGTAGGTTTACATGTGGCATTTAGCCTATATCCCGGCCTGTCTACCCTTTCAACTTGTAGATACACACAGAATCAACAAATGATAACAATGATACCAGTGGTAATAATGCTCAGGAGGTTTGTTCAATGAAAAAATAACTTACCCATTAACCTTTTTCCAACGTTTGGTTCATTCATTTGAGCACACTCGGGACCAATTGTAAGAGCACTGTTCACTAAGAACACAGTTGTCACATACTCTACACTTAGCCCTCAGGATGCTCAATTGAATAAGCGATACGTTGCCCAAAATGTTTTGAGTAAGTTATTTTTTAATTGATCAAACCTCTAGAACATCAACCCATATTCAAGTATAGATAGCATTTAAAAAATTAAGATGAAATTTGAATACAACTCGTCTTCTTACATTTATACCAGAAATTCTCAATCTACAGCCGCAGTTTCCCGGTAAACATCCAGCTTGGGAGTGAGCTCAAATAATATATATATTCGCGGCGATTCTGCGCACGTAACGAGCATCGAGAGAAAATTCCACCGCACACGATCAACGCAAAGTAACAGTGACTCAAATGGGGCGCCCGGACTCATCTGAGCAAAAGACAGTCGCACAACCTCAATTCCAAGGATTAAGTCGCAGTGTAGCGGAAAAACGGGCAACGCCCACGGACATCTCACTTAAATTTCAACTAGTTTCAGTTTACGGCGTGAGGTGGTCCAGGGGGTAGAAGATACTAATCCAAGGATCCTGGGTTCAAACCCCGGATGAAGCCTTCCGACACCCATACACAAAAAATGCGAGGTTGCCCAAGGAAAAAACAGTCCCTCCACCCCTGAATAAGTGGAATTAGAACATGCCGGTGGTTTAGTACGGAAGAGCTCTACCCTCACCCACCCAAACCAACCTTCGGATGATGTTATCTGAGGGAGTGAAGTATACATGGCAGACACCGGGGTCAATGTAATATATGACGTAATTCTTTCCCGGAGAATCAATCTCGTGAAGTCTTCTCCGGATTTTCATCGGGTAAAATCCAATTATACCACAAACGTTTCCACGGACACGGTTTCCACGGCAGATGTAGTAGTATTGGGTCTTTAATGAGCGAGGAAATAGTGGCGGATTTTCGATGATACGATATTTAAAATGACCAAATCTCCGACATCTATCCGTTACGAAGAAAACATGACATAAGAATAAGACAGGAGAATGGGATCGTGCCAATATTTTACGACAGCACCGACAAGCTCCATTTTTAGGGCTTCTGCCACCGTTCCCTGCCATCTTTTTCCTCCGCACCTCAAACCGCATCCAAAATTCGAATCCATACTCAACGACAAACCACAAACCGCAAAGTGGATCTGATATAACGATCAGCTCCCGGGTTTTTCGATCACCAAAAAATATTCTACAAGGAAAAAATAATTTTATTAAAGCTCATCGTTTAAAGACAGATTGTCTTTCCATTGGTAGGTTACCAATGGATAAAAAATGCTAAAAAATACTCGAGAGGGATGAGATATTGCTCTAAGGCCGTCTGTTTGTGCAGATTGACGATTGCTTCATCAGGGCATCATGTCTCAAGATATGGCCTCTTAAGGTTGTTCCGTCTTCTCTTCAAAGTTTTCACGAGGCGTCTCTTCTCTCTTATTCTTCTTAGGACTTCCTCATTAGTTAAAATCGTTCGATCCATTTGATCCTCACCATTCTTCTGTAGCACCACACTTCGAAGGCTTCTACCCTCGATTTCTCCGTTGCTGTCATTGTCCATATCTCCCTTCCGAGGAAAAGCATACTCCAAATATAAGTTCTGAAAAATCGTTTCCTTTCTTCCATGTTCAAATTTCCTGCTGCAGCAGTAGATCATACATTCAAAAGTTTCCGTAAGGTAGTACATTCTCCATTACCGAGGAACGCTACCACAACAAGATCAAAATATACCCACGCCCCAACTTTGTTCAACATTCCTTCACACCTGCCCCTATGACTTCCTCAGAAGAACGTAACCGTCACCTATTCACAATGCGTAGGCATCGCGGCATCACAATTTACAAATTTTTATTAAACTTAATTAATCCGATGTCCCAATTACGAGCAATTTGGAAAAAATTCCATCTTTCTCGACATCAATGCTTGCCAGATGAAATGCATAAAAATTTCTTAGATAATGTCTTTAGAAGTTAGAAATTTTTTCTGAAGACAAATGGCTTACCATTGGAATAATAGACGTGAAAGATGAATTCATGATTAAAACTTTAACCTCAACTCCAGCATATTTTCCCTTTGATTTCAAGAATAAAAAACCTCTCAATTCTCGCCATTCGACTTGGCCAAAGATATAACCACGCGCCTAATTCTTTCCCGGCAATATCCTCTTTAAGGCCAAAAGAATAAAAATAGCTAAGAATATTTGGTCGTCCAAACATATTATTTTATCTGTCGCCAAGAGAAACATGTTCATTGCATAACATCAGGGGATAGAGGAATGTTAGCGGAAGCGAAAGGCGATTCGAGCGGACAGGGCGACTAGGAATTAACGACAGAGGGAACTTCTACAAGAATGATTAACAATGGGAGCAGAAAAAAAGCGAAACGACGAAGGAACAATAAGCACCTGAACTTGTAAGAGATAAAATTAGAAAAAAAAACTCAGAAAACAAAGAAATGAGGGTTGATTCAGCAGAAATATTTCCTCAAAAAGAGGAAAAGTAGATTACGACCACGAAGATTGCACGAAAACAACTAATAGCTAAGCACAAAAAGTAGAGAGCAAGGGGAAATATTGAGAAAAAAATTTACAGCTAGTTATCGACAATATGAATCTACTTTTTGAGCTTACAATAATAACCTAAGGTGGCAACAATAGATGAAAATCCTCCTGATATTCTAAATTAAATTTCATTTCACGAAGGAAGTCGCAGGATATCTCCTCTACCGCAAAAATAAATTATGAACCTTGTGGATCATAACTCCATTCCTTGTAGACAGCACTACGAAAACACATTACGTCGACACCAATAGAAAGAATATGACATTTCTAACCATTGTAAATACGACGGTTTACTGATGTTACGCTGAAATCGGTACTTCTTAGCATGTTCAATTATTAAAATGGTAAATACGAATATTGTAAATGTCCTACAACGGAGGAGATACGCGTTATCACAAATCAATATTAGTAATTCCTTCAAGGAATGGACTAATCAAGCCCATAAGTAAAACAGTACAAACACACACCAAAAGCGCAGTCCAAATGTTTAGTTTCTTTTGGGACGCCCCCTAGATTTGTTCCATTTGGTGAGAAAATAAATCGTGAAAGTGAAGCATTCCACTAAGCCCGTTACGGGAATAAATAGTGATAAATATAGCATTCAAGGTTATATTGACGAAGTTTAAAGTTTATCTAAAGAATTTTATGGTTTTACGATGGGTTAGAATGATCAACAAATATTGATCGTATGCAACCCGCGTGCCACTCAAAATGTCCGCCAGTGGTGGCGCGCGCTCAGTCTTGATGCGATATCCCGGGAATAAAAGGGCAATGAAAGATATTTTAGGTGGTACGCTACAAATATCTGGCGAGTCGTTTTAACAAAAAGAAAAGTGATAGAATAATCCAAGAGTGATATCATCTTCAGTTCATCATCACTGGTCAACAATCCTAGGATTGGTTTGACGCAGCTCTCCACTCAGTTCTCCTATCAGCTAATCTTTTCACACCTACGTATTTCTTCTCTTTCGCATCTCTCTTTACTTGTTCCATATATTTTGTTCGGGGTCGTCCTTTTCAATTCTTGCCTTCCACTTGTCCTTCGACGATTGTCTTCATCAGGCCATCATGTCTCAAGATGTGGCCTATAAGGTTGTTCCGTCTTCTTATTAAGGTTTTCATGAGGCTTCTCTTCTCTCCTACCCTTCTTAGGACTTCCTCGTTACTAACTCGGTCGATCCATTTGATTTTCATCATTCTTCTGTAGCACCACATTTCAAAGGCCTCTATCCTTACTTTCTCCGCTGCGGTCATTGTCCATGCCTCACTTCCGTATAGGAGCATACTCCAGATGTAGGTTCTTATAAATTGTTTCTTTACTTCCATATTTAAGTTTCCTGCTGTAAGCAGGTCTCTCTTTTGGTGGAATGCTCTCTTCGCCTGGGCTATTCTGCTGATAATTTATGTCCGAATAACACCGAAAATACCGAAATTTTAAAACTTTAAGTGCGATGCCGATTGCAAAAATAAAGTTCACGAGTTCACGAGCAAAAATAAAATTTATTTTCTAATCAAATGGAAAAAATCCGGGAAGCGTCCCAAAAGAAATTCGAATACTTATTTTTAAAGGGCCACCCTAACATCATGAGTGAACATATGATCACCTAATGTCCAGATTGTCACGTGTGTCTCATAAAGGAAAAAAACAATGAACATTTACTGAGTATCAACTGGGGAAAGGATTATATCACAACAATATGCGACGGTAGGATTTTCTGATGGACCACTTACATGAACTCTAGTTACAGTAACAGTAATCCTGAGGCAGCCTCTATCCTAAAAATATAAATTGGGCCAACTGTGAACGGATGGAAATGAATTATTCTTTCAGGAATTGTCAAAGCAAGACCACGCACAAGTTGAATCACGTAGAAGAAACGCAAATGGATAGAGGTGAAAATTGACTAATTTAAAACATTAACGATCCTCGGTGAAGGAAAAGAAAAATCATGCAAACTCAAAGGCTTTGTAGCTAGTGAGACAAAGAGACGTTGAAAAGTGACCGGTTGACATGGAAACGAAGACGGGCGGTCGAGTAAACAAGTAGCGCAAATATGAATGCTAAACAACTCTCTCTCTCGGGAAAAATAAACAAATCCAAATGCGAATTGAGTGAAAAGAACATCGTCTGCACCCGAAACAAATCATAAAACGTTCCCGCAAAACAAATGCAAACATAGATGGATACGTGGATCGAAAGAAAACAAACATCGCGTCGTGATGAAAGAGACCGACAAAACCGCAATCGCGGACGAAAAGTGAAAATGGGAGGAAAGTTGATGGAAATGAAAGGCAAGCGAAGCATCTCACACGGAAGCGCCCGTCGAAACAAAGGAGAATGTGTTCACTGCGATACGACGCTAGAAGGAACCATCATAGAGTGTAACTTTGTAATATGCAAACCGATTGCGGTGGAGGTAGCCACAGTCAGTCTCGTAAAAGATTGATTTAAGTTATCACTTCGGGCGCATTATAATCGGTTTAAAAATGTCCGTATCGCGGCGATGGTCACAGAGCGACCCATTGATCCTTAAAATTTGCAATAGAGTATTCGCAGTTTTGTATTAATAAGTTTTTTCAGCGCAACCACCAACTCAACATAGCATTATCAATTTTCATGTCCACCAGAAATTTTAGATGAGGTTAGTGAAGTGGATTCCCTTTAAGTTAACGCTACCTACCCCCCGAAAAAATACACTTGTCACAACCTTTACCGATGATGTAGAATATCTCAATCTGGTAAAAAATATTGCATCCTGATGATGATGATGAAGAGATCCATGAACAGTTACGACTTAAGTTTACTTGGAAAATATTGGACAATTGGCCAGGGAGGGTGGGAGGAGATGAGGGTAAGTATGGAGGTTTATTTCTTTATTTGAAGAGTACTGGTAGCCAGAATGAGTTCATCCTTTGTCCTTTGTGTTGAAATTGTTAGCGTGCATCACATCTCCAACTCCTCCATCAATAATCGGGTTTTCATTTTTTTTTCCTTGGCTAGCATTTTTGCATTCGTCATGTCGACGGCGTGATCTAAGGCCCTCACACCCCCATGGTGATATATAAACTCCATACGCAATGAAGGGAATCGTTGGCTTTGAGGACGTGTCGAGCACTTTTAACACTTGACACGGAAATTAACCCACAAGGAACATTTCTAGACTCTCATGGACTGCTAAATTTTTAACCAGCTATTGGAAAACTGTCACTTAACGTTTAAATGTCATGCCAACTCCTTAAAAAATACAAAATATAAAAGAAATGAGAAAAGAAAAAAAATAAATAAAAAAATATACAAAGAAAATTACTTATTGAAATAGGAAAAAACAAAATTTACTTTTAATTAAAAAAATGAACAAATTATAGAAAAAAGTACTCATTCGATGGATATAAGTATTATAATCAATATTATCTTTCAGTATTTCAGTTTTCTGCTAGCAAAAACAACACTATACAAAAGTTTATACAACTAAAATAATTATTTTATTGTTAACTGGCTGGTTGTGGTTAGGTAACATGGTTTATCGGTAGAGTGGTAATGCGCGTATGGCGCGACAAATAATGCGATCAATTCTGATACGCCCGCGACTGCCCATTCTATCACTGATGGGAAATCGCTCCAGTCTTCCGCGTAACAGCGTGAACTTCGGTTGTTATCGGGGCGTCGCGTCGTTAGCACGCAGTTTGTTGTTAATCGAGGGGTGGTGAGGTAACTCGTGCCCAACGTCTTCTTCTTCCTCATCGCCGTCGTCCTAATTCGTTTCCCTCGATTTCGTCCATCCTCGCGCCTCTTTGCTTGCGTGTGTCGACGCTCATTTTTTCCCCCTCTCCTCCTGCGTCTCTCCACAGAGCATTTCCTCCTCCTGTAGCCGTGTTCTTCTCCTTCTTCCCGCACACCCATCGCAGAGTTGCCCGGAGGTATTCTGCCGATGCCTCCGAGCCAGGGCAGAAATAAACCCCTCCCCTCCCTTCCCCTCCATCCCCCCACCCCACATTCCTTCCTCTCTCGCGTAATCCTTTCCCCCACCCCTCCTCCCACTCATTGTTCCATCCCTCTCTTTCTCACTCCCCTATCTCTCCACCCATCCATCACTTTCCCTCCTTCCCTTTCCTCCATCCCTGATTTCCCTTAACCCTTTTTACTCTCTCCCCCTCTTACATAAACCCTCACTTTTCCCCCACCTTTTGTCCCCATCCCCACTCCTTCGCAACAACCAAAAAACCATTCCCCTAAACTGCCTCTCATTAACTAGTTCCCACATAGGGCTACGAGAATCCATCAGAATCGTTTAAATGTTTTTCATTTTGACAAATTTTTTTCTCTGTCAAATACACTGAAGATTCATGCGTGATAGATTGTACTTTTTTCATACTAGAATAAATGTTTGCCATTTTCCACCATTATAAAATTTATAAACACCCAGGTTTCAATGTAAACACATCATCTTCAAAGTGATTAAGGCACTACATCATCACCTATGTACTACACAATATATTTTATAATCGTGGAGAATCGAAAGTATTTGTTTCAATATTTTCTCTTTCAATTTTTTCATCGCCATTTTTCAATTCATAGTTGCACGCCTATTTTTTTAATTAATAATAATCTGAGATAATTTGACTTTTTAATCCAACGCGAAATACCAACATTTTCTTTAAAAATATATTTAACGATGGGACGAGTGCTATATGCAACAGAACCCAGACTGAAAATGTCTACTGTGTGAGAGGACGAAAAATAGAAGATTAATATTCATTGCAAGAAATGCAAAGTATTTTTTTCTAACGGATGTTTAAAACTAAGAAGCAATGAAGAAACTTATCAGAGCTTATGTTTGGATTATGCCCTTCTAGGCGTGAGGAAAAATAAAGGGTGAAAGCATTCGAAATGTGGTGCTAAAGAAGAATGATAAGGATCAAATGGATCTACTGGGTGAGTAATAAGGAAGCCCTAAGACGAGTAGGAGATAAGATAGGTCTTTAAAATTTAATAAGGAGGAACGACATATTAGCCACATCTTGAGGGATGATGATATCGCCGATGGGACAAGTGGATGGCAAGAATGAAAATGGAAGACCTCAAATAAAATATATGGATCAGGCGAAGAAGGCTATGAAAGTAAAGAAATACGCAGTTGCGAAAATATTAGATGACAGGAGAATTGGGCGGAGACCTACTTAAAACCTGTCTTAGGATAGTTGAAGAGAATTATGATGAGTAGGGGTGTTTCAAGAAACAATATATTTAAGCGCTGTCATCCTTAAGACCTCCCTCTTTTCTATGCATCATTCAGGGAGAGATGACGCACATTTTATAAAATAACTATATTTTATCCTATTTTGCTTTTTTGATTAAACCAAGAAGTAAATATGGTAACTGATCTTGTTTCTGACGTACACACAAAAGTATATACTTAAATCATTCTTCTTTAAGCTGTAAGAATTATTTTTGTAAAACATTACCTCGCGGCGTCTATCCCGTATGTTGCGGGAGACACGCCGCACCCATAAGGTTCATACGCCGCATGCTATTAAAACCGCCTAAAACTGATTTCTGTATTCTGCAGCTCCATTAAAAAAGAAAAAATGTCGCGTAATTGAAGTTTGGAGGAAAATAAAATATGCAAATATTTTTGATATGCATTTACTATTTTTCTAAATAAAAGTACCTGTCTACGATTTTAATGCAACTGAAATGCAGGTTGTAAAACTAGAGATATGTTTATGTTATTATATTATAAACGTATACATGTAAAAACAACGAAATTTAACTAACATGGGCAGTATTTATCCGATTTTTATTGAAAAATACATGTTGAATCGAAGCAATTCAGTTAACAGAGACTTAATTTAAGAGTTCTTTTTAGAATTTCAAAATACAAATTGAAAAATTAATCAAGGCAATTTAATTGAGTTATATACCTTGCTTAAGTAAAAACTTGCTGTTGCCTACAAAATTAGTATATTACTGTTCAAAATTAGTGAACAAATAATTAAATGCCACCTAACACAAAAACCTAGTTTTAATATACACACTAAAACGCGGCTAAAAACGTGTTATAATTCATTTGAAATAATTTTTCATTCTCTGCGGCGTTATCCCGCATGAGAGAAATGCGGCATGCGCACCAAAACTTAGTGCGGCGTCTCTCCCTTTCTCTACGGATGAGACGCAGCACCTCGTAGCACTATGGCCTTTAGGGCCAATATAGACTGAAAACATTCCGAAGAGAACTTACCGTAAGCCTCAAAAATCGTAATATAGCAATAGTTCAACGTCCGATAAGAATTTTATGCAAGGCTCGAAAAATTTTGAAGGTAAAATACCAGACTTATTTCAGTATTTGCGCTTTAAAATCTGTAAAACAAATGAAAAACAAACGGGACTTCCTCACTTGTTCTCTAGCATCTACCCCGTCTCTGCATTAGGCATTTGCCCGCAATCTGTCAGGAAACGCCGAAACTAAGGGGGGGCCGCAGTCTATCCCGTTTGCGGCGTCTCTCCCGGAATTACCACACAACGTACTTCAGTTTTAACTTAACAGGCAGTCCACCAAATGACGTCTGAAAACACTCAGTATTGAGGGCGATTGGGAGTAATTCTAACATAAATTGAGAACTCGGCTATTTTCTTCGCAACTGTCCACAAAATCAAACCTAGAACAAGCGATGGCATTCTACATCATCGTTTATTTAAAAAAAAACTGTGGCGAGATATTTTTTTCGAGCGCAAGGGGGTGTTTTTTGGAGAGGGGAGGTGGTATTGGGCGGAGTCATTTGCGGAATATTTTTTAAATCTAGAAAATATTTGGTAGGTCAGTTACATATTGGAATGAAAAAACTTTGTAAATTTCACATTAATTTTAATAACACGACCAGTTTCATCGCTGCGCGACATCATCAGGTGCATATACAGGAAAGCACGGTCTTAAATTTAAGACCGTGCTTTCCTGTTTATGCACCGGTCTTAAATTTAAGGCAATGTATAAGGTATATGCACCTGATGATGTCGCGCAGCGATGAAACTGGTCGTGTTATTAAAATTAATGTGAAATTTACAAAGTTTTTCATTCCAATATGAGGCAATTTCACGAAGTTACGCCGCAAACCATTCAATAGGTCAGTTACATTTTAACTGGCGTGTGGGTGGTGAGTTTTTCACTTATTTGAACAGAATAGACACATTTTTAAGATGACACGATTACAAATAGTTGGGAAAAACCTCATGAGATTTTAACCCAGCAGAAAAAAAACTCATAAGGCGTAAGTTATACCAAGAGCAATAAAAAGAGCCGTAATAATTCGTAAATAACTTCTGCGAGCGAACAAAGAGCGTTACAGGGCTTTTACAAGAATTATGTTGGGAACTCGAGAGCCAACGTACTACGCTTCGTTTGCTCGACTAATTAAGGGTTAATACCTTCCAGAGTGACCCTGAAAACACCATCCCAGACCCAGACTGCATTATCGCGTAAGAAATAAGCGGATAACTAAATGTATAGTTTGGCTTACAGGGTTCCCACTCAAACTAAATTATAAAATTCACAGTTTTTTCCAGGTTTTCACGGTCTAAATATCGTCAAATTCACGGTATGTTGATAAGCTATTTTAGGCAGAAATATTGATGACGTAATAATCACCGCCCGCACGTTAACTAAAAATTTATCAACCGCGACAGTCGCCGTGAATTCAAACGTAGCAATGAGTGTGCTATTTCTCATGACGTCACCTATCTAAATCAAAATTTAGGTGTATCTTAAGATTGTGAGTGGAAAAATGGAGGGAGCAGTGAGGTAGGGAAGTAAATAAGTGTCTGATTTTTCGCCAGGGTTAATGAATACTTTGTTTGCCGATCTTCCAATCACAGGCTCAAGATCTACGTGTCGTCATGGCACAAGGACCAATAATTGCGCTTCGAATATACGTGTGGAGATAAATGCGAGGACAGTGTCTGTATGTGGCTGGGCCTTGAAACATGAATGAAATATCTTTTTTTTCTTCTGATCTGTCAATAGGGTAGTTTCCTTCATCGAAGAAAACGAAAGGCATTGATTGCGATTCGTTACCCACCATTAGTGTATTCATAATACACTTATTATTTGGTTTTAGAAATACCGGTTTAGACGAATGGCAAGGGCCAAATTTTATCCTCATTTGAAAAAGGCCAGATTGACGCCCATTCGATGCCACTCCACGTGACGTCACAGGGACCTAGTTTCTACACGAGAGGATAGGAGCTATACATCGTCTGAGGTTACCAATGCATGCAAGAGGCACAGAGCTCAGGGAAACATGTCTTAATAATAACCTATTAAAACTGGCTAAGGTCGGAAAGTTTTCTTCGTTTGATAAGGTATTAATAAACCTTTTTTAAGCCAAGCGCTACCAGATAGCATGGTACTCAGCTACCCGCTAGCATCCTGCGTCGTATCAGCGCTCAGAGCCTCGCCCAAGGTCACCTCACAAGGCGGGAGGGGGAACCAGAAATGCGTCACACTGACTTTTTCCCATCATTCCTACTTACGCGTCGCGTTTTCGCGCGCTTGAAATTTTTCACTTTTCATTTAATCGCGAAAAATAGATATCGTCATTTAAAAATCTAAAAGCGTGAAATACGTACTCCAGGAGTAATAATCTTTCGATTAAGGCAATAAAAAAATAAAAGGACACCACCCTATTGTAGTTCTTTTTCTATAAATTTGAGAGATTTTTAAGGTTTTATGATGAAATTCACGGCTATTTCCAGGTTTTTTCACGGTAGACGAAATTCACGGCTTATTCACGGTTTTAAGGTTTTCACGGTTGAGTGGGAACCCTGGGCTTACTGATAGGAATAGATTTTCGTTTTAACCTGAACAATTAATGAGGTTCAATGAATTCGAGGTCGAACTCAGACACTAATCTCTTAGAACACTCATTTTACGTGCTATTTCTTAACTTTCTTCCTCCGTTTTTTCATCGATGGAATTTTGTAATTGATTTTTGACCCACAACCCATTGTCGGATCGGCTTGAAATTTCGCAAACTTGCTTCCTCCAAATGACAATACAATATTCAATAATAAGAAATTTGAAATTTTGTTCCATTGAGCTCTAATTATTAATAATATTTTCTTATGAAAAAATAGTTATAAATTTTCTCAATTGATGGCATTAGTTTCTTCTAGACCTTATCACAAGAGTTAACCGAGGAAACGAGTTCAAGCCCAATTCAATCAAAGATTTTTATTTTCAAATGTTAACTTTTTTTTATATTTTTCAGAATCAGTTCCTCGTAAACAAATAAAACAGATTGATAAAAACACGCTCTTTCCAAAAGCATGATAAAATTGAACCAAAAAGTACAAAATAAGCTTTTAATCACTGGGGCAATGAGACGTTGCAGATGATTATGTTTAGATATTGATGTTGCGTCATGCCAATCCTCACTCACCTATCAGGCTCTTCTACACTAATTTGTAATAAACCTAATCAGCACTCACGAGTTATTCTCCGAGGGATGAAAATCTTAGTTTTTAATTTTTACTACATTTTTATACTGTTATTGGAAAAGGCGTGATTTTTATATTTCCTCATTTCATTTTTAAAATTTTATTCTTCTACAGGATAGCAACTAGTCACCGGCAGATTAAAGTCTTTGTTTTTCAACTTTCCGTTGTGCCTAGATGGTATGCACAACCTCTCAGCGATATTGCGTACTAGGTTTGATATCTTTTGACATTGGATCGAGTACCCAGAAAGGGCTCGTGAGGTTACACTCCTAAGGGTTGGGAACCAGCAGGGTTATTCCACTAATGGTATGGCCGGGCCATAAGTCGAAATCGACCATAACTACGGCCTCGAGACATACGTATGGCTTCAAGCAATTCTACTCTGAGCGAAAGGCCATAAGTCGGGCGGTAGCTATGGCCTAAAGGCCGTAATACTATGGCCTGCCTAGGAGGCCGTCATAACACGGGCCATACGATATAACATTGCTCTCCTAAGGACTTATAAAAGAAACTTACGAATTGTCAGCGATTACATAGCGATTGTTTCAAGAAATATATGAATATTGTGGGGGAGCACATACGTATTCAATGGGCATTGGCTAGATTTACGACAGAAAGACGTCGATTTCATAAGGAGGATACGGGATAGGTGCAGGTAATCGGTTCGCATACGATGATGATATTTTCATTAAATACTTCCGTGCGTCAAAAGTTGTTACTTACTTTTTAAGTAGATATAGTGGATGAACTAAAAGTTCGCTTGTAGTTAAAAAGTTAGAAATGCATTTTTAATGGATGCTCTGTTAAAGTGAACGGAGGAACGGGCTTTTATTTGCTTTCTGTGCTACATTTGCTAGCAGATTTCTTACTTGTTTCGAAAAGCTGTAGGTAGCTTGAAATACCCGCCATTAAATGTTTTATATTTTCAGATTCTCGTAGCATTAAGGTTCATGAGGGAGGATATCCAAGAAACATAGGGCAAGACATTTTTTATGGCAGAAAGGCAATCTTCAGTAAGTCGATGCGTGAAGGACAAATGTCGTCCACAAATCAAGGAAAGAATGATAGTCTCATATTGATATTTTAATTTTATACAGCTACCTAAACATAAGCCTCTGATAATAAAATTAATGGAACTTAGAGTTTCAATTTCATCTTTAGATTTCGTGCATTGGCTGGATTTCTAAGGCTTTTGGGGGCAAATTATTGCAGCCATGAGGCAATAGTTAACTATTGGAAGGAGAGGAAGGGGATTAGAACTACAATAGGATGCCATGTTCTAATTCTATCCATTACATGCACAATTCACGAATATACGGATATTTCGTATAATACTGTACGGTACAAATTTCTTCTGCTTCTTCTCGTCCGTGATTTGCGTTCTTAACTTTGTTTTAAAGATCTCCAGCGTCTGCCGCCAGATCAGTGTTTAAAGAAAATCCAAATTTATCGTTTAATAAGAGTCAATTTCGGTTAAGGAATATAGAATTAATTTTTATCCACGTAGGAACAAACTTCCTTCTCAAAAAATGACTAGTGTTTAAAAAAGTGAACCCAACTTATAGTACCAATTATAATTCACATACTCATACAATTCTCATACTCGCCTGCAGAAAGGGCGTTAAGACTTTTGGCCGGGCCGTATGATATGGCCCCTCGAGAGTGGAATCGGTATAGGCCGTAATTTCGGGTCAGGCCATAAGAAACTTACGGCCGGCCATACGTATGGCCCCGTTTAGTAGAATAGCCCTGCAGGGCCGAGACTTTTGCGTCCTTAGGAGGGGGTCGAGAGGAAGGAAAAAAGTTACGAAAGCGCCGCCGCGATAGGAGCCCGACGACGCCTCCAGGGATAGGAAAAAAAGGGTTTGGGTTGAAGAATCCCAACGCCGTCATTACGGCGATGTTGGCTACCGTTAGCGTGGATTATCATTGATTTGCTGTTCATACAGAAATTAAAGAATATTCCATAAATAAGAATATTCCACATTTTTTCCGTAGACGATATGCGTAAACAATATGCGTGTATGCAAGGGCGGATCCAGGATTTCTTTTTTTCTGGGGGGAGGCAAAAGGTCCATGCAGGCAAACGGTCTTCTTATATTTGAAATTAAAAATAACATGTAACAATTACTGTAAGAAATATTCTTCATTTTAATATGAAGGTTACTAATATAAAATGAAATGATTGAGGCTCCGAAATATACAAAACAAAACGAACGTAATGCTAACCGTATTAAAAATTTTGTCCATTGTTTAAACGTCTGGGGAGGCATGTGACTCCGTGCCCCTCCTCAATCCGCCTACGAGTGTATGGTATGGTATTTGGAAGAGGCGACCGACAGATGAGGTCATTTGCTCCATGTGGGGAGAGGAAGGAGGAAAGGATGGAGAGAAACCCGGCGCCGGTATCAGCCTGCTCTTAAGGAAAGGCGCCGAGGGGATCACTGCTTAACGTACAAATCCTACGGACGGATTGCTTCACTTGAAGTGCCCTAAACAAGGCAGGGATCGGGCAGCCTCTGAAAAACCTCTGCCATCGCTGCGATTTGAACCCGGTTCGTCAGAGTGGGAAGCCAACACTCTAGCCAACACGCCAACCCGATCCCCAACGATATGCGTAAGGGGATTCCAGATATTCAGTAATACCTATAAACATTGCTTCTTATGCTGGAGAAATGAAAAAATTAATTGGGGAACTAGCTTAAAAATTACCATATGTATTTGTAATTTTTCCAAATATTACGGGAGTGGTGTCCGGACGCCCCATCCTTAGATTCGCCGTTTGTAACCCAAAACATCCCACAGGGTTCCCACTCCAACTACATTATAAAATTCACGGTTTTTTCCAGGTTTTCACTGTCTAAATGTCATCAAATTCACTGTTTTTAGATAAGGCATTTTAGGCAGAAATATTGATCACGTAACAATCATCGGCCGCATGTTAACTAAAAATGTAACAAACGCGACAGATGCCTTGAATTCAAACGCAGCAATGACAGTGCTATCTCTCCTGACGTCACCTATCGTTAGCAAAATTCATGTCCGGCTAAAAGGATGTGAGTGGGAAAATGGAGAGAGCAGGGTGGCAGGGAAGTGAAGAAGAGCCTGATTTTTCGCCAGGATCAACGTCTTCCAATCGCAGGCTTAAGGTCAATGTGCTGCCATGGCACACACGGACCAATTAATAGTTGCGCTTTCGAATACACGTGTGCAGGTAAATGCGTGGACAGTATCTGACCGTGAATGACCTTGAAACATGATTGAAATATCGTTTTTTTTCTTTTAACCCGTCTATTGTTGTTCTACAATCAAGTTTTCGAGATTTAGAGGTTTTATGACGAAATTCACGGCTATTTCCAGGTTTTTTCACGGTAGAAGAAATTCGCGGTTTTAAGGTTTTCACGGTTGAGTGGGAACCCTGTCCCACCACACTCCTATCGAGGCGGCTTGCGAGGCAATATGCAAGCTCAGAGTCCTCTAGTTTACACTTTCAGCACTACTCCCTCATCAAGCACTTCGTAGTAACCATTAGGCAATCCAGAGTGATCGGGCTTAGCACTTTCCTCGCTACTTCCCGTGACAGAGCAAACAACTATTGTCAGGGTGTCCAGCCAATCAAAGCAGAAAAATTCACGCACAATTCCAGGTTTTTCAGGGAAATTTTTACAAAACTCCAGGTAATTCTCACGTGAGTACCGCGACAGATAAGAGTTTTTAAAACAACCAAACTTACTTGAATACGTATATTTAAATAATACTATATTTATGTATTATTTTACGTGCCCAAATTAAAGACTAACACTTGGAAATAGAAATTTCACACGAAATTTATGAATGTCTCACTTGTATCTTAAGACATTCGTCATGATTTAAAGATTATAAGGAGTTGAACTGGCATAATTTTATGTGAAATAAATTTGAAAAAAAAAAGATATCGAAATTTCAGGTTGGAGCGCATATTCATGGACAATTCATGCATAATTCCAGGGACTAAAAATTCACGCAAAATTCCTGATTCTCCCGATCGCCGGATGCACCCTGATTGTGATTCGAAGACGACAAATCGAAAAGTGACAGATGGGTTAAAATAAACTGATCACGATAGTTATCTTTAATTTCCAAATGACCAATAAGTCAAAACAACTGGAAACGCCCCAATATGTGAGAATTTCTGAACGAAGGAATGATCTGACACCAAATTATCTGCGGGGTAGATTCAGCAAAATCGCAAGAAGTGTCTATTTTAACTGTCTCCGACAGAAGTGAACATGTACATTTGGAAAATGGAAAGTTCAACAGCTCAAAGGGCATAGCTGGATAAGAGGGTGAAAATCCCCCCTCCGGGATTTTTCCCGTACTTGGGGTAGGTATGCGATTTGGGATCAAATAGGACAAACCTCCCCATACTTCAAGTCCGCTAGATGCCCACCAGGGCCGGCTAGATCGAAAATACGATTTTCACTCTTTTTTTAATATCTCGGTCAAGAAGGCATATTTGTTAATACTGTTTGCGGCATTTGAAACCTTATTTAATGGAGAAGATTTCCAAATGTTTTCAAGAACTTTGAGCGGGACAAGAAGATATGGCGTCGATTTGAAAATTTCTAACGCATGTTTTCATAAAATATGTTTAAGAGGGCCAAAAAGAAAAAACGTTTTCTGGAGGTGTTTTTAATACCTTTCGGCTGGCGTATTGAAAAAAATAATTTTTAGGTGGTGGAACATCGCGAAAAAATGCGATTAAAAATATGCGATTTTGGCCATTTGGCTTTATGCTCTGGCCCTCCACAACACCCCTTTTTATTTATTATAGTATTCTACAGATTAAGGTGCCTACCACAGGGACAGTCAGAGACAGCCATTCGCACTACGTCCCTGCTGCGCGGCACAACTTCAGCTGGGAGCTGCATTTGGTTTAGAGTCCTCATCAAGAGTAGATGGGCAAATCGCATTGGATACGTACACACCGGCTTGATGAGGGCTCGAGAAACATCTGCGGTCCCAAAAACGAATTGTTCGACATCAACTGATTCATTAACAAAGCGCAATGGAGTAATTTAACAGTGATTCACTGCCTTAGAGCTGTTCCCGTGCATGTGAGCCAATTTGCAGTAGTGACCGCCAAGCTTGCTTCAAAGAGAGAGGGTACAAGGCTTAAAAAGTTTTGACAACATCTACATGGCTTGCCAAAGTTACACCTGGTGAATAACAAAGAATAACTGATAAAAGGAGGCGAACATGATAAAAGAACCGTAGGGAAATGGTAAGTAATATTAAACAAAATATTTTTGAATCACATTGTTTTAAACAATCACGAAGTAAATATTTGTGGAAAACATAAGTCTTGTAATTTCCAATTTTCAATGTATTCTTCTAAATTAATTCTAATGAAATCATAAAATATGGCCACCAAAAAAGAATTACTTATTCTACGAATCCAAGAAAACAAAAAATGGACGTACCAAAAATGAAAAATTCGGTTGAATAGCCCAGATGAAAATAATGCTAAACAAATAGAAGAAAATTTTTTACAGAAAGGAAAATAACCGTAGTAGCAAGAAAGCAATTCTACAGAACTCACAGCTGTAGCGTGCTTCTATCAACCATGATGGCAGCAGAGAAACCAAAGGTGGAGGATTTTCAAATTTGGTGATACAGATGGACAAGAAAAGTAAACTGATCGACAGAGTGAGAAATTAGGAAGTGTAAAGAAGAGTGGGATAAAAGATAAGTCTGATGAACACCTTAAAAAGAAGGAGCAACTTAAACGACCACATCATGATGCACAATATCCTGAGAGAGGAGACAATTTTGACAAAGATAGAACCAATGTGTTATTCACTTGCAGGGTGGAAAATCAATGTTTGCAACAATGAATTCTGAAGGAAGGACCATAAAAAATGACTCTACACTCTTCTAATTTTCGTTTAAATTGTTATTCATAGTAAGTTGAGACAATAAAAGGAATACATAATAAAAAATGAAGATGAAATTCTTAAATATGAATGAAAATTTATATAAGGTGGCAAGTCAGAGAAAATGATGCAAGCTTCAGAAAAAGAAATGATGAGTCACAACTAGCTTAATTTTAAGAGCCACATAAACACCACAGTGAATTAACTCATCCCCAACATTTTTCACAGCAAAAAGAAAGGGATTCAGATAATTCACCTTCTATTTGGGTATTCTGAATTATTCCCCTAATACTTTCCTTGAAGCTATTTCATTAAAGTCTTTGAAAAAATGCATAAAATTGTTGATAAGAAGGTACCCTTGTTGCATGGGCTTGAAAGGTAGAATAACTTGAAGTAATTTAAAATGTGGTTTGTAAGAATAAAACACGATTTTGGGAAACTTTGTAGGATTAGTTTAGTGAGGAAACTTTTACTACACCACATAAATAAAACTTGATGCTTTACCACCTGATAATGACGCTAAGTCGTTGGAACCCGGGTCTTATTCAAATTTTATTTATGTGGTGTAGTAAAAGTTTCCTCACTAAACAAAATTTAAAATGTGGTTTTGACTACACGCACACTCTTAAAACTTGCCAATTAAGCAATTAAATTCTTCTGCATCAGATTTAGAGCCATGTTAACCTAATGCATTTACCAATGTGATGGGCAAATGCTCCGATGGATGGATGAAATTAGAACAGGAGCTATTTTCTGGAAATTCAATCATGCATTTGCACGATTTTGGGTTTGTCTATGTTGCAATTTTGATAGTGAATGCGTTTACATATGTACCAGCACAGGCAAATGCATTGTGTGAACATACCTCAAAATGTCAAGGAAAAAATTGATACAGCATATAATTGGCTAAGTTCTAACAACATGTATCTCAAATTCAGCTGGTTTGACACAGGTATCTTAAAAAAAGGGTTATAAAATGAAAACAAATTACATACAAGCAAAAAAACAACTCTTTGTGTGCAAATGAATGCTTCTATTTCAGTTTTATGAACTTTTGGGTTTTAATTTTAGTGTACAAGTAAAAAAAATTAATCATTTTTTTGCTCTACTAAAAAGTTGCTATTACTAAGATACGTGTTGTTAGAACTTAGCCATCCATATGGCAAATACACAAAATTTTAACTTTGAATTCTTGCATATATAGTTTTAGATATGGTAGTACAATGGAAAACCATTAAACAAGCTACCATGAGAAGAAAAAAAATAAGAAATACCATCCACCACTCTAGATAGGAATCTAGAGTCAACTCATTTCTTTTTCCCGTGGTTTCAAAATGACTGGGTTCACTCAACAATACAAAAAGATGCAGTGGAGGACTTAGTAGGAGAATGATTTCATTAACAACCCATCAAGATTATATAAGAGTTAGATTTGGAGATTTATTTTTGAGGGCATTTGAAGCAGCATTGTAAAGTCACTAATAGACAGACCAAAGCTTTCCTATAATTTACACATCTTTTAGCATGCAAATGAATATTAATTTCGCTCAATTGTATTAGGCTCAACTACATGGAAGTTAATACTCGAAAATGAAAAGGAGATTTCGTTGATTTCCACTGATTTATTTCGTTCCCACTGACGAAATAAATTAGTGGAAATCAACGAAGTCTCCTTTTGTTTTTTCAAAATTGCATCCTTAAAAATTTCCGATAATTGCACCAAACCCACCACAGTTTAACAAAATAAATTTTTTCCATCTTTTTCAATCCTATATGATGGATAAATGGCAACATCTTGAATTACATCATCTCAATAACATTAAAGCAGTGAAATTTCCATTAGGACCTAGGAAAAGGAAAATGGCAGTAAATGACGATAGTGAGATTACATTAGGCGGCCCTTGCAGATAAAACTTTGAGCCATGTGATGTGAGACACTCTTCTACACCTTTCAAGGTGTAGTTCCTCACTAAAATGAATTGTTTTCCAAGTAACACTCAGCTCCCTGTCTCAACATCTAACATCTCCCTTTCCCAACAACCTAAAGCAACCACATATCATTACGAATGTTGAAACATTAGATAGAAACTTTCCACTAAAGCACCCGCTTTGATGTCAAACCAGTGTTATGGGGGTGTGGCCAGGAAGCCGAGCACTGATTGTTTTGGGGAAACAGCACTTATGCGCAGCTCTGGGACTCTCAATGAAGAGACGGATTATAATACCCTTTTTCTATGAATCGTGTTTCAGCGTGAGGAATCTCAATGTCAACTGAGCAACGATAATGCACAACTTTTAGCATGGGGAAACAAAAATTGAAGAAGGCGGTAAAATAAGACACCTCTACCATCTGTCGTCGTCCTCACGAACCTCACCGCATAATTCGCTCATTCGTTGGCGCTTACCACGGCTAGACGTCACGGAGTTGATGATTCCCGCAGGAAGATTAATCAATGCCAAAAATAAGAAATGGTTCAACATTCTAACCACTAAATTTTTACAATGAGCAAGTGATGGTAAAAATATCAATCGGGCTAACCCTTCAGTGCACATACAGAAGCAATCAAGATGGTTATCACTAACATCAATTACTCAACTATTTTTAACAGTTTCATTGCATAACTTTAAGCTCTAAAGCGATTGAATAAGTCTCAAATTGCAATGCCAATCAATTCCAAGGCTTTACGTAGCCGGAGGGAAAAACATGACTCCATGCCTGGTTCGAAGCTCAGCTTGGGAGTCTTTCCTATCCGATGTAAACGATGAGTACCAAACTGCAATAGCAGAACAACAGCATGAAGAGATTTTTACTACTACAACGTTATACTGTTTCCCCTATTATTCACACCGCAAATACAGAGGAATCTGAATTCAGGCAGCCTATGAGTAGAGAGACAACTACCACCTCACAATTTACTATCTTATTTAAGACAAAAATTAACACTGTTGCTCCATCTTACACCACACAATTAACAAGAAATACTGCAGACACATCTGAATATGCACTCCCGAGGGAGATATCCCATAGAGTACCAAATCCGAAACATCAAAACGTTTTGTCCCAACAATCTTGGTCCAGAGAAGTCGACCAAATTCACTGAGAGCATTAGTAAACAAAATCTAAGTAACTAAATGGCATTAAAGGGTACATCGTGCAATTAAAATCCCAAAAACACATGGAATGGACTTTCTAATCCTCCACTTTCAAATTGTGTACTGCGAACAAATGTTTCTATTAAGTGTAATTGTGAGAGACAAACACTTTTCACTACCTTGCAATTTAAAGGAAATTAAAGTACTAATATTAAATTTCTTCTACGCACTTTTTTTCAAGTAAACAACGCAAACTAAGGATAATTGGTCAATATTAGCACGAAACTTGACGAAACCCCATGTAAGCAGGCTGAGTTCTTGGAGGGTGCGGCCATAAGCAAAATTAGTTTAAAAGTTTTCTAAACAGCAACTTACGGCTTGAGAAGTAGTATATCAGAGGTAGGTCACCAATCACGAAATTCTCGCCAACCGACGGCCAGGAACAATAACAGTTGCGGAAGCTCCTGTCACACACTGCGGCATGAAAGCAGCCATTACAATTCCCCGTATGAAATGTTTTTTTCCCAGCAGTCAACGCAAAGGCAATATGGCCACTGCTTGATGGTAGTAAACGAATCCATCCCCACAAAATTAACCGGTTTCGCTCCTTTGTTGTGTATTCACCGCGATGACTGATGCCTCCGGACAAATTGTAAGTCATGTTAGTTTTATGCATTGTTTTGATTTGATGAATAATTTCCGTGTCTCAGAATCAGTCCCGAAAAATAAACCGGAAATTGCAAATTCCTGAGTCTAGGGGTCAAGGATCGATTTCGCTGTTGTTCTATTGAGTGTGTACGTATTTTTCGCACATTTGCTTATCTAACATTATTATGTGAGCGTGTCACTAGCGCGTTTTATAATATGATTACTTTCTGTTAACCTTTACGCAATCCTGAATATTCTGAGAATATGTTTATTTACGTAACAACATTTGTCAGTTTGACATACGTTTCTGGGAGTCATTGGCTGAATATGTTTCATATTGGGCAAGAGAGACGATTAGACGTCATTGCATAAATAATTATGTGCCCAAATTAATTCTATACTTATTTTCGTGAACTGGGGGGCGTAATCAAACTGGCAACCCTGCGGTACAGGTGAGTGGCCCTGAGAAATGATGGTACGGTAATCATTTGTTGCTTCATTTCTTTGTAATACTCGCATTATAGTATCTTAGATGCTAAATCTATCACAGTCACTGCATATGTTCTTTCACCAGTGGGGTATTCATTTGGTATTCGTGCAATCTACAATGTCAAGGGTTTGGTCAGTTTTCAAATCTTTATTGCCAATTTTTGGATCCCGAAGATCCTCTTAAAACGCCATGGTAATCAAAATTAAAATTGTTACTTAAATTTTTCTCTCTTCCGCAGATATTTTTCTCTCTTCTTGCCATTTTCCTGATTGTCACTTTCCTCTTTGTTTTGATTATGCTTGACATCCAAATTGGACAGTTTTACTCATCAATTAATGGGGCACACATTTACATCTCCATTCCAAAAGTTGTTATGGGCAATGTTCTTGCTACTTCCTATTACAATTTTCTTTTATCTTATTCATATTGACTGAGGCTATTTCCATGAAGTGCTTGACCTAATGAATTGTTTTCTTTTCCTAATATCATATTTCTCTGCCACCTAATGGAAACTAGTTGTTGATCTATCAACCTTCAGTTATGGCTGATGATGTGTTTGATGAAATCACTCTTCAGTATAATCAAACCTAACTCTCCCCCTACTACCATCATCTAAATAAGTTTGATAAATATAGTAGTTGTGCTCTCAACATAGTGAGAGGTGAAGTCCTTTACTCTAAACTTTAGCTACTTCTCAACACATACAGTACTGTGCAATATTTTTTAATGTCTGGTCTGGTATTTCCATCTTCACATTCATATTCAGTGCTATATTTTTTTCTTCTAAGTATGCTAATATTTGTATACACATATTAGTGATGTCTCTTATTTACCATTTATCTAAAAAAAACCTTTTTATACTTTTTACTCTTTAATATTTATGTGAAACTTATTCTTTTACTCTACATGAGTCGTCTTTTTTATAAGATATTATTTTCAAAACCTAAAAATGTTACCTCTTTGCTGTTTAAGAATGGCTTTATTTTTCTCCATCCGTTAATGTAGGAGTTTTTTTTTTAAAGTCAAGGCCTAGAGTGGTGTAGAACTTCCTGATTAGTTTCCTTGTTTTAATTCTTTTTCTGAAATTACCTGTAAACTTAGCCAATTCCATTACCTGCTTCTTACTTTTTATTCTTCTCTTCACTGTAGGATGAAATTGATAATTTTGTTTGCAAGTCATTCAACTATGTTGTATTCATTTCTTTCTTTTGGTATGATGTGGTATGTGGAGGCGGCAAGTGACAGCTTGGGTAATATTTGCCTCCAGGGAAGGGTAGGAAAGTTTGGGTTGAGAAAAATTAGGTGTCTGAATTAGCCTGACCTTATCAGAATGTGCCAAGGAGGGCAGGATTTTTATCTTCCCTACCGTGAGGACATAGTGCAGCATAACAAGTGCCCTCCTCATAGCTCTCAAGCCATTGAAATTGAAAATGGTTTTTGTTGTTCCAGGAAATGAAGTCCCCTGGAACATTGCAAAAATGCCATCACAAACAATAAACTAGAAAAATTACAAAATTAATTGGTAAATAGGCAACAGTTATACTAAATCCATGAGGAAAAACTCCTGTAAAACACAAATAAAACAGAGGAGATTAAATAATCAATATGGTGCTAAAAAATGATAAACAGCTCCAAATTTCATAAATTTAATTTAAAAAGTAATGGATTGTGTAGACTGGAATTCTAGCAGCTTGGTAACTTGAAGGTATTAAATTAAAATGATTCATGCAGCAGTACATGCTAAATTTCATTCAGCATTATAGGAAATACATTACATGAGTCACACACAGCAGTCAACAGAAAATTTGTTAAATTACCATTGTTAACAATTTATTTCACTTCTAACTGGAAGCATTATGGGTTAAGTAATTGTATTTCTCAAATGCATTCATTTTTACCCTATAACCAGGGTTGGATAACCTCCATAATACCCTAACTACCTCCAGGGATGTGAACCCAGGTCCACTGAATTAATAAAGCCATACTATATAACACCACATCAATCTGATCCCCTCTTTCGTTTGGCCAATGATCTTGCAGTTTAGTGGAATTTTTCTGAAGTATCTTATGGCGAATCGTTATTTCATCTTGGTTCACACTCATGAACAAATTACTCATTGAACAGCTATTCCTCGATTAATGACTTTAATAAATCATAATGAATGCATCACCAACTGTATCCTTGCCTAGGAAAATGCATTTTATTTTGAAGTAAAGTATTAATACTCTTTGAAAGGCACTATTTTTTGGAGTATCTTGTATCTTATGGTGGAGTTCTTAAAAGGTTTTCAGTACAACCCAAGTTTCAAAGTCTAGTAAGTGAATTTTGATCCTATCCAGTTGTCATCCTTTCGTTCTTGCATTGAACTTTTGGTGGTACATTGTTTATTAAGGCCCTCATTAGACGAGATAGCCAGGTGACGTCACCAGCGGCAGTAGCTGGCGACGCACTGGCTACCAAATGTAGTAGCCAGGAATGTAGCCAGAATTTATTCCGTATTGATAAAAATATTTGTCGTTCAATGTGACCGAGTGGCGACTTGACACTGGCGACCTAGTGTAATAAGCTCCGTATGCTACAACGCAGCGTCGCCAGTATGGGTAGCCAGTGGCGACAGGGCTCAGAAGCCAGTCAGTCGCCAAAGTGTGGCTACATCGCTGGCTACTCTCGTGTAATAAGGTCCATAAGAATCAATGACCCATGACAAGCTGAGTAGCCAGTTTCAACACTGGCGACGTCGCCTGGCTACCTCGTCTAATAAGGGCTGGTTAATATTAGCAGGTTTTCATGCATCTGAAATTGTATGAGAAAAATTACTTTTATCCTCATTAGATGGTGCTAGCTTTAATCCATAAATGTTTTTTAACTGGGTATACTCAATTGATATTTCAAATTCCAGAGTTGCAATGTGGTATTTTCATTCTGTATGTTCAAACTTTGACAGTGAAATCTCATTATGTCTAGAGCAGTGTTCATATGATGCATTTACCTCCGTGGGTAGGTTCTTAGACACATTTACCATAGAAATTGCACAAATTCTGGAGTTGATGGCCAGTAAATGGCGCTGTTCTAATTTTGTGAATCTATCTGATTATTTGTCCTGGTGCATGCATGCAGAGGTGAATGTTTCTTGTAAACACAGCACTAGGCTACAGTTAATATGCATGCGAGTTCTGATGAATATGTCCGAATTTGTCCAAATAAACACCTGTCTTCCAGTGTGTGTGATCGCATTAGCAGTGACTATCATGTCAGAACATACACATTGTCGACAGAAGTAGCAGTCAAATAAGTTTGATTTTTGTGTGAATTGCGTCCGTTTTGGGTGTGTTATTGATGTTAGTGTTCTATAAGTGAGTTGAATTTCGAGTGAATTGGTTATTTGACTATGGATAAGGATAAATTGAAAAGTCTTTTGTCCGGGAACAGATGTTTGGGGGATATGAGAGACAAAAACTATCACAAGAGAGATATTCCATGGCAAAAATGAATTCATAATTACGGTCTTTCAAGAAAATATAAGTCATCAAATTTTTTCGTGTTTGCAGTAACGTACTGACTATCATAATAGTAGATAACACGCCCATTGTAACCACCTTGTTATGACTTGGATTTCGAATGTAGGTACTCGTCAGAAAACATTTTTGTCAGAACTCGTATGCATAGTAACCGTAGCCTAATGCATTTGATATATTTTTGGAGTGTTGATTGCATTTCATTGGTTTCTCTCTTTGTGCATTATTCCGCAGAGGTTAGCCTCAGCACATCAGCAAGTAGTGGCGAGTGTGGGAGGTGTTGGCGGAAGTGGTATAGTGGCGAGTGAAAATTTGAGCCCTGGTCAGGACTCTGTCTCCAAAATGGGGGTCTCACCCCCTCCGTCAAAGACGCCAGCCAAAAGGTCACCAAAAGATTATATTTTTGGAAAAGCCATCGGAGAAGGGAGTTTTTCAACTGTAAGTCCATTGAAACATTTGCATTATTTTTCTCTAAACTGTCCATGGCCAATTATCATTTGACTATATGGTATTAACACTAGAAGGACCGGGGTCGTAGGGCTACCTTGAAGGGCCTGTCATTTTGATTGGTAGCAATTATTTTAAATATTTTTTAGTTTATGTTACAATTAATTGATAACTTCATTAATATAACCTTTTCTTTATTTATCAATATAATTGGGTAATTATTTACAAATCATTTTGCAATAAAAAATTTAAAAGGAACGGTATCACATCACTTCTGCTTCTCCTGCGATGGCCTATCACACGCCCCGTGGTATGGCAGATATGTTGCTCATGTCCACTCAAAATGTAATGAAGAATTTAAATACATAAGGTTGCCAACTAAAACATCAAAATGACTGGAAGTATTATCGTGTATTGATTTCCTAAAAAACACGTTTTACCAATGCAAATAAAGTGGAAACGCTTAACCTATCACTTTGACGGGTGTTTGCTTTTAAGGTAGTCTGATGGAATAAATCTATTTATTTATGAAAAGAATCAAGTTATATATTTTTAAAAAAATGAGCAACATACCAAATAAATAAAAGAAAAAATGAAGTCAATGGAAAATAAATCTTGGAAGTATGATTAAGTAAGTGGAGCTTACCCATAAAAATGACGAGTCTGGTCCTTCTACTGTTAAAAAAAGGTACTACCGTCAAAATACCATTCAGCAAGTGTAATTTCCCACTTTCTATTAAAATTAGTGAATACAATATCTGATGGTGGCTGCACCATTGAGTGTATAGAGGTGATCGAGTGCCATGAACATTACAGAAGAGGATCCTTCTGTCAGCGTCTAGATATGTTGTCACCAACTGCATATTTAATTGGATTGACTAAAGTCCCCACTCACGTTGATGATGGGCAGATAGATCCTAATTTCCTGGAAATGAGCTATAATTGGGCTTGTTGACCTAAATTTATATTCGTTATGATGTGATTTATCTAATTCATAAGTTTTCAATGCTATTCCTCACATTGTAAACACTATCCTGTAAAATATTGGAAAAAATGGGATAGAACTGCATTCATTGCCATGCTGTAGGCTTTTTAAAAAAGTGTTTAGAATAGAACAACGGAAATCAACCAATTGGGCCCCCTCCGTATAGTGACCTTTTCGAGTGCAAATAGTCAAATTCATTACATTTGTGACTAGTCTTTTTGCATTGAAATGTAGTGATAGGCTTGATAGACGAAATCTTTGAGCTTGTAAAATACATTGATTTTGGCCTACATTCTTTGGCTGAAGGCACAAAATAGTTCAATTCTTATGAAGTAATTAATTACATGCTGGATTAGGGATTGCTCCTCTGCAGCATATGTATCTGCCAATGCATAGGTGCTACAAACAGGTAAATTTCATGAGAGACCTCTGGAGGTTACATTTTTGATGTTGTCAGCAAACGATGCCAGCTTCAATATTACGCTCAAGTCTGGTTCAGATGTTGCTGATATCCCCAGACTGTCCCGAAAGTGCACACGTACTGAATGCCATTTAGACATGACTTTAGTCGATGAAAATAAATTTAAGTCAAAATTTATTTATGAGAGCTTATTTCATGGAAGCCATCTCATAAAATATTGTTAACATTAATCATCATCTTGACAGACACCGTGAAAAAATTGCGAAAACCAGCTGCCCTCTTTACTGTTTAATTCATGCCATTACCATTCCAAAGCTAAGATTTTTGGCTGCTGGTGTCAAATACTTGATTTGGATCTACAAACAACTTACAAAAGTGTGCTTCCAACTGTGACATCCTTTGATGCTAAAAGAATATTCCTGGGGTGCATTGCATGAAGAGTAATCATGGAACATATTTTTCTCTTAGGTTTTTAATCGCTCTTGAGGATTGGTGCATTTAAGTGTATGGGTTCCTCACCAACTTTTCAACAATTGTACTGTCTTCCTCACGTGTTGGGACTTCATTATGAAGCTATGAGACCATTTAGCATTCAATATTAAATTTGTGTAAAAAATTTATTTTGAGCAAATTTATTCTCTCGTTGACCTCTCAGGTAAATGAAAAACATCCCTATTAGTTTGGTGCTCAAGAAATAAATTAAATTCATTTATTAGCTAGAACTCTATTTTTTTTTATCTTGGATGTATGTTTCTCTCGACTCCAAGTGGGTCAAGTTAGACTTCATATCTCAGGTTGTATGTCGCGGTGGATGACTTTTCTGTAAACAGTCTAAATGGTGGTGGGGAGCTTAATCTAACGCAGATGGGGTCCACTAAATTTGATAATGTACAGTGGAACCTCGTTAAAGCGAGTACGGGCTATAGCGAGACCCCCGCTATTACGAGATATAGCCGATGCTCCGTCAATTGACCCTATAATAAGCGTGTTAAAAAATTCATTTTTACGAGGCCCTTTTGGTGTTGGCTCTAGCCTTAGCGAGGGTTTCATCGCCGGAAAAACTTACATCAAGACTACTTAATCTCTGTAATTGCTAGCGATCTGTTAGAAATGAAGTTAACGGAGTGTTCAGTCTCAAATTTATGTGGTATACTGTCGTTTGATAAATAAGTAGTTAATTTTGGTGAAAATATTGTGGTATTAGCATTCACGAATGCTTGATCTTCTTTTGTTCCTCGGGTGGCAGAAAGCAGTCGTCAGCATACCCGCACGTCCATGAGTTGCATGAATAGAAAGCATTTGATGGCAGACACCATGGCCAAGAAAACACCAAACAATTAGTCGTTGTTTGAGTTAGTGATGCTATTAAACATCACCTTTTGTCTGGATTTATGCTTACGTTTATCAGATAGAAATTTATCTGTCACCGCACCACTCTGTTCCTGTATAACTGTTCACAACAGGTATACATATTGGCTATTATTTGCTCCACCTCCGGTAAAGCGACAATTCGCTATAACGAGTGTTTATTGGTGCACCGTGGGGTGTCGTTTTATCGAGGTTGCACTGTACATGTGTTGTTTATGTTATGCTAAGGATGCTGAAAATTGGGGAATTCAGGATTAGAAAAAGATTGGCACAAACAGACACAAGCATATTATTTCCCTTGTCGTTTGTTTGATTGCAAGGTTTTAAATGACTTTGCTCTCTAATTTGTTTGTGCTTCATTGAAGACCTTTGCCTGAGTGAGGTGATACAAGGGCATACCAAGGATCATAACTAGGGGGGGGGGGGGGGGCCAAGCCATGAAATTTATAAGATTATTTCCTCGAAAAAAGTTTTATTTTAGTTTCTTATCTTATACTAATTTATGTATTACATTTTTTGTGGGTTTAAAGAAAATTTGTTGAATACTTTTGTTTCAATTCAGTACTGCTTTTGCTTGAAGACGTATGCGATTTTTGCTTCTAAGGGGGGCAGTTGCCCCCCTCCCTCCCGCCCCTCGCTGGGTACACCCATGGGGTGGTAGCATGATACCAGCTAAGGATCAGGTTTAATGAATTTAGGATTGATAGCTGTGGAAGTAGAAGCAGTTTGACCCTTAAGTGCTGGAGCCCTGCCAAGGAAAAGGCTATCCCAGTTAGGGCACCTAGGAACATTTTTACTTCTTTGTCCGGAGCTGTCTGAAGGAATAGAATTACACAGATTTACATATTGCTAATTTATTGTACGTACCAGAATTATGGAAAATGAGTCGAAGGGTCATTTATAGATCCCAAAGCCTTGTTAATCTGGGTCTTAATGGGTAGCGGCATACCCGCATTTTATTGCTTTGGACGGTCACTTCCCATTCCCTCTGTTACCCTAGAAATTATGCATTCTCCTATGTCGTACATAATGTATGGGATAGTAAAACTCTCAGAAAATGGCCATTCGTAAATACCGTATTTCTCCGAACATAGTCCCCCTCTGAATACAATAGTCAAAATGTCACTCCCCTAATTTTGAGTTTCAGGAAAAAATTTAAAAAATGGGTTTGAGTATAGTCCCCCCTTTACTTTTACCATGGCCATTTTTGGAAAAAAAAGGGACTATATTCAGAAAAATATGGTAATTATAAATAAAATTACACTATGTATTTGATACATTTAGTACTTTTGGAAAATTTCAGATTACTTTTAATTGAATATTATTAAATATTAGAATTTCATGAAACTAAGTGTGAAAAGGTTCTCTATATGTGCTAGAAAATGATCCCGAAAAAATTGTTGAGTGAAGTTAAAGTGAATCTGGTTTTTTCAAGTTTTCAGTTTTACTTAATATAGGAGTTCACAGGGTTCTGAATAAAAGTAACAGAAGCAGGTGAAATTTAGTGCAATGACATCCTGTAAGTATTAAAAGAAAATAGAGATGGCACTTTTCCACAGGTTTTATTAAAGTATAACGCGTTTCAACCGTTAGGTCATTATCAAGGACAAGTATTGTACTTGATAATGACCTAAAAAGGATTGTACTTTATAATGACCTAACGGTTGAAATGCGTCATACTTTAATTAAACCTGTGGAAAAGTGCCATCACTATTTTCTTTTAATATGCACAGGGTTACCAAACAGCATTCCTATCTACAATTTGCTATATGGGGGAGAACTACATGCTATAATTAAAACAAAAGAGGATGAAAGAGAAGGGAAGGGTAGGTTCACAGGGTTCCCACTCAACCGTGAATAAGCCGTGAATTTCGTGTACCGTGAAAAAACCTGGAAAGAGCCGTGAATTTCGTCATGAAACCTTAGAAATCTCCCAAACTTGATTGTAAAACTACGATAGATGGAATTAAAGAAAGATTAAGGGTTGATTTTTCTATATTTTTTAGCAATTCACTTTTTCCACTGATGATTTTTCACTACATTTTTAGGAAGTCACTTTCTCGTCTGTTGATGTGTTTGTCCTTCCAGATAAAATCTTGCAACTCATTTTTAACTCACTTCCAAATTAGCCATCAACTCACTACTTTTTCACAGTGCCATATTTTTGTCCCTCCAACTGTGTAAAATCAAGCTTTTGATGTATTCCAATAAATTTGAAAGAAATATTTTTTTCTATCTACATTTTTATTTGAACTAAAGCCTGCGATTGGAAGACATTAATCCTGGCAAAAAATCAGGCACTTCTTCACTTCCCTGCCACCCTGCTCTCTCCATTTCCCACTCACACCCTCTAGCCGGACATGAGTTTTTCTAACGATAGGTGACGTCATAAGGGATAGCACTGTCATTGCTGTGTTAGCATTCAAGGCATCTGTTGTGTTTGTTACTATTGTAGTTAACGTTCGGTCGATGATTTTTACGTGATCAATATTTCTGCCTAAAATGCCCCATATACAAACCGTGAATTTGATGACATTTAGACCGTGCAAACCTGGAAAAAACCGTGAATTTTATAATGAGGTTAGAGTGGGAACCCTGGGTTCAGGTCCATGGTATCTGTTTATGCAATACGATGTAACTACAAAAGTTGGTTCATGGCTATTATTAATCCAATGTTGCTGTTTTGCTTTCAACATTTACTACAACAGTGTTCTTAAAATTAATTACCCTTTAACTTTCTGTTATTTTTATTTGCAGGTGTACTTAGCAAAATATATTCATTCTGGGAAGGAGTTTGCAAGTATGTTACCTTGTGAATGCTTTGTTTTATTGGATAATTTGAGATGCTGCTCAGTTGTTCAATGTTATTCAATGTATCACTCATTTTCCATTTTGCTTTCTCTTTCAGTTAAAGTTTGTGATAAGAGACACATCATTCGGGAGAAAAAGACAGAATACATTAAAAGGGAAAAAGAAGTTCTCAACTTATTGGCAAGCGTTCCTCGGTTAACAGCTCCTTTCTTTGTGAAACTTGACTGCACATTCCAGGATAGCAATAGGCTTTGTATCCTTTAAAATAGTTTCTATGCATTTGTGATTATTTAAGGTATATTTTCTCCTGATTAATTTTAAATTTTTGAGTGGTTTCCATGGAATAATTTTTCTTCTTTCTTATTGAGAATAGGTGTTGTTGAGATGGAATAAAAAATCTGCTCTCAAAATGAAACCACAGGAGAGATATTAGAGAATTAATGCTGAAAAAATGTATGTGAACCTTAAATTTTAAGGTGTTGTTGGAAGCTCCATTGTAGGTTGTTGTTTCCAAAAACTTCAGTGTAGGCAGCAAATGTTATCAGTTGACTGTGAATTTCTCTATGAATGCTTATAATTTTCAGCCTCTTAATGCTTTTAGATATTTAAAAGTGGTGCTTACCAAAGTATTTTATTCTATCATAATTCAGGAAGATTTTCAAACTGTCTCAACGTTACTTTCTTTATTTAGAGGTGTTATGCCATGATTTTTTTACATTTTTAAGCAATTCACTTTTTCCACTGATGATTTTTCACTACATTTTTAGGAAGTCACTTTCTCGTCTGTTGATGTGTTTGTCCTTCCAGATAAAATCTTGCAACTCATTTTTAACTCACTTCCGAATTAGCTATCAACTCACAGTGCCATATTTTTGTCCCTCCAACTGTGTAAAATCAAGCTTTTAATGTATTACATTAAATTTGAAAGAAATATTTTTTTCTATCTACATTTTTATTTGAACTAAAAAGAAGAAAGCAAACCATCATGTCTTGGCCCAATCCCACGTTTAAATTTTAGAGGTAAAAGACTGTGTGTTCAGAGCCTAAAATGTGGTGCACATCAATTTCAGCATCTAAAATCAAATGCTTTCTCTGTTAGTATTCATTATAACACTGAAAATCAAATCTCAAGTACATATATGTGATGAATTTATATCACTCCAGTGTCAAATACTGAGCAAATGTGCACCATGTTTTTTATTTTTACCATTAGTCTTTCCTATTTTTTAACATTCACCCCATGAAGTCAAATGTTTACCTTGGGTGAAAGCTGGGTGGTTTATTTTCTCCTTTTTAGTTACAGTAAATATTTGGATTTTAAAATTAATTTCTTAATTTATTGGTATATTTTTACCTGGTTTGGCTAATCTGGTGGTCTTGATGTCCTCGTCTGCTGAAAAATCAATTTAGTACTAATTTAATCTATAAGTATTCAATTTAAAGTATCATCCTTAATGAAGCAATTCAGATTTTGTATTAAGTTACGCCAAAAACGGTGAGCTTCTCCATCACATTGAGAAAGTGGGATCGTTGGACGTACCTTGCACACAATTTTATTCAGCAGAAGTTCTCCATGCATTGGAGCACCTCCATAGTTTAGGTATTATACACAGGTAAGAGTCATTGCCATAACTAGTTACTAATTGCTAATTCTTCCTGATTAACAATATTCCCTTTTTTGTGTTTCTTCCAATTTGTAATTTTTCGGCAGACGCTCAAATATATAAAATAGAAGTTTTGCTGTGATAAAAAACTCTTCTCAGGTTATTCACACTCATATCTTCTAAACATTATGGATATTGCATGTTTGTCAGAGCTCAACAGTAATGAAATACTGTCATAAGTTGGTGCAATCAAAATTTGTCTATCCTTGGCCATGAAAATATACCTCTGGAGTCAAACATATGGTTGCATCAATGCTACCATTCTGACCTATTTAATATGAGATCAAAATTCACTTTTAATTTTTTTTAAAGTTGAGGTTTTTGCTTCAAGTCATATGTGTTTAATGGATGGAAAAGTAGTGGACCATCAACCACAGTGAATGGATTTAGTTCTATTAAATGAAGGAAACCAACCTGTTGTCTGTACCTTGCTTTTTTGACCGGAAAATTTCTCAGTGCAAGTAAAAATCTCTGTGTATTTGTTTATTTTTTTTACCTTAACTGTTATGATTCTAGCAGGCCGACCTATTGGCCTGGGGGGTATGTGCGAAGAATGCCACGGGCCGATCTATTAGCTGGGTTTTATTACTCGTGCCTTCTATTTTTCTTATTTTTATTATTATGTTGTGCTTCATGTAACTATCGTAACTGTTTTTTTAGTATCTGTCATGCTTATCATGCCTGTTAGTTTAACAAGAGCATGAAAAATAATTAGCTTCAGAAAACAGTGGCGCAGCGGGGGGGGGGGGGGGGGTTTGGGGCCATTTTGATCTATGGAGGTTCACTATTGAGAGGTTTCAGTGATAAGCACCATTTTTTCATATCCTTAGTAAATGAAAGGCACCACTGTCCTTCAAACCATTATATTTATGCGTTTAAATAAACATGCATGAATTAGTGAACATATATGTATTTACAATTTAATGATTACAGAAAGTGAGCGCTATCGCATGATTTTTAACATGTTTCGAGAGAAAACGATGTAATATCTCTTAATTCAACAGTCACTTAAAATGATTAGGATAGTTGGATACCTTTTTTTTCTTATTTACTGTTAGGTATGCTCTCATATGGAACGAAATGGCCACAACTAATGATTAACATGAAAATTACAACATAATAAAGGTATATAACAAAAAAAAATAGGGGTGAAACATTTATCACTGAAAATGTCATTCCATGTACGAAATCGCGGCTACATTAATGGTCTTTAGTTGTCTCGGTATGATTTGCAGAGGTAGTTAGGCTGTCTCAGGGGTGTCTCCTTGGTATGATAAGTGGAGGTTTTACGATATAAAGAGGTTCACTACATAGAGGTTTGCCTATAAATTTACATATAAATCTGATGGGACCGTGGGGTGGTATGAAGTATGGAGGTTTATGATGTATAGAGGTTTTACTTTACTGGTATAATTCTTGAAGGATTTATAAAATATCCCTCAGAAAGCCATAAAACTCACTATTTATCTGTATTTTTTCTGGTGAGGGCCCCTGCACCTCCCGCTTACCCTGGTGGGTATGCCATACCCCCAGATACCCCAGTTTTAGTTGTGCCTAAAACCCCCCCTAGCCTTATTTCCTATCTGCGCCCCTATCAGAAAATGCATATTAGGCATTTTATAAATTTTTTTTAGAGCAAATCTAAAAATTTTCCAAAAAAGCTCTTGCATTTTTCAGTGTACCAGGAAAAGTAGGGTGGCACTAATAGGGTTAATGCAGTCATTAACCCTTAATCAGTGACGTGAAATACTTGTTTCACTACCAGTGACGTGCGGTCTTGGAGACCGCAATAAATCAAAAATTCATAAAATGTTGCAACGCCATTGTTATTGTTTTGTTTAATTTTTGTTTGAATGCTTAACTATTCTTAAACTTATATTAAAATTTTTACACTCCTAATACGAACCAATTTGTCATTAAAAATTGTGATTTGAAGCAGGATCAAAAAACTGATGCCCAAAACACTTGAGTTATAATTATTCTATTTATGCATCAATATGTCGCCAGATTAAAAAAAGCCTTAAATGTTAGAGTTGGAAGGCTAAGTAGTAAGTAGCTATGAAATTTATCCAGCTTATTCCTTTCTTGATGCTTTCTTATGCTAGTGACGTACGGTCTCACGGACCGCTAATCGAATTGAAATTCAAATTTACAAAATTTAATAAAAGGAACATTAATTTTTAAGAGTGGGATGTCCTTGTTATGCAAAAATATGAAGCTAGCGAGAATTATAGATACTTTGAAATATTTATTTTGAAAATATTCATATTTTTAGAAACGCAGCGGTCCCTCAGACCGCACGTTACTGGTTAAGGGTTAAAAAAAGTAATATTTTTTCAACCAGTGTAAAACAAATGGTCCATTCTTTTTTTTATTGATGTAAGTACTTAAAAAGGAACCTCCATAACCTTCAACCATCTGATTTAAATTCCCACCGGTTGCCCTTGACTTCTGTATTTGATTCAAATTTGCCAGTTAATGCCCTTGAAACGTACCTGTACAGGCACCGAGTGGAGCTTTTTCCTTGTGTCCGCACGGGCACTTAAAGCTTTTGAAAGTCTAAGAAATCTGAAAGTGAAAAAACAGAAAATACTGTGGACTCTTTTAGGTATTAGTAAATATTTTTTTATTTAATTTAAGGGATTTGAAACCAGAGAATATTCTCCTCAATGAAGATATGCATATCTTAATAACAGATTTTGGCTCAGCCAAAATTCTTTCCCCGGATGATGAAAAGGAAGTTGAAGCAGAGTGTAGTGATGATGTTGGTAAGTATTTATGTTTAAGGCCATGTAATTTATGTTTTCTGATATAGAAATTGATCACTTGATGATTCGACCATAAGGTTGGTATAGATAGGTGAAGGTGAAGCTCACCCTAGACTAAGCCACTGGTGAGTTAATATCACAGGTACAGGGTAGAGGGGTCAGTGACTTTCCCTGGGCCACGTCATACGTTGAGAATTTTATTCCATTGGTGTCTGAAGGCTTCACCCAGGATTTGAGCTCAGAACCCTTAGGTCTGTAGCCAAGTGCTCTAACCACTCAGCTACCATGCTCCCCCTTCCTAGATTTCTAGTAAGCAATGTACATAGTTAATTACACAAATGAGCATTAAAAAAAAGGATGGCTTGCTTGCTGTTGAGAAAGAATTCTTATGATTATTTTTATCAGATTCAGTAATGAATTAACTATTAATATTTATTCATGGGTACAAATAACCACTTTCAATTATTGAACAGTCTTATATTGACATCAATTATTGTTACACCAAGATCATTGAGTAGCACAATAAAAATAAGCAATTGAAAAATTGGCGTTGTAGTTTAATCCATAATAATTATAACATAAACATAAGTGAAAACAGTTTGTTTTTGCCCAACTGCTTGGTATTATTTACAAAGTAATTAGTAACTGGAGCGCTTAAAGAATTGAAAATATTAATATTCCAACAAATGGAATGGAGGGTCTCATTATTTTACATAAGCAGTGAAAGAAAGGCATATAGTTAGTTGGGTGATGTGGAACACTATATATGTAGTTTCTTACTTCACTTGGTAGAACCTTAAAACTGATTTTCTCTTATAATGCAGATGCATCAATATTAGTTCATATATTCCTAGTAGAGAAGAGACTCATAAGTTCTAATTTATAAAGATTAAATCTGTATCTTTAAAAATTGATAAATTTATATTCTTCCAGTTACATCAATATGAACTCTGTTATGTAGTGGCCAGGCACAGGAACAATATTCAAAGATCAATTAATCATTTTATCGCTTAATTTTATTCAGGTCAATACATACATTCTTTGATTATTGATTTCATTAAGCTGAATGCTTTGTTATGGATAATTAGCCCTTTGTTTGTATTGGAGGTAGTGATGGGTCGATCATGAACGATTCGATCAAAAAGATTGAATCACTAGCTGAATCAAATGACTCATGATTCATTTCGTTAAACAAGTCAATCATCAATCACTCCGACTTCCGGTTTCATATCAATCATCCCGGTTTCCGGTTTGTTTCAAAATTTGGAACGATCGATGCTTGATCTATTTTCGTCAGGGCAGAAATAGTTGTGAGAAAATTAAATACTATGTTATGAAGAACTGAATACTTGTGTAATCTTTTTCTTAAATGTTTTCCTGCAGTTATCAGTATTAATAACACCGATACACGTAAAAGGAAAATATTAAGATGACTCCTGTAGGAGAACGTTAAGAAGTATAAGTTAAAGCTGGTTACATTTTATTGTACCGTTCATAAAATTATCCTGCAGATCAGATTCATGCATAGTGTGCGGTGTATTTTGTGATATATTTTGAGATACGTAGTTAGAAATTATTTTATTAGTGTTGAGAAACTGTGGCAGTTTTGCCTTCCCAAATATTTTCATGACACTACTTCCTTCATTTTAGCAATCTAATATACTCATCTAGGAATTCACAATCAAAATAGTATATGAAATGATAATATGGATAGCAATCAGTGTTACCCATGCTCTTCGCAGATGAGGCAGTATTTATTCGATTATTCAAAGTGATTTATTACATCCATTGATTGAGTCTTTTCGATCATGATTCCTTTTGAGTCTTTTCAATCATGACTCCTTTGAGTCTTTTCGATCATAATGATTGAATCAATTGATTGAATCACTTATGTGACTCGAGTCAAAATGATTGAATCACTAAAATGATCGACTTTGCCCATCACTAATTGGAGGTATTTGTTGGTATGATTTAGCATTATTGTAATAAATTCCTATTTCTGTATTAGCAATTGGCAACAATGAAACTAAGAGAGAATTTGTGGAATTTGCATATGAAGGTAATGCTCTGTTAGAGGTTTAAGTGGGATGCATTTATATGGCCTTTAATTTTCTGTGTCCAGTTACCAGAAATGTTTTGGTTTGTGAGTGATAGCATTTATTCATTTCAGATACGGATTCATCCAATGGAGTAGATGAAGAGAACGGAGCAGCTCGCAGGGCCAGGAAGAGAAGAAATAGTTTTGTTGGTACAGCACAGTACGTTTCCCCCGAATTGCTGACGGATAAACCTGTTTCCAGATGCTCAGATCTGTGGGCACTCGGATGTCTTATTTATCAAATGGTAGCTGGGTTGCCCCCATTCCGTTCAAGGTGAGTTCAAGCTGATAATAATCCTCCCTCACATTTGAAGCTCTGATTGTTTTAAACATGGGTTTACACACCATTGTGATTGCATGCAGCCTACACTGCATTTTCTTGCTGCATGCATAGTGGTTCCCTAGATCATTCAATCATGTCTCTTTCATTCATGTATATATTTTTATATATGCATTTGTTGAAGTAGTGGCCTACATGAGTGAATAAAATTCAGGTTTTAAGTGGAGGAATTTTTCAATTGAGTTTTTCGTTTTGCGGGAGTCTGTAAAGTAGAGGTTTCACTGTATGTGTGAGCTTGCACAAAAAACCAGCCATTTTTCTCAATTATAATCGTGTCACATTATTTAATGAATGAGCAGCCATCACACTGACACGAGCTTCTGCTTTTAGTTATGAATGGAGAAAAAGATTAGAAGAATCGGTTGATGTCATGCATTCTGTGTAGTCAATGATTTACTGAAACTATTGTTTGACTAACCAATATGTGACTGTAGAGATTTCCTAGTCTTATTTAGATATGGGGCAGAGATTTGAAGGTTCAAATGAATCCATTAATTTGGAATGCAATCTATCTCTAGTTTTTTTGATAAACTGGCATGCAGGAAGTGACATGGGAGAAATATTGGAGGGATTGCTGACTCTTCTGTTCCAGTAATTCCCTATAAAATAGTGAAGTTATTACAATCAATTTCCAGCTTTTCTGTAATGATCAAGTGTATAAATTATCTTAGCAATGCAGAAGTTCTGTGCAGAGATGGAGAGAAGAGAATTGTTTCAAAAAACCTTATGCAGAATACATGATAATTTAATCTCCCACATCATGAGAACCGATAATCTTATGAACATCAATGTTGAAGGACAGGTGGAAGGAAAGTACAGCAGAGGTTGGCTGTATATGATATGCATAGAGCAGGTGATGAAGTATGTTAAGCAAAAGAATTACAATGGTGTGAAAAGATTAGTTGATGGGAGAATTGAGTGGAGAACTGCTTCAACCCAATCTTCAGACTGATGATTGTTTTTTAATTCTAACATTCAATTAGGGCATATGTGTCTTGTAATTGAACGGGTGCCGTCCACTGAGCGAAAGTCTCCATTGATGATGACGTTTCGAAAACAACCTGGTTTTTCCCGGTAGACAGCACGAGTTCAATTACAAGACATCATTCGCCAGTAAATGACGAGGAATATGTGTAATGTCTGTCAGTTTTACCTCCAGAACCCGCATATCATAGAGGATTACTGGGCACCCATAAAATCAGTGATTTTCATTTGACCCTGCATAGTGTATCATGGAAGTCATGCCCATGAAGAATTGTAATTAGCCTTTAAAGAATCCTTAGGCACATTTTATTTAATATTAAGAAATTTTTAATGAAATTAAATTAATTTTGAGTCAAATTAATGCACTCTTAGTGGGCTATTCTGTGAAAGATAGCGGTTGCGCTCTAATGACGAATATGCTGTTTGGGCACATTATTACGACCCCCCCCTCCAATTCTCCATCTCAAAATAGCTGACCCCATGCAGAATTTGGGGTATTAAAGCATCGAAAATAATGCCAGCATTTGGGTGGTGTAATTCTGATTACAATCCTCTACTGGGTTATTTTTAACGCATGGATCGTTGCAATCATTAACATGCCATCATACGTCCCCAGACCGATCCAGCACTGTGTGATTTAACGTGCTCTTTAGGCATTTAAGTATTTTTATGTGTAATTTATTTTAGCGTGTGAATTCTATAAGATTAGAGTTTTTTTCTTCTGCTTTCTTATTTACCTAATAATGCTTTTATTTTGCTTTACTGTGCCATTATTTTGCTTAGTAATGCCGAATAATCCACTACTGATCTGTCAGAATTAATGTGAAAAGTGAAAGACTGCAAGTGTAAAAAGAAAAGGGTGCTATAAAAATCAATGGTCCATGCCTTCTAGTGGCACGGAGAAATGGAAAAAAATACTATTACGTTAGATCAATTATATTAAGTATAAATTATCAAATTTAACTGATTGATTAGGGATCGAACTTTGCTATAATTTTTCCCAAAATAGTTAATAATTGAATGTGTACGCATTCGTATTTAAGCATGAATGCCACAGTGAAAAAAAATGCCGTAGTCAATGTATTTAGAGTAACCTTTCCATTGTGTACCCTCAACCCTTAATTGCCACTTTAAATACAGTGAGTCCTCGTTCTACTTCACCCCGTTTAACGTCATTTCGAAATTTTGAGACCGTCATTCATTTATCGCACCTTCGCTTCGCGATAACGTCAAGGCTTTTAAATTTCGCGCGAGAAAAAAATGCGAAGCGGCGGGCGTTGCAAGTTGTTCATTTTGTGGGCGGTAATACAGTCAGTCTAAACGAAGTGTAAAACGGTGTGTTTATTGTTAATTTCGATTACGGTTTTAGTAACATTTCTGAAAAATGAATTCTTAGGTAGGTGCGCAAGGTTTTACTTGACATAATGGTTTTCAGGAACCTAAAAAGTGATTTCAAGGAATTTTTCCGTGTAGGACTCAGAGTTTTTGTCGTCACTTTTTTCGCCGTGTTCACAATAATTTTGGTTCCTGTAACTGCGACGATGATTCAGCGATGATGATGCCCAGGCGACGCTCGCTTGGGCGACCACCATAGCGAAGCCGAAAAGCAAATGCGGGAAGATACAAAAATGGAGAAGGATATAGGTCAGTGCCGCTATTGTCGTCGATGAAGACAGGAACTCATATTTATGCCATAGCTTGGCATTCCGATCGTAAAAAATGCCCCAGATATGATAAGCTAAATTTTTTTCGCGTAGGAATTGTGAGGTCTAGGAGCCGATATTCACTTTTTACATTGTTTCTTATGGGATATTATGTTTCGATTAACGTCATTTCGTTTATCGTCACATTTTTCAGGAACGGTAAATGACGTTAAACGAGGACTCTCTGTATTTTTATTTGTAATTTATTTTAGCGTGTGAATTCTATAAGATTAGAGTTTTTTTCTTCTGCTATCTTATTTATCTAATAATGCTTTTATTTTGCTTTACTGTGCCATTATTTTGCTTAGTAATGCCGAATAATCCAATACTGATCTGTCAGAATTAATGTGAAAATTGAAAGACTGCAAGTGTAAAAAGAAAAGGGTGCTATAAAAATCAATGGTCCATGCCTTCTAGTGGCACGGAGAAATGGAAAAAAATACTATTACGTTAGATCAATTATATTGAGTATAAATTATCAAATTTAACAGATTGATTAGGGATCAAACTTCGCTATAATTTTTCCCATAAATAGTTAATAATTGAATGTGTACGCATTCGTATTTAAGCATGAATGCCACGGTGAAAAAAAATGCCATAGTCAATGTATTTAGAGTAACCTTTCCATTGTGTACCCTCAACCCTTAATTGCCACTTTAAATACATCTTTATGCTCAATAAGTTTGATCATAAATACTCGAGTTTGATTCTCGTCGCTTGCAATGTGCGAAACTGTTTTCGATCATCAATTTGCATCTTGCTCTTGGATCAGGAGGTAATGTCATAAAATCTCAAATTGGCTTTCGCTGCCCACTTTGTAACAATGGAAGAATTAAAAGAAATAAATTTTAGTTATTATTATACTAATACTTACATATTTTTTAATAACTTTCTGAATTACTTGGCTTGTATCATTTGCGATACTACCGTATGATAATTTTCATACCCACGACAGAATTCACCTAGGCTATATATTACGCCCTCAAAATCAGTGTATTATAACTAGAGGCACAAATTTTTTGCGAAACGATTTTTTCGTGGAATGGCGTGAAATATCAAGATTATTTGGGATAACGCAAAATATATTATCCTGAGCGAAGATAATGCGATTTTTAAAGAATTTTTACTGGCTATTTTGCAAAAATGTTGCGTATGTAGCAAAATCTCTACCTATGGAACATTTTTTCATCGTAAAATCCTCATCGCCGGCCAAAATTCAAGCATGTAACAGAGGGAAACATCTATGTATCCACTACAAATAATGATATTATCAGGTTCTCAAAGCATCTGCCATTAATGGCAGCTCTATCTTCACAAGTGGTTCTTGAGGGTCATGCTGCTGTTAAAAGTGCACTCACAAAAGCACTCTCTTATGGATCTGAATTTGACCTCATGTCAGAATTACTCAACTTAAAAAAAGATCATGCTGAGTTTATACATGCAAGTGTCAAATCACTGTCGGTACCAGTGTCTAATGTGGACATGAACGTGGATTTTCAGCATATAGAAATATTGTAAGTGACCGTAGAACAACTTTGACACCAGAAAATGTTGAACTAATGTTATCTTTGACAGTTGGATATTAATTGTACTGCAAAATATTCAATTGAATAATTATATAGTATATTTTTGTGTCATCATCACTGGTCAACAATCCTAGGATTGGTTTGATGCAGCTCTCCACTCTATTCTCCTATCATCTAATCTTTTCACACCTACGTATTTCTTCTCTTTCACATCTCTCTTTACTTGTTTAAGTGTATGTACCTCAAATATTGTAACCCTATGTCTACGTTATACCTATGTAACCCTTTCTGTATGTTATAGACGAAATCATGCATATAAATTCCAACAGTAAAATAAATATATTTTTATTAACTGTTGTAAATAAATTAAAATGAAAATAAATTTTCTCCAGAACAGCCGTCAATATAGTAATGCAAGGTATCACCAAATGGCGGCTGAGAAATCTTGGATGAATCAATATTTTTTATACACCAAAATTTAGGGCCATATCCCATTTTTTATCCCGAAATGGGTGATTTTTAATGACGAAATTTGAGTTTTATTCACCCCGAATTCTTGCCTCTAATTATAACATGGTGAAATTTGCAGAATCGAAATCGATGAATTTGAAAAAGGGAAATAGCGGCCGCACAAAAATGCGCCCACAAGGTTCAGAATAGTCCTGTTAGTTGCCACCGACACAGGGATGTTGACTTACAAAAAATATTGGGGGGGGCCAAACCAGTGATCTTGCCCCAGGAAATTTTATAAGTAGTGAGTTATAAGTTTTTTTAAGCATTTTAGAAGAGTCATATGATCAACTTTAGATCCCCGATAACTCAAATCTCGATATCTGGGCACTCCGGGAAAAATCGACAAGCCTGACACATTTTTTCCTCACACCCATGGAGTCGGCGCCACTGCACTGACATGACAATAAGCATGGAGGCAGATACTCTTTGTTATTTATGTTTTGCGTTATTTTGGTTTTAAGATCTCGTCATTAGGGCTCCATATTGTTGTGGACATTTCAGATTTTATTCAATAAATAAATTTTCTTAGAGTTAAAAAGATTTATCACTTAAATTTTCAGGAGTGAATACCAAATATTCCAAAAAATCTTAAAGCTGGAATACGAGTATCCTGATGGATTTTCTCCTGTGGCCAAGGATTTAGTGGAGAAATTGTTGGTATGTATTTTTTAAGCTATAATTTTCGTAGTCCTTGCCAACTATCCTAAATAAATTCATTTAGTGGATATACCATGAAATGTCTGTACAATAATAAACAAGTATTTGATTTTAAGAAAAATGATTTCCTGTTTGAAAAGTTAAATGCTTCTTTCACATAGCCTAGTAAAATTATGAAATTGATTGAGCTGGGGAATATAATTTTGAATTTTTTTCCTTGTCATCAGCTGTTCTCCAGAATTGGTACCCCTTGTTGTGGCAAGAGAAGCTTTATTTATTTAAGCTTCTTTGACTGAATACAGTAAGCATGTTGACAATAAAAATAAATTTGAAGTAGTGGTATCAACCACTATAATTCATATTTGACTTGATAAGAAGCTTGTTTTTTGTGTTTTTGAATGGTACTCTCAGTTGGAACATATTTATAACCTCCAAAAACATAGTCCAGTGCTGTTTAATTTGAAGTAATAGTGTCATTTTTTCTATCATTAACCGTTAATTATTTGAATTTATCATTAGCCTTACTCTTCCAGGAATCTTTTTCAATTTTAAGTTCTGAAAGGATGTATTTATATATGTGCTTATTAAGATTTATTTGATGAATAAATTTAGATTTAACCATGATATTATTTCAATACACTAATTTCATTTTTTATGCATTGTTTTAGGTCATAGATTCAAAGCAGAGGTTAGGTTCTAAAGATGATCTAACTGGTGAGCATGGTGGTTACCATTCAATAAGGAGTCATCCGTTTTACGAGGGAACAAATTTTGACACTCTTCACTGTAGCAGTCCGCCCAAGATGTATCCATTTCTTCCAAAAACATCAGAACATGGGGAAATGCGGAGTGACTATAGTGTGAGTATCTCCATTAAGTCTTCTTCTTTTGTGAAGTGACTACAGTAGACTCTCGTTATTACGAACAACCTTACTATGAAGTCCTCGTTATTATGAAGCAAATCATTGGTCCCGATGAAACGGCCTATCAAATCTATAGAAGAAGAAACTTTATTTCGAAATTTTCATTATAACAAAATTACAAATCTCAGTCCCGAGTCCGCGGGCTACAAAAAGAACTTTATTACGAAGTTCCACGAATAAGGAACGGCATTTAGGTGAATATACACTACGTTACGTTGTAACCATTGCGCAACGTTTAAGTTCTCCTCGTGCACTGTGCGCAAGAACATCAATTATGGTTCTTTTTTCAGTAGTAGATCAATGCACGCAACATCATATGATAAGCTTCATGCTTGTGGAGTCATGGTGACCCACTCATTACCGCTTGTAAATTGAACATAAAGTAAGTCTTCTTCGTACGAAGATACTATTTACGAAGTTTCAGAGGTACGAAAATGGGAAAAGTGCCCAAAATTTCAAATTTGGCATCTTTCGAGTTGGTCAATGTGAAGCGGTGTGTCGTTAAGGAACTCGCACTTTGAGCATAATCTGAACAAAGTATCACTTAATCTGAGATGAAGTCAGGAACTGTTCAACGTTTCCCCCGTTCTTCCTTCCTTCCCGTGGACAGCGATTTTTTTCGGCTCTGGCTGCGTCGCACGCCCAGCTAGATCGGTTCATCACAAAAGTGGGTTCACACACAATTGTAATGCAGTGTTGCATTCCGCAGGATAACCGCACTTCTTAATGCCTTGCATAGCTTTATGAACTAAAGATTCCTAAAATAAACGTTGGAGATCAGGTTGGTGTGGTGGCTAGAGTGTTGGCTTCCCACCCGACAAGCTCGGGTTCAAATCCCGGCGGTGACAGAGAATTTTCATAGACTACCCGATTCCTGCATAAATGCTGTGTATAGGACATAGCGAGCGCAACACTTCGTCCTCTTACTGGGACATTAAGCGGTGGTCCCCTTGGTGCCTTTCGTTAAGAGCAGGCTGATGCCGACGTTGGGTTTCTCTCCACTCTTCCTTAACTACCCCATCCCTCATAGCGCAAATGAACTCAGCTGTTGGTCGCCTCCTCCAATACTATACCATACCCAAAATAAACGTTCATACGAACTTCCTTATTCCAGTTTTTGAGTCCCGTGAACTTCGTAATGATGAGAGTGTACTGTATGATTATTTCTTATGGTATGCATTGATGCATTTCTGAGCACCACAATATTATAGCACTGCATCATAGTTATTACATGGATGTTGTGTAAGTTGGAATTACGAAAATGACTATATGATTTATAAATTGCTTGAAGTGAGCGCATTAAACAATGGTAACTAAAAAATGCTGAGCACTCATGCAAGACTTACATTTATTGCAATGGGTTGAAATTCCCCTGGACCAGGAATCTAACCATTGACGTTTGGGTTTTATGGGTCACTGAGCAGACCATTACTCTGTCTATTTTCCTTGATTTCAATGGCAACATTTACCAAGGTGGTAGGCGTTAGGCCCTTGCAGTCTATCAAGGAATGTTACACCCAAGGTAATATGTGCTTCCTAGAAGTCGCGACCCTGGTGAAACTCATTCCAGTGGCTAAGGTCTACTTGGCTGTAAATGTGCGTATTATAATCCTGCTGCGTTAACGGCAATGAAATTCACGATAATAATGGGGAATGCCTAATTCCCCTGGTGTAGGAATTTTAACACAGATTTTTGACTTTTCAAGCCATTGTGCAGACCTCTACACTATTCAGGTTTATGAATTCTGGAGGTGATTTTTGCAAGGTTCAACATGCTATATATCTGGTAAAATATAACAAACGCATGCAAGATGGCTGCATAAAATGATGAATGACAACATGTGTTATTGTGGAAAATTAAAAAATGCCTCTTCACTGCCATCTGTTGCCCACATTGCGTGAGGAAGGCAAGTAAAATTTGTCAACTAGGAATATACAGGGGTGCAAATTGCATGAAGTTGATGGACTGCCTGACTTGCAATTCATTTTATGTATTATGAAATTTAATTGTTACTTTCTAATCAAATCTGATCCATCATATATATGTCAGAAATGTCTTATGAACCCACAGGGCCACCCTCAACAACTATACTATTGCCTCACCAGTGAATTGCATATAAAATGGAATTAGTGTATGTTAATACCAAATAAGTTAATTAAAATTTTAGCTTAAAATTGCTACGTATGTATACCATAATCGGTTTATGTGTCTGAGAACATCTCCAAAAAGCTTTATGAATAGTAAATATTATTTTACTTAAATGCACTGAAACCTGTTATTCTTTTTTGGTTCTCAACCCATATTAGGTGGTCAGTTATGCAACCTATAAGCCTCTAGAATATTTACCCTTATCTATACCCCAAACAACACCTGTTTTAGTCCCCTTGAAATTTAACTTATCATTTGTTTTTATTGCCTATAATAGATTCTGGTGATTCATGTAATTGGCACCACTTATGTGGCATGTTGATATAATTAATGCAATACACTTTTGGCTTAAGATATCTGATGTATGTGACATTTTCTAGCTTACGGAGTGTGTCACCCTTTTGCCATGTGGAAATCCCTACAAATTCTGCATTAAAAGTTCACTGTGTATTTCCTTTCTTAAAAAAATCCAGCATATCTACATATTATTATGCCTTTGTAATGTATCAGAAATCACTTAATAATATGAAGCTTAAAAACTTCAATTCCCACTATTTAGTTTCCCACAAAGGGATTGATGTACCCCTTTTCAATAGTTGAAGTGCTCTCGAACTGTGAAGATTAGGGAAATTATATTGACTCCTCATTTGTTAAATATCTCATGGGATGTTTACATTGATAATGCAGGTTCCTGACAACCTTGAGCCTGGGCTGGATGACCGTCAGCTGACAAGGCTTTTAGGTTTAGACCTTCAGGATGCAACACCTGTGGCAACTGTACCTGTAGCTACATCCCCACCCCCTGTGACCCCAGTGAAGAAGAAGAGTACTGCTGGTATCGTCAGTGGGAGAACGGGAATCGGTGAATTGTTGTGGGGACTTCCAAAAGAAACCGTTGAGGACGTTGAGGCGAGACGTCGAAGAAAGATGGAGGCACAGTTGTGTGAGGCCAAATGGCATCCTTTTGTGGAAGGAAAACTAATCGTCAAGCAAGGCTTGCTGGACAAGAGGAAGGTAATCATTAATTATTTTTTTAATATGTTAACTAAAAGGAGACATTTTGGTATATTAGCAATTTAGTGCATACCGATAGGTTATGTTTTATTAAGTCTCTTATGACTCTAAAAAATTGTCTAAAAAATTGAATGAAAAACATGTCGTGTGAATCCGAAATAACATCACTTATGTCACCGATGTACACGAATGAAGGCATTCACTTATGAGTCTTATATGTCTTATCTTTCATCAGTTGAAGAAAGAGTTAAAAAGAATTATTGTTTCATATCACTTTAAAGTTTAATATCTGCTGATGAGGAAAGGAACGAAACTTTATTTCTCTTAGATTCTCAGCATATCATTTTTGTTTAAAAATATTGTTAAATTGAGGGCTAGTAAATAGTAATTCAGAGATAAGTAACGAAAGCCTTACATAGTGTTATTTTTGCAAAAAGTTGTGTTCATTATCACCAGCATATTGAAAAAAAGCGTCAATTTTAATTCAAATGAAAACCATGCCGCTGTGCTTCATTGGTAATGAGTACCTTTTGGTTCCTGTTAAAGGCTTTTTTATAGCTTTCCTTATATCTTTCAGGGTCTCTTTGCAAGAAGAAGAATGTTCATGCTGACTTTAGGCCCTCACTTATTTTATGTCGATCCAGTGGCTATGGTGTTAAAAGGGGAAATACCATGGTCTCAGGAACTTAAGGTGGAGCCCAAAAATTTTAAAATATTCTTCGTTCACACAGTAAGTATATAGCAAGTTTAATTACTAGTGCTCTTTAATGTGTGATCTAGTATTTTTGTTATGTCAGTGATTTTTACCTAGAATTCAATGGATCATTATGTAGCTATGTGTATGATAATAATTCTAACCTATCAAGTGAGGTGTAATTGAAGGCTGGTTACATGGGAGATGTGCAGATTACTATGTTAAACATTTCTGAATAGTATTGTATAAAGATGAGTCGGTTCTTAAATTTTTTTGTTCCCTGAACCGGTTCAGTTCTCCCCAATCGGGTCTCGATTCTCGGTGCCAAGGATGAACTCTTATTATCTGAATTGATGGCAAATTTAAATGAACAACAGTGAGAAGTGAATGCAAATAATTTCGCTAAAGATGTAAATTAGCAGGAAAGCTCTGTAAAAAACTTAAGATCGTCTCCATAATTTTATTTGCCTAGTAAAAAAGTTTAAATACCACGTTGTTAAAGAATGCATGATCGGCCAATATGTCACATTACATCAGGCAGCCCGTGGTTCTCTCTCCAGGTTTTGATTTCAAAAATGAAATGTTCACTGAAAACAGTACAGTTCTTATAACCTCAATAATAAACTGCTCAGCATACCAGGACAGCGACACCGTTGTAACATAATGTAAACAAGCCACCATGTTGTTTGTAAATAATTTAAAACTAAGAATGGTAGTGAGGGACGCGGAGAGAAGGAGGAGGGGAGTCGTGTATGGAGAGAAGGAAGGGATAGACGTGTTATAAAAGATTGGGAGAAAAATTAAAGTAGTGGCGTATTGAGAGACCGGAGGAAGAAATACGGCAGAATTCAAGATCGGCAGAAAGAAGAAAAGACGCATAGAAAAAGCAGGCGTCTACGAGAGAGAAAGAGACCGGAGGAAAGGGATACGGCAGAACTCAAGATCCCCACTGGTGCAGTTTATGGCAGTGGTTCAGTGAGTGGTAGTACGGATAGTACAAATGGGATTGTAATAGTCATGGCGGCTTGTTGATGTTGTTTATGCTCACGAGTTTTAAATTGTAAAATTTCTTTATAAAGTGTTATAAAAATCATTTGTTAAGTAAGAGAAGTGGAAAATTAATTAAAACATTACACCGTAGATAAACTGAGCTGCTGTGAGCTAATGCAAAATAGGGTAGTTTCCTTCATCGAAGAAAACGAAAGGCATTGATTGCGATTCGTTACCCAAAATTGGTGCATACATTATATAAAAATTATTTGGTTTTAGAAACCCCAGTTTAGACAAATGTTAATGGTCAATTTTAACCTCATTTGAAAAAGGCCAGATTGCCGCCCATGCGATGCCACTCCACGTGACGTCACAGGGACCTAGATTGGTGCTAGCTGGGTACTCGGCTACCTGCTAGCAGCCTGCATTGCAGCGGCACACATATCCTCCCCCCAAGGTCACCTTACACAGTGGCAGCGAGAACCAGAATGACGTCAAATGGGCTTTTCCCAGCATTCATACATAGCCGTCACGCGCACTTGAAAATTTTCACTTTTCATTTAATTGGGAAAAATAGATATCATCATTTAAAAATCTAAGAGCGTGAAATGTGTACTACAGGATGATCTTTCTTTTTAGGCAGTAAAAAAATAATAGGAAACTACCCTATTGTAATGCAGTGTAGCATTCTTCAGGATAACCACACTTTTCTATGCTTTACCTAGGTTTATTTATAGAGGTTCTCCTCTGTGGTTTTATCAACTTACGAATAAGCTCTAGGAACGCATCTTGCTCGAATGTCGGAGTTTTATTGTATATGTACATGATTCAATCGTAAAACCACTTCCATATGCAAGGATTTTCCGCCAGCCACCATTCACAGCCCAGCATGCGGAATTGCAGAGACTCATCTCGTCTTAAAGCCACCTGATTTCACACGAACGGCGACTGGCAAAAAGTTGTATCATCTGAAAGCTGCCTCAATGTAGCATTGTCTGTATTTCATGTCGTAGACAGCGATCCCTGGGCTGGATTGAAATGGGCGCCATGCCGTCAAAGGTGCGATTCAATTCGTTAGACATAGAGACCTATGGTAAGTTGAAAGAACCTTGTACTTAAGAATGGTGCCATGCCGTCGACGGCGGCAGGCAAAAAGCTCATTTGAAAGCGACCGCGGCTACAGAAATGTTACAATTTTGGCAAAGAGCTGCAAACTGACGAAATCTTAAATGTGCATGTTACCGAGGAACTCTCAAAAGAAAAAAAGTGGACGCCATGCAATGGGAAAGTAATGTACGCATTTTTTAATCTTTTTTTTTCACTTTTTGCCCTTGAACACGCTGCACACTATTTTGCCTTTGGGCGCCAAATTCAAATACTCGCCACCGTTCCGAGCCAGTTCCAAAGTACCAACTTTATGCGATGGGTTCTCGATACTGGTTCCACAGGCCTAGGACTGGGTACGGGAACCGACCCATCTCTAGTATTGTATCATACCTTTTGTGAAAGAATAATGTAGTCATTGAGCCACAGTGCGAGTTTTCTTCATTGGTAGTGAATATGAAATCAGTAATTTATTGCATGATCTACAGTTTTAGTGAGACTAGTAACTACCAACCAACCAACATATGCCAACGACCAACTGTTGGCATATCTCATATGCTGATACTGTTGATGATCATGTCTAATCTATTTTGGTGTGATTTAATCAAGGTCATATTTGTTTTACAGTAATAATTTGTATTTTCCCCTGAATTTTTTTTATCTTTTTAGTGAAGACCAATCAAGTGAGATAGTAATAAGGTGAATCTGATTGATCATGAAATGCTTACTGTACTAATTCAGTAACATGAAATGCGTTAAAATAATTTTAGCTAAATATTCATAGAAACATTTTTAAGCCATTTTATCATGCGTGATTGTGGAACCAAATGGGAGGGGCTCCTTGTTGAAACTATATTCTTACTCAGCACCTCCATATTGGTTAAATTCACTCAAGCATTCTAAAATAGAAATGAACTTTTCTTTGAAAGAAACTTCTTTTTGCTAACGTAAGGTATCTTCTATTATAGTTTCAGAAATCTTTAAAAATACATATATTATTAATATAATTAAATTAAATGGAATATTTGTTGGCTACAGCAGTGGGGATTAGTCCTACCCTTCTATACCAAAGGTCGTGTTTTAAGTCCCACGTCTATAGGTTGCCCCTATCCGGGGCATGGGTGTGTGTGTGATAGTCTCTTGTTAATTGTTGTTGAAGCCCCCAATGTTTAGGCCTCATTGTGCTGTTTTCGGAGGTAAATGAGATTAATAAATAAATTTCTACACTAAAAGTTTTTGTTATTTCCCCCTTTTTTTGTCAAAAATGGCAATTTTTCATCGATTTAATGTGAGTTGATGCGTAGTTTCCCGTGGCATTGTCTAGATGATGTCTCTATGCTTGTGGGTTTCACCGCGTGGATTTTCTTTGCGTCGACTGTTTCTCCGGTATTCCAACCGGGGTCTTCAGGTCGAACCCGAAGCATCGACCTGAAGACGCCGGTTAGAATACCGAAGAAACTGTCGACGCAAAGAAAATCCACGCAGTGAAACCCAGAAGCATGGAGACATCATCAATGAAATTTGAGTTTCATTTGACTTCATTTCTTACCCCTGCAGACAAGTGAGCTCTGTGTGGGCTGAATGAATCCTTTTCTTTGATTTTCCTGTTGGAGAAACTTTTTAATGCTATCTCTGTTTTTTTTTCAGCCCAATCGGACGTATTACCTTGAGGATCCTGAAGGATATGCTTTGGAGTGGTGCCAAGCAATACAGGACATGTGGACGTATACCTATGGAATTTTGCCTCCTGTCAACTCTGATATGAGTAGTAACCCCTCGTCTTCTGGCGCTTCCTAACTAAGGCCTTTCTTAAGTGTTTAATACTCATGACCCCCCTCATGCATCATAGAACCCTCATGATGATGAACTATCCATTTACCTGATTCACTTCTGCCCATCTTGTTCAGTGCAATATTTCACTTGTGCACCATGTCATACTTATTGTGGCCTTTTAATATTTCTTGGGACTTCATTGTTCATCATGTTTGCTAACTGTTGAGCATCCATCACAAATTCCATCTTATATCTTGAATATATTTTCTAGTCATTTCTCCAAACACCACCAGCTTAATCTCACAGGGACAGGATAATGGCACAAAACTAACTGGGGAAGTTTGGCTTGAATATTTTTCCTTATAAGGGATACGTTGTCTTGAATTAGGAAACCGCCTTATCTCCTGTGCTAGTTTTTAAACATGATTTTATGTTCCGTATATCCGTTGGGGGGTGTACCGTGTGGAAAGTTTTATTCTAACTATTGTGTAGTAAAGAGTTTGTACTTATTTATTTCTTTCGATGATGTTACATTTAATTTCCATGGAATATTCCTTGACTTCTTTCTTCCTTTGGTCATGAGATTTATCCACTTATGTGGCATAATTGGGAAATATTTAGAAGCATATGTATGAATATGCTTTTGTAATGTGTTTATTAAGAATTATATTTAGGAATGTAAATCCTGCAGCTGTTATTTATTATTGAACTATGTTATAGGCGAGCTGTTTTGTTGTTTTAAAATAGATTAAATATGAAATGGCTGTTGTTAAAAATGTAGGCTCACCATAGTTGAGAATTTTCTCTGTATCACTCCAATTCTGCATGTAGGAATATTATAAAAATGTTTTTTTTTTCTAATTTAAAAACAATCTCTTAAACTTTGAAGACTACCGAAACTTGGGAGACTAAATACGTTGTGTACAAATATAATGACTCTTTTTCTAAGTATGTATTTATATTTAAAAGTATTTCTCTACAAATGCATGTATTTCCCTCTCTGTGGTACTTACGCTGTGTTATTACCTGTGAGAAGTTTGGAGCAACACATTTTAATCATGCTTGCCTTGCATTCTTTTGTGGAGGGGCGTATTAAGTTTTGGCCTATTTAACCATTACTTCCCCCTTATAATTTTCCCCAAATATTTCCAAAATCATCCAAAGCGGATCACATCAGAGTATTATTTTGTCATTTTGATTATGACCAAGTCAATATTTTGTTGTTAAGAGTAATTTTAATACCCTAACTGCTAGGAGATACCTTTTTAAGGGGTAATTGTGTGTTAATATGAGATATTATTGAATACTTATTTATTGTATCATTGAAAAGAATGAATGTATGCATTGCACTAGTTTTAGAGCAACTTTATGATGCACCAGTGTTCCATGCTTTCAACGGTGTTTGACAGGATGTATTGGAAGACTTTGAAGCCTCAGTTTTTTTTAGTTCTGTTGCTTCCCTCCCCATTGCATTTCCTAGATTCATGAGGGGGGTCATAGCACTCCTATGAATAGTACTAATTTATTAAAGCATGGTGTCCCATGCAGCCTGTAAAAGACTGCAAAGTGAGAGCTGTGCTGGGATGATGTGTGTGTAACTAGGAAAATTTGTAATATTTATTGATTAACAATCGAAGAGAACCAAAATGTGAGCAATACACTATGGTAAAACATTGGCAAGCAATCCTTATTGCATGATATGCATTCTCTTTGAAAGCAGAAGTTGGATTTATCGTTGAAAGTTGTTGAATAAAATTCAGTATTGGGGCCTTCTTCAGACATCTCTGTGTTGCAGATGATGTGTTTTCTTGTCTTAAGGTTAAAAGGAAACAGTTAAAATGTTTGTTAGTGATTGAGGGATAATATTGTGGTTTTTCATGGGAGTATTGCCTGAAAGAAATCTTGGTAATCTTATCCATAGTAGTCTCATATTGAGGAAGAAGGTTGGTACACATGCCTTACACCTTTCTTTTGTTTTGTAAAAATGGAAAGTGTTGGTGATCCCATCTGTATTTGTCATCTCATTAGTCTGTTAATTAAACTCTTGGGTGATTATATTAAAATATGTGTTAGCAATCAATAGAATTATTGCTTAATTGGATGAATTGAAGAAAATTGTTATGTTTAGAAGATGTCATGTTTTAAGCTTGTTGTGATGGTAGCATTGCCCGTCTCATTTGGCATTTATAGTGTAGGCAAGCTTTCATTTGAGTTCATGGCAAAGAAATGCAAGCAAGATTCAAGGGAGATGTACTACCTACTTATGTAGGTTCTATTGTTGTTGTGGTGCTTGGTTATTTTAACTAGCTTTTCTTCCTGCCAGTGCAAAGTTGGATTTGGCTAATGACACCGTCATGTGCACTTTCATGCAATTACAGATGTTAACTACTGGGTAATCAAATTTTACCCAAATACATACTGTAGTCAATCATAAATTTAGGTGAAGGTGATATACTGCTATTCAATTAATTGTATTGTTGTTTTACATATGTCATTGTTTTAAATTCTCGTAATTCTCATGAGAAATGTCCTCAATGATTTTGCTTGAGTGCCTCACCCATGCATTTTTATATGAAATGTTTCGATATGAAAAACATGAGTATGAGTGATATCTGGTATACGTTGGCCTTGTTGGTTGTTTTTAATATTTTGACACAGATTTATGGTACGTATTCTTTCACGGAAAGAAAGAAATGTAACTAAAATTACCAAATGGCCATTTATTTTACTTTGAGTAGTTCGATTGTGATGTGCGCCCTTTATTCTTCAACCCCTCTACTCTGTAGAAAATTGCATGAAAGCTTGCCAAGCTTCAAAGATTGGACAGTATTACAATAGTAATTGTGGCTCAAGAGACTTCAGTTCACATTGGGGGGCTGTTTGAAAGCCATTGGTGTGGGAGGAAAGGGATTTTCTGTAATTCATATCTTTTATTAAAAGGTTATCATACAAAGAGTGCATCCATTGTAGAACATAAGGCATTTTGTGTATGTTGGTGTTATGCTGAGTACATGTTATCTTAAGACTGGCTCTGAGTCGTGTGGCTGCTCCAAACCACCACTTCTCTGGCCCTTTCCTTCCATGCAATAATGCTGCATTCTCCCTCATAGCTGTTAACCTTGTGTGAACTGTATAAATTATGCAGGCACTTTGCCTGCTTTGATCTGTTACTAAAATCATAAGTTATTATTTATAGGATATTCTCTGAGGTGTTATTAAACATGATTTTCTTCTCAATGCCAGCTTTTTATTTGATTCCTTGAATGATTATTATTATTATTATGGTCTGAAAATCTAAGAGTGGATACCATTCTCTTGTTTCCATTAGTGAATGAGCAATTAGTGATTTCATCTACTCATGCCTGCTCACCTTAGCACAAATCTAATCCTTAAACCTACTTTTGGATTCTGTCACATTTAAGCTTTGAATTATAATTCCTTATCAAAGGCAGGAATGAAAATTCTTTATATTTTAGATATCAGGTTTGTTTAAAAATACACTATAGCCCCTAATATTTTCACACAAACCTCAAACTGCACTCATAAAACCACACTTTAAATAATTTGTTTATGCTATCTAAAAGCAATTGAGACTTACCTGCCAATTAAGCTTGAATTTTTTTTACTGTTTACTGCCCTTTTTTAGGAACAGCCTAACCAACAATTGGACTTCATTACTTTAAGGACGTAGACAGTATTAAGGAGCTGGTTGTTAAGCTTGACCTCCTTGGAAGTCCTTGATATTGCCAGTGATTGAAGATTGCAGTGATTTAAGAATTTAAATACAAAAGGCTTCACCTTCAATGAGGGCACAATTAAACTCCTTCAATGTAATATTATGGCAGAGTCACTGTGCTGACAATAATTCATCTCTATGATGCATATTAACTACCTACCACAATGAAAATGATGAAAGAAGTGCAAAATGGGTGTGTGAGTTATTATGTGACGGCTCAGGCTATCATATTAATCACCCCTGTTAGAGCCGATGTGATTCCAAACAGGTATGTGGTAAATGACTGATGTGGCATATATGAAACCCTGGATTCTTCTCAATTTTGGAAAGGAAAATGGCCTGTGGAATTGGCCGAAGGATTTTGTGAAGACTGTTTTAATACCGCTACCGCAAAAGAAGAAAGCTCTGGAATGCGGAGATTATAGGACTATCAGCCTAATATCGCTTGCGGCGAAAGTGGTACTGAGGATATTGAACAGACGAATGGAGGGGAGAGAAAACGAGTATTTGGGCGAAGATCAGTTTGATTTTAGGAAAGGGAAGTCAACTTGTGATGCAATTGCAATAATGAGGTCGCTCGTGGAACAGAACTTAGAATATGACCAGGACGTATATGCCGGGTGGGCAAGCATTGGCCAAGGTGTGAGGCAAGGCCCTCTATCGCTGAGGTGTCCTCTATCGCTGCTACATAATCACTGAGGAGATGGTAAGAGAAGCGTGGGACGAGTTGGAAGCTGGAGTGAAAGTGGGAGGAATGATGTTTAAATTGGTAAGGGTCACAGAAGATCAGGCGCTGATTAGCCAGTCAGCGAGGGGACTGCAGGCTCTAGTGGATGCGTTGGACGAACGGTGCGAGGAGTATGGGATGAGGATTAATCACAAGACTAAGGTAAAGTGTGTTTTTGTAAAGCATCGCGAGTGAGGAATGTGAGACTCAAGATAGAAGTAGGTGGGGAAAAACTTGAGCAGGTAGAGCAATTCAAGTATTTGGGCAGGACATTAGAGAGAAACGGACACAGTAGCAAGGACATCAAGAGGTGAATTTCACTAGCAAAGGAGGCGTTCATGAACAGGAAGGAGCTTCTGAGAGGATCGTTATGTAAGAGTTTAAAGAAAAGGTTAGTGAATAGTTTGATCTGGAGTGTAGCTCTCTACGGTGCGGAAACGTGGACACTGAGGAAAGAAGACGAGAGAAGATTGGAGGCATTCGAGATGTGGGTATGAAGAAGAATGGAGTAGGTGAAATGGACGGAGAGGAAAAGGAATGACGAAGGGCTGGATAAGGTTGGTGAGGAGAGGCAGCTTATAGATAAGATACGGAGGAGACAGAAGGTATGGATGGGAGGAGTACTTAGCGGGGAGGGGATGTTGAAAATGGTGTTAGAGGGTAGAAAGTTAGGGAAACGAGGGAGGAGAAGGAAAAGAAAAGAATTTTTAGATGGATTGAAAGGGAGTAGGCCTTACAGTGAATTGAAGAAGGCAGTGCTGGAAGAAAAGGGAGGCTCCCAGATCACTTCTTTAGTACTCCATAGAAACCTACCTTAATCGGTAGAATACTATAATAATAATTCTTTTGTATTTTGATATAGATTTTGAGATACCTAAATTTGGATCTGAGATTCTTATCTCAGTCCAGAGCTTGTAATAGTTGAGAGCTAGTGCCCCTGGGCTAGTTATCTACAAAGGGGATGAATGTGGCGGGCCAAGGGAAAAAATTTTGGGTGGGGATGCTTAAGCCCTCAAATTCTTCCCCCCTCTCCCACCCTCCCCACTCCCCCGGGCTACGTATGTACCTGGCCCAATAAATGCGTGAGAAGTATTTCAACTTAGTTATTTCCATGGATGATGTGTTAATCTCAAGAAATCTCAATAATTCCAGTAAGTAGCCCTAAAGGACATGCATGCTTTCAGCTCAGCTAGACACTCCATTGCTAAATCCAGAAAATAAAGAAATGTAGGCAATAAAAAAATCTACATCCGTTCTGCACGAAGAAAGCTAAGAAATTATGTGCAGCTATTGCTCAAGATAGTGTCACTGCATAGTGGCCAATCCCGGGACATGGCACTCTTTCAAAATATGTCCTGGTGTATGGGGCAGCTAGATGGTTTTTTGTAGAGATAAACAGTACTGTAAACCTTTTCAAAGGGGTTGACTCACCACTGCCTGCCTTTAAGCTTAGCCTTATCGCCTAGCAGGTCTTACTTGAAGTTTTTTCCACCAAATAGGGTAGTTTCCTTCATCAAAGAAAACGAAAGGCATTGATTGTGATTCATTACCCACCATTAGTGTATTCATAACATACAAATTATTTGGTTTTAGAAATACCGGTTTAGATGAATGGCAATGGTGAATTTTAACCTCATTTGAAAAAGGCCAGATTGGCGCCCATGCGATGCCTCACCATGTGATGTCACAGGGACCTAGTTTCTATATGAGTAGATAGGAGTTTTACATCGTCTGAGATTACCAATGCATGCATGAGGCACAGAGCTCAGGGAAACATGTCTTAATAATCACCTATTAAAACTAGCTAAGGTCGGAAAGTTTTCTTCGTTTGATAAGGTATTAATAATCCTTATTTAAGCCAAGCGCTACCTGCTAGCAGGATACTCTGCTACCTGCTAGCTTCCTGCGTCGTATCAACGCTCAAAGCCTCGCCCCAAGGTCACCTCACTTGCGGCAGTGGGAACCAGAACGACGTCACACAGAGATTTCCCAGCATTCATACTAGCCGTCGCATTTTCGCGTGCTTGAAAATTTTCACTTTTCATTTTATCCCGAAAAACAGATATAGTCATTTAAAAATCTAAAATCGTGACATATGTACTCCAGGAGTAATAATCTTACGATTTAAGCAATAAAAAAATATTAGGAAACCACCCTATTATGGTAAGCTCAAGGCAATGGATGATTTCATCCCTTATAAAAATTCTAGCTAGAAATTGGACACCCCTAGTAGGATCTAGCTGCATCTCCAAAAATGTTGTTTAAAACATGATTAATCTAGTAGGTACTTTGGAAGCCATGAAACTCTTGACTGTGGAACTTTTTTGTCATATCTTTGCTCATTTATTCCAACTACATGCTGTTTCCTGATGAATCTTAATGAATTCTAGCTGCTTCCATCCAAATCTTGCTAAATAGATCCTGCTAAATACTCTAGCTGGAATTTTTACTAGGGATCACTTTATTTATTGATACTAATTGCCTTTATGGTGGAACAGGCATAAAAAGATATGCAAATATTCCTCCGTAACATGCGTTTGAGAAGAAGATATAATTCAGCTGATTTGTGTCAATGTATTTGGAATAAAGGGTTCAATGTGCCAACCCTCAGTGTTTTAAGCTTCATTGAGCGATAAAAAGGCATGAGTGAGGTAGAACCTGAATAAACTGTCGAGGGAAAATACATTTTCAGTACTTTTTAGACGTGCATAATATGAGATTTATTCACTTTAAGTAAGATTTTCAATTTGGATTTTCTGAAATATATTTCATGTTATTAGAAAATGAAGCTCATTTTAGATTTATTTATTTATTTCCAAATTCCCTGTAAACAGCACATTGTGGCCTTTACAACGGGTCTTCAACATTAACAAAGCACAGCACAAACATCCATGCCCTGGTTAGGGATCGCCTACCCAGGTGGGATTCGAACCCACGACCTTCGGATTGGCAGGCGAGGACTTAACCCCACCGCCACCGAGGCCAGCAAGAAGGACCTAGGAAGAATAGGAATCAATCATCAAAAACCATAAAACACAACCGTCCAAGACTTGTATAATTAATCATGGATAAATTGGGCTTTTGCATGGAGTATTAAAAAAATCACCACTTTTCAAATGGTGCTTCTATCATAGAAAAAAGCTTTTGGATTAGGAGGAAATTTTAATTTTTCAAATTTTGAACTGAAAGTTAGCTATGAAGAGTTGATTTCTTCAAAGCTATAAACGAAGAAGCCACAACTTTAAATAGATAATTTTTGGAAGTATTTTGCATTTTCCGCAATTTTTCATCACAAAATTTTGCTTTGCTTTGGATTTGAGACCCTAAAAACATGATATGAGGAATAAATCAACACGTCTTCTGGTAGGCCCTTTTTGCTCAAATCTCAACTGGACTACTTAAGAGAAATTCATCATGGCATTTTTCCTGTGTTAACTTGAAGAATATCTTTTTTTCTACACTCCCATTCATGTACGTATTTCATTCCTTATGTCTATTTGATTTTTTTTATGCGGAACACCGACTCTCACAAGATTTCAACCTTTTTACTGAACTATTTTGGACCTCTTGCTGTCCCCTCTTTTTATCTCTCTCTCTTCTCACCATCCATCCTTTTCTTTTACCCATACCACCACTACTTATCCTCCCAAACAAATAGAACTGCAACAGGTTCTTTGGTGACAGCTCTGCATACACCATATTAAATTCATCTCATCAAGAAACTCATTAAATAATTTAATGAAAATTAATTAAGGATTTTACTTGGCACAAGGCAGCTGAAAAAGTTTTTTCCCTCATGCGTTTGTGTAGTTTTGAAAATGTTTCTTGATCAAGGTATGAGTAGGCAATTAAATTTCAGTTATATCTGTCATATCTTAATCTATCAACCTTAATACGTTGCCAGTAAAAAGGTATTATGTACTTGAGTTTTCATGCCAGGGTCAGTGTGAACCCTTAATGTCTTCAATTGCGTACTCACCACTTCATTTCCTGTGATTAAAAAAAATATGATTTTCCTCTCATTGGTACCCACATAGTAAAACATTTGAGGTTGTGCATATGGGAAGGATATGATTAGCTTTAGACATGAATATTCTTATGCCCACATAACATGAAATACATAAATTTAAAAAATATTTTTTTCACAAGATTTGCTTAAGATGACTAAAACTCCAGCTTGGACAGTTCACGTGGAAAGAAGAAATTAATTTACACCAAATGTTTATTATTATGAAGATGATGAAATTTGTGCAAATTGCCTGGTGGTCGCAGGAAAAAATGTATTAAAAACCTATCTATGAAACATATATATTATATATGTATGTATTTAATTGTTTCACATAAGATGAGGTGTAACCGATCCATCTTAAACGAAAGAGATCTTGCAAGTTCCACCAAAAAAACTTTTTGACACTTTAACATAATCTCACATACATTACCTGTCTACTTTCTAAAAACTTTTCTACATATTATTTAAACTTTTTGAGAAGCATTTGAAAATTTGTGCTGGTAAATTGTTCCAGTATGGCCCTACCTCAGAAAGAAAACTTTTTAATACTGAACCTTTGAGACCAGTACTTGAACTGGTGATCACTTTTCCCAACAAAATTTGGGTTAGTTACCATCTTCCATGATCTTCCCTGTTCACCATCTTATGTGTCTCACACAGCACCTTTTCCTCCAAAGTTCCAAGGTGTCCCATCCTAGCATGATAACCATCTTAGTAACACTATCTCTCTTTATGTTTTATTTTAAATTTCCTCCAAGTTGCTTACCTGCACTGCTTTGGATCCCAAACACAGCATACATTAGGAACAGGAAAACCAGGGTTCAAAAGGGTATGTCTTTCGTGATCTTACTGCATTCTTTGATATTTCTCATTACACTATGCAACATTTTAATAGCCTATTCAGCAATAACCTCCACATTTGATCATCATATCATTAAGAGATGAATAAGCACATGATTACACAACCTCAAGAGAGAAAATCATTAAGTGGTTTAAATAAAAATTCAGTGTAACAGGCAAGTGAGTTCTTTTAACATAAATTAAGAAATTTTCCACAAAGAAACACAAAGTCACCCAATTGATGTGGCTTGGATTTTCTTCCAAATACCATTACTCATTGGTACATTCAAGATATCACCTTTTGCTTCTGAGAAATCAAAATACATACGTGCGTAACCAGCTTGAAAGGAATTTTCTCTCGTGAAAGTCAAGAGGATTAGCAATGTACCAGTTACAGGATCAGCTAACTTTCCATTGTTAGAGATTTTGGGTTTATTAAATCGAAACTAGAAGCTTGAACATATGTACTGGAGGGGCTTCATATTAGCAATGATAAGATAACATTTCATGTTAATTAATTATATTTTGATAGTCTCAATAGTCTGCTAATATAATAGGTTGATTTTTTAACAAGCATGCTATAAATTTCATTCTAAAATTTTGTATTTAACATGATGACTCGAATTTCATGTATAATTAATGTACTTTTACAAACATTTCAAATCATCATGAGAGATATAAGCTATCAGAAAAAGGAGGTAGGATACCGCTAATGGTTTTTGCTGTAGTAGATCACTTCTACTTTCTAATTCAAAAATTAATATGAAATCTTTGGCTGTGTGCCACCAACACCACACAATTGAATTTAATCCCAGCTTGCAGTATACATACGTAATAATGGCCAAAAATGTTGGTTTGACTTTTGAATAACAATGTAAAAGATTTTAAATTTGAATGCAAATAGGCAGTGTTGAGTAATCCACTGGATTTGGCTTCATTCCTGAGAATTTAAATGCCATATGTATCTATTTCACTTCGTAAATTTATATTCTCATGAGATAGCACAATGTGGGAAATGCTTTATACTGTTATGCACATGTCATCTTCCAAATTTTAATTTAAAAAATAGCATTTCACCATTATCAATTGGATTAACTATTTTGTAATGAGATTTTTCAAGGGTCTACTCCCTCGAAGAGAATCAATAACATACAATAAAGCTAAACGCATAACACTGAATACTGCAAGCAACAATCAATATGCCCACAAATTCAAAATATGACAAGTAAAATCATAATGAAATTCAAACCCTACCATTTCAAGCAAAAACTCATCCAATTAAAATAGGGCTGACTTAACAATAAACAATTCCAGTATTACATAAGCTAAAAGTGGAAGTTCCATTTCTCAGGGCTTGCAAGAGAGAACAAATTATGAGAATCAAAGTTGCTATTTCCTGAAGCAAGATATAGTTATGAGCCAAAAAAAGATACAATAAATGACATGCTTCATTCAAAAATATGATAGGATATTACTAGCATAATGGCATACGAAGGAAAGGCATAGCATTGTCTCAAGGAAAGATATTACAGGGTTAGAAATGAAACAGAAGTTTACTATGAAATCACATTCATTGACCACAGAAATAAATACACAAATATTTAGTACAAATGAACAGCAAGGAATGCTTAAAATCATGGAAACCAAGAACTTTTTAGAAGTAAACATATCAACACATTGCATTAAAATTAGCAACTGACTACTAAGATTTATGCAAAATTCTACCCTATTCTGCTTATATCATGTGGAGACCTCAACTATACTTAAATAAAAAAAAACATAATAATAAAGATTAACTTCATGATCATAAGCTAAGACCGAAACATCAGAGAAAACTCATAAAGTTACTGAAGGAAAAAGATAATTGAGAATCAACCACATTAAAATCCAAGAACAGAGTTCACTTTAAAAGAATGACACTGGCATCAGAACACGAAGTTTCATAACCAAGGATCAAAATTGGCCTCCATGAAATTACTAAAATCTAACAACAGATCTATCCAGCTGAAGTCACCAAGGCGGTGGAATGATGAGATATTCTAGGATAAATCATAATAACCGCATAGGGTTTCTTTACAAATATGTACAAATTCATCACACAACTCAGCGAAATTTGTTGAATATCACTTTCAAATCTTCATCCGTAGTGTATGATAGGTGTTTGGCCTCGCTACTTCCAACGCTAGCACTATTTTTGAGGAGCATCACTAATAGGTCTTCGAAACAGGAGAACGTGTGGTTCTGTGGAGCAAAATATAAAACGTCTTATCACAACCAAGATAAATAACTATCGTTATGCATCTACGCAGGCTTCACAAGGCCTTGTCACCCGTATAGTTGATCAAGAATATTTCCTATATAAATAAACTGTCAACAGGAATTTATTTGTTTAAAGATCATGAAATCTCCTTTCTTACTTAGCAAACTTCCAAAAACGTATACATCGAGTAACAAGACCATGAATTCACTAATAAAACTTCAACACACGAAAAAAGAGGTAAGAAATGTTTCTTATGTCCGATTCACACAAGTGACAAGCGCATACTAGCAAGAGTAACGAATTTAGGAATCCAACAATGCAATACATAGTTGATAACATAGTAATAAAATCTTATAAACAATAAAAAACAATATAAGCTTGAATACCTGGGGTATGTAACATATAATGGACCCATCCCTGACTTTGTTGAACTCCGATGCTCCTCCATTCTGCTTCCGTCATTAAATGAGTCTTCGGCACCAGCTTAACAAGTTCCTTGGGCAGCATCACATGCCTGAGAAGGATGAAAAAATTAGGAATGATACCACACAGAAAAATTACAGGGCTATTGTCGGTCCCCAGACGACTGTCGATGATATGCATACATAAAAAAAACTCATAGTGAGAACACAAAACCATATCACTGATCCCCTGGGGCTGTAACCAACATAAGATATCAGGGGGACATCAAACATCACAACCCGAGCCATTGATATCAACGTGCCGATTACATACACTACCCTGTACATTCCATATCAAAACAAAATAAAGCTGATTTGACACAAATAAAGCATTTTAGGCACATTAAAGCGTTACCAACACAAAAAATGCCGATAATAAAGTCTTTTCGAGGCAGCAATAGTTCACTCCATGCTAAAGAGATGGAATTTGGGTCTTTCAAACTTTTAAAAAGCCATTTCTCTATCACGGAAAACTTTTGCCGCCAGAAACCATGCTTCACTTCAATAACGGCGACTAATATCACTGGCTACATATTATCAGTACTCACCTATATTCATATTTGTCGTCTTGATATTTATCGGAGTAGTAAATATTTTTGCTAGACATTTTTATTTATGCGGTTAATTCCAGAGGCAACGAATAAAAGATAATAATTGCTGCGATATTCGAGCAACAGCCGTTCAAACCTCACGTCAGTTTGCTCTACTGTGATTGGTCGAGAAATCCGAGGCAACAGAAGCACGGAGAGAAAAAGCAACTGGTAATAACTGCAATAAGTATTTAAAGAAATAACTGTACTTTTACCGAAGTAATTTTTTAATATATCCTGAATTATTTTATTATAAAATATATTCTTTCGAGTGAAAATTTTTCTAACGATAGAAAAAAGTTTTTAACAGTTGACTATCACATTGCAAACAACAAGCGGAACTGGTATCAAAACATGGTTCCATCCGTGCATTGGTTATATTTCCTCGAAATACAATAATCATTCGAATTTTGCCTTTGGACAGGGATTACTCTTGGTGGACTAGGTGGTAAATGAACTCTTTAACGTAGGGAAAACGTGCGGCTGAGCCATGAGTCTTAGGCGGTCAAGGTCTCCTTCTAGACGTGGGGCTCGTACCTACTCCAAGTAAGTGATTTTCAGGTATTTAAGTTAGTCATTTCAGTTTATAATTTTTAATTCCTGTATCCAAATTTTAATTTTCATTTTCCCTTCAGATCGTATGACGACGACTATCGAGATGGCGATTCTTATTATGGTAAGACAAGTAGTCGTCCTAGAAATAAGCACAGTCCGGTAGAGGATCGCAGGAAAAGAAGTAAATCTAGGTCTAGATCTACGTCTCGGAAGAAATCTAGGAAACCGAAAAAGGAGAAAGAGAAATCTTCTAAGCATAAATCTAAAAGAAAACGCAGAAAAAGGTTAGTGTAAAGTCTATAAAAAGATGTGTTGTTGACAACTATCATCATCAAGGTTATTGAAAAGTTTCGTATCCAGTTAATTTTCTCGAACTATTAAATCTTCTTCCCAACACACCCGAAATTATTCCATGCCTTTCTCTTCTCCTTCCTCTCTTTTTATCATATGCCCTCAACGAGTCTTGCTTGCAAACAAGGCCTTATTTATCCTTTTCCTTTCTTTACATTTCCTTCTCTTAAGTTCTCTCGGTAGGTATGTCAGGTCAACAATTTTGATAAGCGCGTATTTATTTCTCTTTCGTGTCACTCTATGCTGTCGTTGCTATTCTTGTCTTCATTAAGAATTCCTGCTCTCCTGATACTGTTTACATCATGTTTTTCTTTCTAGTTCTTCAGTTCTAGCAGAACGGAAAAACACTAAAAATTAATAAATTACTCTAACCCTTTAGGTTCATTGCATTTATCATTTTAGCCTTTTAATGCCAAATCAACCCCAAAAATTAAACCGTTTTCTGTTGCTTTGGATATGATTGTACGAGTTATTTTTCTTAAGTCTTCCCTGCGTTGAACGTGAAGCAGGTTCTAGTATGTGGATGGAAACTTTTGGCATACATTTTAATTGTTTCATAAATCACTTATGGATTTTTTCTGGAACTCGTTTTTCAATAGCCTTTTCTATGTAAGGAATATAGGTTAAGATTTTTGTGGTAAAAGATTCCTCAGAAGGCAAATCCTTATTGTATATTCGAGAGTGATCATTTTGGAAGTAAACTGATTTTAAATTATCCATTGTTTTTCTCGAGAGAGAAGGGCCTGTGCATAAAACGAAATATAACTGTTGTTGAATGGTGTTCACTTTTCCATGCAATTATAACTTGGTTGGGAGAGTAGAATACTCTTTACCTGGATGGAAATGCATTCAGTCAATCCTTTACCATTTTTTCTTTGACAATAACTGTGTTTAGTTCTCAGTAGAATAAAAACTTTATCATAATTTTTATATTAATTTTATGAATTCAGATACATAATTGCAATCGCCCTAATAATTCCTTTTTTCTCTTGCAGTAGCTCATCCTCTGATTCGTCTACCTCTTCCGATGAAAGCTCAAGTGATTCAGCTTCATCATCCAAGTCACTCAAGCTGTTGCAGAAGTTGAAAGAGGAGAGACTAGCCCGTATAGAAGAAAGAAAAAGGCATAAGGAACTGCTGAAAGCTACGGAGACTCCTGAGGAGAAAAGACTGAGGCGTTTGCAGAAGAAAGAAGCTAAAGAACGCAAGAGGAAAGAGAGGATGGGTTGGGACAATGATTACCTCCATTACACAAACACTGACAATCCATTTGGTGATGCCAACCTGCTGGCCACATTTGTCTGGAAGAAAAAATTGGATAAAGAAGGCTTAACTGGTGTGAGCAGGGAGGAAATCGAAGTTAGGAATAGGCAAAAACAGGAAGAAAATAGAAAAGAGCTTGAAAAGGTATGAGTAATTTGTGATTTATTATATCTATATATAGAATTTTCTTTTACAGGTTGATGTTAACTTGAAGGTCTGTGAGCGATACGGCTCAGTTACATCCAGCATGCATGTGTTGCATGCCTTAAGGCCTGTTTACACGATAAATTAACACGTACGAGTTAATGTACGTTTGCGTGAATGATTTTTGTGGACCGGAACAGAACATGTACGAATGCATGAACCAAATTAGAGCAGGTTCTATTTTCTGTGCATGCATTCGTACAAGTTGGGTGGTTACACGGTGCATTTTGGCATTCATTCTCGCGTTCATGCATTTAGGCATTAACCCTTGCATGTTAATGTACCGTGTAAACAGGCCTTTAGAATCATTATCCATCATGTACCTAATTTTTTTATGCATAGGTGTGATTTTACTAACAGCTAACAATTTAGTGCTGTATTTATAAGCTATTGAAAGAGTGATTGTCTCTGTTGTAAGAGCAAAACTTCTGCTGCAAAAAAATCATTTGCCTTGACATGAATTTTAATCAAGATACCGCAAGTTGTGTATGGTCTGGTGTCTGTCTATGATTGGAATGAAATATTATCTCAACCTTGTAGGAATTCTCCGTATTTGTTCATCTGTTGAAACTTCCATTCTTGATTTGCTATGAACGTTTCACATGGACTGTGCCACGCTACGTTTGCGGACTAGGTTCCATTGACATTAATGGAAGCTTAATCCTTAAATGCTAAAATTTTCAAATTTTTAACCTAACTTTTGCCAAGAAGGCACCAAGCCATATAATGTGGGGGTCATCAACCTTGGATACCTCCATATTTTCATTAGTTACTAAATATAATATGGTGAGTATTTTTTTGGATAAACCATCGTTGATAAGTGGGATAATAAATATTGGGATTCCAGAAGTCTGTCGTTTTCCTGGTGTAAAACATCAGGGAAGGCTACTCAGGTTTCCCATTGGGTCTAGGGTGGCATGGCCTCCGACTTTTTGGGAAATGACTGACAGGAAGATGGAAACCATCTCAGTTTCCAAAATGTTGGGACCACGTCATCATTAAACTGGTGGGAAACGCAAATAGGTTTCCAAGAATTTTGCTATCCATGATCACTGTTTGTGTTCCGTTACGATTTATAATCATGATTGCAGGTGAAAAAGAGACGTCAGGAGCGAGAACAGGAAAGGCAGCAACGAGAAGAGGAGATGGCACTCATGCAGAGAGAGAAGGAAGCGGCCCAGTTTGAGGAATGGGAGAGACAGGAGGATCAGTTTCATTTGGAGCAGGCAAGGCTACGATCAAGAATTCGAATCCAGGACGGCCGAGGTCAGTACATGGAGAAGTAGATGTGATATACTGTACAAGAATAAATAAATACTGTAGATTCCAGTTATTTAGGCCACTATTTCTTATGGGTGGCCAGGTACTTGGGACAATAATGCATTTTAATGGGCCAAATATGAGAAGTATTTTGCCAATACTTATGCTAAGATATGGGATTTTTTATGCACTAGAAACAAATTGTGAATATCCTCCTCCATTCACAAATATTTCAATAAAGGATTCTCTAGTGAGACTTTTGATGTGTTTTCACTCACTGCCATTTAGTATGGGTTATTGAAAGTCACCACTGGCATTGCAGATCAATCCAAATTTCATGGAGGATAATCTATAATTAAGGCTCATAACACACTCAATGCGGTCCCGCTTTTCATGAACGTTGTCAGAATCGGCCAATAAAATAAGAAAGAAAAATAGAGAGTGGTTTTCACGCCATCACTTTAGTTCAAATACTGCGATTTACAAACAGCACACACGGGTCGAAAGAGGGAAGCTTGCTGTTGGCCATGCACACAATCGGAAGACTCAGAAGTGGATATTAGTCATGTACGGAGCCGGAGAAAGGCCCCGACTGGCAGAGCATGTCAATTGACGCGCTCCGTATCTCGGCTTGGATGGGGCCACGTCAATTGACGTGCTCCACGCTGAATGTATTAACTGAAATGTATATGCATGATGATGTAAACTGTCTACTTCATTACTAGTCTTCATGTATTCCTTTCAATTTCAGCCAAGCCTATTGATCTGCTGGCAAAATACATCAGTGCTGAGGAAGAGGTTGATGCTGTAGAAATGCATGAGCCATACACATATTTAAATGGCCTAACGATTAAGGACTTGGAAGATTTAATAGAAGACATAAAGGTCAGTACCACTTCCCTCCACCTTAGCCTATTTACCCCTGAGGTAACGAGGGGACCCCTTGATAAGAGTGGTAAATTGCTAAAGGCCCATCTTTCCTGGAGGACGTACATGTCAAGTACCACTTAAAATCCACAAGTTGTCATTGCTGTGTAGCTATATCAATATCTTGGAATTTAAAAAATCATGATGAGGTCATTTCCATAACAACGCATGGCAATGCGGCTGAGTAGCAAAACAGGCGGGGTCACAAAGAATATGAACACAAGACTAGAAAAGGGAAAGTGTTCAGACTAGAGAGGGTTGAAGCAATCTTTTAGGCCTGCATTGCACTAGGCTTCTCTGCTCACCCATAGATTATGGTGGTCTCTGAATTGTTTTCTTTTGTTGGAGCGTGGATTTCACCTGAACTCAGTAGAGCAGGAGTTGGTCATGCAAGTCAGAAATCCCAGAAATGATTCTATGGGTTGTTCTCCTCCACACAATAATGCACATTAATAAAGCATACACTTTTCAGCATGAGAGAGGACCATTAAAAAGGCCTTGCTCTTTACTTTTGAAGATAGCAACACGATACCTCTACTGCAAAAGCACTCAAAAATTACCCACTGAATCAAATCCGCTCATCTAGGAGCCCAACAATACGAATGCGCTCAGCTGGCAGTAGCCGGTGCACAAACGCTCACCTCCAAAGCTTGGGCACTCGAATAAGAGCGTTTATGCTCCGGCTTCTGCCAGCTGAGCGGATTCTTATTGCTGGGCTCTTAGATGAGCGGATTTGATTCGGTGGGCAATTTTTGAGCAGTTTTGCAGTGGAGGTATCGAATAGGTTATGGCTCTGGAGAAAACCTCTACGAAAAATTTTTAGTAGCAGGCTGAATGTCAAGGTTGAGCTTTGGCTTTGCCTTTTCATTTAGGACATTTTCTGTGAAAGTACATTCTCTTTAGGTGTTTTATGTCTCTTATGGTGTTTTTAGTTTCTTAATTTTATACCTTATAATTCAGAGGCTGCATTGTTAATCTTGATTATGTGTGTGTTGCAGTTGGAGACATGTTTCTGTTTTACTGAAATGTTGTAGAAAATTTGTGTAGCATATTTTACATGCCATCCATTTTTAAAAGTCTTATTGGTGTGCAATTACAGGTGTACAAAGAACTGGAGAGGGGAAAGAACCTTGATTATTGGAATGATATCACTGTGATTGTGGAAGATGAGCTTCACAAGCTGAGAAAATTGGAGAAACAAAGTGAATACGAAGCAGGTTAGTGCTTTTTTTTATTTATTTTGACGTTTCTTTAACTCTGCCATAAACACTACAAAGCACAAAGTAACATAAATGATTATAGTGCCACTGTTGTTAATCCTCTTAATTATAAAATTTGACCATTAACTTCCAGAAAATTGAGTTGTGTCATTTTCTGTATTGGTTGCATTTGATCTATTTTTTGGGTTCTTATCTCATTGTTAATTTGTTTAGTTGCCTTCCTTGTTTGCCTAATTTTCAGTAACTGCATCTCATGTACCTAAATCTCGTCCACACATATTCATAGCTTGTTAAAAACAGGCATTTCTAATCCAGGAAGGAAATAAGTAATAAGAAGCAATTTAAGTGAAGCTAGAGACTTGATCTTTCACAATGTCTTACTTGAAATTACTTTACAGCTGTTGGTAGGAGAGAGGGTATACATCAATCTGTAGCGAAAGACGTGGCATCAGTGTTTAAAGGGAAAACTGCCGGCCAGCTGGAAGCTCTCCAGAGTCAGATTGAAACTAAGATCAGTGGAAAGCCGGAAGGTGTTGACATAGGATACTGGGAGTCTCTTCTTTCTCAACTTAAAGGTTTGTTTATTGATTATGGTTTATTTTAACTTTCCATATAAATTGTTGTAGCTTTACCTCTTTAAGTATGTTACTGCAGTCCTGCCTGCTAGAGTTGTCCGATGACAGTTCAAAAGGAGGGACGGAGAACCTTGCGCGAGCACGGTTTGCTGCCAATCACTGTCCCCCAAATGCACCTCACACCCTCGCCTAGTCATAAAATGTTGTCATGTGCATATTGTGGCATCCCACCCCCGACTCGCCCGGATACCACAATAGAACCGCAGGGAGACGTCGCACAAAAATAAAAATAAATATACAAATCCGCGAAGATCCCTCCCGCATGGGACCTACGGGACAAAACTATGCCACTCACTTCTCGTAATTCACATAAATAAAAAATATTCCCCTTCTTTGAAGATGATTGCGGGTGGGGGGTTCCCGATTCAAACTGATGGGTGACGTTCGGGCGCTGATGCACTCGTCCAACACGCATTTACGGGAAGGAAAACGGACAGGGCGAAAGGAAGGGCGAAGGATATTTTCCTTGGGGTGACCCGTGGAGGAATCAGGACAAAACACTTGCTCAAACACTTTCAATTAAACAAAATATAATTCACACAAATAAGGTTGCATATGACAAAAACAAAAGAAACCCTCTTATACGCTAATGAAATATGAATTGGTGAAAGCCACTTATGAAACATCAATGATAAATAAATTTAAAAAAAACAGCAACAATATAACTTGGTTCCGAGATGCAAATCAATATAGCAAATGATAAGAACAAAATAAAGTTCGGTCGTGAACACGTAAATATGACACAATTTCAATGATTTCTTGACTGGGGAGGTAAATGATGGTCCATCCCGACGAATGTAAATTTGGGTGCGAACGTTAATTGTACTTGGTGATTAATTTCACTTTCACTAAGTAACGGGTGCGTTCCATGACTGTTTGTCTTAACACGGCTTGGCAGGAGACACGAGGGGGCTTTTTGGGGGGGGGGGGGGATAGCTGCAATCTTACTTTATCGTTGTCCGAGTTTGGACCAGGTTGGATCCAACAAACTCTCGTTCCATTTACTGCACTCCTTTCTCCCTTGTTGGAGGAAGCTGTATCCGGAACGGAGGTAATGCATCCTCTTCAGCCGGTCCTTGCTCCTTCGGACAGGGGAGGATTCTTCTTCCAGATCAATCAGTCTGAAATGATGTTTGGGCCCCTTGTCTCCTATTGCCGTGCGTCGCAGTCAGATTTCGGGCATAGGCTCTGCCCGACAGTCACTTAAGAATTCTCTCGCTTCTCTTTTGCGCACCACCTTTTATTATCCCTCAACTTGGGGTGGGGGTAACGCACAATGAACAAAAAAGGGGGAGTAACACGCCATTCACTCAGGAAAAACCCGAGCTCCCCTCCTCCCACACACACACACACTCACACACAACCATACAAAAATTGGCGAAAACACATTCATCCCCTCTTACTCATCCACGCCTTCCTCCACGGGCCATGGTCTGGGGGTGGGGTTTTGGGAAAGGTCGTGGAAAGAGCGGGTAAACTGGTAGGGAAGAAAATGCGCCGAGTAGAAATGCACTGTAATGGGGCTTGAACCATTACAATATGAAGCACCGAAAAAAGCCTGAACCACCAAAACAAGCCCTTTCTTCTAATCGCCAAAACAAAGGTTTCTGCCTTTGAGTCCTTCATGCTCGTCGTCCTATCTGGTTCCTTTCTTAAGGGAAGCCTTTTGTTTACATGTGAGGTGGGCATTTCCCTTTCTTACCGGGCTACCTTGCCCCTACTCCTTTTGCCTGTCATCGGACTACTCCCCGCGGCTGGACTGTATGTATGTATTTTGGTTACTGTGTGAGGGGATAATTCAGGAGCTACCTCAGTTCCATGTCCCCCTGAACTTTCCTCTCTATGTTATTGGTCACACCAGAAATCCCTCTCATCACTCTCCTTGCATCTTCATATTTTGGGCAGCTCATTTCTACAGAGGTCACTGTCCATGTTTCCGAATTGTTTATAACTTCTTTCGCAGGGGTTTTTTCTGTATTTCTAAATGGCAATGAATTTTTAAATGAGTCATTCATAGCTCAAGGCAACAATGATGACATCAGAGAAATGAACTGTTCCTGCCGAATTGAGCGCTATAAATGAGCCGTTACTCACACACCTTAGGCAGTCTCTTATTGAAATGCCTAATAGTGCCCACATATGGCTAAATCTGTGACGTCATATGAGTTCATAAATGGAAATATAGAATAACCCCCTGTAGTCACTGTTAATTTTTCTTTTCATGTTTGAAGTGGGGTTAAGTAGCGTAACTTGTGACGGTGTATCGTAAGCCATGCTGCGTCATATTATTTTTTCTGACCTTTTGTTGTCATCATAGTTGGGTAGTCACTGCTGTCGTATTCAGCTCATTTTTTTGTATGCTCGCTTAGCTTACAAAACTCCTTAAATTTTTTGCACTTATATCAAAATATATTGTATCAACCCTGTTCAGGTAGTAGAATAGTATTGTTTACTTATGGCTATGTGAGTTGCAACTTTTCAATTGAGCGTTTCTTCAAATTACCTCCCATACCTCCCTGTCTTTCGACATGGATTTTGAAAAATACTTGCTCAATCAATCATGTTTTCCTTGTTTAGCGCATATGGCACGTGCACGGCTGCGAGATAGGCACCAAGAGAACCTTCGTCGCAAGTTGGAGGTGTTGAAGGCAGAGCAAGGCGTTTGCATCAAGGAGGAGGATGTGGAGGACGAGGGCGAGGCATCGGAGGGAGGAGGTGCGGAAGCGTCGACATCCAAGGGGACCACTCCGCCACACGCCAGCAAGCAGAGTGGCAACGAAGACGAGGGAAGCGAAAATGAAGCCAAGGAAGAGGAAGAGGAGTAAGTGTCCTGCGGTGGCAATCATCCACACTCCTGCTTAATTCAGCATAAATTCAAAATTGTGTATTAAAGTTCATTTCAAATATCCTTGTGACTGAGAGGCAGACCCAAGTTTTTCGTGGGGGGGGGGGAAGGGCACGTGACTTGCCGAAAATCAACCAAAATGTGATAGTAGGCCTGTGCTTATTTTTTCAAAATGATCTGATTTAAAAATTCGTGGTCTTAAAATGTGTGAAATGGTGAGGAAAACATTGCAAAGAAGTTTTCGGCTCATGTGACGTTGGATAGCCATGCCTGAGGCACCTGTGGATCCTTAGGATCCAGTAGAACCTCCCTCCTGTTAACATGCTAACTGAAAATCAATCCTATTCACAATCCTCCAGATTTTTCTTGAAAATATGTGCTGAATTTTTGTTACATGAAATTGATCAATGTGTAATTTTTTTCTTACTTTTTCATTAAGTCTCTCTTGATTACAACTTAATCTTTAGTTTATTTGCTCACAGTTCTCATGCATGATTTTGTTATGATTTCAGGGCTGAGTATAATGAAAATCAAGTCGCGAATGCCATGCTTTCGGAAAGTTTTGCTGATTTTGTGAGTGGTGGGTACAGTCCTGTGTACCTTGGTCCATCTCAGCTGGAGCCTGGCACATTGGTCATTTCTGAGGAAGATGACATGCAAAGGCTGGCGTTCACGCGTGCCCAAGTGCAAGGCACCGGAAGCAGAGTAGAGGTGAGAACTACAACTGTTATTTGTTTTACTTGCATCTTGTAATAATAATTCTTATTATTTCCATAATTCAAAACATGTTGTGAATTCTCTATACTTCATTTATTGAAGATGTAATTATTTATAATGAATCCTCATTTAATAATAATAATTTTTTATTCACCGAACTGGCAACATACATTGCATGGTCTCATCACACAAGAAAATCAAAGTGAATAGATAAATTACAATAATAAAAGGACATAAATTCATTTAAATAGTTGCCAATATCATTATAGGCTTTACCTGCTAAAAAATTAAATAATTTAACATTGAATAGGGAAGGGACATTTAAATTCAGGCGGAAGTTTATTGAAAATAATAGATGGAGTGTGATGAGGTCCCTTGAGAGCTAGAGATAGATGGTGACTTATGAGGTGAACGTCACCTTTTGAGCGAGTGTGGTAATCATGCTATTCATGATTCCTTGGAAAATGCTCAGGATGCATTTTAACAAAAGTGGCACATTTCAAGATAAAAATGGAAGGAAGTGTTAATATTGTTAGGTCCAAAAAGATTGGTTTACCAGGAGTCCTTCTAGGCACTTGAACCATAGCTTTTAATGCCTGCTTCTGTAGAGAAAATAATTTTTTTGCATCGTTTGAGATTCCCCAGAACATAATACCATAAGATATATGAGCATGAACATTAGCATGGTGAATAAGTTTGAGGGTAGAGAGAGATAGAAATGGAACCAGCTTTCTAAGCATAAAAATATCAGTGCTAACTTGATTCATGTTGGCTTCAATGGGTGGTGTCCATTTAAGGTCGTCTGAAACCAGAAGACCTAAAATTTTAACACAATTACTTTGGGTAATGGGCTCATTCATCAGATTAAGTTGATGATTAATCATAAGTGTGTCAGTCTTGGGGTGGCAATCCAGGAAAACAGTCCTTTTCCAAGAGGGAAATACATTTGACGAGCGTGATGCGCCCGCTCCCAGCGGGCTTCCCGCGCTCTTTTCAATGCAGGTCCACAGAGGGATAGGCGCGTTTCTAATTTTAAAATGTAGAAAAATAGGCAGGGTCTTATGTACAAATTTAATTGGAATTTTCATGTACAAATTGAGGTCAGAGGACCTCTTTAAACACAACATTGGAAGTAATTACACTATCCTCTGTTAAACGCACATGATGACTCCTACTTATGTATCAACAGGAGACTTGAATGTGGAATCAGCTGCATTTTGATAAAAGTTATTCAAAGAATGCGAGATATTGTTGCAAATGGACAAATGTATCAGTTTGTGCGCCGTTAACATCAGGAATATTTACAGTTTTTTTAATTATTTAAAAACCAATTTTAGGAAACAATAGCAATATTTAGGAAGTAAGATATGCCGTCGCATGTTCTCTGATAAATTCTGTGCATTTTGGTTCCTCATTTGTGGAGTTTGGTTGCGTATAAGTTGAGAAAAAGGTATCTATACAGTAGAAGTAATATAGAAGATTGACTGATTTCCATCCTCCCGCCTGTATTTGCTGCCTTCCTTGTCCAAGAGCTACTCGTGACCTTTGTGGACATCTCATTATTTTTTTGAACAAGCTTTCTTTAAATCTTATACTTTATTATCTTATTAATAATTTAAAAAATGTCCTACCTGGTAATGCATTTGTGAAATTTTTCTCACCCCTTAAGGGGCTGATTTGCATGACTTTTCTTGAGTATCTCATTTCTTCAATTTCCTCAACCTTGGTCTGTCTCCAGGTAATAAAATGAATTGCCTCAAAACAGCTATCCTTGATCAATATGTTTGATAAAATTGCCATCTCTGCCATCATTTGGCATATCACAATCATAAAATTTCTCAAGTGTGAGTAGAAGCTTCAGTGCCAAGGCATCGTGCCATAAATACCAATAATTGTGGTCCTACCTACATGTTAAATCATCAAGGTATTTTTTTAACTTATGTCTGATTGGAAGCACAGGTTCATGGGTCTTTTTGGTCGAGGCTGAATGTGATGGGTAGCTCCAAAGAGATTTTTCTCTTTAAGATAATGTATTGTTTTTCATATTTCTGTGAAAACCTGAGTTCCAATGAAACTGTAACTCATTTTAATGTTTTTAATATAAGCCTGGTTACAAAAATGAAATCCATATCTGCACTCTATTGAAAACAAATGATGGAATATGTACGACTGTGGACGAAATTCATGGGAATGTTTAAGTTCAGCCGCAAGTCAATAATGTGGAGATCCATTTTATATTATTGCTCATCATAGCTTTTAATGCTCTACTCTGAAAATTATATTCTCAGTGGTGCAGTGCACATCTTGAGAAGTATTTCTCAAATTTATCTACCACCCAGTTTTATCATTCTTTGCTGACATCGTAACTCAGATTGGAAAGCTAGAATCGTTGTTTGTCATCACTTGCAGAATTAGTAAAAGTATCATTACAGCAATAATTTTGCCCTATTTGAATATCTAATTTAAAGCATGATATTGATTAGTATTGTCAAAAAAAGCTCAAGTTTTATGATACAGTGAGTCCTCGTTTAACGTCACTTACCGTTCCTGAAAAATGTGACGATAAACAAAATGACGTTAATCGAAACATAATATCCCATAAGAAACTATGTAAAAAGTGAATATTGGCTCCTAGACCTCACAATTCCTACGCGAAAAAATTTTAGGGTATCATATCTGGGGCATTTTTTACGATGGGAATGCCAAGCTACGGTATAAATACGAGTTCCTGTCTTCATCGACGACAATAGCGGCACTGACGCAAATCCTTATCCATTTTTGTATCTTCCCGCATTTGCTTTTCGGCTTCGCTATGGTGGTCACCCGGGCGAGCGTCGCCTGGGCATCATCATCGCTGAAGCATCGTCGCAGTTACAGGAACCAAAATTACTGTGAACACGGCAAAAAAAGTGACGACAAAAACTCTTGAGTCCTACACGGAAAAATTCCTTGAAATCACTTTTTAGGTTCCTGAAAACCATTATGTCAAGTAAAACCTTGCGCACCTATCTAAGAATTTATTTTGCAGAAAATTTGCTAAAATCGCAATTAACAATAAACACACCGTTTTACACTTCGTTTAGTCTGACTGTATTAATGCCCACAAATCGAGCAATCTGCAACGCCCGCCGCTTCGCGTTTTTTTCTCGCGCGAAATTTAAAAGCCTTGACGTTATCGCGAAGCGAAGGCACGATAAACGAATGACGGTCTCAAACTTTTCGTGACGTTATCGCGAAATGACGTTAAACGGCGTGACGTAGAACGAGGACTCACTGTATATGGCCCCATTTGCCCTGATGTTTGTGAAAGAAAAAAAAATGACTGCAATCTGAATTACAAGCAACGCAATAATTATGCCCGTAGTAAAATGTAAGCAATACATAAAATATGTAATGTTTAGACAGGAAGTACACAGTTATCATCTTCAAATAATGGCTATCATCTGAGGCTTACCTCATAACTTCATCTGCAATTAGTGCAGAAATTATTTGATATCTTAAAAAGAAGTAGGTGTGAGCTATGTTTTCTTTACATTATGTTAATAATTTCTGGTGAAATTGCACTTATCTGTTTTCTCAAGATTGACGTAATACCATGAATTTTTTAACGGTATTTACCCAAGTGATGGCAATTATTGCAACAGTATTTTGTATTTTCAAATGCAATTTATGCAGTAAGTAGTATAGGTTGATATACATAATTGTTTATTATTATTATTATTTTTTTTTTTTTATTACACTTTAATGGATAGCCAAACTTTTGTTCTCTAGGTGCTGAAAATATTCAAAAAATGACTTGACTTTCACTTTCAAGCCAACCTACTTTATTATATCAAATAATTAATTATTAATAACATCTAATAATTTCAATAATTGCTTTTTCCAACAATTTATACGTATCCACTGATGTTTTTGCCACCATGATAATTGTGATGCTAGATCCCTTTTCGTTACCATGTACATAATTTAGGGAATAGTGTTGAGTATGCCATCTTGAAGAATATGCATTAACTGTGCTATAATATTTCACCATTTAAGTGGATATTGTCTGAACCATTGAGCAACATGCGGAGAAGATCTTGTTTCTCTACTCCCGTTGAGTCATGCCTCTCTTTATAATTGTAACCAACATTTGAAATGAGTCCATTTGCTGCTATAAAATATCTTATTTTGGTAAATAGTTTGAAATACTCCTCTGATTGATGTCATGTAAAGAATAGTGATGAAATTTTCTTCATATAAATATATCGAGGGTGCCACAGGAAACTATGTGAAATCCCATTTCAATTAAAGGTGATAGTCAAAGTTAAAGTGATACCTGAAGTCCTAAATAGGTAGGTGTAATGGCTGATGTTTGGTCGGTTCTGTGACTGACATAGAAGTTACGGCATTAGTTTGTGAGGATGCAGGATTCTTTTTTGTGAATACAGAGCCTATATTTAATCGCTCATTCCTGCAAATGAGCGTCACTTCCAATTTATTATATTTCATACACTTTCATCATTATTTGGGTGCTTTCTCCTTTGTAGAACGTGATAGCAGCAGAAGAACAAGCTCTACAGCGTGAAGCCAGGAAGGGAATGACTGATGATGAAGCAGAATTCTCCGTTGAAGCATCTATTGACAACCAGGTTTACCTCTGGTCCGATAAGTACCGCCCGAGAAAGCCGCGGTATTTCAATAGGTAAGTCTCTTTTCTCTTACATATTCTCTGTATGAAAGGCGGGGAAGATATTGTGCAAGAAAACTTGATATGTTAGCGAATGGGCTATGTAGCTTGTGACTTGATGAGGCTTTCTACTCCTTTCCTCAGAAAGCTTTAAGTATGCATCATGTCAGGGGTCTCCAATTTACTCGGCCACGAGGGCCACATTCCAAGTTCCGAATCGCCTCGCGGTCTGGATAGCAAATTTGCCGATGACTGAAGTATTCAATACCAACGTCTACTGAAGTATCCGGTGGCGTATTTCTTATTTACGAATAGTTGAAGGTGACTTTGACGTGCAGTATAGCACTGCAATGCTCCTAGCGGCATCTCACAGAGTTAAACGAGCGAGAATCGCGCGCTACTTGAAACGAGTGTGCGGGCCGTATTTTGGAGACCCCTGCATCATGTCATAGCCTTTTATGGATAGCTTTCTTTGTAATATACATCTCACTTTATGCCTTAGTCTTTCCTCTGGTTTATACTAGATCTGCGTGAAGTGGTAATGATAATATCAGAGTACAAGTATTTTGCATCCTTAGTAATGTTATGTTTTATCCAAGTTGCCCAAATGTACTCCATAATGTGCGTTATAGAGCCTGACATTCATCAACTGAACAAAATATGCATTTAATTTTCTTATTTCAACAGGGTTCATACAGGATTTGAGTGGAATAAATATAATCAGACCCATTATGACATGGACAATCCACCTCCAAAAATTGTTCAAGGTTATAAATTCAACATATTTTATCCTGATCTCATTGACAAAAACACCACACCTGAGTATTTCTTGGTAAGTATGAAGTCACTGTTTTAGTATATAATGTAAATATTTTTATAAGTAAATTGCTCATTCAAAATTATTTTAATGGTCATATCATAAGATTTTGAAGGACTGGATTAATTTGTTAATTACTTGGCTGTTGAAAGTCATTTCAGGTTAAAGGGAGTTTGAGGACATTTGAAGCTCAGTGATAATTTTAATTATCCTTATGTGATTTTTTTCATTTATTTCATTTCTTTTTTCCCTACTCATCTTTTAAGTCATAATTGCTTCAATTGGAATAATTACCTTTGGATAATCAGGTTGTTAATGTTGTGGAATTAAATTTAAAAGCTCTTAGTCTAACAATATAATGTTAGTGATAGCAGAATTTCTGGAAAAAACTTAATATGCATTGCCTAGAAAATAGATACATTGTTTTTTAGTAATTTTTTGCTAATTTATCTTGAAAAAATGGTTATTCTATCTTGGTATACACCTGGTTTTTGTTTCAAAACTGGCTAAAAATATACTATACATTAAAACTGTGTCTATAAAACTTGAAATACACATCTAATATTGAAATTTAATTTGAAAAAACTGAGCAAAGGTAGAAAATTTTTCAGATGTTTGTTTATTTGGCTCTGGTTTAATTTTATTAATTGTGTCCAAACTAAATTGTATGCAGTACCTGTGCCAATTGTAGTATTTACAATTTCAAATGTGAAGGCAACTTGAAGATATTTATTCATACATTTCTTACCTTTTCAGACTTCATGTCACGACAACAGGGATTTTGCTATCTTACGCTTTCATGCTGGGCCTCCATACGAAGATATTGCTTTTAAAATTGTTAATCGAGAGTGGGAGTACTCATACAAGAGAGGGTTCAGGTGTCAGTTCCACAACAACATATTCCAACTTTGGTTTCATTTCAAGAGATATAGGTATAGGAGGTAATGGCAGTTCATCACCCATTTGTATCTTTTTACTTTACAAGCAATTAAATGTATCGTGAATAGACACATTTATGAAATCCATGATGTCTAACTATTGGTAAATCTTTTTATTGACTACGAGATATAGTGAAACATGTGAATAATGTGATTTATATTTATTGTGAATAAATATTTTGTTACAATCTAGGACTAATCCTTTTGGCATAGTTTTGCTGATGACTCAGCCATATTAGAAAAAAAGTTTGGCTTCTTGTAACAGATTTTGTGCTTCATCATACACAGCTTCTACCTCATGGAATAATCACTGGCGGCACTGGAGGTAGTGGCCGTTGACACCTTTTCCTCGGTGGGGACACGATAACATATGCTATGTAACCAGCTGCGTAAATCAAAATGAGGAACAATAGTCCATGGAATCGTAGCGAGCATTTATGGAAAGGGAATATGTGGCTTTTGGTCTCTTCGTCGTCATAGTAGTAATCTTCCAGGTTGACTTCTTCGTCATCATAGAAACCAGATTCGACGTTTACATGTGTTTGTCTGTTGTTTGTCCATATTGTTTCTATATTGCTCATACAGGGACCTATTAAGTCTTGCTCTTGCTGTTGGAAATTCGACTCTTTGAGGGAACCGGAAGAGGAGGGCTCACTGATCACCGTGCTTTCGTCGACTGATGGCTTGTTCCTCAGGTCCCGTAGTTCATGGCACTGCGGGACCAATTCCAAGGTAACAGTGGAGCTCGTTAATCCAGGTTCACTCAAACTCCTCCGCAGTTTGTTTCTCAGGGGGATGTCATCTGGGTAGACGGGCTCTTGGGCAGCGGCACTCGAGAGGCAGCTGTGTGTGCTTTCCCAATGTTCCCCTGGCCATTGCTGGGGCGTGTTGGACTGGTCACAGCTGCGAAGGGGCAGGTTCATCTGTGGGAGACATCCTAAAAAGTAACATTGCTTTGCATCAGTGATGTGTTATTTCCTGTGTCTATGTATTTATGGTTTCTCATTTATGGTTATTTACAAGGGATGGGTGGAAAGCAAAATTTCAATGTTTGATTCTCACTGCCAACATTTTTACCAATATACCTATTTCTCCATAATCAATACTTTCAATGCCACTAACATATTCACATTTGACTAATGAGGATGAGTACGCCAGTTTTAGCCAGATGAGTACCTACTTTTCTAATTATTGCGTTAATCCTTGTTACTTACATCATTGGATACATCAGTGGAAATTATATTAATAAAATGATGCTAATTTCTGCAAAATTATGCTGTTGTAGTAAAAACTTCTCATCCCTTTTTAGGTGCGGTCTAATATAGGAACTCGTGATTCGTTGATAAATCGATAAATATAAGTGATCGAACCATGATTAACAAAGTTAAATTAAGTCGGAAATGCATCATATTTGGACTCATTCTTTGTTATATTTGGTGCGCATGCCTATGCTTGAAATCATAAGGAGGAAAACTGGATTATTTTCTGAGAGGAGGGGTAACAAGGGTCACTGTCACAAAGGTCTGACAGGTTTTGTCATATTTGAGATTAAAATCAAAATACAACAATTACTGCAGAAAATATTTGTATCTTTATTTTGGTATGAAAATTATTTACTGTGTTTCTCCAAAAACAGCCTAATTTTGAGGCTTCAGTTTCGGGAAAAATTTTTAAAATGAGTCTGAACGTAGTCCCTACTTCACTTTTACCATATGCACATTTTTGGAAAAAAAGGGGGACTATATTCAGATAAATACGGTGCATTAAATTAAGTGATTGAGGCTCCATAATACACAAAATAAAACAAACGTTATGATAACCATATTAAAAATCTTATCTATCTTTTAAGCGCATTGGGGGGCACGCGCCCCCCCCCTAAATCTGCCTATGAAGGTAAAACATTGATTGCGGAAAGCTATTTGCTGTCATGGAAGAGCACGGTACACATGTGGCTCATGCTGTCAGGGTGTTTCAAAAATTGGGACCAGGAAGGCAGGTCGCGTGAAAAGAGGGGAGATGGCCAGACGGAGAGGGGGAAACCATTAACAAACCACTCAGCATTGTTCTCAGGTAACTTTAAACTTTTACTCGACTTAATTGAAATTTTTTCCGGGCTCCAGGCTCAATCAATTGCTACTTTCCATTCCACTTCCATTTTTAATTTTTAACTGGAAAACTACTTACATGCTTAAAAAAGTCAAAAATATACTGTGTTTGGTGTCATTTTCTTTTGAATTTTGTACACAATACGATTATTTCAATCCAATCACGATACAAATTGAATTTAAAAAATATTATGTAACAATATATATAAAGTGGATATACATATAGTTTTACACAGTGATTATAGGACCAGTATGTATAGTTCTCTACAATTACTATGAACTACATATAGTTGTCCATAACAACTATGTATATGTAGTTCAATAGTAATTTGAAACATGTTGGTTATAGAACTCTATATGGCGATTGAAGTGTACACCAAAATTGTGCATTGTGTACAATTTGTATGAAGCGCAGCACATCCCGATTATCCGGGCTAATGATGGGGACAGATGGTACGAATAATCGGAATACACAGATAACCCAAACTTTCACTTTAATGTTTCTGATTTACGTAAAAAAACAACATATTATTATTTATGCAATTATTCTGTTATTTGAGCGTGCTTTCCAGACTCATTGAGGTCTTTCTTCGCCAGTTCACGATCTTTTTAGCAGCAATAACATGGTTTTATTCGTATTATTAAAGCCAAATGTAAGGCCTGGTTTCGAAAACCACACATCTGTGGCTGTGTGATCACGGATACAGAAAATTAGTTTGCACGAACGCTTCAAAACCATTGCTCAACGTCGGAAACTACACTGCCAGGCACCACGAGACATAGTCGCCTCTCGCACAAGTTACGCAGGTTGCAACTGCTGCAGGATCACGGAGCACGGTCGCTCGCTGCGAGGCTTGGAAAACGGGAGCATGGTGCTCCTGTGAATGCAGCTAGCGGGCGATCGCTTCTGTTTTACGAAGGGGATTCAAACTGTAATAATAAGCCCGGTGTATCCTAGCAGTAATGCCGGTGATTTTGCGTCCGATTTTACTTTTTGATAAAGATCGCGGAAAATATCGAGTGAAAATCATGCACGGATATACCGCAGCCGGATAATCAGGAGTCTACTGTACGTAGATTTTATGTACTAATTACAAAATTTGGAAGTTGTATTCAACATATAAATATTGTGCACAATTAGTTTACTGTCAATACAAAATGTGCTCCATATGTACAGTGTGTGCTTGGCATATATGCTACTAACCTTGTATACAATGGGAAGGAAACAATAAGAAGTGGGCAGTACGATAGGAAATTACGGGAGGCACCTCCTACCATGAGGGATGGCCGAAGATAGTTAGCGATCCCTACAGTGAAGGAAAGTACACTTGGGCTCTACCCTGGGAGCAATAAAAATTTTGGGAAACTGCCGCAAGTAGGCGAGCAATGGTCAACTATATGAAAACGTTTTTCCTGCAGTCAGCATACAACATGTTTAGAAACGTTCATACAGTGCAAGGGTAAAATTCCTTCATTGAATGGTGGAAAAAGTAATTCCTAAATCTATCTGTTCGGCAAAGCATCTTTGTTATTTTAAATGTAATCTTTGGTTTCAGGCGAGATGGAGTGGAAACGGAACATAAGGAAGAAGCAGGAGCAATTTCCACAATTTTAAATTTATTGGTACTACCGGTTTCACTTACCTGACCCTTGCGTTACTGATGATGCTGTAAGCGAAACCGGTAGTACCAATAAATTTAAAATTGTGGAAATTGCTCCTGCTTCTTCATCGTGTTTGTTATTTTATCGTTTCTGCTTGATCTAGAAATACATTGAGGTTTTAAGTTTATATTCCTTGAGCTTTTTTGAAAGATGCCTGTTCTTAATTCCTCAAGCAATCTAAGCCTATCGATTAGCCTCTGATTCTCCAGAAACTTTCAGCCTAATCCATGCAAAAGCTGAGATATTCTTTTTATTCGCCTTTAGCAGTTTTCGACGTATTGGATGGCTTCTACTTGTATTTTATTGGGCTCTGGGAATGAATCATTGCGTGGCGGATCCCAAATTCTGGCTTCATATTCGAGGTGTGGCCTAATGAGAGTGAAGTAGAATCTTTTTCACTTTTTCAACCTTCCCATGACACATTCGATGAATCCTAGCTTCTTCAAGGCTCTATCACAAATATTTCTTAAGCAGGCTGTGTATTTTAAGTAATGAGAATAAATTCATTTAAAGTTAATTAGTCATATTGATAGGAGAATCTGTCAGTCTCCAAAGTATGCACTGTCAGCATCAACATCCTTGTGCAAGTGAGTTTTCATGGTTACTTAGCACTGTCAAAAAGTGGCATCATAACAATTCCTCAGCCTCCATACAGCCCCAATCTTGCCACAGCAGGCTTCCTTTATCTTGCCCAAAGTAAAACCTGCTCTCTAAGGATACCAACTCAGAGGATACCAACTCAACTTGCGTACCTACTTAAAATACCAGGTACCTACTATGTGTTCCCCACAATTGGTTTGAAGGAATGGTGTAACAAGGCGTGAAAATTAGTTGAATAGTTCACCACACCGGGAAATAAGGTATAACTGGTCAAAGTAAGGCCTATCAATACTCATCAATTATGCAAGCAAACTACTAATTTGATTAAATTAGAGAGACAAAATTTAAAAAATAGCATTTAATAACAGTATTTCAATCTACATAGTAGGATTGCTGTGATACGAAATTTTTATTTTTGGTGTTCTCGGGGCCTCTATCCCTCTCAATAGTTTCACCTCTAGTTTGACATTATTGTAACTGCCAGTTGTTTTACTTCATATGATACTTTTATGATAACTCCTTCCAAAACATTTATGTGGGGGTAATTGAACGTCCTACTCAAGAAATGTGCTACTCTGAATTGGCTTTAGTTCTAGTCCCCTGTCTTGGCTCCACACAGACCCGTTTTTTAGGTCTGATGAGAGGATTTCAAAGTGTGCACTTATTTCACCATTGATGACAGAGTTAATAAAGGTAATTTATTGCTCATTTGGGAGCAGTTGATGTAATCTCCAAATGTGGTTCAGTCTATTTGGGCACCGTTTGCACTGAAATTTCTCTCAGTCATTAGTGTATCATGTGTTTCAAGTCTCTTAAGTATATTTGAAGTGAGTATCCAAGGAGGGTTGGGAGTAACTGCCATCCTGAAAATTTGCCACCCCAACCTGTTAGATGACCAGGTTCTGGTGTCCAAACCATGGGCTCACCATTTCCACGTCCTAGTTGCATATTTATGTATGTAGAAACTGAAAACGCTGAAAGAATTGTCAATCATTTGCTACCTACAATAACTTTATTAAAGAAAATTATTGCTCATTCTTAGAACAGTACTCCCATGCTTTATAATGGATTCGACATACCATGTGCACTGAATTTTTGCGCTCATTTAAAGTTTCAAAGTCACCAATTTAGAGAATTTACAATATTATTTACATCGAAAATAATCTATGATATTTTATACCTATGCATTGTCTCTGTTAGATGCATTTCATGAATAGAGCTGATCCTCTTCACTAATTCCTCGTCCATAAATAGTTCGGCTTCAATGTACAACGGATTTCAAGTTACAAGATTTATACCATAAAGTAATTAAGGGTTTACTGTATTGTTGGATAAATCCATTTCAATGAGAGTTTTATTTCCTTGGTAACCTAATAATTTGTTATTATTCTCAAGCTTTTCCTTTTGATACTTTGTGCTTACATATACGGTGTGTATTATGTAGTTCTCTTGCAGTGGTATAGTTGTATACGGTGTGTATTAGTGCCCTTGTATGTGTATAGTTGCCCTTGCAGTGGTCATAAAAACTTGGGGTTGACGAATTCCATTCTGAATATACAGGATTACTGTTATTTGTGCTGGGGCATAGCAAGTCATATGTGGATCGTGACTATAGCCATGTCCCTGCATGAAAAAACAAAAAGTTTAAGCACACCCTATTGGAAATACTGTATATGTCTGAATATAGTCCCCCCTTTTTTTTCAAAAGTGCCTGTGGTAAAAATCAACGGGGGGGGCTATATTCAAATGCATTTTTTTAACTTTTCCCGAAACTGAAGCCTCAAAATTAGGGGGGGGAACTATATTCGGAGAAATACGGTATTCAATTCCGTTCAATTGTAAAGTGACAAATTTCAATTGAATATACGGAAATCAAATTGAATTTCCTCATATTCAATTGAATTCCCATATATACAATTGAAATTTGTCATATTACAATTGAACAGAATTGAATATGTATTTCCAAAAGGGCAGGTACTGACTTGGGAAATGCAGTGGACTGCTTAGGTAATATATTCAAATATTCTTTCACTTATTGATTAATTTAGAATGCAACTTACCGCTGAGGTAGTGAGCTTTGAAAAAAATTTTATGAATCATACTAGGTTGGGAAGAAACAAGGCTTCGGAAGAGCCCATACTCAATGGAAACCACCTAGTTGTGCCCAGGCTTATCTCCCGTCTGTCCCAGCATGCAATGCACTACAAGTGCTCCCCTCATGACGTGCAAGAAAAGGTTTGGATTCCTCTGTATGAAGAATCTCAAGAAGTGCTCATGTGGTTGCTTATGACATGAGGAATAGACATGAGCTCCTGGCTGCAGCGCAATGGAATGTGTACTTACCAGGCTATTCAGAGGGGAGGATAGGGCAAAAGGTCGTGACCTTTTATGGTCAGACTTGGATTATATTTTGTGCGATGGTAGAAGCTGCATCCTTGCTGAATTATAAACATATATTTGTAAAGACGCCATTATTTTCTAGAAGTTTAGACACAAGGGGGATGGAGTTTGCACGAGGCCTAGAGTATTGGCTTCCCATTGTGTGGGTCTGGGTTCAAATCCCGGTGGAGGAGATTTTTCAGGCTGTTCAAACCTTGTTTGAGTGCTTTGTGGAGGGCACTTCAAGTATAGCTCTCCATCGAATGGAACATTAAGCTGTGGTCCCTTTAATCAAGAGCATCTTAACGATGACACTAGGTTTTTCTCCAACTTTCATTCCCTACTCTTGGTAAAATACGGTAAAAATGACCCCAGCTGTAGTCACATCCTCCAAAAGTATACCTTCCCAAGTTTATGAGATTAGTTTTTTTTAAGCTGCAAATTAAATGAGTACACAATAAAAAAATTTTGGTGCCCACTATGCAGATATTTAGAGGGGCAGCTGACAGCCAGGGTCATTTGGGCCTAAGGGAAGGCTAGTGGTGGAAGGGTACAAAGAGAACTGGTTCCAGCATTATCCTGTTCTTAACCAAAGACACTTAGGGGACCAGCTCTCAACATTCCATCTACAAGATAAGGTGCTGCTGTATTTGAAATGCCCTGCACACAGCACTCAAGCAGGGATCTACATATAAACCGAAAAACTGCCGGGATATGAACCCTGGCTTGTGGGGTTGGAAGCTAGTGCTTTAGCTGCTGCACCAACCTGAACCCTGGTATATACCCGCAATGAATGTTGTTGGGTGGAAGGGTAATGTTGATATATTCCTGTACCAAAGCCTAACGATGTAGGATTGGTGTACGTGCTACTGTAGAAGAACTATGTATCCTGCGCATCCACGGTTCATACCAGTGAGAGAAACGTAGGGAAAATAAAAATTGTGACAGTAGGTCAAGGAAATCAGGTGTGGGTAAGGGAAAAACTCCAATGGCAGAGCAAAATGGTGAAAACTGTGGTTGAACATGCAGAGTGTTGCTGAGTTAAAGTAGTTAGGTTGCTGTTTTGTTTTCATTCTGTGTTGGTGGCATAGAGTAGCACAAACTCAATAGCACTACTTGATTTTATTCCTACTGATTGACTTTATTTCACAATATTCCTTGCTAATTTTTTTCTTTAAGATTGCTATGAATGACTCATTTGCCTCTGAATTAATGTTGGGGAAATGCAAAAAAATTCAGACTGAAAATTAGCGAAATTGAGAATGGAAAGTTGGTATGAACCCTGAAGCCATGTTTGCTCAGGGGCCTGAATTATCTCTTAATAATATCATGAAAGTTTGTTTTGTTGGGAAACAGTGAGGGAAGTATGGGGGGTAGAGCTCAGATATTATAAAAACTGAAAAAAATATAAATTCAGCTCTTTGTTTAAGTCATTAACCATTCAAGTGGGGGAAATGTTCCTGCACTTAATATCAGTAAATGTATACATATGTGCATTTCCCCAGTTGAAAAGTTAATGACTAAAACAAAAGAGCTGAATTTACAATTTAAGGTAATATTGTTTTCAGTTTTTATGATATCTGATGAGCTCTACCCACCGTACTTCCCTCAATGTTTCCCACCAAAACAAATTCTTATGATATCATCAAGTGAAATTGGAAAGAAATCTTATAAAAGTGGAACAGAATAGACCCAGTAAATGCAATGTGTGGCGGAAACATTGCAAAAGGGTTGCACGAGGTTACAGGAGTAGCAGGAACCAGCTAGGCTTTTGGCAACATTTCTGCAACGTCTTAATTACATCGCTGATACACTTATTTGGTCTGAAAAATTTTATAGCGTAATATTTTAGCCAGAGGATATACATATTTTAATCCGATTCATTCTATTCACAAGACACTGACTGTATGTGAGAGTGTATTATTCACTAGGCTGCAGAAAGGTTGCAACATGTTGCTGGTTGCTTAGCGGAGTGTTATTTGGACATAGTTTTCCCCAAACATATATTCAAATATGTGGTTTTTAAGGCATATTTTCATTTTATGAAGCAAATTGCTCTCACAAGAAAAATGAATTTTCGGCCTTAAGACAATTTGTCGCACTTAGAAAATTTTAAAGCATATGAGCAGGGATGCAGAGTACACAGAAACCCTACATATGAGAGTTGTATAAATGTTGCAAGTGCATTGCAGGAGTTGCATAAGTGTTGCAAATATGTCTCACCAGAGGTTGCGAATATGTTGTCATTACATTGCAAAAACGTGGTAGAGAGGACTTTTGACTGGTTTTGCAACGTTGCGATTACGTTGCAGCACAATGTTTTTGTAACGTTTCCACAACACTTTTGGTTTACAGGGGAATTCTCTTATTTCTGTGAGGACATTATGATACATGATAAATAATTTATTAGCCATAAATAATTTATTAGGTACCCAACCAGTTTCAACAATCAAGTTCCATTTTCAAGGGATCCCTTGAAAGTGGACACTAGAAAAATTCCTTGAAAATGTCACTGAAGTGTTGAACCACTTAGGTAGGAACATAATTGTGAGGCAGTATACCAGATTTTTTTCATGTACATTGGGCTTCCTCTAATCGACGGCCAAAGTTCCCAACATAACTTTTTGCCAACAAATATTTCAGGGTACAAAGCTTCTTATTTTGGGGCAGGGGTCATGAATCATACAAGGTCACACCCAGCGTGAAGGTCTAGGATTACCTTCCTGAAAAATTTTGGGGCATTCGAATATCATCTGTACCCAGGCAGGGAAGATTTCTTGGGTTTCATACCCAGCGGTGGATCCAGTTTAGGGACAAGGAGGTCTAGATGGGGGTCCTGTGGGGTAACCTCCCAGCAATGGTGGGATTCTGGGAGGTTATTAAAATTTAGAGAATTTCAAGGCTTGTTACAATAATTTATAAGGTTGTCTCATTACTAATTTTGCAAAAACTGAAGTTTTTGGAACAAAATTTTATTTACATATTTGGTAATTTTACCTCATGGTAATTGAATGAATGAATGAATTTATTACTCCAAACTTAAAAATGTACACATTTTTTAACAACACAATAAAAGGGGCTTCAGGTAGCTTCAATGGTTTAAAAAAACCAGCATGGAAACTACCATCCTTAAAAATTAAATATGAGGCAAGCTAGAAAACAAAAAAAATTATAATTTTCTAAAACATTGTTATTATGTATCCCATGCGTGACAAAACAAACAAAGTGAAAACAAATCTGAAGGGATAAATACATAAGCAAACAAGATATTTTTATAAATACATGCTCGTTTGAAAACTTACAATCAACAAAGTATAAATTATGGACAAAATAAATTTCTTTTTCTCCTATCACAAAAAATATAAAAATAATCTACCTAAATCTAAGCTCCAATCTATCTAGTAAACTAAATCCAAAATCTAAACAATCCATAATGCAGTAATTTTATATACTTGACAACTTCACTAAATTACCATTTTATCTAGTGTAAATACCTAAGTGGTATCCCAGGCAGGCCTATAGCTCCCACTAGCCCTTATCTGGATCTGCCACTGTTCATGCATGGTATGATTTTCTATGTACAGAAAGTCTGCGTCATACAAACTAAATGCATTCCGAGACCTTTTTCCAAGGGTGGTCTGGCATGATGGGGGGCCCTTGGCTAGGGCTCATTATGGGGACCTCCTTACTGGGATATTTGGGGGTCCTCCCCTAGGAAAATGTTAGGAAATTGCATGTCCACAAATGGATTAGGCCCTATTTTGGTTCTTAAAAACAAGATAAAAGTTAAGAAAAAAAGCAATTTCGTAAGAAAAAGTTCTATGAAAAGTGAGAATTACTCAGCTTATAAAGAATAGTTCATTAAGGTTCTATATTATCTATTTAGTGAATTTTCCCCCTTGAAACTGCACTAAAATCTAAAATAATCCTTTCAATAAAGTATAATCAGGTCTCTTTATTCTTCTTACACCTTTATTTGATTTTTTTTCCTCTGAGTATGTTGTAAATATAGCAAAAATTAAAAAAAGCAGGATTTTCTAATAGCAAAAAAACTTTGGTTCAAAAAATCTGAGTCTTTTTTTATCACACTTTTCATGTACGCTCCAGGATAGACGCGAGCGTTGTGGGGGGCTCCCATGTGCTCGGGGACTTCAGCGATCGCCGCTCCCGCCTAATTCGTACGTTGAAAAACCTGAGCGAAAAGTGTGGTTATCCTGAAGAATGCATCACTGAATTGTAATTTTTCATTCGACCACCATGGTGTTACGAACTGATCTGGCTGCGCGCGTGACGCGGCTGGAACCGAAAAACACTTCGCTGTCCGCGGGAAGGAAGACAGGGCGAAACGCTGAAAAGTGCCTGATTTCACAACGGTTTATTCGATACTGAGTTCAGACTGTGCCCTAACAAGTAAGTGCGAGTTCAGACTGTGCCCTAACAAGTAAGTGCGAATTCCTCTATATGCCACATCGCGTCGCAACGGCCAACTGCGAAGGCGCCAAATTTGAAATTTCGGGCATGCTTGAATTTTTCGAATGTTCGTAACTCTGAAAGTTCATAAGTAGGGGACCTACTGTATTCTTCCAACTATTCAAAGAGAGACTCGTATTTGGATTCCCGAATCCCTGAAGAGCTTCGCCCGAAGGGTCCGAAAAGAGCGATGAGGAACCAGTAGTAGCGGATGCAGAAAAATTTCAAGAGTGGAGGTCGCAAAAGATATCTTGAATTACCTTTACTTGTATCGTAATAAAAAATAATCAAGTCCCATGCAAAGTTTAAGAAAGTTTTAATTAAAGTGATTATACACATACAGCAGACTCCCGATCATCCGGCTGCGGTTTATCCGGGTTGCGAATTATCCGTGCATGATTTTCACTATCGCTCAATTTTTTCCGCGATCTTTATTTAAAAAAAATAAAACCGGACGCAAAATCATCGGAATTAATTCATTAATGCTAGGATAAGCCGGCTTATTATTTCCGTTAGAATCCCCTTCTTAAAACGGAAGCGATCGCGCGCTAGCTGCATTCACCAGAGCACCGTGTTCCTGTTTTCCAAGCCTCGCAGTGCCCGACCGCGCTCCTTGATCTCGGATACACGGCGCGCAGCAGTTGGAACCCGGGCAACTTATGCGAGACGCGACTACGTGGCGTGGTGCCTGTAAGTGTAGTTTCCGACTGCGGGCAGTGATTTTGAAGCATTCGTGCGAACCACTTTTCTGTACCCGTGACCAAACAGCCACCGATGTGTGGTTTTCGAAACCAGGCCTCACATGGAGTATTAACAATACGAGTAGAACCATGTTATCGCCGCTAAAAAGATTGCGAACTGGCGAAGAAAGCCCTTATTGAGTCTGGTAAGTACTCTAAAATAACAGAATGACTGCATAAATAATAATATATTGTTTGTTTTAGGTTAATTATGAACATTGCTAGACATTAAAGTGAATTTTGTGTTATCCGTGTTTTCCGATTATTCGTGCCGTCTTTCCGCATCATTAGCCGGATAATAGGGAGTGTACTGTATCCAAAAAATGCCACCTAATGCTATAAAAAATTTACAGTTGTGATTCTGCAATGTTTGGAAATATGTGCGGCCCCTGCGCCCTCCATATGTTCCGCAACTGGGAACCAGTGTTTCCCGACGAAAACAAACTTCTCTCCCCGAGCTCTGACCTTTTCCTTCCCCATGAAATATGACACCACGTCTTATCGACTGTTTTTTTCTCTCATATTTAGTCACGCTGTGAGTCCCCCCTTCCTCCCCTTTGATCGCCAAGTCCCCCTTCCACCCATTTCTGTTTACCACTGGCTGCAGCGACCAACTTTTGAAGACAAATTTTGATGATTGTTACGTCATGATTTTAGCATATGTATGGAACGTGTAACTAAACACTGCCTCCCGTAGTTCTTAATAATAAAGCTCTTCAACGGGCGCATTTAGGGAGAGAGAGAGCGGAACCACAGCAGCCGTGGAATTTCTTCGTAATGCGACCGCTACGATACAACTCCCATCAGTGTGAACCATAGGCGGATCCAGGGGGGGGGGGATAGGGGGGGGCACGGGGGCACGTGCCCCCCCCCAGACCCTTAAAAATATGCTAGATTTTTAATACGGTCCCATTATCATTTCGTTCGTTTTGTATGACGAAGTATCCTTGTGCCCCCCCCTGAACAAAATCCTGGATACGGCCTTGCTTGTGCCCCTCCCAGAAAGAAATCCTGGATCCGCCCCTGGTGTGAACGCTCAGTGAGTTTTCGGAACGGTTTTCGCCCGCTATTAATAGGGTGGTTTCCTAATATTTTTTTATTGCCTAAATCGAAAGATTATTGCTCCTGGAGTAAGTATTTTACGCTTTTAGATTTTTAAATGACGATGTCTTTTTTTCGCGATTGAATGAGAAGTGAAAATTTTCAAGCGCGCGAAAACGCGACGGCTAAGTATGAATGCTGGGTAAAGCCCGAGTGACATCATTCTGGTTCCCGCTACCGCCGTGTGAGGTGACCTTGGGGCGAGGATATGTGCGCCGCTGCGATGCAGGCTGCTAGCAAGTAGCAGAGTACCCTGTTAGCAGGTAGCGCTTGGCTTAAATAAAGATTATTCATACCTTATCAAACGAAGAAAACTTTCCGACCTTAGGCAGTTTTTATAGGTGATTATTAAGAGATGTTTCCCTGAGCTCTGTGCCTCATGAATTCATTGGTAATCTCAGACGATGTAAAACTCCTATCTACTCGCATAGAATCTAGGTCCCTGTGACGTCACGTGAAGTGGCATCGCATAGGCGCCAATCTGGCCTTTTTCAAATGCGGTTAAAATTGACCATTAACATTCGTCTAAACTGGGATTTCTAAAACTTTGACCAAATAATTTTTATATTATGAATACACTAATGGTGGGTAAGGAATCGCAATCAATGCATTCCGTTTTCTTTGATGAAGGTAGCTACCCTATTGCTTGAGTCATTGCCGAGACTTTTAGTTATGAACATCCGAATTTCGATTGTTGGAACTGATCCGTCTGGAACTAGTTGGCATGTTTCTGAGCATGTCCTTACGGGGATCAGGGGCGGATTCAACATCAAATTTGGGAACGGGAGGTTTCTGATCTGGGGAAAACGGAATACCTCCCGGGAGAGAGGAGTATTTTTAAAATGGGGAGTGGTATGATCTACGATAAGAACGACTCAAACTTCTCTCGCGTTTTGGGACTTGTAGCCATGAATTTGCACCTACACTCTCTTTACTCCTTTACAAGAATGTACAAACTATTAAACTTATAAAAATTAAGATAAAATCTTGGGGGAGGTCGTGCCCCCTTGACCTCTCCTAAATCCGCCACCGATGGGGATACCAAGAAAATTATCTTAGGTAGCGTTTTTTGAGCTGCTAATATTTAGTATCCAACGATTTGATCGATGGATTTTCCTCATTTATAGGAAAATTCTCCAAAATTGTTGGCATATTAATGGCTTTGCCTGGTTTCCTAATGGTGGGGCCCTCTTATCTTCTATAGCGTTGAGGCGTCTTTCCCTCGTCCCGTCCCTTCCGTCCCTTTCCTTTCCCAGAGGCGTCGCGTCGTCGGGCTCCTATCGCGGCGGCGCGCCGCGGCGCTTCTTTTCTTTTTCCTTCCTCTCAAGCCCCTCCCCGGGTGATCGGGCGTATAAACCACGGGCTTGGTTCCCGGCCCCGGTGTGTTGTATCCTCGAAGGGCTCCCCTGAGCCCTCATGCATTGCTAATATTTAGTATGTAACGTAAATATCAATTTAATAATTATAAATGTTACATAATTATCAAACAATCGCTACTGATGGCTCATGAAGCGTTTCTAAATTATTTTGTCCAACATATTAGCGCGTTTTTCAAAGAAAAGTCGACCGGAATGTTTTTTATTTATCGTTCGTCTGATTATTCTTTCCATTGAATGCAATAATACATTGTTGTTTTAAATTGAATGTTCCATAAAAAATCGTGCAAATATAAATAATTGGTTATGTTAATCGAACTCTTCCATTAGAATATTGTTTGAAGCGACGAAATGTTTATTGTTTTCTGGTAAGAATTGCTTAAAATCCATGTCAAAGAATATTAGTTCTTTCCCTTGTGCATAGATCTTTTGAATGAAAATTAATTGGCATATAAAATAAGGCGTGCGGAAAGGTATAAATATTATTGAAGTTGGTCATAAGAATACTATTAGAAGCGCGTTTCCCGGAAGCGGGCACACACATATTATATTTTTAGTCATATGGGGTGTTGCTAAATGATTCAAAAGACCCTCCGTAGTGCTCTAACGATATTTTCCAATCAGGGAAGCTGAGGATATGCTTCGTAACCGTAGACTCCCGTTATGAGCGAGAGCCCTGAGCCCTCACTATCCCTGAATTAAGTAATTAAATAATAAAGTAAAAAAATAAAATACGAATTCCCTTCCTTTAGCATGGATGGCGTCCTCATACCTTCCATTCACCATTGATTCGCGGATCCGGCTAAGAGAGTTTACTTCTTGAAATGAAGAAAATACGAAGGAAAACGGAGCAAATGCTCAAGAACTATAACGAGAGGAGTGGCCTGGCCGAGGGCCGAGATGGAGTTGGAGAACCTGACCCGGTGGAAATCCCGTGTAACCTTCCACAATTCTCTGCGCCGGGAAAGCCTACGATCATTCTTTTTAGTAGACGTCTTTTCTCCCGTGCCTTGCTGGGACAATTTAGAACATAATACGTCTTTAAGATTAACACAGAGAAGATCAATCTGGAACCACTCCATATATTCAGGTCTGATAGGTATGACAAAATAATTCTTTGTTCTGAATAGACACGGTAATAAGTTTTCTATCGGACAACAAAGAGCTTGAACTAGGGACTAACTAAGCTTCATAGGGAACACATGGGGGCTTTGATATCTTAACCCCCGCCCCATAGCCCCTTTTGGTGACTACCCTCGACACGCTGAGAAGACCATTCATCCTCGACAAGGTCATCATATGAGGTCAAGAGTACACGGACCTTGATATTAATAACAGAGTTAGAACGCGTGCAAAGAAGAGCTGCCAGGTATGTGAAAGGCCGTTACGACAGTCTTGTTAGTGTAACTGACCTCTTAGATAAACTCGGATGGGAATCTCTGTCGGACCGTAGATTGAAAAATAGACTAAACCTTTTAGATAAATTCAAGAGCAGTGTCTTTTCTGACGAAGTTAACCATATCTTACGGACGCCAACATACTACGGAAGATCAGATCATATAAATAAAATAAGAGAGATAGATTGTAGAACAGACAGATTCCGAATGTCATTTTTTCCACGATCAATAAGAGATTATAACGGCAGCAATAGAACTCGTAAATAGATTGCATGACTTGTAGTGTAGCTTACTAACATATGTAAAAATTAATGCATGTTTCTTAATTCAATTATTATTTCTAACAGCATATAGTAGTATAGTTTGTTAGTATACGGGACGTTTTTTGGACGGTGTGGTGTGCATGTGGGAGTCCAAATGCATGCTGCATGTTGGTGATTGATCACCCCCTGCCAAACACCCTAGAGGTGGCTCGCAGGGTATTATGTAGATGTAGATCCATTTCAACAACAAGCTGTCACTTTCAAAGAAGGAGCCCGTCCTTCATGGAGGGAGAATTGTTTGGCTTCCACCCTCGAAAAAGACACATTGTTACCGAAATTGATCGGGGTGGTTAAAAAGATATGTGGAAAGCACAAGGTATTTTCATTTAATATGTTTAACGAACGGAAATGCCAAAAATTGCGCTTTAATCAATTAATTTATCTCGTCAGCAGGTTTTTGCATCTTTGTGATGACGATATACCTACATAATTCGGGACTCGTCCTCATGAACTGTAAAGTCCGATTTACACGGTGAATGATCACGCTGAATGATAACGTGACCATTTGCAGGATCATGCGAGCAAAATAGAACATGTTCTATACCCGACACTATATCATGACCAAACCGTGAATATATAACAACCGAAACCAACCTGACCAGAAATACTCAGTTGACAGCTGCAAAGCTGAGAACTCGAGCTTCACAAATGCCTGCTAAAATTCAGCGAAGCATAGCGTAGAACATGTTATAATTTTCACCGAATGATCACGCGCATGACGGTTCATTCGCGAATTTTTCCGTTAAACACGGCGAATGATTTCATTCGCAAGATTATTCAGCGTGATCATTCGCTTGATCATTCACCGTGTATAGCGGCCTTAAGAGATGTATCAGCATCTTCATCTACATACTACCCCGAAAGCCACCTAAAAGGCGTATGGCAGGGGGTTATAGGCAGTGGCGCCGACTCCATGGGGCTTGAGGGGGCCCGAGCCCCCTCAATAATTCGTTATGGGTGTGAGGAAAAAAGCGCCAGGCTTATCGATTTTCCCCGGAGTATCCAGATATCGAGATTAGAGTTCTCAGTGTTCTAATGTTGATCATATGACTCTTCTAAAATGCTTAAAAAACTTAAAACTCACTACTTATAAAATTTCCCGGGGAAAGATCCCCGGTTTGGGCCCCCCAATATTTTTTGTAAGTCGGCGTCCCTGGTTATAGGACACCAGCCGTTTACACATAAAAAGGAAATGCTCTAACGAATTTACGACTAGCATTTTTTAAAGCCCTTTATGGTTCGGGGGAAAAACGAATGCCCTTACCTTTTCGTCCGGCAAAATATCTCTCTTAATTTATCGCTTCCGTCGGTCCTGGAAATATAGCGGGGTTTTATAATATGTTCTCAGTGTCGCTCTGAAAAATAACTATTCTCAATTTCTCAAGCAATCTAAGCCTAGCGCACAGCCTCCCAATGTCGGACAGCATCCAGCCTTATTCGTTCACATCTGTGTAACACTTTCTGTTCACTCGCAGCAATTGTTGACGAATCGCGCCGCTTTCTTTCGTAATTTACTAACAATAAGTTCACGGATATAAGTATTTCTGCGCCGGATCCCATCTGCTAGTTGCACAGTCAAGGTGTGGCCGTGCGAGTGCGAAATAACGCCTCTCTTTTACTTTTTCCTCCTAGTTTCTTAAGGGTTCTGCCACAAACATTTCTTATACGTGTTCCCGACGATAGGTTGGAAGTTGCCGTAACTCGATGTTGAAGTTATTTCGGGTTTCCCATCGGATGATGTTCTCCATCTCCATCTCCATCTCTCATCATACGCCGGGAAAACCTCAGATCTTTCATCTGCCGTAACTCCCTGATACTTCACTTCCTCTGTTGCTTTTATTTTAGCACCATTCACAGCATATGCACGGAGATAGTTGGACGACCCACTCAAGAAATGTACCACCGTGCATTTGCTCTGATTAAGGTCTAGTCTCCATAATCTCTATAGTCTCAGGCTAAACTTCGTGGAAGTTCATTTCAACAATTAAAAAGAGCAAACTATGTATTTAACCACCAATTTATTTTCGTGGTACAACTAGTTTCGACGCAGCGGCGTCATCCTCAGGTACCTTAAATTGGCGGATATATACTAAGTTTGTTCTTTTTAATTGTTCTAGTCTCCACTCTTGGCTCAAGTCAGAGTGATCACTACGCGATACCTTCACTGGAAAAAACGGTCAACAATCGCCCACCAAATCAAATCCACTCATCAAGGCTACTGGATGAGCGGATTTTCCCCCGTGCCTTAAAGGGCTTTTATAAATGCTAGTTGTAATTTCGTTATAGGATTTCCTTTTTATGTGTAAACGTCCTAAAAGCCCCTGCCATTCGCCTTTTAGGCGGCTTTCGGGGTAATATGTAGATGAAGATGTGGATAGATGTGGCTACTAGATGATGAGCGGATTTGATTCGGTAGGCTATTGTCGAGCGTGTTTGCAGTGAAGGTATCGTACAGTTTATCTACCCTGCTTGCATCTTCAGGTGAAGGATATCGAAAAGTTTTTCTGTGCCCTCTTGCGCTTTTAGTGAACTTTGCATGCCCAAAAAAGATGATGATCCATAATTGAAGTTAGAAATTCTGCCATCGTCTTCAGAGTGAATGGTTCCCTCAATCTCTGTCTTTACTGGATCCTCCTCGGTATTAGGTCAGCTCTGATTTACCAATACCTATTCACTCCCTCTTCATTCATGGATAAATTTCCAGAATATCTGCAACCAGGGATCTTCATCGTTTTTTGCTGAATAAATTACCGGTTTAGTCGCGTTAAGTTCTCTATACAAGGAGCAACGGACAACTTTTCGACATCCTTTTCCTGAGGACTCTAGTAGCATAACTGTTGGATGGAAACTGTTTTGTCTCAAGGCCTGGTTACACAATACATCAACACTTACGAGTTAATATCTGAATGCAAGAATAAATTTGGTAGACAGTAACGGTATGTGCACAAATCCATGAACCTATAAAGGTCTGGTTACACGGTACATTAACCCGCACGAGTTAATATCTGAATGCAAGAACGAAATTGGTGCACTGAAACTCAACATTTAGGAATACGTGAACCAATTAGAACAGGCTCTATTTTCTTTTCATGCATTGTTGTGTGGTCGCAAACAGGGGCGGATCCAGGATTTCTTTCTGGGGGGGGGGGGGGGGCAGGGCACAAGCAAGGTCGTATCCAAGATTTTGTTTTGGGGGGACACAAGGATACCTCGTAATAGAAAACGGATACAATCATAATGGGACTGTATTAAAAATCTTGCTATTTTTAAGGGTCTGGGGGAGGGGGGGAAATGTGCCCCCGTGCCCCCTCCACCAGATCCGCCTATGGTCACAAGGTGAATTTTTACATTCATTCACGCTTTCATGCATTTGGGCATAATGTTGTAAATGTTACTGTGCCATATAATCTGAACTAAATAACAGATTCTATTTTATGTTCAGACATTCGCACAAGTTGCACGGCTACACTGTGATTTTTTCGTTTATTCTCACGTTAATGCGTTGAGACAGTAACTCTCAAGTGTTAACGTATCGTCCAAACAGGCCTTTAATTACAGCTGCTGACGAATCCCGAATAATGTAAACATCTTGGTCGATATAAACGCGATTAGCATCCACCCCAACTTTCACAATGTCGATTCCCCGAGACTAAAATTTAACGAACTCTATAAAGTCACAGTAAAATCCTCAAGTAATGAATGCTCACTGTTCTTGCTTGCTTCCTCTTCCACAAGTTGTTTTCCTTAGAGCGCCGATGTCAAACTTAGTCCTCCAGTCCCTTTCCTGAGGAGGTGAAATCTTATCTCCTTGGTTGCCGTCTGCGAGGTCGATCTCCTGGGCCGATGCTGTGGAGGGTAGGAGTAGGTACTAGCTGTCGACTTGGGATGCATTTGCCGTTGGGACAGGGATTCTTCTTCGGGCCAAACACCACACATCATCCCCCGACCAAATCTCACCCCTCTTTTCACCCGTTCACAGTTTTCTCCCTCCCCTCTCTTCTGCCTGGCTGCTATCGCGGGGCTTCGATTAGCGCAGATCCCATTACGTGAGTCGAGAGAGAAGGCTTTGGAATGAGGACGACCAGTACATAGCTTCCTCGCGTGAAGGGTGGTGAAATGGTGCGGGAAGACACCGTTGTGTTTTGCACCAATCTGTCTTCTCCTGCTCTTAATTTTCTGGAGTACCTACGCCAAGGATTAAAGCGGAGGAAAATAAGGCACACCTTGACACTGAGGTTTTTTCTCCTGACAACCCCTCTGGTACTTTGAGGCGCAACGCACTGCGCCTGAGAATGTTTTATTGGGATTTCACTTCTCTCAGTGATTCAACCCGGAGGTTACGTCTACATAATATCCTGCGAGCCACCTCTAGGGTGTTTGGCAGATGGTGATCATTCAGCAGCATGTAGGAGGATTCCCACATGCACGCCATACGGTCATAAAAATATTACGCATACTAACAAATTATACTTTCGCATTCAGGTAATGGTAAAAATTGCCATGAAGAATGGACGCAGTTAAGAGTTTCATGTTGGTGGGAAGCAACAATCCTGCTAGGGGTTTTGAGGGCATTTGAATACTCCCAAGTGAAACAGGGGAGTACCCGTAGGTCTCCCCAGGAAAATTGGTTTAAATTAGTCTCTGGAAACAGCATTTTAAGGGCCATCTAATTGTTTAGGCATTTATACTGGTTTCGTTCTTTTTTTAGGACAATTTACTATTTAAGTTTGGGGGAAGGCTATTAACCTATTAGTAAGTCCTAACGCTGCTGTTAGTTAGGATAGGTTAGGGTAGAGCTCACCACAGCCGTACGTACTCACACAGTCAAGGTGGGGGGCAGCAGTTCTTTTCCCGGGGCCACTTCTCATTACGAGGATTTAGAATTGAGCGTCCGAAGTCTTTGGTCCGAGGTCTTTGAACCCACGACCCTTTGACCAGCAGCCGAGTTTAACCACCCACTAGGCGAAATCACTCCCCTAACGCTCACTGGATTTTCACAAGGCGATACTGAAACAGATTGGATCACATCCACTGACTCCATCAGAATTACCGACTAATTGTAAGATTTTTTCCTACCTTGCGGCAATGTACCAACATTACAGCTGCTTTGTGATAGAGTATTGGGCTTTTACAGAACCGTAGAGCGGATACGTAGAACCGAGGATAGAACTTATAAGTGCCTGCATTATACATTGGGAGACTAATTCTTCGCGTTGAAGAGAGAACATCAGCTTTTCCGTCTCTCTATATTTTTTATGCTTTGCACTACGCTGTTTTATGTGTTCGGCAAGGTTCATTTTTATTTTTACCCTTACTTTCAATGATCGGAAAGGGTTTTCGTTTGTGAAAAAGGTTTTTTATCACCACTAACGTGCATATTTTCCCTTTGCGAATTATGTTATACTTCTTTTTTTTTAAGGTAAGAGAGATTTTACATCCGTAATTTATATTTTTTAATAAGGTCTATCTTACTAGGTAAATTATTATACTTAACATCAGTGGCGTAACTATGGGGGGATGAGAGGATGTATCCCCCCCCCCAAAGCCTCAGAGAAATCAAAAAATTATTTAAAAATATTTTCTGGATTTGATGTATAATAACTTCATCTGCTTAAAGTTAAATTTTAAGTGCCAAAATGATGTAAAATGTATTTTCAGGCATGTTAATTTTCAAATTGTTTCCTAAACTCCGCGTTTCTTGGGGGGGTAGCCCCCACTCACCCTCCCTCATCACCCCCTAAGTCCCCTCATGCCCCGCCAAAGCCCCCTCACCCCCCCCCCAAATCATATTCCTAGTTACGCCACTGTTTAACATAGTGAAAGCACTTGTCCATTTCCACACTTCTCTATTTCTACCGACCCAGGTTTCGGCATATAATGCCATTTTCAAAATACCCTTTGGATATATGCTTCTATATCCTTTATCCTTTTGGATATATGCCTCTATTTGCATAACAATTGGAACACGCGTAGTACTCGGTTAAAAAATTGTGGATAATACGATATCTTTTTTGATCATTAGTGATGATGTTCCACAACACCTCTCCAGAATGTTTGCGTGGAGCCTCCTCGGGATCTCCACTGGTTTCAATCGTTGTCTAACACCAGCAATTCAACAGGCGATAGCATATCGTCATCCGGGTGAATGAAGCTATTCATTCTGATGGCGATGGATGAGTCGTCTGCGATTCAAAATGATTTAAACGGATGGAAATCCCGAGAAGTCTTCATATGATGTATTTTATTGTCCCATTTACGGAAGAAAGGCGCCAAAGCTTGGTGACGATGAATATCGTTTTTTAACAGAGGAGCGTAGGCTATGGTCAATTGTCATTTGCTACCTAAAATTTGATAAGTATTAATACGAAAGTCATGATGGAAAAGGGATAGCGCTGGAGGCAGAAGAAAACCAATCATATAGGTAGCTTTATCTTTCATCTTAAAATTTTTGAACGCTTGAGTTCTGAAGCCTCTATCAAGTTTCAGCGCTTGACATTTATTTTATCGGCATTAATAGAGAATATTTTAGTGCTTTTGTACCTTAAAATCTTTTCACCGGCAGGAAAAATGCTACATTTTGGGGAATGTGTGGTTCACATTGTGGTGAGTTATTCACAGGAAATTTAAAACGAGAGTTTCAGAGCTTAGGGGTTTTCTCATTCCAATAGCTCATTTCAGATTCATATTTGCTATCAGAATGTGAATAGCCTCTTTCTCAAGTGGGAATTAGGTGTGAAAATCTCTTGGGCTAAGGGCGTACCCAGGATCGAAACTAGGAGGGGGTAGGGGGCAAGCCATGGTTGTTCAAGTTGTAGGCAAGATTTAAGCATCGAAAAGGTGAATGAAATCAACATTTTAAGGAAACTGTAACAGCTCTTTATTAGTTTTAAAATTATTTGCTTGGAAAAATATTATTTTCCTTAAAGAATTTTGCGATTTTTGCTTCTGGGGGGGGGGGGGGGGTAGGCAGCTGCCCCCTCCTGCCCCTCGCTGGGTACGCCCATGTCTTGGGCTCTCAGGAATTTTAGATTGATGGGGAAACCTTATACGTATGGCGCACTTAAGAGTCCTCAACGGTCGCCGCACAATTTCGTCAACGTAAATATTTTTCGTTTCAATCCATGTTCTTCCTTAAATAGGGATCTCTCAGAGTGATGGAACTTGAGCATCGGTGCTATGAAAATAAGAGTGTCTTTCATATAATTCGTAGCTGTGTTCGTCGATTTTTTTTATCCACCGATGTTTAAAAAAGCTAAGTTCGCAAAATGCGTCATTTCTACGAATAAAATTTCAAGTAAAGGCCAAGTTTTCAATTGGTCACAATTAAATCCGCGAGAGAGTGATTTTGCAATTAAAAGTAATTTAGATTCGTTAACTTAAATTTGGTTCTCGCAACGACCAGCATGCCCAATTAACTTGATGAATGTACTTATTTTTACTCGCTTATCCGAAAACGTTTAATTCGTAAAATCATTTTAATTTGGACAGGTCCCGGGCCAAATTTTGCTTAAAGAAAATTAACATTTTGTTATTTACACGGGAGTTCTTTAGTATATCTGCCTTAAACACAATACAATAATTCCATAATGTTAGAAATTAAATATACAGGGTGTCCCATTTTAAGTTCCCACCCCGAATATCTCGAAATCTGAGCAAAATGAGAAAAAATGTTTCAGACAAAAGTTATAGGGTTTAGAGGGGGACATACGATGGTGACTTTGTAAATGACCTTGAAGTCGATTTTCAAGGTCAAAGAGGGGGTAACTTCCATTTCTTAAATAGAAACCCATATTTTTTATTGCAGGATCGTATTCTACGGAAAAAAATACAAACTTCTTGTTGGAAACTTTTTATTGAAAAATGTATTTTTCCAGAGTTTTCTCACAAATTTCGCTCATCTTCGCGCAAATCTGGCCCCCACCGAACTGGTTCATTGGGTTCAATTTCACGAGCAGGCTACGGGAGGAACCCTCGCGGATCGCACCGCTCCCGGAACAGAGAAAAACACGGTAGTTTCACAGCAACCTAGTATCGGGTATTAGTTTTTGTGGTAAAATAATAGTCTAGATGTTCTCGTGGTCGCAATTTTCTTTGGTGAAATATTTGTTCAGATGTTACCTTCGTCGTTTCGAACTACTGTCACCACAAAAAAGTAGAAGCTGAACTTTAAGCATGATTATAAAATCGTATCGAAGCTCGATAGGGTCTCGTCATATTTCTGTTTACTAATTGTTTATTCAACTACAACAATGAATCATGGAACATTGTTTAAACGTAAACATTTAGCTTCTACCGTCGAAAGAGTGAATAGGAACACGCGAAAAACAATGCAAACAGCGAAACGGTCGTCTCCTTCATCTCGTCACGGGAAAAATATTTGATTGGTGATTTTCGTTGTAATTTTTATAGACAGAGCAACATCTTCGCATTACGAACAGCTTTTTAAAATTAAATGTTACCCATTCCTTTATTTTAAAAATGGCAGAAAGGTAAATTTCAATTTCCGAGGTGTGGAGATGAAAATGAATATCGCAGTTACATATGAAATATGTAAAAAAAAGTTCTAAACTTTTCATGTAAGGAAATGTTTATACGGCTGCTGAAAAATATTAACACTTTTTCCTGAAAAGAATTGCATAAAATAACTTGTAACTTATTTGAAGTAGGCAAAATACAGTTCTGAGATTGGTCTCTTAAATTGTCCTGATGGGGTTTGACGGTCACCATTCTCACTAAACAGTGTGCGCCTGGGTGAATTTCTTTAAATTTTGCAACCTTACAAATCATTGGTGGCACATTGTCTTCTTTCAATACACAAACATTGTTCTTCTTACTTAAAATAAACCAAAAAGGCGAAAATCGTATTTTTAGTATGCATAGCCGAGAGGTGATTTCCGTCTTTCTGGTTTATTTAAAAAAAGAGAAATTATAAAATTTCCTTACATGAAAAGCTTAGAACTTTTTTTTTACATATTTCGTATGTAACTGCGATATTCATTTTCATCTCCACACCTCGGAAATTGAAATTTACCTTTCTGCCATTTTTAAAATAAAGGAATGGGTAACCTTTAATTTTAAAAAGCTGTTCGTAATGCGAAGATGTTGCTCTGTCTATTACAATTACAACGAAAATCACCAATCAAATATTTTTCCCGTGACGAGATGAAGGAGACGACCGTTTCGCTGTTTGCATTGTTTTTCGCGTGTTCCTATTCACTCTTTCGACGGTAGAAGCTAAATGTTTACGTTTAAACAATGTTCCATGATTCATTGTTGTTGTTGAATAAACAATTAGTAAACAGAAATATGACGAGACCCTATCGAGCTTCGATACGATTTTATAATCATGCTTAAAGTTCAGCTTCTACTTTTTTGTGGTGACAGTAGTTCGAAACGACGAAGGTAACATCTGAACAAATATTTCACCAAAGAAAATTGCGACCACGAGAACATCTAGACTATTATTTTACCACAAAAACTAATACCCGATACTAGGTTGCTGTGAAACTACCGTGTTTTTCTCTGTTCCGGGAGCGGTGCGATCCGCGAGGGTTCCTCCCGTAGCCTGCTCGTGAAATTGAACCCAATGAACCAGTTCGGTGGGGGCCAGATTTGCGCGAAGATGAGCGAAATTTGTGAGAAAACTCTGGAAAAATACATTTTTCAATAAAAAGTTTCCAACAAGAAGTTTGTATTTTTTTCCGTAGAATACGATCCTGCAATAAAAAATATGGGTTTCTATTTAAGAAATGGAAGTTACCCCCTCTTTGACCTTGAAAATCGACTTCAAGGTCATTTACAAAGTCACCATCGTATGTCCCCCTCTAAACCCTATAACTTTTGTCTGAAACATTTTTTCTCATTTTGCTCAGATTTCGAGATATTCGGGGTGGGAACTTAAAATGGGACACCCTGTATAGTAGATAGTATAGCAGTACGTGCCAGTTGCGCCTATGAGTTATCAGCGTGAGAGCGAGTAGTCTAGTTCAGTTACGCGGTCCTATGCTCAGCGTAAGCTTGTGCATCGTTCTTGTGAACCGTTTCAAACCGGTTTTATACTATTATTTCGGCTTAACCAAACAATAAAGTGATCCGGACAGGGTTCGGTTCGAATAAGTTTGGATTAGCGGGACTCCACTGTAATTTTAAGTTTAGGGACATAATACGTAATGAGAGACTTTGTTTGAGAGAGGGTTTGATTATTGAAACTATCTGCAGCGGAAATAAAAATTATCCGCAGAATATTAAAATAACAATTACGGAGGATGTTGGCGGAGAATCCCAAAGTTTTGATACTTATTTCCTTTGTAGTTTCACCTTCAGGAATAAGAAATAGCCAATTGTCAATCTCTTCATGTCCAATTCCCTGGCGAATTCGTAAGCCTCCTCCTCTACCTCCCTCTCCCCGTGTTTTGTATTTTATTCTTTACTATCCTCTGCCAGTACTTTTTGTTTTGATTGTTTACGTTTAAATTTCATATTTGTAACTGCGTCACTGTAAATTGGCAGAAATGCTGTACGTCAAATCTACTTCAATAAATAAATATATTTTACACGATTTATAAATAAATACCCTTTCTGAGAGGGTGTTCATGGACTATATTGGTGGGGGACCAATGAAATACAGCTATGTGGCTTCGTATTCAGCAAATAGGTGAACAACAGGGGCGGATCCAGGATTTCTTTCTGGGGGGGCATAAGCAAGACCGTATCCAGGATTTTATTCTGGGGGGCACAAGGATATCTCGTGATACAAAACGAACGCAATGATAATGGGACCGTATTAAGAATATTGCATATTTTTAAGGGTCTGGGGGGGGGGGCACGTGTCCCCCCCTGGATCCCCCTATGGTGAACAATAAAAAAGTTTTGATTCAGGCATTTTCCACGGATTGGAAATTTTAAAGCTTGACCGATGAAAATGGATTTCCAAATCGCTTCTATCGCTACGTTACGAAGGTAAATGTGTTAATTCCACTTGGTAGCATTGCGATACTTAATCAACTAGCAATTATCCTGCATGAGTCAGCGGTTTGCCCAATTGAAATTTGAATGAATTGAGCTGAGTAAGGGATGACGTTGATGGGAAATGCGCTCAGTAGTTGCTGGTTGATGCGTAATGATATTATTCCCAGTTGAATGGTGAGGTCGATAAGTTATGGAATTTGCATTGGTAATTCTCTCCCTAATCCCTGATGTGTTTAATATTCTCTGCGGTGACGACTCCAAATGTTAACTGGAACTAATTTATCGAAGAATTAGTCCAAATATGTTTCACGTTGCGAGGGAAACTACAAACTAGTCAACTGCCACTTCGAATTGAAGTTGATTAGCGAATTTTGGCTCATGAGATTCTCCCTAAAGTAATTCAAAATCTGCTGATAAATGCTGTTAAAATTAACAGTTCTCATTTATTTTTTAAATTTGAATTTGTGAATTTTCAAATGTAAAAACACCTTACCAAGTGAACACTTTTTAAAATGCACTTTATTTGTTAAAATTTTTGCTACGGTTTTACCTTTTTCTGCTGAAGTCTTCGAAAATAAAATATAAAAATATGAAGAAATATTTTGTTGTTCTTTACCCAGATCACATCCAAACAAAATGAAACATTGCAAAATTACGACTGAGTCAATCACAGTACAAAGCCCACGAGAATATTTCCGTTTAAGTGCCTAAGGATTCCGAATAATTGGTCCTTTTTGGTGTTTTTTTAACGGCCGCAAATTCATGAAAATATTTTTTGGAACATTAAAAGTGGTCAATTTGTAAACCATTCATGTAGGTCTATGACATATATTTTTGTGAGAATTATCATAGATGGAGATCCCGAACTTTTCATAGGGGCCTGCACGAATTAAAATGGAATGCCTCCCTAGCTGTAAAAACATCGCTGCAGATTCTTTTCTTAAACGATCGATAAGCGCCTTACTAACAATAACAGGCCGTTGCATTTTTTGTTGCGATAAGATAGAAGACCTATTTATATAATGAATTGAATAATAAACTCGTACAGTTATTACAAAATGCAGGACCCGTAATTTTATGCATTGCGGTTCACCACAGCACAGATTCGCATTATTCACTTCGCTCCGTGCTCGTCTAAACACGATGTTTGCGTTCAACTTAGTCTGTATTGGTGAGACCTTTACCAGACGCTGACACCAAATCAATAAAACAGCGCCTTATCCTGACACGTATTAATGAGTAATCAAATTACATTATTTCGATTACTTTGTATAAACCACAGCGCGTCCATAATGCCTTGTTTCCACTACGAAGGGTCTACAGCGGTTAGGGGATGATGGGTTACCTGACCAGCGTTCCAACGGGAAGTTTGTCCGAATACCCTGCCGGGAACAGAAGTTTGGGGGAGGTAAATAGTTGAGTAACGAAATAGCGTGTGATGAAAATGTAGGTTCAAGTAGCTAGATTGTTGCATTTGATCAACATTTATTTAATGCTGTGGCGAAATTGGATCCTCCTCCGGAACAAATGGAAGAAGAAATGCGACGGAGGAGGAACCTGAGGGCCTATATTATAAATAGGTTACGAATAAAACCCCGGCATTACATTAGAAGAAGTTGACGGTTTGTTAGCAGTCAGGGGTTTTGGGAGATGTTCCCAAATGACCCGATGCTTTTCAAAAAACATATCGTATTCAGCGGGATACATTTCAAATGCTGTGCAATAGAATAAGGACTAGCATCGTTAAAATAAGTACGCGCACGCGAGAAGCTATTCTCGTCCCTAAAGGATAGCGATTGCACTGTACTACCTCAAGTTTGGGTCAGATCTTGCAGTGGTGGAGGTATTCTGCGATGTCAACATAGGCCGCTTTTATACCCGAGAAGCTAAGTCTGCCCACACCTGTTTGTGGCCTTTAAATGTACCCCGAAACCTCCCTTGGATATTTTCCTCTTCATAAATCGAGAGCAAGATCTCCGTCTCGTCGTCTAAAAAATTCTTTCTCTCAGGATTGGCCATCCCCGCTCTTATTAAAAAAAATGTGTACTCGCAACGTTTTTCCTGCCTTCAATAATTGCTTGATCTCGTGGTTGTTAGACGAAATACGTTCGTCAATTGCTCACTAGATCAGGAAACTAGCGTTCCCACTACGATTTCTAACCCGCGTTACCTGCTAACCCGCGTCAGCCAACCCGGGTTACAATTCTGACCGGGGTTGGCGCTAACTGCCGTTTCCACAACGATATGTAACCCGGGTCAGCGCTAACCCGCGTAAGAAGGGCGTAGTGGAAACAAGGCATAACGCAGCAGTGGTAATTATTAGGATATGTAGAAAGAGCTTTGTCCTCTTCGTTTCCAGAATATCGATTGTCTTCGTGATTGTCTTCCCGCCAGAGCTGCTAGTTTTCAGTAGGTATCCAGAAAATCATAGAAACTATATTCATTTCAATATGGAAAAATTCCACTCAATCACGCTTGAATTAATCTTTCGGATTTTATACATAAAAACTATTTCAGCCTTGACTGTTAGTCAATATCTGGAGAGAGCTTGAATTAATATCACAATGAAAGCCGATTTTTAAAATCTACATCTGCATAATATCTTGTGAACCACCTATAAGGTGTTTGGCAGGGGGTGTTCGAACACCAGCATCCAACAGAATCCCCTAATGCAATCCACACGGCCGTAAAAAGTCGTAATTTATAAATCACACGTGCACTTTCATGCTGGTGGTATGAGCTCCCACCAAGCATGCATTGCTTAAGTAACCCTAGACGAAAACACAAATGCACTCACATGGAAAGCCAAACCCTGACTACGGTCAAAAATTAATGTAAAACGTTTATTTTTTATATGCAAGTTTAAAACAATGCAAACTAGTAATACTGCGAAGAAGCACCGATCAAACAATGTTCAAAAAATATCAGTCGAAGAAAAATAAAAATAAAGAGGAAATGCAGTAATAAAAAAGTAGTATAGCAATGGAAAAAGAAAAAATAACGTGCAATGAATCGTCTTGGCGAGTGTCGATATTTTATTGATCGATAAACCGTTGGTATTCCTGAAACTATTAGGAATGAGCTAACGGACGATAAGAATGACAAACGAACCATAAATCATAAGAGATGAAGTTCGGAGCCAAAAAAATAAACTTTTGGAGAGGGGGATTTTGGAATCTTTCGGAGGGAGAACCTTCAACACTGTATCTCCAAATATTTTTTTTTGGGGGGGGGGTGGGCTTGAACCCTTTGTCGTCCTTTGTCAAGGTTGGTGAAACTGGCAGGATATCGGTAGTGAAGATTTCTCGGTTTTCGCACCGGGTAAGGTCCTCCATGTCTCCTTCCAACATTTAGATCACCGACTCGCCTAGCGACCTCAGGGATTCAGGAGTCTAACGTATTCAGGAATTCAATTTGGGATTCCAATTATATGATTCCTGAATCCCTGAAAACAATAGGGTAGAAAGAAAACGAAAGGCATTGATTGCGATTGGTTACCCACCATTAGTGTACTCATAATATAAAAATTATTTGGTTTTAGAAATTCCAGTTTAGACGAATGGCAATGGTCAATTGTAACCGCATTTGAAAAAGTCCAGATTGGCACCCATGCGATGCCACTCCACGTGACGTCACAGGGACCTAGTTTCTATACGAGTAGATAGGAGTTTTACATCGTCTGAGATTACCAATGCATGCATGAGGCACAGAGCTCAGGGAAACATGTCTTAATAATCACCTATTAACACTGGCTGGGTCGGAAAGTTTTCTTCGTTTGATAGGGTATTAATAATCCTTATTTAAGCCAAGCGCTACCTGCTAGCAGAGCACTCTGCTACCTGCTAGCAGCCTGCATCGTATCAGCCGTATCAGCGCTCAACGCCTCGCCCCAAGGTCACCTCACACAGCGGTAGCGGGAACCAGAATGACGTCACACGGGGTTTTCCCGGCATTCATACTTAGCCGTCTTGTTTTCGTGCGCTTGTAAATTTTCACTTTTCATTTAATCGCGAAAAATAGATATCGTCATTAAAAAATCTAAAAGCGTGAACTACGTACTCCAGGAGTAATAATCTTTCGATTTAGGCAATAAAAAAATAATAGGAAACCACCCTGTTGGCGAGTCGGTCATCGAAACGTTGGAAGGAGATATGAAAAATTTTACCCGCTATTATGCCCGAGAAATCTTCGCTGTAATTGTTCGCCAGGTAAAAACCAGACATTATGTCAGGTAGCTCCATATCCATAAGATAACTTGAGATATTTTCTCTCGTCTAATTTCCATGAAAAATTGTTTTTAAAAATGAATTTTTCCTTTTGTTTTAAAATTTCTTCTATTTTAACTAAAGTTTATGGGTAATTTTGACGTAAAAAAGCAGCAACTTTTGCTTTCGGACAACTTGAAGGGGAAAGACAGCAGAATTCAGTGTTAGGATGATTAGGAGGTCTTAATTGTTACGTCCTGAATAACCTTCGCCACGTAAAAGGAAAAAAAGAAAGAAACGAGGCACTATTAGATGGGAGAGCGTTGTCTCTGATTAACTTGGCAGTTTCTCCTCAAGCTCACTCAAGTTTCTTAATCCGTTTACTGGAACTAAGAAGGTTTCCCCGAGACGGAGCCGTGAAAAGGTCACGACTAAGCAACGTAAACTAGAGATAAACAAGGATTTCCATGGCGATTACTATAAATAAGTATATTTTTATTATTTCAAGACGTCTTCCTTCGTCGATCTTGACGCACATCATGAGTATAAATGTTTAATTAATTGATAAAAAGGGCCACTTTCATTTATTGAGAGATTTTTATTCAAAAGAATTCTCTCCTCTTATACCCTTCTCTTTCGCAGTACTCACTCGATCTGTCCATTCGATCTCCATAATTCTTCTACACCTGGGTAACACCACATTTCGAAAGCTTTAAACCTTGATTTCTCCGCCGCTGATATCGTTCATGCTTCACTGCTGCAAAGAGGGATTTTCCAAATGTAAAAATATTGAATTTAATCAGGCTTTTGCTTAATAACTTGCTTAAAAATAAATGTTTTGAGTGGTAAATGATAGTGAGGAAAGGGCTATTGAACTTGGAGGTCTCAGAGGAAGATAGAGAAGTTAAAATGAAACCTACTTCGACATTTCTTCTAAATAGAAGGTTAGATGTAGCTTTTGGGCACACTTCAAAAGGAAATGTCATCAGCAAATAAACGAGATATCGAGCAATTGAACTAACTACTCGTCTGACCTAAATTATATAGATATTATAAGACATTTTATAAAGTATAAGTAGGTTTTTTTCCATGGTAGTGGCACAATATCAGGTAGATTCCGTAAAATGTGCGAAGGAGCGGTCATAATTATTTTTAAATTCAATGAAGGCTTTATCTTCGTTAAGTTTTCCTCTCATTTCCCATCGCTATTCACAATCGGAATCTTGATCGCGAGCTTCAGATTTATCGCCACATTCATCCGAGCATTATTCGATACCTATAAAGCGCCCAATAGGAGAGTTATTATACACCTCCAAGCACCCGCCAATGGTTATTTTAAAGGGAAGTGAGGACGACATAATTGACCAATCCATGCATCAACCGTCTTAGAATGAATTTAAATGGAAGAAAATAACCAAACTGAGTGCCATAAAAAAATTATACACTTCGTTAATAGGACAAAAGAACTAAATGCTTACATAATACTACGGCTAGCGAAGGGTTTCTTTACGACCTTATTACCAAACCATATGGACTAATAGAAGTCAGCTTCTTCAAAAACAAAAGTCAACTGTATGAATATTTCCTTAATACTGACCAATACTCACTGATTTCCTAACTCTAGTGCTCGGTAACTTGGCCATATCCCAAGGGTAACATCTTATATTCTCGTATCCTCACTTTTCATCAAATACTACGATCGAATAATATGGAGTGCTTATGCTGATGAGTGATTATGCGAATGATGAATAGAGTATTTTGAGTCCAGGCAAGCGAGCGTCCTCTCTGCATCAAATAAGGGATTCTATGCGGAAATCCCCGTTTATTCAGGCAAAGGGTTATTTAGAAGGGACGGCATTATCTGTCCTACGGCTTCTTTTGACCTTATTTAGGACACAAGTGGCGAGTGATTTGAGGTTAATAGGGTAGTTTGCTCCATCAAAGAAAACGAAAGGCATTGATTGCGATTCCTTACCCACCATTAGCGTATTAATAATATACAAATTGTTTGGTTTTAGGAATCCCAGTTTAGACGAATGTTAATGGTCAATTTTAACCTCCTTTGAAAAAGGCCAGATTGGCGCCCATGCGATGCCACTCCACGTGACGTCACGGAGACCTAGTTTCTATACGAGTAGATAGGAGTTTTACATTGTCTGAGATTACCAATGCATGCATGAGACTCAGAGCTCAGGGAAACATGTCTTAATAATCACACATTAAAAATACCTAAGTTCGGAAAGATTACCTTCGTTTGATAGGGGAATAATAACCCTTAATTAAGCCAAGCGCTACCTGCTAGCAGGGTACTCTGCTACCTGCTAGCAGCCTGCATCGCAGCGGCGACATATCCTCGCTCCAAGGTCACCTCATATGGCGACAGCTGGAACCAGAAATACGTCACACGGACTTTTTCTAGCATTCATACTTAGCCGTCGCGTTTTCGCGCGCTTGAAAATTTTCACTTTTCGTTTAATCGCGAAAAATAGATATCGCCATTCAAAAACCTAAGAGCGTGAAATGCGTACTCCAGGAGTAATAATCTTTCGATTTAGGCAATAAAAAACAATAGGAAACCACCCTATTATATCAGATAAAAGGAAAATAATATTTACTCCTGTTGCAAATTGTAAGCAACTCCGAAGTTAGCCCATCAAATTAGAGTTGGAATGACTCAAACTGAACTTCAGACTCTTCACAACTCTTATCAAAATGTTGGACGGAGACATTTTGGCAACCACTCATTATATAAGTAAATTAATAGTTACTGACAATTATTAACAATTACAATAAAAAGTTATGGTACCTTTTCACACGATTTATTCAATACGACCGGTTTCGTCGCAGAGGCGACATCATCAGGTAAAGAAATCGTTATATTAACAGTTATTTTGTTGTTGTTTGTCTGTAATAACTGTTATTATAACGATTTCTGTACCTGATGATGTCGCCTCTGCGACTAAACCGGTCGTATTGAATAAATCGTGTGAAAAGGTACCATAACTTTTTATTGTTCAGAATGGATTTTCACAAGGTGAAGCCAGAAACAATCGAGTTTATTAACAATTACTTTAATTTTCCGAATAAGCGATAGAAAATCCGTAATAGGAGTGACTGACTCTTTTCGGCAAATTTTCAAAGGAAAGCGAATAAACTCTTCCGAAAAAACGTAAAAATAAGTGATAGAAGGAGGAGTCATAAAACTAAGTAGCCAGCTGGTACACTCCGAGCACTAAGCAACGATTTGCCGAAGGACATTTTAATAAAATATTTCGAAATTGCTCGGAGGTGGAATCAGAGAATGGGATTGATTGGGACAGTGGCGAAACTATGGGACTGGGGGGGGAAGAATAGGGGGACAGAGCCTCCCCCATAACCCGCTCAGAACCCTAGCCTAATATTTGTAAAAACGATAGTTTGCATTCATTTTAGTGAAACACCTAAACACTTGCAACTTTTATAAATCATTGTTAAATGTAACCATTTTTTATAAAATACATTGCCATAAAGATTAATCGTAACAAGAACTATGTTATGCGATTTCGTAAAGCATCACGAGCCAAGGCACAAGATAAAAGTAGGTGGTTACAAACTTGAGGATGTTAATTAATCGGCTATGTGGACAGCAGTGATAGTGCTAGTAACTTAACTATTAGTAACTTACTTACTTAACTATTTGGACAGCATATGAGAGGATAACGGATACAGCTGTAAAGACATCAGTAAGATAATTGCGTTGGCGAGAGAGCCGTCCAAGAATAGGAAGGTGATAATGAGAGGACCATTTTGCAAGAATTTAAAGGAAAGGCTTGTGAAGAGTCTTGCTTGGAGTGTAGCGCTTTACGGTGCAGAATCGCGTAATTTGAGCAAGGAGTACGAGAAGAGACAAGAACAGTTCGAAATGTGACTGTGGAAAAGAACGGAGAAGGTGAAGTGGTCGGATAGGAGGAGGAACGACGAATTTCTGGACACAGCGGACAAGGAGAGAGTTTTGCATAGAGCTTATATTACTATATCTGGATTTTTTTGACGAGATGAGGAAAAGGCAGAGGGTTTAGATGGAGCGATTACTGAGCTAGGATGGGATGCCGAAGACCATGCTGGAGGGAAGAATGTTGGGTAAACGAGGGAGAGGAAGGAAGAGAATAGGATTTGTAAAGAGAATGGAAGGGAGGTGGCTGTAATGTCATTTTGGGAGGGAAATCCAAGTTGGGAGAGGAGACGGTGGGAGTGGTTCTCAAATGCTCCATGCCAGTGGCGTAACTATGGGGGAGGATGAAGGAAGTATCCACCCAAAGCCAGTGGCACCGACTCCATGGGGCCTGAGGGGGCCCGAGCCCCCTCAAAAATTCGTTATGGGGATGAGGAAAAAATGTGCCAGGCTTGTCGATTTTCCCCGAAGTGTCCAGATCTCAATATTCGAGTTATCAGGGTTCTAATGTTGATCATATGACTCTTCTTAAATGCTTAAAAAACTTAAAACTCACTAATTTCCCGGGGCAAGATCCCCGGTTTGGGCCCCACCACTATTTTTTGTAAGTCGGCGTCCCTGCCCAAAGCGTCATAAAAAACAAAAAGACATTTAAAAATCTTGTCTGGATTTGATGTATCATAACTGCATCTGCTTAAAGTTAAATTTTAGGTGCCAAAATGATGTAAAATGCATTTTTGGGCAAGTTATTTCACAAAATTTTTCCTGCATTCCCCGTTTTCTGGGGGGTAGCCCCCGCTAGCCCTCCTCATTCCCCCCCTCAAAACCCCCACATCCCCTCAAAGCAAATTCGTATTTACGCCACTGCAGCATGCAATCCTACGTTAACCGGTATAATACCTCAATAATCCATGTAGGTAATAACGCAAAATTTTGCACATTAATGCCCATATTGGGATGACTAGACTGGGTAACATAGGCTCTGCATGTATGGTTAATAACTTACTATATTTGTACGTACTATCTGCTGGCATTTTTTGGCATAAGTTTTTCCTGGATATACACAATTACTTATACCACTTATTTTTTATCAGAGCGCGACCCGGGTTTCAATGAATTATCATCATCTTCAGGCGCGATTGGATTGATATTACCAAGATGATGATAATTCGTTGAAACCCGTGCCGCGCTCTGATAAAAATAAGTGGCTTAAAGTAATTGTGTAAATCCAGGAAAAACTTATAATGGAATACCACAAAGTAAACCAAGAGTTAGTGAATTTTTTGGCACGTTATAACTCATGCACAAATCACTTACTGCGCAAAATTTTCGTTTTATATTTCTAACTATAAGTTTTATTCGCATGGAAGCATGTCTGTGCCGTTGGCACTCTGCGAGTCTGACCGCATCGCGCTGTTCTGTCTGCTTAGCCTGTGTCCGGCAAGAGAGCGCGTGTCTCATTAAGGCTAGGATGAGTGCTGCATGCCTGGTGCGGAATCACCCCATGCCGCATACCTTGGTGGTGGCTTGCAAGCAGTGACGTAGCCAGGGGGGGTGGAGATCCGGGGGGTCCAAACCCCCCACGAAATATAAAAACACAATTATTGTCCTTCATAAAAAAACAAAATATTGAATAATCGGGAATTTACTAAATGTTTCTTTAACAAATTAAGTTTTTTCTATTATGAAAAGCTTTAAAATTAGTTTAAAACCCATTACTTAGTGCCCGGTTTTTCAAAAATTTTCCCCCCTGGTTTTAGACCCCTCCCCCCCCCCCCCCCGAACGAAATTCCTGGCTACACCACTGATTGTACGGTACCTCGTAGATAGAGATGTGCTATTCAGTTGCTGAGTCCTAGTTAGCCACTGGTTGGGAAAAATATGTACATTACTGCCAGTGGCGCAGTGAGGGGGGGTTTAGGGGTTAAACCCCCCCCCCCAGAGCTCAGAGAAATTTTAAAGTTTAATCCATTTTACTTAATTGGATTGATATTACCAATAGAATAGAATAGTGTAAGGATTGATAAAATATCCCTCATAAAGCCGTAAAACTCACAATTTTGAACCGTTTATCTTAAAATTCCGCAATTTAATAATCTCGCACCTACCGCTTATCCTGGTGGGTATTCCATTCTCCCACACACCCCGGTACTAGTGCACCTAAACCCCCCCAGCCTTAATTCCTGGCTGCGTCCCTGATTACTGCCGCTGAAAGCCTCTGTGAGCTCCAATCGGCGCTGCATTTCGCTTGGAAACGATCGTCGAATCAGCAGTGACGTTCACACGCTTTCAATGGGAATCGACCTTTGCAAAAATAAAAATAAAAAATCCTTCCCCCGCCACCTTCACTCTGCCATTCTCATCCTGGGCTGTTGTCGCCGGCGGCCGATTGATCCTTGCCGACTGCGGCTGCCCCCAAGCGAAGCCACTCAAGGCGAAACGGGAGAATGTATACATGTGCACGGGGCAAGCAACAGTCTCACCCCTGTCCGTCAGCAAAAACACACCCTCCCGAAGGAAAATATTCATCGCGACCCCACCCTCCCTCGCGACCTCCAACTGAGCCGGTTATTCGTCAGCGCATTACAGCTTACGTAATTCATAAAGATACGAGGAGAGCTTACAAGACGGTGGCGCGGTATTTTTTGTCTTATTTTTCTTCCTTTTTATATATTATCATATTTTTTCACAAGCGGTGTTATTATCCTAGCGATGGAAAAATGTCGGCCAAAATCGATTTTTCGAGCAATCGAATGCTTAAATCGACGTAAAAAGCTCGAATTTTCAATAAAAATCGATATCTGAACCAAGAGTTCGAAAAAATCGACGGTTCTTATAAAAAAATGTTGTTATGTTTATGTGTGTGCAAAAACACATTTTTTTCGATAAACACTCGAAATAGACATTGGAGTGGTTAAAATTATCTACTTAGAATACAGGCTTAAACCATTGAAGTAAAAATTTACAAATGGACGTGCATCATAGTTTTGGGATAATCGCTTGGAACCATTCGGCTTTCGTAACTTTAGAAAAAAAAATAACGATCATCTGAATGATATGCTTCCTTGATGATTGGGGACGTGCCTTTCCAATTTTACCGGCCATGAAGAAAACTCTATCACATGGCAGGGACGACGATATCATAAGCTGGTAGTAACAATGCTGAGATGAAACGAAATGGTTATGATAGAAGCAGGAAAAACGATCGGACGATTTGGAATAGAATTATTTGGAAAAAATTTGGATCGAAACTCGAGGAACATAACTCGATCTAGATTTCCTCGATCTTTGACTATTAAAACACGATTTTAAATATTAATCGAAATCGAATTCTACATCACTAACGTATTCTTACCGACCAGATTAAAGGAGTGATCGCGGTAACCTACTGGCTAGAGCGTTTGACTGCTGATCATAGGGTATCGGGTTCAAAACCCGTGTGAAGGCCTTGTACGCCCCCAAAAATACTCGTTTAAGCTCGAGGTGACCCAGGTAAAGGAACAGTTCTCCCTACGCATAATGCGAGAAATTTACACGCCTGAGGCTTATTTCGGGGTGAGCTTTACCCTTACCTATTTCAACCAACCTTCGGGTTAAGTCACTGCGTGAGTGAGTGACTTGGTTCTCTTACGCATTAATTATATTCACGAACGCATCTCGAATGGGCCGGATATAGGTGGCCCATTGGATGGAGAAGTGGTAAAGCGTTAGATTGTTGTGATGAAGACTCAGGTTTTTGATAAACTTTTTTGCTCAGAAAATCTATGTTCAATCTCTTACAATTAGCCAGGTGCATCGCGATTGCATGTGGTTTCATCGTGCGCAGTGAAATACAGGTTGTTAGGCACCGCTTTGTAAATGAACCCACATAAATTAGCCCAAAGGAAAATAACATCAAACGAGATTCAGGAGATGTATTATGGAAACTCGCCTTGATCACCACACGAAAAAATTTTGAGGGTAAAAATACCACTATGAAGAATGAAAACGAATAGGGCACGGTTCTATGGCCGGCCCTATTCAACGTGCACATAATGGATGTTCCAGTTGACGATAAGTGGGGGACTTAGCGTGCATTATCCGCGGATGACATAGCCATCCTCACCAAAAGTAGAAAATGGATAATAGTAGTGATGGAACAAGTCGGTCGATCAATGATGTCGATTACCATTTACTTCAGCGAGCCAATTTAATTAAAAATTTGACCCGATAAATATGAATTTACTAACTTATTATTTATAATGCCATGCAGAGGCACTGTATGAAATGATAGCTATGTATCTTTAAATCTACATGGATTTATTAATTTTACTTGTAGCCGTACAACCTAACAAAGATCAAGAAAAAAATATTTTAGAGTTGTATGATTTGCACGGAATTGAATTCTCTGGATATATTATAATATTTTAATCCACACTGTATACAGCATATATGATTTCATTTTATGTCACTCATTTACGTAGAAGAGATTGAGGCAAAAGGAAGAAAAATCTAAAAATTGAAAAATTTGAATGTATACTTTCCTAATTTAAAATGCATTATCATAGACACATGGAACTTATTACAATGTAATGTATTACGATGCACACTTTTACTTCTTTTAATTGTTTACACTATCTCTCAGTTTTAATCTTGACAATTATTAGGAGTAGTTTTAGAGCATGCCCTCCTCAATCCTAACTGCAGCCTAAACGTGGTGACTGCATAAAGGAGACCGAATTCCACCCCATTGAAGGCGGATTTCTGTTGCCACTTCAGTCTCATTTTTATTGGTTTTCTAAAATTCCCGCAGAGCGGTGATGAGTGCAATGCGATCCACTTTTTCCAAATATTTTGCAGTATATATAACATTTGTAATTGAGAGGAATGACATTGAAAAGTTATGAATTTGATAGATCACATCGTCATGTATATAAATTTCGATTAACACCCCTAATTGACAGCTTAATACCCCTTGAAACTCGGTTCACTTTGTCCGTCAGCGACACGAGTGGCGACTTTTGTAAACCCATTTAATTGCTCGGTGGGTGACGACACTTTTAGAGGTGAATTGAGGTTTTGAGGAGGCGACCGACAGTTGAAGTCATTTGCGCCGTGAGGGAAGGGTATGCAAGGAATGTCGGAGAGGAACCCGGCGCACCGGGTTTCTCTCCGTCAGCCTAATGCCGCGGCGTCGCCCTCTGTTGCCAAAGGCTGAGCACGAGGGCGGATCGGAAAAATCGATTTTTTCAAATGCCGCGGCGTCGGCATTAGGCTGCTCTAAAGGAAAGGCGGCAAGGGGACCACGGCTTAACGTCCCATCCGACGGACGGAGTGTTGCGCTTGAATGTCCACACAAAATTCAAGCAGGGATCGGGCAATCTCTGAAAAGTCTCTGCCACCGTCGGGATTTGAACCCGACCCCACGGAGTGAGAAGCCAACACGCTAGTCGCCACACCAACCCAATACCCACGGAGAATTCGTGTGACCCCTGCTAACACCCAGGGATGCCGATTTACAAAAAATATTGGAGGGGCCCAAACCGGGGATCTTGCCCCGGGAAATTTTATAAGTAGTGAGTTTTAAGCTTTTTAAGCATTTTAGAAGAGTCATATGATCAATATTAGAACCCTGATAGCTCGAATCTCGATATCTGGACACTCCGGGGAAAATCGACAAGCCTGACACATTTTTCCTCATACTCATAACGAATTTTTGAGGGGGCTCGGGCCCCCTCAAGCCCGATGGAGTCGGCGCCACTGTTAACACCTTTACCAGAAAAAAGGGGTGAGGGTTTACATTTGAAATGGGAAACGTTTTGGAATAGATAAGCTCAATATCGTATCTTCTGAATATTTCTGGAGGGGGTTATAGAATTCAGGCTTCCCCCGCGGATGGTGAATTTTCTCGAATTTTACTCCTGGTCAGTTCGTCAACATCTATATTTACGTGAAACCATGCAAGCTAACGCCTGGGTGTTTGGCACGGGGTGAATTCTACACCAGCCATGCAGCACTCATCCTAGCTGTAATCCGACACGCCCTCTGTTGCCAAAGGCTGAGCACGAGGGCGGATCGGAAAAATCGATTTTTTTCAAATCCATCTGGCCCAACGAAAAAAAGTTGTGGGACCGATGAAAAATAAGGCCTGAAAATTTTGAGACCTCTGGGTGAACCCCTGACCCTCGCTGAAATGCAATTTAGGGGGGGAAGGTCAAAATTCTAAAAATGTAATATTTTATCGTCCCTATATAAGAGACAAGTCGTCTCACTACGCATCCTTTTTTACCTCCCACCATCTCCCGATTTATATAATCAAAGATGAACGCCCTCCTAGAAGCACACGCGGGATGAATTTTGCTATATTCGAGGCGTGGGAGGGGGAGAAGCGAGCGGGGAGGGGACCGGATCCGTCTGATCCGTTCTTGCATCCGCGACGCTGCGTGGGCGTTGGAATATGTTCTTCGCGGACGCGGACTCAAATGAGGCATTTTGTGGCTAAACGGTGGCAGATACGTCAAAATGCACAAAATTTTTATCTGGAAGGACAGTAACTCGGCAAAATTTATAGAGAATGACCATAAAATAGTATGTTTTTAGAATTGTGACCCTTTCCCCCTAAATTGCATTTGAGCGAGGGTCAGGGGTTCACCTAGAGGTCTCAAAATTTTCAGGCCTTATTTTTGATCGGTCCCCCAACTTTTTTTCATTGGGCCAGATGGATGGATGAATGGACCAAAAAAAAAATCGATTTTTCCGATCCGCCCTACTAAGCACACTCCTTCAATTTGTAGCTGAGTCCTATCCTTCACATTTTGCAAGACACCCTTCGCGTGCGCATATATGGGGTTTAAAAATCATCAAACCTTAGGATGATAATGCTGATCTTATCGCCCGTTCTCTTAAGATTCAGCGTCTCGGTGAAATTTGTTCAACGCAACCATGCAATCAGTTAACACTTAATTATATATTCCTTCACTTTTTAACATATTATTTGACGATTATTAACTTTTTTAAATAATTTAAATAAAAAATGTAATGTTAAATAAAAGAGAATACTATTGACTTGCAAGAGGAACGCAACTGTGCTCCTCGTACTATCCGCGAAAGACTGGAGGAGCATAATGGCACACCCCCAGCCCTTCAAGGGTAAACATTTCAAGTTAATAAATACAATGAATACATTCAACATATGACCTTATTTTATCCATTTACAGACAAATATAAGGTTGTTCCATATCATATTGGAGTTCCACATGGGTTTCATAAGTAAATGGGAAATTTATTTTCTCAATTAAAAATTAATTATTAACCCCTAAAGAAAACAGATGAAGTGGACTGCATTATAAAATAGAATAGGAGATAGAGAGAAGGCGCAGCTGTCGTTCCTACCTTTTGTTGAGTAGCACCTACTCTCCTCTCCTCCGATGTATTGGCTTTCAGCCCCGTCCTTTGGTCGAAGACTGTACTGTCACCCAGGGGCGCAGCTAGGAATTAAGGATGGGGGGGGGTTTAGGTGCAACTAATGCCGGGGTGTGTGAGAGGTATGGCGTACCCTCCAGGATAAACGGTAGGGGCGAGATTAATAAATTGCGGAATTTTAAGATAAACGGTTCAAAATGGTGAGTTTTACGGCTTTCTGAGGGATATTTTATTAATTCCTACACTATTCTGTTAGTAATATCAATCCAATTAAGTAAAATGAATTAAATTTAAAAATTTCTCTCAGCTCTGGGGGGGGGGGGGGCTTTAACGCCCAAACCCCCCCCTCGCTGCGCGACTGCTGTCACCCATACTGCTATGGCAACATGAGCCTAGTTGAACCCCTCGCTCCTCTCAACACTGGAAGCTTTGTTTTAGGCCGACACTTAGCACTCTCTCACTCCGTGTGTATATGAAAGATGATGTCTGTTTGTTTGTCCGCCAAGCATTTCCATACGGCTGCACCTATTGCAACCAAAATTAGCACGTGGGCGCACCTCGTGTTCCCGTAGTGTAGTTTGAAACGTCACATCGTACAACTTGACATCCTGTCGGGTAGGCACACCTCTTGACACTCTCAAAGGGAAAACATATCTCGTCGGATTCCTCTCTTTGTTATTAATCCTCTTGGTGCAAACCTCTTTCCGAGGTATGCGTTCACATGATGTTTTTGGTCTATGCACATACGGACACGTAATGATCAATGTTATGGAGCAGGGTATAAGCTGATTCTGTGCACTGTGTCGAGAAATTGTTTTTTTTTTGTTGTTTGCTGTTTCATATATTTACCATTATCATACCTACTTTGTTCCTTTACCTGAAAATCTTGCCATAGGACCATGAATACCAAATTATCAAGCAACACCGGGTAGCCTGCTGGTAACCAATAAACAGGAGTTCCATACATGTTTTATGAGTGGCCATTACTGTTTGGGGAAAAAATGGATTCCTATGCCATCCCTTTCTGTAGGTGTAATGTCTTTGGGTTGGAATAAAACATTCTGCATCGGACACCATAGGATTTATTATCTTCTTCACCATACACAAGAAATGACCATCATGAGCCAGGGCTGCATCCTGCTAGCCGGGAAGTTCGTTAGCAACTGTCCTGAACTGCCACTTACTCCAGCTGGACAGGCTGCAATACACAAGTGAACAAAGGAACATCAAAAAAACATCTGGCGAAGCATGCATAACGGTAGGGTTCATTTTCAGGTCATCAGTTGGAATACTGGCAAAACTGTCATCACCAACAAGTCCTACGCCTTGAAACCCAGAAGCAATGGAGACAACTTCAAATCAATGCCTCAGAAAAATGAGTGAAATTTCTATGTAATTTCTTGTCCTTTCAAAAGACTTCAACAAAAAAGTTGACTTCAGCCTCTACACTGTGAGTCAACACTCCAATCGATGTGAACTCTATGCTGGATCTGCAAAGCATCCCCATACGATGAACCCCCTAACAATGACGTCAACATTTTTCCTGCTACCGTCAAATCCACTATGTAGAGGTTTCTCAATACTCGAAGAAGATGGCACTAGATTTTGAAACTTGGCCTGCAATTCATATAATGTAAAATAATTTATGTCATTTTACATAATTTATATAGTAATAAAAATAATTTAATATATAAATTATAATAACATATACAATAATAATAATAGTTTTAACCCTTACCTCTCAAGTTGTCAATGTATCATTTTTCAGTTTTGGCCACAAAATGCACAAGGTGGCGATGAATCAGCCCAGTGTTTAATATCCTATGAAAAAATGTTTGTTTACTAAACATATTTTGAGTTAGTTTCACTCTTATTAAGGAGATTATATACAAATTTTTATCACTCCAAATGAATTATGTTTCTTCTAAAGTGTATTCTGTTCTATATAAGCAATAGAATTTTTAAATATGGATATTTATTTCACAAACCCCCGACGTGTTCTTGAACAGAGTGTGACCTTTCTGGGATTGAAAATGGAAATTACTGTGAAAGCGAAAGCTTTAAAATAAGTTTGTAGAGATGCATGAAGGACAAATTCTTAAAAAATTTTTTATACACAGAGACAGGGGCGGATCCAGGATTTCTTTCTGGGGGGGCACAAGCAAAGCCATATCCAAGATTTTGTTCTGGGGGGGGGGGGGCACAAGGATACCTCATAATACAAAACTAACACAATGATAATGGGACTGTATTAAAAATCTTGCATATATTTTTTTGGGTCTGGTGGGGCACCTGCCCCTATCCTCCCCTAGATCCGCCTGTACACAGAGAGATAATCTACCATGAATAAAGAAGAATCACCAATAGATGTATCAAAATAATTTTTAACACTTTCCAAAAATTGTGAAGAAATTATATAAATAATATGAAAATTTCACGAATCTACCACAGTGAAATAATATTCTACTCTGGTGAGAATTCAAGCATTGCATCACATACCAATAATGGCCATCCTCACATGCATGAAAATTTTCAACAATATTGGCATACTCTCCTGACAAAAATCAAAACTTGTCCTTTGCTATCAAAATCAAAATACAATATCTTGAGATGTCGACATGCTTATGTCGAACTAAATCAGTTTTTATTTTGAAACTTGGATAGGCATTCCTTATTTCAGAGCCACCACAGCCATCTAGGTATATCAGCCGCTACATAAATCTTCAACGGAACTTAGTGTTTGGATGATTGAGGTTGGCTCATGATGCATGAGGTCTAACCCATGTGTTGAAACATGAGAGCCAGAGCTCTGCTACTGATGGCACCCGCTACGAAAATGAAGAGGCACAGCTTTCAAATGACTTCAGTCCTTTGGAATGGATTCTGTTGAAAATGACTGCAAAAAAAAGAGTGAATGTTAAATCCATACACAAGTGCCAATCAGATCATGGCTGAATCCTCAAAAACCTCTGTCAATTATAACAGAGGGACAAAATAATTGGCTTCTGCATATTAACGCTTCTGTATCAAACTTTGGGTGGATCTGAAGGGCATTTTCATATGTGGAAGACCTAACGTCGGGTATAGCTGTCGTGGATTTTTCAATGCAAACAACTGAATGTTGGCTCTAGCTGATGCGAGGGAATGGATGAGACTGCTGAGGCAGCAGCCCAGCTAGCACATTATAAGTCATTGAGATAAGGTGAAAGGAAGAAATAAGGAAGTCGCTTCTCAAGTAAGCTTGTTATGGGTTTCTTACGGCCAGGGCGACAAACATCCAGAGTAATGGCAAAATGGATGCCAAACTTTCAGCACTTCCGTAGATGCTGTTATTATCCCATCGTTACAGAGTGTTAATTAAGGCCTTTATGCATTAAAACAATGTTTTTATTATTGGCGCTTCTATATTATGAGGAGAAATAACATCATACCGCCATAATTTGAAAATCATTCACATTTATGAACTGATAGCTTAACGAAGGTCGTAAGAAAAACACAATTTCACAAGAATACCAACGTAGAATAATATAAAAATGCCGGAAGGAACATCTAATATACGTATTGTAGTCATCGGGTTATCAAACCATAATTTAAAATTCATAAATGTTAAAATGTATGGACCTTGAATAAATTCAGTTTTTCATGCACATGCCAAACAAGTTTTTTTTACATAATTGGATATTTAATTAGTAACTATGCCACCTCTTCTCAACAACTGCCGTGGTGTAGCGGTTAGGATGTAGTATATCGGTTCCGAGGGTCGCACGTTCGGATCCACCCTGATGTTATTTTTTTTTCTTTCCGCCGCATGGATAGAGTACTTGAACTATGCTTTATATCTTCACTAGCCGGTTGCTTGCAGTTATTAATTTTTTTCTATTTACGGGAAAATCTGTTATCAGTTATCAGCCCTTATAAAAACTCGCTAAATTTCCCCAATAGCCTTTAAATTCATGTCAAGATGAGCCGCGTAGCATGTGTAGTACGCTGTTCAGCCGCCTTTGGCGCTCCAACAGAAGTGACTTACATTGCCTGAGGATATTTGACGGCATTCCTTACCTAAACGTCCCTAACGTCTTACCCTTGCCTTATATAAGTCCCTTAGCTTACGATAAGCTGCTTATCAATTTTTTCCGTAAGAAAACCATAAGAAACGGTTAACTCACTTACTTTGTGCTATCTGGGAGTTTTCAGATGCATTCAGGCCCAGCCTGAGACTCAGTATAGCGAGTTCTTAGGGCCACTCCTCGGCAATTAAGCCTAACCCTCCTACTCATTTATGATCATCCTCATCATTTTTACAAATGCTAGAAATCAATTAAAAATTTCACAACGCTTAAAAAAATGCTTGTAACACTTTAGGAAAAGTAAATTATTGAAAATAGAATACAATATTTGGTTAAAAAATAACTGCTAATGCAATAAATTGACCATAGATTCATGCTAGGATAGGGTGATGATGAATGTGTCTTTATGACCGGAATCACTTTTGTATATGTTTAGTTTGTTTTCTGTTTTTGAGTTCACTTGTTGTTTGTTTTTGTTTTGATTTTTTTTGCTGATTTGATGCTATGGTGATGAGAGATAAATAAGAGATTGTTAAGAGGAGAGCCATCTTGAAGTGGATGTACAATAAGATTAAGATTAAAATAGTGTTTCAAGTGATATTTACATCGAAGTTAATCGCTGTGATACATTAAATTGGCGACCGTGACAGGACAAAAGTATTAGAAGATGGCTGAAATTAAGAAGATGAAAGTATTTTTCAAGGATTTAACCATAGCTCAGCTGAAGGAAACCAGGTGGACTTTCTACAAGGGAAACAAAGATTTGTCTCTGAGGCTGGAAGACCATCTGAGGAAAGAAAATAGAGATACTGACAGCTTCTACGTAGAAGTGGAGCAGCAACTATCATCGGACAATGAGGAAGTAGGTGTCAGAGAGGTGCTTGCCAGTGTAATGAGTTTGGTACAAAACTTAGGCATCCAGACGTTCACCACGACTTGGAGAAGAAGATGTTGATGATTACATCTCAGTTGTCAGACCAAAGTGACTACTATTACTGGAAACATGGAATCTATTAAAAAAATTGAAGGTAGGGTCATCCAAATAGAACAGGGCGTGGAAACGTCAGAAATCCGGATGGTAACAGTAGAAAATGAATTGAACAGGGTAAAGCATAACATGGAGATGTTTAAGCAAGAAGTTGACTCCAGATTTTTACATTTACAAGAACAAGTAAGTGATCAAGTGAGGAATATAGTACACCACCATCAGTCACTCTACCTTATACAAGTGGACATTTAGACCCAAAAGTGATGAAAGACTGCCTTCCAGAATTTCATGGAAGACTGGAAGAAAATCCAGCAAGTTTTATTGAAGGATCACTCAGTTTGTTAGGTAGAACTAACCTACCCACTGACATTTATACACAAATAGTGTCGCAACAGCTGAAGGGGCAAGCGGCTACTTGGTGGCAAAATTTAAAAGGGTTAAATCTGGATTGGGAGGACTTCAAACGAGAATTCATTGCACGGTTTGATTCCGAAGGGGTGAAGAGTGCAGTGAAGAATTAGAAGCTATTCACAGACACACAACCTACAGGCATGCAGACGAGTGCTTTCATTATTCAAAAATATCAACTCTTCAAGAGACTGAACCCAGAAGATCATGAAGATAAGGCAATGCACGATATAATCAAATTGATGCATGAAAAGATGCGTTAGGGCTTTAGTTAAAGTTTCACAGCCCAAAACATTCGATGATCTTAGGAAAGTTGTCAGCCAACTTGAAGAGGAACACAAAGTCAAACCTTCAGGAGATTCTAGTACAGTTAGGAAATGTTTCCAGTGTGGGAATTTTGGACACTTGAAAAATAAGTGTCCTACATTGTTATTACAGGAAAAATAGGTGCGGTCCATTCTGGGATTAGGGGGAATGGAAACTGAGTAGTGCTTAACCCTCGAAGAAAAACAACTTCTAGTAAGTCCCCAGACAGCACATTTGTGGTAATACATTTGTATTACAATTGTAATACAGTGTCAAATGTCCTCTATTACAATCGTATTACAATTGTAATACAGTGTCAAATGTCCTCTATTACAATCGTATTACAAATTCCCTTGTATTTTGCCTTTGTATTACAACTGTGAAGGGTATTTGGGTAATGATACGCACTTCAATAATTAGCACCGAAGTAATTAGGACCACGTTTATTAAAGCGTGTGACGCAGATACAAGTAGAGTACGTAAGCGTTGACAAGTGCACAATATGGCGGTTCACGGCGGACTCCCGGCTGACTCCGGTGTGCTTCCGGTCCGGTCCCCGTTCGCACCTCTGGTGGCCAAGTTTGGAACTCCATCAACTCTACAGGGTCCAGCCGGTGGCGCCCAATGTGGCGAGCTGCAGCACTGATAGCTCCGCCACATCACTCCCCTGGCAGTGGTTTACCCTAACGTTGAGATGGGAAAAAAAAGAAAAATACAATGATATTAGTTGTCAAGCTGATAATCTTGCAGATATGCAGGGAAACGAACGTGTCTCCTAGGTCGGGCAAGCGGCTGCTCATTGTTTGCTGCCACTGGTGTGCGAAAATCATCAGTTACACCGGGCGTGGTAGAGGGTGGCACCTCTATGAAGACAGCTGGGTGCTCAGTAGCTAGGGGCTCGGTAGCTGGAGGTGGTGGAGACGGCGGTCGTACCAGCAGAGTGGAGGGATTATGGGCCAAAGGTACATCTGTTGTGACGTACGCTGGCTTGAGGCGGTCGATGGAGATGTTGGAATCCCTGCTAGGTAGTTGGACTTTGTAGGTCTTACCATTTCTCTGCAGGACTCGGAATGGTCCATCGTATGGTGCTTGAAGGGACCCATGTGAGGCGTCATTGCGCACAAAAACATGAGAGGATGACGGCAAGTCTTTAAAGATGAAAACATCTCGGCTGCCATGGCGAGCTGCTGCTTTAGGGGTCAGCTTCCGGAAATGCTCTCGCAGCTGAGAGACAAAGGCCGTGCCGCTGGGTGCTGGGACGCTAGAGGGAGTGAGAAACTCGCCAGGTAAACGGAGTGGTGCACCGTAGACGAGGTCTGCAGAGGTTGCTTGGAGGTCCTCCTTCCATGCTGCACGGAACCTGAGGAGAATGGCAGGAAGCATATCGGCCCACTGCTCCGCTTCATGGCAGCGGATGGCCGACTTCAGTTGCCTATGCAGCCGTTCAACCATTCCGTTAGCGGCCGGGTGGTACGCAGACGTACGGAGGTGAGAAATTCCACAAATTTTATTGAGCTGCTGAAACAGATCGCTCTCGAACTGTCGGCCCTGGTCCGTAGTAATGCGTTGCGGTGTGCCGAATCGTGCGATCCATTCTTGAAACAATGCCCGTGAAACAGTCTCTGCCGAGATGTTGTCCAAGGGTATGGCCTCTGGCCAACGCGTGAAGCGATCGACGCACGTAAGACAGTAACGGTAACCGCGGGACATAGGAAGAGGACCGACCAGATCAATATGGATGTGCTCGAACCTCAGGTTGGGGATCTGAAAGTCGCCCACAGGTGAGTTGACGTGGCGTGAGACCTTGGACCGTTGGCAAGGGATGCAAGAACGGGCCCACTGTCGGCAATCCTTTTTAATGGAAGGCCATACAAAACGGGAGGTCATTAACTTTACAGTGGCGTTTGCCCCAGGGTGAGCGAGGCTGTGGATGGAGTCGAACACCTGTCGGCGGAAAGTAGCAGTTACAAATGGTCGCGCCGTTGCCAAAGAAGTATCACACGTCAAATCTAACTGCGTACCTGGGATCTTAACTTTCTTCAAGGCAAGAGAAGATCCTAAACGAAGGAGGGATGCCAGTTCCTTGTCATTTTCTTGAGCCTGCGCCAGCGCTTCGTAAGAAATGGCTGGAGTGATCTCTTCGACGCGGGATAAGGCATCGGCGACGACGTTATCGGCACCTGCGACGTGTTTAATGTCGGTGGTGAACTGCCCGATTAAGTCCAAATACCGAAATTGTCGTGGAGAGCATTTATCTGGTTTTTGAAGGAAAGCGAAAGTGATGGGTTTATGATCTGTGAATATTGTAAAGTGGCGACCTTCAATCATATGGCGAAAGTGTCGCACTGCACGATAAATGGCCAAAAGTTCTCTATCGTACGGGCTGTAATTCATTTCAGTCGCACCAAGTTTTTTTGAAAAGAAGGCCAATGGTTGCCATCCTGACGCCGTTCTTTGCTGTAGCACGGCACCCATTGTGAAATCTGAGGCGTCCGTGAAAAGTCCTAATGGCAAGGATGGGTCAGGGTGCACGAGGAGGGTGAAAGTCGAAAGTGCATCCTTACACTCCTGAAAAGACCGGCGCAGTTCTGGCGTCCAAACCACTTTGTCATTTTTCTTCGCGCCACCACGTAGCACTTCACAAAGGGGAGCTTGGAGGGCCGCAGCGTTGGGAAGGAAACGCCGATAAAAGTTTATCATCCCCAAAAATTGTCGCAACTGCTTTACGGTGACAGGCTGGGGGAAATCTTTGATGGCACTCACTTTCTCACTTAACGGCTTGGTGCCGTCGGCGTTCACTGTGTAACCCAGAAAAGTCACCTCCGGAACACCAAAAACGCACTTTGCAGGGTTGATAAGCACCCCGTATTCACTGAGTCTGGCAAAGAGTTTATTTAAATGTTCCTCATGCTCCTCTTCACTGCGGGAGGCGACGAGAATGTCGTCCAAGTATGCGTAACAAAATGAGAGTCCGCGCAACGCCTCGTCGATGAACCTCTGGAATGTTTGCGCGGCATTGCGAAGGCCGAAGGACATGAACGGGAACTCGAATAAGCCGAACGGGGTCGTGATAGCCGTCTTTGGAATGTCGTCCGGGTGGACAGGGATCTGATTATAAGCGCGCACTAAATCAATAGTAGAGAATACGGTATTACCACTGAGACAGGCTGCGAAATCCTCTATATGGGGCACTGGGTATTTATCGGGAATGGTGCGGTCGTTTAGGGCGCGGTAATCACCACACGGCCTCCACTCGTCTCCTTTCTTCGGGACAAGGTGTAGGGGCGACGACCAACAGCTATCCGAGCGTCTAGCGGTACCCATGTGCATCATCAGCTCAAATTCGCGCTTAGCTGCTGCGAGTTTGTCCGGAGCCAACCTGCGGGGTTTGCAGGAAACGGGCTGGCCCGGCGTTGTGCGGATGTAATGCACTGTAGAGTGCATAGTCTGCTGAGGGGTCCCAGCGGGGCGGGTGATGTCGGGGTAGCGGGAAAGGAGTGTGTGAAAACGCGTAGTGCCCACCACTGCCTTAATTTGGCCCATCGGGTAACGCGAAACACTACCGACGACAGATAGCGACGTAGCGCTGTCAATTAGGCGAGAGTTTTTAATGTCAACGAGCAGCCCGAAATGTCTTAAAAAATCTGCGCCGATAATGGGTTTAGGAATGTCTGCTACCACGAACCTCCAAGAAAACTGGCGGCGTAGACCAAGGTTTAAATTTAACACTTGCCACCCGTATGTGTGGATAACTGAGTTGTTAGCGGCATATAGGGTGTAATTTGTCTTTGGGCGTCGGCCCTTGACGAGTGAGCGGGGGTACACAGAAAGGTCAGCACCAGTATCAACAAGGAATGTTACCTGCGTAACTGCGTCCATCACGAATAAGCGGCTCGGCAAGGGGCTGTAGTCGGCGGCCGCGTCTACCGACTGCCTTCCTCGTTTCCCGGCGAGTATGAGCATGGTTGGATACATTTTCGCGCCCGGTCACCAAAGTTCCAGTGGTACCAACACATATTCGGATCTCGACGGCTGAGGGAGTGGCCGCGGGAGCGGCTACGCTGCCGGGTGTGGGTATTCGAGTGGTCTCCTCGCGACGGCCGTGACACCGATAGAGCCGCAACTTGCCGAGAGAGGTCGTCCATCCGACTCAGGAGAGAGGCAATCGTCCCAGAGGCGCCGCCAGAGCAAGAGCAAGGTTCAGGGGATACCACGCTCACCTGCGGGGGAAAAGGAGTGGTGTCTTGCTGTCGGGCGAAGGCTTCATGGATTTTGTCTGCCAAGGATGCCATTGTGTCGAGGTCAGCGCCCTCGTTGGCGGCCAAGATGGCGCGGAAGTGCTGTGGAATCCGCGTCAGCCAAAGTGACCGTATGAACTCATCAGGCACTGAATCGCCCGCCAAATTTTTTAGATGGCGTAGAAATTGTGAAGGCTTCCTTTCACCCATCTCCTCGCGTTGCAAAAGCTGCCGGATTTTCTGCTCCCGAGAAGCAGACAGCCGGCGAATGAGTTCCTCCTTTAACTTGCTGTATTTGTTCTCACTCGGAGGATTGGAAATTATGTCCTTCACCTCCTGCGCGTAACGGGCCTCCAACTGGGTAGCCACAACCCAAAATTTTGATTCGTCCTCGGTGATTCCGCAAAGAAAAAATTGTCCTTCCAACTGTGAAAACCACAGCGATGGCTCTTCCGGCCAAAATGGAGGAGCGCGTATCGACATTCGCTCCATTGCGTTGGGCATAGTGGAGAAAATAAGTATTTCACAATTGTCCAATAACAAAATAAACACACAAAAGCAGTCAAATTACGGCAGAGCACACAACACGACGCGGATGGTGAGAGATTTTGAAATCGTCACGAGCACATGTGGTCCGAAAGCTTCTCGCGATAACTGTTGCCGGATCACGTCGGGGTCACCAATGAAGGGTATTTGGGTAATGATACGCACTTCAATAATTAGCACCGAAGTAATTAGGACCACGTTTATTAAAGCGTGTGACGCAGATACAAGTAGAGTACGTAAGCGTTGACAAGTGCACAATATGGCGGTTCACGGCGGACTCCCGGCTGACTCCGGTGTGCTTCCGGTCCGGTCCCCGTTCGCACCTCTGGTGGCCAAGTTTGGAACTCCATCAACTCTACAGGGTCCAGCCGGTGGCGCCCAATGTGGCGAGCTGCAGCACTGATAGCTCCGCCACAAACTGTATTACAAATCATCTGTATACAAAACGTTTGAATACAACTGTAATACAGTTGTATTACAAAAATCGGTACAATTTGTAAGGTTACAGAAGATTTACCATTTGTATACAAATGGTTGTGGATCATCGAATCATGATACATGTATTGGACAGATGATTAGTGATGGAAGCTATCCTCGACCTGCTATTAACTTAAAAATTGGGAACAAAAATTTTAAGGCTATATTAGACAGTCAGACTAGTAATTCTTTTGTCAAGTATAATGTAGCAGAGTTACTAATTCCTATGGTTCCACATCATCTGGGACTGGTAAGAGGAGCTGTTAGTAAGGTGACCTATTCTGTAGAGGGGCAAACACTACTAGCAGCCAAGTGCATGGATGAGGAAATTGAAATAACCGTTGGCGTGATTAAGGATTTGATTCCTGAGATAATACTGGGCCACGATTTCTTGGTTGCCTATGATGTTATTTTAGACTATGCATCTCAAGAAATATTCTTAGGTAAAAATAATCGTCTAATAGTTACATGGTGTGATGGTAGTAGTACGACTCAGGCCAAGGATGAAGACCATGGAGTACACCTAGATGAGCTAGATTTTGGATCTTTAACTATAAACGAAGAAAATCACCTGAAAGTGTATTGAAAGAGTTTTCTGAGGTCATTACTAACAAGATCGGATTTACCACAACAGTTACGCACAGTATTAAATGCAGTGACTACAGTCCAATCAAGCAACGTCCATACCCAATAAACCCTGATAAGCGTAAATTCATAAGAAGTAAAGTTCAGGAGATGGAAAGGCAAGAGCTTATCGAACCATCTACTTCCGGTTGGGCCTCACTAATAGTCCTACCGAAAAAGAAAAACGGGGAGTACAGACTGTGTGTTGACTTTCGATGACTGAACGAAAGAACAGTTAGTGATGCTTACCCCATGCCTGACCTAAAGGATCTGTTGAGGCAAGTAAATGGAGCCAGAATTTTCAGTACTTTAGACCTAAATTCTGGATATTGGCAGATGGAGGTAGAAGAGAAATCCAGGCACTTGACTGTGTTTCCTACACCAAAGGGTTTATTTCAATTCAAAGTCATGCCTTTCGGTTTAAAGAATGCTGCAGCGACATTTGCAAGGTTGATGGATAAGGTGCTGTCAGGGTACATTGCAGATTTCTGCCAGGTATATTTAGATGATATTCTAATTTACTCTAAGAATCCCCAAGACCATTTTATACATCTGGCAAAGGTATTAGAGAGGCTAAAATTGCATGGGTTGACTTGTCAACTTAAGAAGTGCCACTTTGCAGCAGAAAGAGTAGAGTATCTTGGCCATGTCCTGAATTCCAAGGGATTGGAAAGACAACCAGAGAAGAATCGTGCGATAGAAGAAGCAGAGCGCCCTAAAACGAAATGACAAGTACGACAGTTCCTGGGGTTATGTGGATGGTACAGCAGCTTTATGCCACATTTTGAGGAAAAGGCGACGCCACTTACAGACTTACTACACAAGGGCCTGCCATTTAAGTGGACAAATAATGAAGAGATTGCATTCCAAGAGCTTAAGAAAGGAATGGGAAGTGCTCCTAAGCTAGCTCATCCTGATCGCCAGAGGCAAATGTGTCTACAAACCGATCCCAGCAACTTAGGTTTAGGGGCTGTGTTATTCCAAGAGAGAGTTGAAGGCGGAGGGGATATTATAGAATATGCAAGTAGGAAATGCAATTATCTTCCACCGAGAAAAACTATTGTGCAGCTGAAAAGGAAGCCTTGGCAGTGGTATGGGCTGTAGGTAAATTTAGAGGTTTTTTGGAAGGGGGGAAATTTAGGTTATACACTGATAATGCAGCATTGAGGTGGTTGAATACTGTATCAGAAACAAAATCTAAATTGATGCGATGGGCATTAATATTGGCAGAATTTGAATTTGATGTGCCACACGTTCCTGGGGTCAGTAACCAAGGAGCTGATAGTATGTCACGGCATCCAGTAGCAGAGCCATCAACAAACATTGTAATTCCAGAGAGAGAAGTACCTCAGAGCCAAGACTCCATAATCAGTGAGCCTGTCCTCTTGGTTTTCCAAGAAGAATTCAATTTAGAAATCTTAAGAAAATGGCAAGAAGAAGATAAAGCATGTAAGGCCCTGATACTATGTATCAGTAGTCGGGAATCTCATAGCTACCCAGTTCCAAAAGAATTTAAGATGTGCTACAAATACTTCTGATTGGAGAAGAGTCTCTTGATGTATTCGTCGCATATTTCTAACATGCCTTCTGTGGTAGTGGTTCCAAGGTCGCATTCTATTGTTATCCTGGAGAAGTTTCATGACAGCTCTGAAGCTGGTCATCCAGGGGTTGAGGAGACATTCCAGTCCATATGCAGAAGATTTTTCTGGATTAATATGCGCAAGGACATTACCACCTATGTTCAGGGATGCTACATCTGCGCTTGCGCCAAGGCGAGCAACAAGAAGGCAGATACAAGCAGACGTGGACGAAGACCACATCAGCCTTGGGAAGTCTGGGTCTTGGGTCTTGATCTTATGGGTCCTTACCCTAGGACATCGAAGGGTAAAACAGGGCTTATGGTAGTCTCCGATCTCTTCACCAGATGGATGGAAGCCTTTGCCATTCCGCAGGCTACAACAGAACGAGTGGTTAACCTACTGCAAGATGAAGTCTTCAGCCACTATGGGTATCCCCGATGTATTCCCTCTGACAATGGAAGTCAGTTCACATCAAAAAGTTGGCAGAGAGTAACAACAGACCGGGAGATAGAGCACTGGACAACCCCAGTTTACAACCCAAGGGCCAATCCTACTGAGCGACGGAACCAAGAGTTAAAACAGATGCTGCAGATCCATCAATTAACCGACCTATTCTTTACGTAATCAAACATTATTATTATACTATTCTACCGATTTATATTTGTCTTCATGAAGTACTAGTAAAGCATTCTGTCAACCTCCTCTTCCCGCACATACTTCCCTCTACAATTCACAGTAAGGCCTACTGCCTTTCATTCTATCTAAAAGTCCTATTCTTTTCCTTCCTCTCCCTCGTTCACCAAACATCCTGCCCTCTAACACTGTTTTCAACATCCCCTCCCCGCTAAGCACTCGCTCCATCCATACCTTCTGTCTCCTCCGTATCTCATCTAAAAGCTGCCTCTCCTCACCCACCATGTCCAGCACTTCATCAAATTGAATTTGTTCAATAAAGAACACACAATGTGGGACCGTCAAATACCACAGTCACTCTTCTCCTTACGACAACGGATTAACCGTGTCACTGGTTACTCACCTGCAGAGCTCTTTTTAGGAAGACAACTACACCGTTCTGGCGATTGGATTATAAAACCTGGACAGGATGGCTGTGCAGTCTCTCTTCCCACTTGGAAAAATAATCAGCAGGCAGAGTTACAAAGAAGGTGTGAGGTGGTTGTGGTGGTTGACGAAAAGAATTTCTAACCAGGCTAAAGCACAAGACATTGGTGAAGATCAGGTGTTTCAACCAGGACATAAAGTGCTGCGACGTAATCATCCTGTCAGCACTAAGGTCCAGGGATTCCATGCAGGCCTAGCACCAAAGTGGGTTGGACCTTTTGAAGTAGACAAGAGATTGGGGCATGGGGTGTACATGTTGAAAACCACTCCTCCGGTTAAAATACATGCAGCAGAGTTGAGGTTGGTGAAACATCCTCTTCGTGGACATGCTGAGCTGGATGCTGTACACAATGGCGTGGAGCCAATGAAGGGTGGAGTGGTCCAGTCCGAACATACTGAGGGAGTGGTGGAGCAGACTGTGGAAGGAACGATGGATGGGGTCCGGGGTATGGAGCGTGAAGACTCACAGCATTGTCTGAGGCCTCGGAGAATTAAAAAGTGATTTGGGTCATCGGGGGGATGTTTGATGAATGTGTCTTTATGAACGGAATCACTTTTGTATATGTCTAGTTTGTTTTCTGTTTTTGAGTTCATTTGTTGCTTGTTTTATTTGTATGTGAGCATGTTTGTTTTTGTTTTGATTTTTTTTTGCTGATTTGATGCTATGGTGATTTGAGATAAATAAGAGATTGTTAAGAGGAGAGCCATCTTGAAGTGGATGTAACAATAAGATTAAGATTAAAATACATTGTCAAGTGATATTTATATAGAATTTAATCGCTGTGATACATTAGTGAGAAGGTCTAGTCTAGTGGCTTGGGTAAGGGATGGGTTGAGTTGGGCCCAAAATCCGAGGGACAAAAATGCAAGGGTAACTCTACCCCAAAAAAGAGCTTTGCACAATGAGTTTTCAAATACTTTTATGCTACTTGTAGCACAGACATTTTCCTACTGTAGGAGCCAGTAGGAAAGGGTTACGAGGGTTATATTTCCATTGACGGGCATTTTCTTAACCCATCTCCTGCAGGAATGACTTCAGTTTTTGTACAAATGTACTGTTGACTGAGAAAATAACATACTTCAAAGTTTCACCCTCTATAATTAAAGGTCTCCCCAGCCCTTCTGTACAAAAGGCAAAACATAGATTTTCAAAAAAATAATCCTAGCTGCCATTTTTGCCTGCAAATGGAGGACCCCATGTGAGTTAAAGAAAGGACCACTTGACCAAGCCAGGGCTGGATTTACCATAAGGCAAAATAGGCACGTGCCTATAGGGGCGTCGCCGTCCAAGGGGTGCCTTCTGTCACCTCATGCGAGTGGCTATGCTTTATCATAAAAATCTGGGAGGGGGGGGCTCAAGTGAGGAGAGGTGCCTATAGCGTAACTTTGGGTAAATCTGGCCCTGGACCCAGCAACACTGTGGATATCATTGGACGAAGGAAATCATATTGCTCCTCCAGCATCAGCTCCTCTCAACACTACTGCTGAAGCGCACTCCATGACATGAGATCCTACATTAATGAATTTCATCCGTCAAAATATATGTATACGTATCCTATGTCAAAAAGAATTGAGTTATCAAGATTCCCATCAGGAAAATTTGTTTCAGTACAAAAGGCATAAGGCATATTTTCTTGAAAATAAGCAAGGCTGTTATTTTTACACCACAATAGAGTACCCCTTGTGTGATGAAGGAAGGACCACTTGATCTGGCAATTGGGTAGCAATGATATGATCTAGGAAATCATCTAGAGCTGGTAGGACTGAAATTGAAAAACTGAATGGATCCATGTGTGATGAAAATATAGTTTGTGTGTACTATTTATTTATTTCATTCAATCCACATATTCCTGGATTAGTCAGTCCGTTGAACACATTTTTAAATATCTCTGGATGAATAATGTTTAGTGCTCATGCAAAGGCTTAAGTTAAACCACAGATAGGTCATATAGATAGTCCCTAAGCCTTTTTTCGATTGTAATGATGCTAGATTAAAATATTGTGACGGAGCATGAAAACGCCACATATTTTACTGGGTGGGAAGGGCATCAATAGTCCCGAGTACGGAATGATCGAACCCTTATTGAGTACTTTGAGACACAAAAAAATATATTTTCCACTTCAGACATAGCATACACACACATTTATCGAAATTAAATACCCTGATGAAGATGAGGTGAACGAAAAATGCACAATATGATATGATTCAATTGCCCTCCCTCCAAAAGAATACAAAAAGAAACAATTTGTGATTTGTAGAATTCATGGGCTGAGTTTACAATTTGCCCAAATTAAGTTTTTAAGCTGCTTTCGTGGTAACACTGAATCAGATTTCTGACAAGGAGTCGACAGTTTGGTGATTAGATACGGCGCACCGGGATAGAGAGAAAGAACCCACATATTTTGGCTACACAGTTTGGGGATTAAATCGGGTCTGGGCGAACAAGCACAGGGACGGGTCGCTAACTGCGACGTTCTTACGGTTTCGTCGGAGCCTTGAGCAGTAGGAGCCGTCGATGATGCGACGCATTGGACCCCAAATGTCCGCGGGATCGAGGGCTGTCTTCCTCCCGACCTCTGGGCGTTGGTCCTGTCTGTCGCTCGTCTGCAATCTTGCTTTCCGCTGCTGGCTACCTCCGTAGAACAATCTCGTCCTGCTAAACAGCACTCTCTGGTTACACCCAGAAAAATGACGACCATCAGGCACGTCACCAATCCAGTTCTCTCTCCGTCGATCAGGCTAGCGTTTCTCGCCCCGTCGACCAAACTAGCATTTCTCGCCCCTAGGCTCTCTCTCTCTCGTCTCATCTCGTGGATTTATACTGACGTGGAGGGGGATGATACACAGGGGATGGGGTTTTTTTGGGACAAGAGGGGTTTCACTCGTGCCTCACTATTGAGTGGGGGAACCACCAGTCCGTGCTGACCAACACAAAACACTTGTGAGTCACTTGTACCTCATGCCCGGGGCATGACAGTCTATCCACGCACACACTCAGTCATACGCACGCTCATCCACACATATGTGATCATCCCCTACTCGGGTCATTACTCAGCGAAAGAAAATACGTGACATATGGTCGGTATGTCACAATATATATGTATCTAGAAAAATGATAATACAAACAAATCTCATACCATTTTGATTAGGTGCTGTAGGCTGGGGGCAGCTGTTATTCCCCAAATTTTGCGGTGGATGAGGGGCCAGGTGTTATGGCTGAAATAACAATTTACATATGATATTAATGAGGAAGTAGCTTAAAATGTATTTTGGATGATCTACCCTTATTATTGCTACTGACATTTTTTATAATTTGTATCATAAATTGCATATGCAATTGTCCTTTTAATGACGATAATAGTCTTGGAAACTAAAGATTCATCAAGGAAATATTTTTTTCATGATACCACTTGAGTCATTCTTTTTATTTAATTTTATTCATTTCAACTTAATGTTCAATAAAAACAATGGAGATGCAATCATGAATTTTCCAGCAGATATTATCGGTGGGATATCAAGGCATATTAAAAATAAGATAATTTGTTATAATTAAGTCTCCTACTAATAAATCTTCTCAGGGGAGAAATTCAAGTTCTTCTACCTAAGGAAACACTACATATCATTTTAATTTATATGTGGGACCAGATAGGAGGAATGAATTGAAGCTGTTTTCACATTTTTGGACATCTTGCCATGTCCTCCTGGAATTTCCAAATAATGGCTGATGAAGGGGTGAGAAGCACTACACCATTTAGGAAATACTATCATCCAAGTTCCTTAATGCTCAGCTGAATGAAATCTGACCATTGCAAAAGTATTTATCTCATAACTTCAGTGACAAAGATTTTAGGATGTTTTATAAGCTGCTTAAGTATATAAGAAGGACCTTCCTTGTATTTTAGCGTTGAATGGAGAGCTAAAAATTTGGTAAGAGATGAGGAAAAATATTATGCCAAAATCTCCAGCTGATGCCTACGAAATACTAACAGCCCTGCCAAATATTAAAACCTCTGTCAATTGTTGTGCACGCTTCCTGTGACTACTTGCACCACTGAGCAATCTTTCTCCATCGTACGCCAATGACAAACATCTATTCGCAGGAGAATGACAGAAGATAGTTTGAATGGACCAGCTTTTACACATATCGATCAAGATATTGTGTGAAAAATTAATGTTAATGAAGTAATGGACATCTTCAGTCGGGAATATAATGGTCAGTAATATATATGTAACCTATTAATACTTACATATAAATAGCTTTGTAATTAGAGTCAAGTGTATATTTCGCTCAGTAATTGTTGTAGCTTTTTTAATCTCAAATACGAGAAGACCATTTGCCTGTTGGACTGTTGTGCCCCCCTCAGAAAAATAACCTGGATCCATCCTTGTATATGTAGACACATATGCTTCATCCCAAAGAATTGAAATATCATGACTCCCATCAGGAAAATATGTTTTCAGTACAAAAGGGAATAGGCAGATTTTCAGATTTTCTTGAGCAAGGCTGTTTTTTTAAATCTGGCAATGGAACACCCATTTTGAGATGATACAACAATTCATCCCAATTCTTTTCAGAGGTGACTTAATGACTAGAAGGAAGCTTCCAATCTTTCACCAAAGCCTGCTTGCAAATGGGATTTTGGATTTGTGCAGGAGTATTTAAGGGTATTACCTGACCAATAAACGCCAAAATTACAGCCAGTAAAGGATCCATGCCACCAGCTTCTCAGCTTTCCGTGAGATAGTGTCGAGAGAGGCGACAATAGAAGGAAAAAAACAGCTACATTTTCCACCAACTGCTGTGGGAGGAGAGACAGCTTCTCTGGCAGGGGTTGGTACCTTCCAAAGTGGGAAGAATAAATTTCCGAATGCACCTGGAGAGTATCCAAAACAATATGAAAGAAAAAAAAAATTATATTACTATGATGGAATTTTTGTATTGCTTTAAATGATGTACCAAAATTGATTAAACCTTAATATAACTGACTAGTATACTGTAATTACCATTATATCATCGACTCGTTCAAATAATTGCTGTCAATAATACTTAGACTCAGTTCATATTATCTTTGCGGGTGAGCTGGTGTGAGTGGAGGTTTCTCAACACTTGACTCTCCCTTGGCCAATTAGCAGACAATAGGCATGGTTTCAAAAATTCAGTCGCTCTCACAATGAGGTATGTTGTCTTAACATCGTGAATCTGTCAGTTGAACACATATTTTTAAATATCTTTGGATGAATATGTTTAGTTCTGATCCAAAGGCTTAAGTTAAACCGGAGAACGTTCAAAAATATAGTTTATATAAGTTTATGTTTATTATGGTGCAAAGATATAAAAAGTACATACAGTGGAACTTGGTTATAACGTCATCAAAGGGACCAGAAGATTTTTAACGTTATATTCGAGTCAGGGGCGGATCCAGGATTTTTTTTCTGGGAGGAGCACAAGCAAGGCCGTATCCAGGATTTTGTTCTGGGTGGGGCACAAGGATACCTCGTAATACAAAACGAACGCAATGATAATGGGACCGTATTAAAAATCTTGCATATTTTTGAGGGTCTGGGGGGGGGCACGTGCCCCCGAGCCCCCCCCCTCGATCCGCCTATGATTCGAGAGACGTTTTAAAAAAAGCAGCCTTAAATCTGAGTGAAAGGACAAAGTAAAAACGCAAATGTTCTGCTACATACAACACTGTTTATTGAAATCTACTCGTACATTGGAATATGTATAGTAAAAAAAACGTTAATAAAAAATGATATTCACAATTAAATATTTTAGAGCCTACTAAAAATCTTACTTTACTGTCGAAAAATATCTGTGATCTTTTGAACGGTCCTTTCAGAAATATAATTTCTCTCCGTTATGCAACAAACATCTTGAAGCACAGTGAGTGTTGAAGCAGTCGTTTCCCTGAAGTTTGATGTTTCTACACATGGTCTCTATGAACTCTGGGACATAATACAATCACACTACCACTTTTGCAACCTAAAAATCGCAAAATTTTTGACGCTATACCTGAGCGTCACAATATTTGTTGACGATATAAACGGGTTTTCGTACAACATAAAATGTTCTATTTTGGCTGGTCTGTAGAAAATGTGACGTTAAACCCGAGTTGACGTTACAGCCGATGCCCTTATAACCAAGTTCCACTGTATTTAGAAAAATGATAAAACAAACAAATCTCATACCATTTTCATCATGTGTTGAATGCTGGGGTAGGTGTTATTCCCCAAATTCCGCGTTGGGACGAGGGGCCAGGTGCTGAGAAAAGAATTTACATGAGATCTGCATTCACTGGAGCCTGCAGCCCTCTCGCTGACTGGCTGATCGATGCCTAAAATCTGTTAGGTTCGTGGATGACCTAAGTGATTTTAACATCAATCCTCACACTTTTACTACAGTTTTCAACTCATTCAACACTTCTCTTATCATCTCATTACACATTTAAAAGCAGCAGTGACAGATGTCAGCCTTGCCTAACTCCTGAGCCAATACTTGCCCACCTAGATTCCCCAACTGCCACCCTCACTTGTGCTGTCTAACCATATACAGATTACAAATCAGCTGCCTATCCATCCAATCTACACCTATTTATTGAGAATATTAATTAATTTAACCTTTTCCCTACTGTACACGCATATATTGTGGCATCCCACCCCCGACTCGCCCGGATACCACAATAGAACCGGGGGGAGACGTCACCCAAAAAAAAATAAAAAATACAAATCCGCGAAGATCCCTCCCGCATGGGACCTACGGTACAAAACTATGCCACTCACTTCTCGTAATTCAAATAAATAAAGAAAATATTCCCCTTCTGTGAGGATGATTGCGGGTGGGGGTCCCCGATTCAAACTGATGGGTGACGTTCGGGCGCTGATGCACTCGTCCAACTCGCATTTACGGGAAGGAAATCAGACGGGGTGAAAGGAAGGACGAAGGATATTTTCAATGGGGTGACCCGTGGAGGAATCAGGACAAAAACACTCTCTCAAACACTTTCAATTAAACAAAATATAATTCACACAAATAAGATTGCATATGACAAAACAAACAAAATGAACCCTCTTATACGCTACCCAGCTAGCACATTATAAGTCATTGAGATAAGGTGAAAGGAAGAAATAAGGAAGTCGCTTCTCAAGTAAGCTTGTTATGGCTTTCTTACGGCCAGGGCGACAAACATCCAGAGTAATGGCAAAATGGATGCCAAACTTTCAGCACTTCCGTAGATGCTGTTATTATCCCATCGTTACAGAGTGTTAATTAAGGCCTTTATGCATTAAAACAATGTTTTTATTATTGGCGCTTCTATATTATGAGGAGAAATAACATCATACCGCCATAATTTGAAAATCATTCACATTTATGAACTGATAGCTTAACGAAGGTCGTAAGAAAAACACAATTTCACAAGAATACCAACGTAGAATAATATAGAAATGCCGGAAGGAACATCTAATATACGTATTGTAGGCATCGGGTTATCAAACCATAATTTAAAATTCACAAATGTTAAAATGTATGGACCTTGAATAAATTCAGTTTTTCATGCACATGCCAAACAAGTTTTTTTACATAATTGGATATTTAATTAGTAACTACGCCTCCTGCTCTCAACAACTGCCGTGATGCAGTGGTTAGCGTGTAGTACTTCAGATCCGAGTGTCGCACGTTCGGATCCACCCTAACGTTATTTTTTTTCTTTCCGCCGCATGGATAGAGTACTTGTGCTATGCTTTATATCTTCAATAGCCGGTTGCTTGCAGTTATTAATTTTTTTCTATTTACGGGAAAATCTGTTATCAGTTGTTCAGCCCTTATAAAAACTCGCTAAATTTCCCCAATAGCCTTTAAATTCATGTCAAGATGAGCCGCGTAGCATGTGTAGTACGCTGTTCAGCCGCCTTTGGCGCTCCAACAGAAGTGACTTACATTGCCTGAGGATATTTGACGGCATTCCTTACCTAAACGCCCCTAACGACTTACCCTTGCCTTATATAAATCCCTTAGCTTACGATAAGCTGCTTATCAATTTTTTCCGTAAGAAAACCATAAGAAACGGTTAACTCACTTACTTTGTGCTATCTGGGTAATGAAATATAAATTGGTGAAAGCCACTTATGAAACATCGATGATAAATTACAATAAAAAAAAACAACAATATAACTTGGTTTCTAGATGAAAATCAATATAGAAAATGATGATAACAAATAAAAGTTCGGTGGTGAACACGTAAATATGATACAAATTCAGTGATTTCTTGACTGGGGAGGTAAATGATAGTCCATCCCGTCGAATATAAATTTAGGGTGCGAACGTTAATTGTACGTGGTGACTGATTTCACTTTCACTAATGTAACGGGTGCGTTCCGTGAATGTTTGTCTTAACTTGGCTTGGCAGGAGACACAAGGGGGCTTTGGGGGGGGGGGGGGGGAATAGCTGCAATCTTACTTTGTCGTAGTCCGAGTCTCGACCAGGTCGGATCCAACACTCTCTCGTTCCATTTACTGCACTCCTTTCTCCCTTGTTGGAGGAAGCTGCATCCGGAACGGAGATAATGCGTCCTCTTCAGCTGGTCCTTTGCTCCTTCGGACGGGGGGGGGGGATTCTTCTGGATCAATCTTTCTGGAAACGCTTGGGCCCCTTGTCTCCTCCTGCCGTGCGTCGCACTGATTTTGGGCATAGGCTCCGCCCGACAGTCACTTTGGAATTCTCTCGTTCTCTTTCGTGCACCACCTTTTATCATACCTCAACTTGGGGTGGGGGTAATGCACAATGAAGGGAGGGAGGAGTAATACGCCACTCACTCAGGGAAAACCCGAGCTCCCCTCCTCCCACACACACACACTCACACACAACCATACAAAAATCGGCGAAAACACATTCATCCCCTCTTACTCATCCACGCCTTCCTCCACGGGCCATGGTTTGGGGGTGGGGTTTTGGGAAAGGTCGTGGAACGAGCAGGTAAACTGGTAGGGAATAAAATGCGCCGAGTAAAAATGCACTGTAATGGGGCTTGAACCATTACAATATACGTGTGGACGTTTCCTGACCCGGGAGACGACGGGCGTATATATACGTGTGAGATTTTCCCGGCCAGGAGATCGAAAGCTATATATGTACTACATCTTCTAGCTCCCCCCCTTTTAGAAAGGTCTTGGGTTTACGACGTCTTTGTCTCGGGACCCAAAGCTTCGGGGTTTAGGATTAACCCTCGGAATCCGGGAGCAGGTACCCGGACCCTTCGTCTTTTAGAACCCCTCTCAGCGGTACGGGACAGCAGTCATTCAATTGTTTATACAGTCAATTTTCGAAATAAATATTTGTTCATTTCTCAAGAGATATACACTAAGAATTGAATTATTTGTCTTTTGAGCAGCGTTTTCAATTTTCAAACGAAATTCTACAACAAAAATTAACTTATATCTCGAGTTATTGTAAACATCAACATGGAAATTATTGCTGCGTTAAATGCATTAATAATGGCCTTAGAACTTCATTTAAAATTTGACAATACTCAGATAAAATTGAGGAATTCAATTCAACGTGTACAATTTACGAGCAAGCAACAATTATTCATGTGTCAAATACATATAAGCAATGAATAAGTTGACCGCGAACCAATGCCGCAGGTACGGTCGTAAACCCGGAAAGGAGGGAGCAAAATTACTCTCAGAGTCCGAGATAATGCGAAGTCCCAGCGTGGAGGGGTCGAAAAAGGTTCAGCGAGACCCTTCTTAACGAATACCCCCCAAAAACGCACCATGGCACTCCGTACCATGAGAAAGAAGAGTCTCTTGGGGCTCAGTACAGCAGTCATGCTAAGACGAAAACTCCGCCGTCTCGAAAGGGTCCCAGTCCACACTATCAAATTCTTTTTTTCAAAATCCACTAAGCAAGCATACAGGTTCTGGTCATATTCCAGTTTCCTCTCCACCAGGGCCCTCATTATTGCTACAAATTGGATCATGAGCTGACAATCCTTTTCTGAAACCAAACTGATCTTTGCCCAAATACTCGTTTACTTATGTCTCCATTTGTTTCCATGTCCTCAATACCACTTCTTCTACGTGCAATATTAGGCTTATAGTCCTATAATATCCGCATTCTACAGCTTTCTTCTTTTTTAGTATCCAAATTAGAACAATTCTCACGAAATCTGCTGGCCAACATCCTCCCCATAGATCCAGGGTACTAGTTGGAAAAACTGTCTCTTGCCATCCCTGACTAGATTCCTCAAAAGCTCACATGGGAAATTGTCCACCCCCACCACTTTTCTGGCCCCCATATCATGACGGGCTCTCTCCATTTCCACATCTAAGATCCCAGGCCCAAGAATATCCTCCTCCACTGCAATTCCATCCTCTGAATTCAATCTTTCTGGCCTTTTCCTTCTGACATACTGAACCTCCAATTATACCTATATCTATTCTGTACTTTGTCTCGCTCGATGAGTATCTGCTGTATATTTAGCTATAAGTTTTGACATGGCTTACCCTCTTTTGCTGCCTGATAGTGACTTAACTTTGGCATACTTTGTGCCTACCTTTCCTTCCTTCTGAAAGTTTTCCATTTCCTCACTTTGCCTTTTCCTCCAAGCCTCCCTTGCCCTCTTAATTCCATGCAGTAAACGATTATTTATTTCCCTAAACATTCTTTCACCCCATTCTCTGTCAACCTTCTTCCACTGACTCCTCGTTTCCATTTCTTACATCATATCCTCTGTTATCCAAAGCTTCTTTATCTGGGGCTTTTTGAGAATATTGTCAGTAAAACGTGTTCTACGTATCAAGACTCTAAAAGCATTTTCTTTAGCAATGGTTTTCTTATTTGTAGTGTAATTGTGAGGAGGTTAGTCCCATTTGATCCCAAATCGGATGCCCTAATTACGAGAAAAATCTAGAGGGAGGACTTTTCACCCTCTTATTCAGGCAGGGGCAAAGCTAGGAATTAAGGCTGGGGGGGGGGTTTAGGTGCAACTAATACTGGGGTGTGTGGAGGTATGGAATACCGACCAGGATAAGCGGAAGGTGCAAGATTAATAAATAGCAGAATTTTAAGATAAATGGTTCAAAATGGTGAGTTTTATGGCTTTCTGAGGGATATTTTTTAATCCTTACTATATTCTATTAGTAATATCAATCAAATGAAGTAAAATGGATTAAACTTAAAAATTTCTCTGAGCTCTGGGGGGGGGTATAAACCCCCAAAATCCACCCCTCCATGCGCCACTGTCTGGAGCCAATATAGAACTTAAAAAAAAAGACGTGTGTTGATTTCTGCAGAAGGAAGAGCCAGCATTTATCCTGTCTGGCTCATTCAACGCTTATTGATGTTTAAAATATTTAATAAAAGTTAAATACACCAAAATTGACAGTTTTAAGATGAAATTCAGAAATAAGGAGCATAAATATGAGGAATGATGGGATGATAGGGAATGGTAAAAGTGATTTATTTGCACAAAATCAACTGGGAAATTTTACCTTGAGGTTGTTATGATCATTAAATTGCATAATTTTCCTAATAATATGAGAACTGAGGGTAAATATATACTGTTCAATTGTTGTGTGATGGTCCATATTATAAAAGTTGAAAGTATTTGCGTGTTTTTGAACTCTAAAAGTGAGGGAGGTATACTTTTTGTAAGAAATAGGCTACAGAACTTTCAATGGAAATAGTAAAAAAATTAAAAAGTGGTATAAAAGTACAAGTGGTATGAAATGTCTGAGGGTGGTTGTATCTGGGAGTTGGCCTAGATGTTATGGCCCTGAAATAGTGAAGGAAATAACTGTTTATAAATCTAGTTCACTGATAAAAATTATAACTGTATCATATCTTTTCATTGAAGAAAGTGTTACTCAAGAACTAATGTTATGTGCATTTAATGTAATTTCAGCTGTCATCTAAGAGTTTTATAAGGTTTTCAAAGAAAACTTTTCTTGTTTTTAGGAGTATGGTGTTTTTGAGGAGGATTCTTGTTTTCAGAAACATACTATGGAAGATGTATGTGATAATTACTCAGGGGATGGAGTTTGCTATCAGCACCACCATGGGAATAAATTATACCACCGCAAGGTACTATCGTTTTCAATAATATGTTGACACACACACTTCCCATTTTACTATTAAGGCCACGTTGGTAAAACTTGCAGGATTGGTACATGAGGGAAGCTGCACCCATCCTGTTCGCATTTACTGGATGCTAAAAATCTCTCTAGTGTATGTTTACACCACTACTATGAACATAAGAAACATTCAATGACTTCATGATGAGGGATGTCCAACCTCGCACTGGCCAAGGGTGATGAAGATGTTAATAGTCCCTGCCTGCAGGGGCGGATCCAGGATTTCTTTCTGGGAGGGGCACAAGCAAGGCCGTATCCAGGATTTTGTTCAGGGGGGGGCACAAGGATACCTCACCATACAAAACGAACGAAATAATAATGGTACCGTTTTAAAAATCTAGCATATTTTCATGGGTCCTGGGGGGGGCACGTGCCCCCGTGCCCCCCCCCTGGATCCGCCTATGCCTGCCTGGACCAGCCCACAGCAGCCTCTGCTCCAGGGTCTGGCGGTCTAGGTTGATCAAGACTGCATCTATTACCTTCACCAACTGGTGAATTTCGGTAATTATATTAGCTATATCCAGCCTCATATCTTTTATGGCTATTTCTATATAATGTTTGTTTAGGTGGGGTCCAAAAGTGTACTCCACTACTTCCTCCCCGCCTGGGCCCTGTGGATGTTCTTCTCCTGGAGGAGTAGGGGTGGGTGCAGATGTTTTGCCCACCTCGAGGGGCAAAGGGGGCGTGGATGATGACGTCAGGCAGGGGATGTCAGCCCCCAGAGTCATAGTCTCCTCCGGGATAGGGGCCTCGGTGGCCATCTCCTCTTCCTCATATCATTGCGTCCTACAGCAAGACCCTGTGATGGAGAGGAATGATAATCATAGACACCAGCTACTCAAGTTATAGGCTGGAGAATAATTATGTCACAAAATTTTAACCCTGGGTATACCCAACCATCACTACCAAAAAGCTAGACTTGTTAAACATGTTGGACCACTTGGATGTGATATGTCATCTGTTTCATCGTAAATTTGTGGTTTATTTGTACGTAAACAGAACAATTTTTATGTAGTGATATTTCATGACATTTCACAATTTCTGCCCAAAAAAGAAAATGATACTAAAATTAGTCTAATTTTGCATCTTTTACTTATAAATGTATGGTTCCCTGATGTTTTATCAAATTTGTGCACCAATACAAGGTATGTTGGCAGACCTCTTTCTTTCGTCTTCTGTGAAATTCACACCTTGTGACGTACTGCCTTCCCCATTTCAATGCTTCAATTATGTCACAAAAATTTAAACCCTGGATAGCTGATGCCAGCTGATGAGGACCCAGGGTGGGCTTTTGGAAGGGTGCGAAACACGAGGGACGGAAACCAAATATCAAGGCCAGAACGAGGAGGTTTGTGAGGGGGGCAAAGATCAGTTTGCTGCTCCCACATCCCTTTATTCCCCCCAATTCCAGACCAGTTTCCATAAAAATCAGTCCCTGTGGTGGGTATTACAATAAGTATGAGCGTTTTCGTTCGTGAGAGGATGAAATGTTTGTAAATTGGTCTGTAAAGGGTGTTATGGAGGGCCAGGACGTAGAAAAAACAGAAAAAAGGCTAAAATTGCATATTCTTCTTTTTTCGTGATGTTCCACCACCGTAACATTTTTAAAAATACACTAGCCCAGCGTTTCCCAACCAGTGGGTCCCGACCCACTAGTGGGTCGCGGGCGGAATTTAAGTGGGACGCGGCGTGGCTCTTGAAAATGTACCGAATTTAACTGATTCACCAGATAATTTTAATTTTATGTATGTGTCATTTTTATTATTTTTTTAACGTAAAAAATCTTGGTACAATGCTTGCCTATTACTTTGAAACGAAAACAATAGCGTAACAGTGCTTGTACACGATCTGGCAACGCATACATACGTATTTGTATGTGTGTGTGAAATCATGGGTGGGGTAGGAGTGGGTCGCGAAAATGGAAAAAATTAAAAGGTGGGTCGCTAGAAATAAAGGATTGGGAACCACTGCACTTGCCGAAAGATATTCAAAAACGCCTCCGGAAAACATTTTTTTCTTCGTGGCCCTCTCAAAAATAATTTACGAAATCAGGGCGAAAAGGAGAAATGGCGTCAAATCGACGCCATTTCTCCTTTTCCGGGTGAAAATTCTTTATAATAATTGAAAATTGGCTCCATTAAATAAGTTTTCAAATGCCGCTAACAACATTAAAAAGATTCTTTCTTGACCGAGATATTTAAATAAAGAACGTAAATCGTATTTTCGGGCTAGCCGGTCCTGGTGGGCCTCCAGCGGGCTGTAAGTGTGGGGATGTTAGTCCCATTTGATCCCATATCGGATACTCAAATAACGGAAAATATCCCGGAGGATGGACTTTTCATCCTCTTATTCAGCTATGCCCTTTCCTTCAGGAAAATTGAGGCATATATTAATTGTGAATACCTTCATACGGGGCCCTAGTATCCTCTTTCTTGAGTTAGCCGACCCGAAAACCAAGGAAACTGCGTATTTCGTCGATGTAAGAGGATTTTTAAAGAACAGATCATGGTTGTAATTCTTCGTTAAAACTTTAACGTAATGTTAAAAATAAAACTTTTGGGCTATGTCAATTTTGGGTGGCCCCAACGTTTCCCGACCGATGCTGGTCCTGACCGACCTAAAAATTGACACGGCGACATAGCCCAAAAGTTTTTATTTATCAGATTATGGTTGCTTAAAGCAGCTCTCTCCGAGGGATGTATTTTAACAAAAAATGGGAAAAATATATATCCTTAAGGGAGTATTATACGCTATGACAAAGTTTAGAAGTTGTTCTGGTACTTACGTATGGCGTTACCCATTTTTATCCGCTGTCCCCTTCAAAAAAAGTAATTGAATGAGTTGGCCGTCGAAGCTTCCTCTATATCTTACAAAAATTGCAGTAAGTTAACACACCCCTGGCAACGCGCGGCTATCGGTCGGCTTTTGAGGGAATTGTTGTGAGGAAATGCATAGGGCTTTGCACATTTATTTCCATTCATTTAATCACGAACTTACTTATAGGGCTAAAAATAGTTAATATAATAATGATAATAGGATGAATAATAAGTGCTGCATTTTCAAATTATATATAAGTATACGTATTTTCACTGAAACCAACTCCCTTTAGTGGCGGTGGCCGGCGGTTTTCATGCGGGTAAAAATTCCACGGATTAGAACTGATTTTTAAAAATTCTCGTTGGTTAAGCGCAATTGATTTGTACACATGTACTTATCCGTCGTATAAATATTTGTGCGCCTTTAATTTGTGGCTACAAAAATTTTCGTATTCACAATTCATTGGCTCACACTCTGAATTCAGTCCATACTTTAAATAACTAAAGTAGGATTTTTTACGGCGCAGAAAAGAAAACGTGGAATATTAGCGCATTTAATATATCAAAAGGAACATCGGAGAATAGCAATCATGTCAATCCTCCTCGATAAAGGTAAATATCAGCTAATTATCCCAGGTAGACATCCAAATGTTTATAACATGAAAAAATCTTTATAAATAATCATGAATTAATCTTTTTATTCTTATCTTTTTTCATATTTTTCCTTTTCTATCTTTTTTTATATTTTATCAATTAATATGTGCAAAGCTAAGCCCTGATGATGGTTTTAAATAAACTGAAACGTTGGCTAACATTTTTTTTTTTGCATTACATACATTTGACATATACTCCAAGAATTATTTTATCATTAACCCGGTAACGCCTGAATTAAAAATTTCGCCAAAACTTTTTCGTAATATTCAATTTTAAAATCTGATTGATTAGATGCAAATTTTATACTTTTAGCACAAACAGTCTTGAAGATACAGCCTGGTACAATGTGGTGCCACTACGCCCCTTAAGGGGTCAAAAAGTATAAATGCAAATGCAGAAAATGTTAAATATTTTCTATTTTTCACAAGAAGAAAGATTCATTCATCATTCATCCAAAATTACTCAAAAATGTCAAATCTTGCTTAAAAAAGCAAACTTATCTGAAAAAACGTAATTATAAACATGGTTATTAGTTTAAAACTTTCAAAATCCCAAACAAATTACAATGAATAACAAAAAAGTTTCGTTTAGTATTGCACTACCAGCTGGTACCATACGGTACCGCTAGGCGTTAACGGGTTAATTAAATGAGGTCAAGATAAGAAGAAAAAAATCTAATTAAAAATCTTTATTGCAGGCTGGCTGCGTGTTTGAGTGCCCAAATATCTTCCCTTTTCGCGCGGGTAAATTGACGTTGGATTAATCCTCATTTTTTTCAGCTGCCGCCGATGTGCCGTCATTAAGTTGAACTATTGTGTCCTTAGGATCTTCAGACAAATAATTAAAATTAAGTCTTCAGACAAATGATTTCTTCCGCTGCCTGTGTCGGCTTTACACCGAAGAGTTCCGAAGGTAGGGTTGGAGGGGTTTCTCAGCCACACGATATGAAGGAAACATGTTGCATGAAAAAGGGGAAATAAGAACATTATAAATGTAACCAGGAGCTTCATAAAATTTAGTTATTTTATGAAGTAATGAGTGTGTATTTTCCGCGTAAAAGTTTATCTATAGATCGCGTTGTCGATCTGTAAATTAAACGGGTAAATTAATTATAACGAGGAAAATTCGTTGATTTTTGTAGGATTTCGCCTTACTTACATCAGAGAACCTTGGAAATCAAACCAGAGACGATCCAGAGCTACAATATAAGGAACTTGTGTTTATTTGGACAGGACCAGTGGCGCAGCGAGGGGGGTTTTGGGGGATAAACTTCCCCCCCAGAGCTCAGAGAAATGTTTAAGTTTAATCCCTTTTACTTAGTTGGATTAATATTACTTATAGAATACTGTAATGGTTAATGAAATATCCCACAGAAAACCTTAAAACTCACCATTTTGAACCATTTATTTTACAATTTTTCTGGGGGAGGACCCCCGCACCTACCGCTTACCCTGGTGGGTATTCCATACCCCCCCCCAGTATTAGTTGCGTCTAAAACCCTCCGTAGCCTCATAGATCTCGCAGGCTTTGAAGTGTAAGTGTCCGACACTAGCAGTAAATGAAATAGCTTTTACATATCATTTCCCAGCTCACTTCTTGAATACTCCATGAAAACCTACCTTAATCGGTAGAATACTATAATAATAATTTTCAGTACTTTAACGAAAACCGGAAAAACAGCCGAATTAGTCAGTGAAATTATGAGATTACTCGTAAGGGGAATGTGAGAAGACATTGCAAAATTTTTACCTTCTCCCTCTTGAGAATGCATCAAAGGACTCAGTGAAGAATGAATTTTAGCCTTCAAAAACTATTCTCAGAGGAAGCTGTAGGCATTTCGCTCGCCATTAGTACCGAAAACATAATTGCGGATAAATAATTGGATCTCTGCCAAATATTGATAGCCGAGAGTAGGGACTATCTGGCCAGGTCGGCTGGTCGGCGATAGCCGAGGGCCGCGATCTCTGGGGGCCCCCAGACTTCTCTAAATTGTCGATAATACACTACATAGGTAGTTCATAACCTACATAACCCTATGAAGGAGTATTCTAGACAATTGCCATCCAGAGGACCAGTGGGGTAGCCAGGAATTTCGTTCGAGGGGGGGGGGTCCAAAACTAGGGGGGAAATTTTTGAAAAAACGGGGCACTAAGTAATGGATTTTAAACTAATTTTAACGCCTTTCATAATCGAAAAAAACTTAATTTATTAAAGAAACATTTTGAAAATTCCTGATTTTTCAATATTTTTTTCTTTTTTTAAGGACAATATTTGTGTTTTTACATTTCGGGGGGTGGTCCGGACCCCCCGGACTCCCCCTTGGCTTTTCCACTGCAGAGGACGCTGTGGGTGCCCCCCTCAACGCTCGCGTATATCATGAAGCGCCATAGCATGCACTGGGGCGCTGGTCGCGTCTCTTCTCTTTCTCTCTCATGTCCCACGCCTTGGCCAAATACGACGAGTTCGCGTAAATCCCCATCGCGATAAGAAATCACGGTGGCAACCGCTAGTGCGACCGTGTATAAATCAGTATGTTTTGGGGACTACTACGGATCATGTGACATACCATTGCTATCCCTCGTCCACTCTTCCCGAAGTCTACAGTTCCGTAGCGAAACCCGATATCCGCGCAGATGTTTCTGGGTAGTCGATACCCTAATTTATTTATCGATAAATATATCAGATTACAACGTTTGGGTATAGTTACACATCTCACTTGACTGAGTTTTTTTTACTAAGGGGTATCTATTACCATAGAGTAAGGCCTAATGCAAACAATGTAAAGAAACGATATACTATATTGCAAAACCTGCAGTGAAACGCCTGATATAAGAGGCGGATCTAATTATAAGTTTGGACCAAAGGAGGGGGTAGCGAGGGGAAACGGGGGTTTGGGGAATTCTCACTCGCCGAAGGGGGGAAATACCACCTTAGGCATGTAGGACATGTTCGGGGATATAGGATAATTGTGATTTTCAAGACTCAAAAACGGCGGTATTTGTCTTATTCTTAGATAAAGAAAGACACCGCTGTGCACATTTTGTAGGCCGATTTGTTAGTAAAAGTTTCATGGTGGTCATGTAAGTCTACATACTACCCCGCAATCTGCCTCGATAAGCGTTGGCGGGGGATGTCAGGACACCTGCTGTGTTCATATAAAAAGGAAATGTTCCAAGGAAATCGCGTTTAGCATTTATTAAAATCCTATGTTGTGCGGGGGAAATAACGAATTCCCGCCCCTATCCGTTCGCCTATGATTATCGCTTTTAATGAGATTCACATCGCTGGAGCCAACGCGTAAATAATCGCTCGAAACGATAATTTTTGATTGGTGATCACTGGTGCGATCACTGGCGATAACCGCTCTGAACGGACGGGAAAAATAATCGTGTAAATCGGTCGTTATCAACTAAGTGCTTTTTTCCTTGCTAAGAAATTTACTGCAAAAATCGACCCACTACGAAATACAATTCTAATTTTCGGCAAACATACTTTTTTAGCAATTGCAAATTTCTTAAAAATTGATTTGCTCTAGGGCAAACAACTCTTCCGGGGTGCAGTCCGTTAAGTATAATGCCAAGTACCAGAGGTTCTACTGATTAAATCTCAGTTACAGACGGTTTAAATACGAAGGAATAAAACGGAGCAAATCCTTAAGAACTGTAACGAAAGAAATTTTTCTTTTTATACGGGGCACGTGACAGCGCAATCTGACGTGTGTGCGAACGCGCAATGAAAATTGCGTCGTGCAAAGCGATGAATTGCAAGACCACATGCGAGAATGCGTGGACGTGAGATGGCAAAAATAGCCTCTGTTCTAATTTCGTTTCCTGCATTCACGCAATTCCACGCCATTTAAGAAATTAATGCAGTTCTAACCTGCGCAATTCCGTGCCCCGTGTAAAAAGGCACACGCATTATTGACATTTTTCTTAACCTTAAAACTTCGTGAAACCATCACAACTAGAGCCAGAGGATGTTGCATAGATATTTATTTCTTACGCGATAATTTATTTGTTGATTTTAAACATCTATATTGCATTAGCATTTTGGCAGTTGACTGTGGAGTGAATTTTGACTACCTTACCCGCGTGGCTCAGCCCTGATTCAGTGCCCCTAACAATTAATAGCCAGCCGCATATTCGCTGCATGACGACCAATTCTTCCTCCCCCACTCAAGGGAAAACTCCTCGAAGCTCCTCAGAGCTGAGTGAAGGCAAGACATCGAGCTGCATACATTCTTTAGTTTTCAATCTCGAAATTTTGGCACCTCTGTTTTCACTTCATCAGAATAATCGAGCAGATGATTGCGTGAACAGAATTTTAGACTCTAGTCTAGGAGATAAGGCCAATTCGAAGTCTTACAATTAGATGTATTTTACCGTTAGAGCTGTTTGCTGTTTATTTAGTCCCTACTTTCATGTTATAATTAATTGCGGCTCTCGACCTATTTTATGGATGAATATTTCGCGTCAAAACTACGGTCATAACACATTAATTTTAGTCTCCATATCAATTTACCACATCAGAGAATCTGATGGTTATAGATTTTTGGCGTGTTTAGTTTAAAAGACCCTGTTACTACCCAAAATGCTGGAAATAAAAAATCAATTACTCATTACCATATTCAATCAATGAGGAGATTTTACTCTTGCAATTCGACGAATGATCTTTAAAAACGACAATAGGGTAGTTTTATTCATCAAAGAAAACGAAAGGCATTATTGCGATTCGTAACCCACCATTAGCGTATTCATAATACACAAATTATTTGGTTTTTGAAATACCGGTTTAGACGAATGGCAAGGATCAAATTTTATCCTCATTTGAAAAAGGCCAGATTGGCGCCCATGCGATTCCACTCCACGTGACGTCACAGGGACCTAGTTTCTATTCGAGACTCAAATGACCGATGGCGGCGCTGCTGTCAGTGACGTCAATTTCCAATATGGCCGCCAGAGTGATGGTAAAATCAAAACAATCATAAAGCTTTGGCGTACGGAGAGAACATAAACCATAATATAAAGAGCTATTAAGATAGAAATATTCTTTTAAAACATTCGTACGGTGTATTTCTCGGCTTCTTTCGTCCGTAAGAAGATCTAGAACTGAAGAAAACTGCTTGACGATAAAACTAAAGGTGTTAATAATGTACCTAATCATTACGAGTCAGGTTTGATTCTCGACTCTATCCGACTCGTATCGCGTTACTTCTTAGCCATTTCTATGGAAAACACTACAAAAGAACTTAATAATCCATTTCAGGCAGTTTTCGTGTTGTATTTGGGTGCCACAGCCGTCTGCTTCAGTGATGTGGATTGCTGTGTTCACCTATATTATTATCATATTTCCGGATAAGAAATGAACTAAATAGTTATATGATGTGATTTACCATTGGGAAATGAAATTGTTTGGTATGATTTACAAATTTAAGGACGACTTAAGGATCTTTACTGTTGATTCCCTGTTCTTGGTAAAATCATGGAGACGATACCCAGCTAGCAAAAGAAAGGCTGTTGCCCCGTAAATTACGGCAACTTTCCATCAACGGTAAAGAAACCGTTGAATATGATGATATAAACATGACGGCAACGAGGAAGCAACGAAGGGGCAAAAGTCTCATATAAAGTCACCAAAAATACGGCAACAGTTTCTTTTCGATGACGTCACAGACACCAGTGACACCTACCGGCACTTGCAAGAACTAACTGACCAGCAACGCGACGGTAGCGCCACCTGGCGGATTTATTTGATACTACGTTCTTCTGCTACACCACGGCGGGCTCTTCCATTGCATTCAAATAATAATTACTAGATCGGGATTTATTACAAAAATGAATAATGGACAGAATTTAGATAATAAAATATCATATTTATTGCATCACTAGAGAAGTTAATTCACACACACATTACAAACAGGACACAAAAATTTGATACCATAAAAGCTCCATAACAGCATGAAAAGGTAGGTACAATGCAAAAACATCCTAAGTAAACATAAGTTAATATATCCCATGTAGCAGAAGGATGAAAAATATCAGTTACGTTTCCAAATGCACACTTATCTTAATAAAACACTTCATAGGAATTGTTGACAAAAAGATCAACCATGCTTTGTTTGAACTACACAGTAAAACAGGAATGTATACGACTACCCAAAAACAATTTTGAAATAATTAGTAGATAATGAATTGAGGTACCACCTATCATTTAAGTAGTTCATGAAAAATAGTTTCAAGCATGGGATTCACATGATCAGAGTTACATAACAGCAGGAGTAGGTGCAAGGCCAAAAAATCCAAATTATAATTCAGTTAATACATCCCATGGTGCTGATGGATGAAAAATAATGGATACGTTTCAAAATGCTTACTACTTTTAACATAAACCTTCATACGAATAGTTGACAAAAAGATCAGCCATGATATGGTAGAACTACACAGTAAAACAGGAATGTATATGACTACCCAAAAAAAAATCCGTCTCTTGCATTACTCCAATATCAAAATAAAGAATCAACAAATATTAGTTTTACATCATTAATTGTACAGTAGGGGTTGAGGTCTTAACAGAAACTTGCATTCAACTTCGTTGAGTCTTGACTTAATTTATTTTCAAATTTTCTATTGCAGCAGGTTCTGACGGGCAAGGGAATATTTTAAAAGTTGTATCTGACATAATATATTGAATTCTTATTCCGAACACAGAGGCATGAAATGCAATAGCAACACTGGTGTGCACATTTTAATGTGGCCTCTCCTTTTAGTGATCAACTTCCTAATTGCCATGGAACACAGCGATTTTATACTAGGACATTCACATTCATGCTTGTGGTGACAGTGAACATCAGCACATGGTAATTAGGTAATGTTATTCTTAAAGAAGTCTTCATCTAATTTACACATTCACTTGTTCACTGCCATAGCTAGCGTGATTATGAATGCCATAATATGAACTTGCTAAGTTATCTGACAATAAGGAAGCAGATCACTGCAACAAGCGCACCCTAGCATTGCTACAGCATTTTATGCCTCCATATATGGAATAAGATTAACCTTTGCCACTTCACCAATGGAGCTGTTTAAGGGTAGGGCATTCTGTAGTATTTAAGTTAGGTTCAACGGAAAAAAACGAACTAAAATTAATTTATTTCAACTATATGAAAGGCTATTAAACCAAACTTGGACCTATTCCTACCAGCATTTGGCATTCTGAAAATCATTAAAAAATATGGCATTTAAGAAGGCAAAGAAACATTCCTACTCTCCCCTTGTGAGACAAAGATCCAGGAGTATTAATGGCATATCTGGCTGTGCCTGTCATAACAGTGACCATATGCTGACCTCACCTTATCCCACAATCATGTTATGAGATAACAAGCCAAACTGCCCTTCCACACTAGCAGGTTCTGAGATAGGCAAATTGGAAGAATAATGCTTCTTCGAGATCCCCTTCCAGCTGCCTTTCAGAACACTTTCTCGTTTCTTATTCCCTTTCTTTGTTCTGTATTTTGAGGCCTGGAATAATTCCCTGATGCTTGTTTTCATGCTGATTGTATCAAATCAGGCTCATTTTTGGCTTTTACATTCTCTGCAAAGTAATTATAATTGGATTAGATGTTACTCTGACACACTTAAAAGCATTTCTATTTACTTAAGCTTTTTTCATTCAACTCTATTCCAAGATATGGGAAGAGTAAATCAAAAGCACCAATGATTACAAAATACTCACCAAATATGACATTTATAATGGAGCTAAAATGCACTTCAAAGGCAATCATATTTTCTGAGTGGCCCTTCAAAGAGAGAAACAGCCAACTCATTCCATATTAGGGTAGAACACATGTCGTTGACAGTTTTTTAAAGTCCAGTCCCCCTTTGATAGTTCTGACTACACTTAAATATGATGTTCGAAGATCTTTCCTTCATGAAACAAATCTGAAAAATGAGATGACCAGACAATTAACTATCTATGGTAATTCCTTAGTACCATTGAACATATTGGTATAAAATGTTTAAATTTCTCAGTACATTCGAGTGTAATTAACTTTGTTATCATAAAATTAAATATCAACAAGGAGGTAATGATGGCACCATAACTTAAGTTTCATGACTCAAAGTGATAATCTATAAACAGTACCATGAGCATATCAATACTAAGGTGGCTATGAAGTCAAACAGTTGACAATTTAAGTGAAATACCAACCAAATACTCTTCTTTCAGGCTCTTTCCCAGCAAACAATAACAGTTAAAATTCTCAGGAGTTGCAACGGGTAAGGTCTTCCATTTTCCTTCAAACGTTTCGGCAAGCAACTCACCCATTGTCTTCAGGGATTCAGAAATCACACGATTTGGGAATCCAACCTTGGATTCCTGAATCCCCAAAGACGATGGGTGAGTTGCTTGTGGAAACGTTGGGAGATATGGAGAGCCTTACTTGGTGCAAATCCCAAGAAATCTTCATCCCTACCCCTGAACTCATTGGGTGCACCAGGTTCTAACAATTGGACTTCACTGATTCTTCAGAAACACACTGCAATTCTATAGAGAAGTTTCAGGCTCCTTTACTCCAACATTGTTTGATGAATCTTTAAGTGCAACCTTCCCTTCTTAGGAGGCACTCATGCAACAGAAAACAGAATAGATAAGCTTTACACTTATATGTGCACATGCTAAAACACTCAAAAGAGCAAATTATTAAGTGCAAATATTTACCTGGTGATGGTGGTTTCAGTATCCTATCATCATCAGTCTCCATTGATGAAGAATTACTTATATTTGGATAATTTCAATTCTTTTTTGTCCTTTTCCTTTCCCAGTCTTTTTAAATTTCAGCAACAAAAAAATGCCTCCACATCTGAATCTTCACAAGTAGCCATCTCTGTTCAATAGCAATGGCTGCCACAACAGTCTCTGGAAGATACTACAATGTCACCATTTGCCACACATGTCAAAGCATGCACTCAATGTCAAAATTAACTAAAATAAAAAAAATTAATACTTGGATTAGCAAACTAGTAACATGTACATCCAAGTCAGTGCTCTCACACATACCATGAAACAACTCCTATGAATACATTTAAACAGCACCCTGCTCTTGCAAGTCGAAAATGTTAATCCTCATTTTTAACTAAACATATATTCACAAATATTGTCCCTAACTCACCAAATTGTGCATGCAGAACTTCACGCCCAAGATATCCCATTCCTCACGGAGTTGAGAGCCATTTTATGACCTGTGACACTGAGGACCAGTTATAGCTCTCATTGGGGTAATATTCAATAACCTTATCTGCCTCCAATTTCACCCATGACTACGTAACAGCCTGCACTGTGAGGCCAGTACATTTTTCATGCGGAAGAAAAGCCAAGGCATCCTGAAAAAAGTGGGAAAAAAACATGACTATGAGGAGTCACTCTTCAGTTACTAAAAAACATGGGATCATAAAATTCAATTGAAAGTAAAGTTAATTATTGTAAATGATGGCTAGTTAAGAATGATGCATTAAATGATTGTATACTCCAGTAACTGAGGAAAAATCTCACAGCAATTCTGCTAAATTTTGCTCCTATACTCGAAATTTCAAGGGTGTTTGACAGGGGGTGAGTTCTCGCCAACATGCAGTAAATACTGCTCTCCACGGAAAGAAAAACTGAAGTGTGCCATTGTGAACCAACAAACGCGCAGTAAGAGCACTCACCAGACATCCATCAATCCATACAACAGAACTAATGCAATGGTAATGAAAACTTAAGTGTACTATTAACGAATTTCACAATGAACGACAGTAAACTGTGTCTAGACTTACCTTTCATAGACCTAGAGTCATGGTGGAATACGGTGGTTGAACCCTCGAAGAGGCTTCTAACTTGCACTGCCCTTCCCAAAGTCAAAAGAAACTTGTTATAACCACCGAACACTGTTTCTCACTATCATCACGATTAAACAGGAGTTGAAATCACTCGCGAAAACTTACGTTAGCGAAAATTACAAACGAAAATTCACGTCAGTGAAAATTACGAATATAATAAGGCTAAAGTACGACGGGTGGATATGGTGATCGGATATGAAGATGAAATTAAATGAAAAGTGAAAATGGAGAAGCTGAAACCACGTTAAGTTTGATGGATGAAGTTAATGAACAATTTATGTGAAAATGAAAGTTATTGATAAAAGCTATTTAAAGGTTTAGTGAACCATAACCGTCCTTCGACTACTCAAAAAGAAGAAAAGCATCACGACGAACTCAAAGCACGAATTAACAACATCAACAAATTTAATAATTGTAAGATGCCATGATGGTGTTCACGGTGGCGGCGGATAACGGATTCTTCCGTTCTTCCCGAAGTGCATTTCGGGTTGCGCGCATGATGGTCTCGGATGGCCTCGGTCATGATACTAATATATATTAGTACCATGGCCTCGGTCGTGAGCAGACGATATGATTGAGTCTTAAATTTCACATAAAGGAGGAATTCGTAATGGTACAACATCGAATTATCAATAGAAATTAAGTAATATCACTTCGATGATAACGAATATCCAGAGATCCATCAACCTTGAGAGACATTTATATTATATTATCTCAATCTTTTTCCATCGCCACCGAGTGACTTGGAGACATATTAATTAATAAATCCACAAAATCGCCGAATAAATACCACTTATCCCATAAAACACATTATGCAAAGATATATGCGTAAGTCGTAAAACATTTCATTTACAGCAGATCGTTAATTAGAGCGAATGCATTCACATAAAATAGGATATGAAGCAGCCGTCCAAACTGAGCAACTTCACGGCAACGCGTTGCCGTCATGTTGCCATCATCCACGGCGCAACGTCAAAGTAGAAACTGTTGCCGCTTCGTTGCCTTGGACGTTTACATAAACGTCGGAGAGTGTGCTAGCTGGGTATAGTTCTTCATTCTTTATCCCCATGTTGAAGTATGTACATACGAGTTACTGAACAGCAAGGTTTCAGATAAATAATGTATACTACTACTAATTTAGCAATATTTAATAATTTTTTTAATAATTCCTCAGATGAAAATATACAAGTTGGTGTAATTAATAGGTTGTAATTAATAATTTGTAAAAGGCTCGTATGTATGCTAGGTTCTATAAATCGTCTGCTTTGAGTAACAAAAACACATTCATTTGCTCAAAGTATTGCATTCAGAACTGGTATGCCCTATTCTCGAATTTAACAGAGTTATATGGCATCCTTATTATAAAGTGTAAATGATTACAACCGAAAGGGTACAAAGCAAATTTTAAACTACTATGGTGGATTCAATACTAAACATACCCCATACAGAGAAACAATGCATATTTTGGATAACCAACCGCTGATGGTTAGAAGGAAACTGAATGACCTGATATTTTTACATGAATTATGTCATAGTATGATATGTTGTACTTGTCTTAATAATATTAGTTTTAGTCGTTCGGCTACCTCAGAAAGGAATTGCAATATTATCTTTGTAATATTCTGTAGAAACAATATTACTTAAAGCAATCTTATTAACACTAGTTTATGGTTATTTGACTGAGCATCACATGAAATTGGCTAGGTTTTGAATTTAAATTGGGTGTCACAGTTAAATAATAATCGGTTGAATGAGTTATTGTAACTGTCTACGGGGAAAGGAATTTGGGGACTAAGTTTCTTTGCCCACTATTACATTTCAAAGTCGAAATGAAACTTGGCATTGCCTTGAATAGGTGAAAGTCGTCCATTTCTTGTCTGAAATCACTATGTTCTGTGACTATGTATGACTTCGAATTGACACCTGGAATCAATCAAAATAAGCTAACAATGTTTACCATAATGCATATATTACTAATTTACATCGTGAGACGCTGTTAAAAATCGAACGTTCAATGGTACAGTAGGTTCATCCTCCTTGCTATTGAAATTTAACGTAAATCTAGAGTTACTATACTCAGCAACTTTAGGTAAATTGTTCAATAGCACATCGCGCACAGAAGAAAAAAACACATTTATCAGACTAACACGGGCAAATACCATCCCGATCATAATAATGGCGATGTAAATATTGAGTATGTTATATTGAAAATCTTGAAAACAGCGATCACGGATATCGGATACTTTGATGCATTGGATATACGCTATTTTTCTACTTTTTTCTGCGTAACCTGACACACGAACGATTTTCAATTTAAATAACACTATATTAATAGCTATAACATGTAAAACCAACGTATCTCCATTAAAATCGTCCTAAGCAAGAGCTTTCTGCTCCTACCTACGTGCGGGAACAACAGCCGTCGCCTCGCTTTGAAACAATTCCACTTGTGCTGCAGTTATTACAGGGTCGTAGAATTACAGAATATTCAACCTCAAGTAACGGTAATAATTGCTTCGAAACCAAAAAGTAGGTATCACCCCGTAACTAGTCAATAAAACAGTGTAAAGGTCTCATATACACTATTCCTCATAGCACTACCGCGTCATGACCATCGTTCCTCTGTTTCGAGCGTTCTCCGCCAGGTGGTGTCTCCCTAGGCTGGAATCGCGATATTCGATACGATACGAATAGATAGGAGTTTTACATCGTCTGAGATTACCAATGCATGCATGAGGCACAGAGCTCAGGGATACATGTCTTAATAATCATCTATTAAAACTGCCCAAGGTCGGAAAGTTTTCTTCGTTTGATAGGGCATTAATAATACTTTTTTAAGCCAAGCGCTACCTGCCAGCAGGGTACTCTGCTACCTGCTAGCATCCTGCGTCGTATCAGCACTCAAAGCCTCGCCCCAAGGTCACCTCACTTGCGGCAACGGGAACCTGAACGACGTCACACGGAGTTTTCCCATCATTCATACTTAGCCGTCGCGTTTTCGCGTGCTTGAAAATTTTCACTTTTCATTTAATCGCGAAAACTAGACATCGTCATTAAAAAATCTAAATGCATGAAATACGTACTCCAGGAGTAATAATCTTTCGATTTAAGCAGTAAAACTAATAGGAAACCACCCTATTTCTCTATTTTCTGGCAGAATTTCTTATAGGATAGGATAATCTAATAGGACCAGGGAAATTCAAGATCTCAGGATGGAAGCCAACCTCACCATCATGATTTTATAAACAACGAAAAGAAAAAAATGCAATTTAATGTATTTTAATTCTTACTTTTAGCAGTCTTTTGTTTCTGACAAAATTGCTATTTTTAAAACTTTTATCTACTTTTTAGAGCAATCATAGAGTAAAAATCAATTTCCGGGCATGCAATTTCCCAAATTTTCTCGGGGTGGGGGAGGTCATGAGCCCCTGCCGAGGGCCACCATCCACCCCAGACCGCTCCTGACCTCCACTTCAAATAAGCAAGTGTTCTGAAACAATAATAAGACCAGGGTCCTATATGTTTGTCAATCAGCCAGGAAGCTCGTTAGGCCTACGCTCTTAGTTTCACTTTTTTCTCGAAGCTATTGGCAATATTAAAAATCAATATTATGATAATTTTTTCGGATGTTCCCTTCCGATACCCTCCTTAAAATTTGAATTCGTTTCTTGAAAATTCAACCCCTCGTTGAAGGTATCTAATTCAAAATTGGCCAAAAAACTATCTAATATTTTGATTGCTTCGGTTAGCTACACGTGACACCAGACTTTGATATCTACTTTGGCTCTTCGACATTCGTACCAGAGTTCCGACGGTATCCTGAGTCATGCACGGTACCATAAGGAGAGCAGCCATGCATCACGCCGGTATCACCTATCCACCTTACGTTTCTCCTTCTCCAAATCTTACACTGCCCACATAAAACCATTAAACTTGAGTTTCCCTGAATGCGATGGGGCCCTGTCCTGGGCTTTCCCAAAACTACCCACAATTCCCTTCCCCCCTCTACCACACTCCACTGCCAACGGTTTCACAAAAAGCCACGACTCGGGCTTGAGGATTCTTTCTTGAATAGTGGACGATTTGGTGAGGAGTTTCTTTCATTGAGTTGCTGCTTAAGTTCGGTGTTAGAGCATGAAGTATTCTGTTGGTGGACACCGAGGACAAGTCTGGCCTGTGTTAGGTACCCTCTGAGTGTGTTTATTATTTTATCTTAATGATCAGTTAGTTGTTCAATTCTTACAAGAAGTTCTTTAATCATTTACGCTAATTAGTCAATGTCATTTAAGCATTAACTCCGTTTATCGACTGACTACATTGCTTAGATAAGGTTTTATCTAATCTATGTAGCCACAAAAGTTTCGAAGAAATTGATATTGACTTCTTTATGTGGTTCTATTTAACCACACTATTTAGTAAAAAAGGTAGAATAAGCTTACTGTTTAATGTTTCTCTTTCAAGCTCAGGGGGGCTACTTTTTCATTTAGATTGTACTTCAAGAACAAAGTTAACGGCGTTAAGTCACAAGTAATCAAAATATCAATCGATGTCTAGTCAAGGCCATGCGGCGGTACTATTGAATCTCTAGTAAATGTTATTGAATCTATTGTAAAATCGACATGCTATAATGCTATCAGCAGCCATGGTTATATTTCAGTATCAATAATTTTTTATTTGACACATTTTTTCTTCTATCTTGATCGATTGATTTTTTTCTTAGAATCTGTATTCTAATGAATCATTTCGATCCGTTTCTGGGGCCGTATTCTGTAACTCCAAACCGATCGGTGCGGCACCGATTCGTCGGGTGCGACGTCACACCGACTCCCGGTAAGAAGTCGTGTGATTCTGTACGAACCCGGTCGGTGCGGCACCGACGAGAGGACGGGAGATCGTCGGTAGCCGTACCGACAGCAAAGAGGTGTCGGTACGGCCACCGACTAGTGGGTTTCATGAATTCCCCGGTGCGCATTGTACGTTTTATTTTGTTTTTACCTCATCACCGAGTAAATAATGAGGTTTTCTCCAATGTTATCTTTTTCTGCCCCTTCGAATACGCCTCTATAATTCACTGTGTCATCATCTATATTAATTACCTTGACAGAAATATAAGATAATGGTTAATAAAAATGAGGTTTGCTAATATATAATGACTCTCTCATTTATGTTACCGCACTTTCACTCGCTTGTAATAGGCTTTATTTCTCTCTATCATCATTTACTTGCTCCTTTGACATAAAAAAGATATTTTTGATTAAATATGAGTTTTGCCGCAATGTTATCACTTTATCTCACTCTGAATTGGCAACTATTATTTCACTCAATCATCATTTGGCGTTTCTCTCGGCATAGAAATAAGATCTTTTTATTTAAGTATGAAGTTTGCCACAACGGTATCAGTTTCTTTCATTTTTAACGGGCAACTATATTTCATTTCATCGTCAGCCATTGATTCCCTTGACGATAAAAGAAGATATTTGTTAATAAGTATGAGGTTTACCGCAATATTATCATTTTCTCTCACTTGGAATGCGCAACTTATACATATGTATTTCACCCAATCACAATTTATTTACTTCCTCGTCATTACACTTCTTTTAATTGCACCCAGCTCCATATTTTTATAACAATTTCCTAACTTGTTCCTCTAATATTACATTTGCATTTGAATCCTACGTTCACGTTCCATGGTATGCTATTTTCGTCTGCTACGGTGCCAATGGCATAACCTTCCGTTGATAACATTTATACGGAACTTACTTAATGACAACTATATTACCAAATCATGAATAAATAGCATTATACGGAACCAATATTTAAAAAAAGAAACTACGATCTCAAGGATAGTTTCAATAATTCATTCCAGCAACAACAATCTCCATCACATACAAACTTTATTGTGATGTTGTAATATTGTTTCCTTCGATTCTGTAGGTACAGCATTACTACCACACATTATATAAGCATTGTTAACAACTTATCCAATATCGTTTATCTTAATCTAGCAATAAGTCGTAATTTCCGCAAATAAAAAGATTGAGAATGATGACAACAAACTGTGCCAATGAGTCTTCACTTGTTTTTACCCTTCTTTCATTGGTGGAGACACGTGAAACTTCGGATATATTCGGATTTTCCCTGTTTGGGAAGGAAGGGGAACCGTACCGACTGGTTTGAAACCGACGACCTTACAGAATCGCTGAAAGTGTCGTCGTCGGTGCGGAATCCGTTGTCGGTACGGTTTGATGTCCAGTCGGTGGGCTTGAAAGGGAAACCGACCGGTGCGGCACCGACGAAATACAGAATACGGCCCCTGGGCAGTCATCGGCAATCCGCGCTCCACGTTCTTTGAGGCATTCCCTCCCTTACAAAACGCTTCTGCTTGCCACAAAAAAAGTCTTCTATCACGTTTCAGTTAAGGTGATATCTAAACTAATTTATTTCCTTCTTGATGCATCTTACTTTGTCATCTGCTTGAATCAGCCTTGGTACTGCTGTCCTTATTATACCCCATTATTAGCATATTTAAGTATTTTTTGTTGTTAAATCCATGATTAATTGCCCTGCTTACTCATTTCTCCTACGACAATTGTCTTCGCGTAACCGTCTCTCACCACGTGACGTGACAATATTACCCTGAATTTTTCTATTTTAATCATCTCGCAAGGTTTTGTTAGTGTGTCAGGCTAATGATTTAATGTTAAAGTTTTTTATGGCTTTTAATGCACAATTTTTCTTCGAAAACTTTTGAACTTCACTTCAGTCCTACCTTTTCTTAGCAAATAACTTTGTCACCAAGCAATTCTCTCTAATTCGTTGCGGTATTCGAATTTTTATATCGGCCTTTGAAGCACCTGATCATCGCTGCTACCTCCATGACACTCCATGATACTCATTCGCGTTTTCATTTCCGATGGCCTTGGCGAGCGGAGGAGGTTCAATCTCCCTGAAATGCTGGCAGAATACGCCTTCCTCTCCTAATGAAACTCCTCGGATTGTTACTGCCTCTGCTACCATCTAGCGATTTGATCGATGGATTATTCTTCCTTATAGGATAATCTTCTAAAATCGATGGCACATTAATGGCTTTGCCTGGTTTCGCTATTTAGTGGGCCCTTTTCGCTTCTATAGCGTTAAGGTGTTTTTCCCCGTCCCGTCCCTTCCGCACCTATCCTTCCCCAGAGGCGTCGACGGACTTCTATTGCGACGGCGCCTCTTTCCTTTTTCCTTTCTCTCCAGCCCCTCCCCGGGTGATCGGGCGTATAAGTCTCTGACTTGGTTTCCGGCCCCGGTGTGTTGTATCCTCGAAGGGCTCCCCTTGAGCCCTCGTTCTCTTTGCCTCTGCTGCCCAACCCCACCGAATTTTTTTAACCTTTTGCCTTTTTTTAATTCCCCGTTTGTTAATTCATTAACAGTTTGAAGACTCTCCGACAGCGTCGAGGTGCAGCCAGCAAAGAAGAGAGTGCTAGTGAAGTGATTAGTGGCCTAAAAATTCATGGTCAGTTGTGTTCTTATTAGTGCTTACATAAGTGTTCGAGGGGATCGGATTGGTGTGGTGGCTAGAGTGTTGGCTTTCCACCCGGCAGACTCGGGTTCAAATCCCGGCAGTGGCAGAGAATTTTCAGAGACTGCCCGATCCCTGCTTGAGTGTTGTGTGGAGGACATTTCAAGCGCAACACTCCGTCCGTCGGATGGGACGTTAAGCCGTGGTCTCCTTGGCGCCTTTCGTTAAGAGCAACCTAATGCCGACGCCGGGTTTCTCTCCACCCTTCCTTCCATACCCTTCCCTCATGGCGCAAATGACCTCAGCTGTCGGTCGCCTCCTCCAAATACCATACCATACCATACCATACCATAAGTGTTCATTTTCGTGTGTGAAGGGGGAGCGTCCATGTAAAGCTGAGCTCTTCAGCCGATGGACCTTGCAGATGAGTTACGGTAAGGGAGCGACTCCTCTTCCAGGGCACATAGATATTGTGCAGGGTGTCTAGGTTATATCACGGCCCATTCGCCGTAGGGCCCTTCGACCGTGATTTAAAAAACCGTACTTCTGCTTACTGCTCCAAGTTTGAAGCTTGCCAGTAAAGAATTTCTTTCCTCGTCCATTTCTTATTTTTATCGTGGTATTTTTCTTGAATATCAGAAGTGGTTACTATTTTTCAGGTGACTGCAATTACCTACCGTTAGTATCGTACCTTTCCGGAAGTATCCTCTTCAGTAACTCTCTCATTTAGTAAGGCTAGAAGGTTTTTTTTTCAGTATTCATTACCGCCGTAACCCTATTTATATATTAGATATTTAATTAGAGAAATTTTCTTCGTTACCTGGGGTAATGTTCAAAGACATTAATATACCTTAAGCGTAGGAGGCTTAATAAATTATTTTTCTTTACTTAGAGCGAGCAGAGTGTACTCTTGGAGAAGTGGTGGGAGCAATTAAGGGCGATTAGCTGATGGTTTAGGTAGGAATTTTAAAGTTGTTAGGCTCTTAAGGTGACGTAGACAAAATCAAGCTCTTATCATGACACCCTACCATGAATAAGTGGACTTCTAACAGTGTGTTCCAAGGTATATCCCCAAGTTTTTTTGTTTGTAGAGTTTAAAAAAATGGTAAAATTGTTATAGTCTCATCAATGTAACAGCACCTTGCTTGACTCGGAATTTAAGTATCACACCAGATTCGTAGCAGCCTTGTTCGTAATTGTGCATTGTAATAAATATTTGTGAAAACGGTTGAAGATTCGATAATAACACGTTTTTATTTCATTGCTGAAGGCAGCCCTAGCCTATTTTGAAGACGGGGCCGTAACATGGCGCAGTAGGAAGTGTCTCGCTGTCATTCGTGTGGATATGCAGAATTGAAGGCGTGATTGGGCCGGCAATTCGGCCTTCGTCTTATGTTTCTCTCGGTGACGAAGGCCGAGAAGTGGATCCCAACGAGCTCGCATCTATTTTGCCTTCTCTCATCTGCCAGTTTATGTTATCAAAGACGAGCGCCCTCCTATCAGCACATGCAGGATGAATTTTGTCGTATTTCGGGGCGTGGGAGGGGGAGAAGTGAGCGGGGAGGGGTTGGAAGCCGCCTGCCGCTCTTCTATCCGCGACGCTGTGTGGACGTTGGAATGAATATATTCTTGGTGGACGCGGACTCAAATTTGGCATTTTGTGGATTAGCGGTGGCAGATACTCTAAAATGCACGGAAATTGTGCACTCGAGGGAATGTAACTTGTCAAAAATCTATAGGGAATGACCATAAAATATTAAAATGTTCGAATTTTTACCTTCCCCCACCTCTAAATGGCATTTGAGCGGGGGTCTGGGGTTCAAAAATTTTCAGGCCTTTTTTTTATAAGTCCCACGACGTTTTTTCATTGGGACAGATGGGTTTGAAAAAAAAATCGACTGTCTGAGGAAGAGAGAGGAGCATCTCAGTTGTTTGGTAAACTTATTCAGTACACATAGTACATAAAGCTAAATATCATTTTTCACGGAAAGAAGTAGCTAGATATTTATGGATATTGAGTAATGCGGCAGACTTTTAGATCACAATGTGCCGTAGTAAGTGTTGTCCTTGTCTTTCGGGGAATACTCGTATATTAGTAGTATCCAGCGTTTTTTAAAAAGAGAAACGCGAGAAACATCAGCGTGGCATAAATCTGTCCACTGTGGATAGCATTTCTTCATTTTCTTTTCCACTCCGCCCATCTCACCTTTTCCGTTCTTTTTTATACTCACATCTCGTAGCCTTCATTCTTTTCTTGTCCCCCTTTCGTCGTCGTCTGAATTTCTGCACCATCAAACGATATACCCCAAGCAGTATATTTGGTTGCTAATAAATAAAGTTTGTATTCATTGTACAGTAATAGAAATATTTTAATCGAATGAAAATTATGATTGCGTATTTTTGTGTTAGTAGGAATATGATCACTATTTGTTCACTCGTAATAAAACTCAAGTTTTTCATTACGAAAGGGTAAGCTCTATTATTGCTATGAAACCACTCAGACATAATAATGTGGAGGACATTGACATACATGATATCACCATGCCTCAATTTCAAAAGATTCTAGCAGAAAAAAATAAACGAAAAAGGAGAGAGACTTAGTTTGACCTCTCAATGAAAGGGGAAAAGGTAAAACTTTTAGTACTAAATGTGCCTTAAAATGGCAAGAAATAGGTAAACAAGTCATGTTATTACCGCTGCCGATGGTTTTATGATCATCGAAAATATATTTATTCTAACTTTTAAGACATTCTAACTTGAACATGAAGATGTGGGTATAATACTCACTGATATAGTCTGAGGTTTCAGGCGAGATGGAGTGGAAACGTGACATAATGAAAATGAAAAATCATTTTCATTACTCACTGATACCTGGAATATATTAAGCATGGTTTAAATATTAGCTTTGGGAAATGTTAGCAATGACTAGAATAAATTTAATACCTAAGTAAGCATAATAATTTAGCGCGCATTAGTATTTATGATTTCTCGTGTGATGAGACATGTATAAAACTGTTGGGTATATTATTTATATTATATATACTGAATGACTTAAGAATTTATAATGGGAAAGTGTTACCGATCGAAGGGAAAACTGAGATTAAAATGACGATCGCCTTACGATGCCGCTCAACGATGAAAATGGTAGAGATTAAAATTGCCTTTGTGAGGCCTATGGAATATATTCCGATATCACATGCTGGATTAAGGATTTCTTAAACAACCGCAAAATAAGTTAGTTCTAGATAGCGTAAGTTCAGATACGGCGACGGTCACATGCGGTGTACCCCAGGGAAATTTTATCGGTCCTTAATTATTCCATTTGAATTTTAATGATATCACTACCATTGTATCTAGTCAAGTTCCTCTTTTCGCGGCCGACGCAGTACTGTACAGGGATATTAAAAACGAGTCAGACAGAATTTCGCTCAATAGAGACCTCAATGCTTTCAACGATTGCTTGGTACTGGGCAATTAGAGTTAAATCTTTAAAAAAGGTTTAGTAACAAACTTGTGGAAAAAGAAAGAGTTTTCCAACGTAACGCATTCAAGTAATCAAGAGTACCTAGTTGTTAAATTTAAAGTCGTTTATGTATTTAGGGGTAACCCTTACCGTGGGAAAAGCACATTCGGGAAATTTGCGAGCAGGAAAACAGCAAATTAGGATTTATTAAAGGAATTCTTGGAAAGTGCGATGAAAAAGTAAACTGACGATGTTATTATTCTCTCGTGAGACTCCCTTTTTTAGTACGCCGTCAGCGAATATGAAAAGGGAATGGCTTCGGATAAATTAAATTTATGTAAGTGAAATCATAGAGTAAATATATATAATAAGAATACACTTACTTTATGGTGAAATATACCAAGTTTTTATATTTTAACCTTGATTTGATATTTTGCGAAATTTTCAAGCTGAATACTTTTTGCGTGATGTTCACGATATTTTGAGAGAGCCTGATTATTATGGCTGAAGCGAACACAAGATTTGGGAAATATGCAGCAGAACTGGTAGATTTATGATGTCGTTTTTTCCGCGGATAATGAAGTACAATAATACCTGCGATAGCCTAGCTCTAGGATAGCTTGACTCGGACAAGTAAAATAGGCAGTGCATTTACAGTCAATAACTTATTATATTTGTAAATACTAGCTATCTGCGTGCATTTATGGGCATGTTGTAACTCGTGCATTAGACACTTACTGCGTTAAGTTTTCGTTATTCTACTACTGACTGATACTTTTATTTACATGGTAGCATATTCGTGCCATTAGCACTCTCTGGTCTGACCGCGTGTCATTGTCCTGTGCATGGTCCTAAGGTCCTGTGTGCTGGGCCGGTGTCCGGCAATCGAGCGCATGTCTGATTACGGCTAGGATGAGTGCTGATTGCCTGGTGTGGAATCACCCCGTGCCACGCTCCCTGGTGGTGGCTTGCACGATACCTCGTAGATGTAGATGAATCTTATGATTGTAGACTAATGATGATGATGTAATGGGAAGATTAAGTTAAGAAGTTTAGAAGATGTGCGTGTGTGTGTTAACATCAAGTGTTACGAAGAAAATAATGTTACTATTTCAGAAATCTCTCTTTGAAATGGAAAACGCACGAACCCATATTTCATGAGTTGGTGGTGTCACAATATCTTTCATAAAAGTAAACGTTGTGGCGGACCCGAAAGAAGTTCTAATACGGGGATCGGCTTGTTGCCCTCTTTAATAATATTCTAGCTTTAGTTTTAAAGAAGTGTTCTAAATTATGTATCAATGTACCCATTTCTTAGATTAATTGCTTTATTTACTTAGTTTTAAGCACTTAGACTACCGATTTATCTTTTATTTGTTAGCATCTAACTATATATTTACTATTTTCATTGATGGACAAGTGGTGTCACCATCGAAATCAATTGATAAAATAATCGACAATCAATCTCGCTAGTTACATATATAGGGGAGACTGGGACACAGCGGGACACGGGGCACAGTGGGACAATTCATTTCTTTGAACAATTTACTTGATCAAAGAGCTAATGTATTTAAAATACGTAAGTCATGTCACGAGAAATTATGCGCAAAAATCTTAGTTCATCATCTTATGCAGCTTCGCGTTTACGTAAAAATATATGTTTTTTTGGTATAATTTTTGTAATTTTCATGTTGTGAATATTTATGCAATTCTCTTAATTATAGCAAGCTTTATTATAAAAGACTTGGCGAATACGTTGTTTAGAGACTCTTTAATATTTTTATAAACACATTGTATGAAAGTAGCATGTTTAAAATTTTTGTTGAGAATGATAAGATTTCAAGACATGCGGGGCACAGTGGGACACCTAAAATTGGGGCACAGTGGGACACCTAAAATTGGGGCATAGTGACTGACTCACGCCGCTGGTTCCAACTTTGTACATACGTAACTGAGACGAACTCAAATTTCATTTTATGCTTACCCTGTAGTGTATTGGTTCCAAATTGATGCTTTAGGATTTGGAGCATCATATTTCAATGTAACAAGATGAGGACAAAAATACTAAATGTCAACTGATATGTAGATAAGAAATTTGAAGCCGAAGTGAATACTTTTTGTGAAACCCGACCAAACATAGATGACAATTTGTAACATTGCCAGAACCCCGCTACTGATAGATATATATGAGCTCGGTATAAATAAAAAATAAAAAATTGTTCAAAAGAAACAAAAAATGATAACATTGGAAAAATATATGCAAACAAATATAAAATGAAAAAAAAGCATACTAATGCACCAGAAAAATGATGTAATTCTGAAAAATCCTGAGAAATATTGAACTTGTGAAAATGTCATGTTTTGGGCCAATCAGGGCCGTTCCCGGCTTCCGATGTCGGGTTGGTTTAGTCTTCGTAATTTTAGAGTGCTTTTGCACGCGCTCGCTTGAAGCCTGTCTTTCTAACTCTCCTTCACTAACACTGGAAAGGTTACACTGGCCCCTTACACACTTGTATTGTCATCATTGTCCCGCGTACGCACTTTGCGTACAATCATCGCCGCTGAAGAGGTGTTATACTATATACTCACCGGCAGCAGGACTATCCCTGGCGGATACGGACACTGCTAGTATCTCTCATATTATAAACCTTCTAGAAGAAGCTAAAGAGGACAGGAAACGCATGGAATTGGACTTGAACAAGGCTATTGAGTTTGTGCACAATAGATTAGATGAAAATACTAAAGTGCTTCAAGAAAACTCAACGCAGATTGCTGAATATTTAGCGACAATAGACTTACTTAGGCAAGAAAATGTTGGCTTAAAATCTCGAGTGAGCGAATTAGAAAAGAGGTTAGACGACCAAGAGCAATATTCTCGCGTTAATGACCTTGAAATACACGGCATTCCCCAGCAACCAAATGAAAATACCTTAGAAATCGTGAAAAGTGTGGGGGACGCCCTTGGTGTTAAAATAACCGACGATATGGTGAACACATGCCACCGATTGGGAAAGAAGGGACACGAAGGCGGAACGAGAGGTATCATAGTCAAATTCGTCCGTAGGTATACAAAAGAAGAAATTCTTCAAAAGAGGCGAGTGAAAAGGACCTTCTCCACACGGCACCTGGGCTTGGCGACCGATACTCCGGTGTACATAAACGAGAGCCTGAGTCCAGGTCGGAGGAGACTCTTCGCTGCTGCGCGTCTTGCGAAGAAAGAAAAGGGATACAAATATTTATGGCTAAGGCATGGGACAATACTCATGAGGAAGAAGGAGAATGATCAAGTAATCACTCTGAAATCCTCTGATGACCTGGAGAAACTGTAAGCATTCTGTGAGTGAGTTATGTATGTCTTCAACCTATCTTTACTAACAAAATGCAGAGTACTGTTAATGATAGTGAATTTAATGGTGGCAGGTTCCTTGTCTTGCATCAAAATATAAGAAGTCTAAGAGCTAATTTTGATAAATTTGTATTTCAACTAATTAATCTCGATATAAAACCCGCTGTAATTGTTTTGACAGAAATTTGGGTCAATGACACTGAAGTATCTATGTATCAAATAACTGGCTATCGGAGTTTTGATGTGTGTAACAATAACTATAGGGCTGGAGGAGTTATTGCATATGTAGCAGATACTTATGAGTGTTCTTCTATTGATCTGGGTGAATTAAAAACTGCTGATATGGTTAAAATATCAGTAGGGATAAATGATTCTTCTTGGATAAGCATTATTGGTGTATATAGACTTAATTTTAATCCTGTTGAACATTTTTTGAGTGAATTGGAGAATGTATTAACCATCTCTAGTGAGAGGAATTTAATTGTAATTGGTGATATTAATTTATGTATATTACAATCCAACGATATTTCCTTTGAATATCAAACCCTTATGGCTAGTCATGGACTGGACCAGCTTATTCGAGTACCAACTAGAATTAGCAAAACGGGTAGTACATGTATAGATCACATTTTTTGCAGAAGTAGAGATAACTATAAGTATGAGGGAAGAGCGGACGATTGGGGTTTAACAGACCATCATGCTGTATCATGTTCTTTAAATATTAATGTACCCATTAATATATACGAACGAGTTTATCGAAGCCATTGCCGGATAAACTTTAACCATCTAAATAATAGTTTGCTAAGATGTGACTGGAATGATGTTTATTCACAACAAAATGTCAATGAAGCCTATGAAATATTTATAAATAAATTGAAATGCTGCATTGAAAAAGCTGAATACGTGTCAGACAGTAACAGATCGGGAGGAATGAAGAGGCCATGGATGACTTACGCTTTGTGCGGGAGAATTTCTAGGCGAAATTTTCTGTATAAAAAAATGAGGAAACACCCTGAAAATGAAAAGCTAAATAGGTACTACGTATCGTACACGCAAAGATTAGAATATGATATTAAAAAGCGCAAAGAAAAGTATTACAGGGACCTATTTGATAGTAATGTCAATAATACCGCTGCTCAATGGCGCATTTTAGATTCACTCACGGGAGGAAAGCAAGGAAATGAGAATTGTGTAAAAATTAGAACTAGTAATGGTATCGTTGTCACTAAGTGCCAGGACATTGTAAACGAATTTAGTTCACATTATGGTAAAGTAATTCAAGAATTGACCCAGAACAATTATTTTGAAAGTAATACGAATAAATACAAAGAAATATTCCCAACCTCCAATTCAATTGACTCACTGTTTTTTGTTCCTACTGATGCGAAAGAAATTAGCAGCATTATTAAGGAATTAAAGTCTAAAAAATCTAAAGGTGTTGATAATATTTCCACACAAGTTATAAAAGAAGTAAATGCAAATATTTCGGAGGTCCTTGCCCATATTGCTAATCTAAGTATGTATACTGGAATATTTCCTAAACAATTAAAAACTGCAATAGTGATACCAATTTTTAAAAAAGGTGATAAAATGAACGTAAATAATTACAGACCAATATCCCTATTATCTGTATTTGCTAAAATAATAGAAAAAGTTGTTAAAGTCAGACTTCTTAAATTTCTAAATCAGCATAGTTTTTTCAATAAAAACCAATTTGGATTTATGAGTGGTAAGAGTACAGAGGATGCATTATTAAAATTCTGTTCAGAGCTGAACGACGGACTGAATAAGAACTGTAGAGTTGCTGGCTTATTTGTAGACATTACCAAAGCCTTCGACTCCATTAATCATAACATACTAATGAATCGATTATGGGAAGCGGGTATACGTGGAACCGCATATGATTGGTTTCAAAGTTATCTTTGTGATCGAGATCAATGTGTGCGTCTCAAAAATTGCTACAGTGAAAAGATTCGACTCACCTGTGGTGTCCCACAGGGTTCTGTGTTGGGACCCATACTGTTTTTAATATATGTAAACAATTTATGTGCTGGCAGGTTTAAAGGTCAATTAACGTCATTCGCAGATGACACTGCACTAAGTTACTCTGTTAATAGTGTTGATGATCTATATGAACACATACAAAGTGATCTATTAACACTCAATATGTGGTTTTCGGCTAATTATATGTTGTTAAGTGAAAAAACGAAATATATTATGTTTAGCATGAGTAAATCTACCTCAAACAAAAGTAAACTATACTATCAATGTGCAAATTGTATAAAAGATAATGTTACTTCCTGTGATAAATGTATTTTGATCGAACAGGTTAGTCACATAAAATATTTAGGTATATATTTTGACCAAAATTGTAAATGGAAGTCTCACATAAATAAATTAAAATCAGAAATGATTACTATTGTAAGAAAATTCTACTTCCTCAGATACATATGCCCTGAATCAGTGTTAAAAATGGTATATTATGCTCTCGTTAATTCAAGATTGCAATACGGAATAGCCTGCTGGGGTGGAGCATATTTTATCAACATTAAACCATTGATAGTGGCGCAAAAAAGGGTTATCAGGGTTATAACACGATCGTATAGGAAAAGCCACTCATTTCCTCTATTCAAAAAATTAGATGTCCTCCCACTAAGGCATTTATTCATTTATAAAGTCCTTAGAATATTCTATAACCGTAGTGGTGAAAAGGCCCGACCACAAAACTATGACATTAGAGCTTGGAGAAACTTCCATATACCTAGGCCGACGACCGAAATTTATCGACAGTCATACAATTACTTAGGGCCTAAATTGTTTAGCATGTTGCCGAGTAATGTAGCAAACTCGGAAAAAAGATGGGGATTTAAATCCGCAGTTAAAAAATGGCTTATGATGTGTGAGGAAGTAGAGTTTCTACTAAGAAAGGTGGGTTAAAAAGTTTACAATAAAAGGTATATTGTATATTCTATGTATGTAATTATGCGTTTATATAAGAAAAATAAGAAAAATAGTTATCCTTGTCCAAATATTTGAAATACGTTTTGTAATAATGAATGCAATCGGCAATAGAACAAATAACTGAATACAAAGAAATTTTACTTCTCATGTGTGCTAGCACCAGACCTATGTAAAAAGTTTATGATGGTAGCCCCAAAACTACTAAAAGGGGTACCTATATATTCCAAAATATTTAAGTATGTTCTAAAATGTAATATTTGATTGTAAATGGAATAAATTATATATTATTATTATATATTATTATTATATTAGCCGGTTATTTTTGAGGATCGTCGTCATCGTAACAGTTCAGTCTTCGCTAGAGGTGAGCTTGAGGCAGTGAGGAAAGAATATCATAAAATTAGCTGCTGCGACATTGCTGTTTTCTACAGGCCTGTTCAGTGAACATATATGAGTGAAAGGAAGAACATCGGGCCATTGAAGCTTATTTTTAAGGGAATTTGGAGGTAAGAATGTTTTTTAAGTAAAATAATTGGTTTCAAGCTATTTATAAATAGAATTTTTGAGATTCAAAACTTATAAAACAACTTACCACGAAAAAAAACTGTGAGTTACAATATTCAGTTACCGGTACTCAAATCATAACATTAGATTCATTTTATTTGTTGATTTTTAGATAAATAATGGCAAGAGAAAGAAAAAGAAAAACAACTATTGGACTGACAAACGAGTTGGTGATGAAGAAAGGAGTTAAAATGATTCTTGAACAAATAAATTGTTTAAGAACTGTTGCAAAGAAGCTTAAAACCCCTAAGTCCACGCTATCAAGGTATGTACCCCTTAGTTATCATGGAAATAAAACAATTTAATGCTGTTCTAGTTACTACTTGAATTGGTATCGTTTCAGATACATACTAAAATACAAGGAAAATGTGGAATTATTTCTTCAGAAGAGCCGCTTTTCAGGCCCAAGTATGATTCTCGCAGCGTTTTTACGGAAGAGAACGAAAAACATTTATTAGATTATTTAAAGACTGCAGCACGACTGTACCAAGGACTGTCTCCCATGCACACGAAAAAATTAGCATGTGAGTTTGCTCAGAGAAATGGAAAGAAATACCCACCTTCTTGGGATCAGAAAAAAGTCGCTGGTGATGATTCTGCTGATAATTTCTTTCTTGCTTCTCCCGTCACTAGTCATCTTGCTTCCCAAATAACCGAATTCATCCACCTCTATCAGTTTTTGCTTCCCTATTATAATGTTAGTCTTGACTTTTTTTCTTCTGGTGCATACTAATATCATGGTTTTCTTCGTGCTTATTTTCAGTTGATATTTACCCATACACTACCCATATTAACCAGAATATTTTTCAAATCCTTCTCTGTTTCTGCTATAACGGCGATGTCACCGGCGAATCTTAGTATGCTAATTTTTTCACCATAGATATTCACTCCCAATGCCTTTTCTTTGATTTCATTGATATCTTTCTCAATGTAAACCTTGAAAATTACGGGTGATAATGCACAGCCTTGTCTCAATCCTTTCCTAATTCTTGCTTCTTCACAGCTGAGCCCTGATTTTATCACCGCTACTTGGTTTTTGTATTAATAGTGGATGATTCTTCTGTCACTGTAAAGAAACCCAATTTCTTTTAGAATTCCAAGCGTTGTGCTCCAATCCACGTTGTGAAATGCCTTCTCCAAGTCCACGAACGCAATGATCATTGGCTTGTTCTTTTCCATTCTTTTCTCTATGAGCAATCTAAGGGCCAATATTGCTTCCCTTGTGCCTTTGTTTTTTCTGAACCCAAATTGGTCCTCATCTTGTATCTTAGCGGGAAACACGAGGCTACAAGGTGGACGGAGTTACCGCTTTCTCCACTAGAGGCGCTCCCTGCGGTAGCTGTTATTTGGTTTCCTGTGGCGCGAGTTTCTTTTTCGGGCCTATGGTTCAAAGGTGATGCGGTCTGTCACTCCCTGCGCCAGTCAGCCGGCGATTGAAGGTGTGACGTGTCATCGGTCAATTGTCTGGGAAGCCGTGGTTTTAGAGAAGTTCCATTTACACCAAACTTTGGGCTTTCAATACCTCTGGTAATTTATATATTTGAAAATTTTTTAATGAGATAGGTACCTTTTGTGGAAATATACGTTTGTATGGGTCCCCTAAACGACGGACGAATTTAAAGAAATAAAAGATTTATCCTGTTTCAGATGATAATTTCATAGCTAAAAAGTAGTCAGTCATATAAATGTAAGTGCACTGAGCTTGTCTGTATTTATAGCATTTGTAACCAATTTTAGCTAACTGAAAGTTCGTTTTTCCTGGTTCAAACAACACAATCGTTAACACCAAATAACATGGTATCTATACACTTAAATTTTGTTACATAATAATGCGATATATGCAGTGCTGTAGTTGGGCCGGTACTGACCGGTACGGCATACCTCCTAAAATCCAAACTCGTCATAAGCGTACCGTTAAACTATCTTTTTAAGTCTGTAAAAAATAGCCCTACTGTAAATTGTCCAATGGATTTCAGAAAGTAAAATCGGAAATGATTATTTACTTGCCCAGAGTTATCCCGTGACACAACTTGGAACTAATATGAGAGTTGGAGTTTGACATTTCAATCGCGGCCGGATGTATAATACATGTTCAATTTTGGCGAGTACCACCTAAATTTTTTCCCTACTACAGCGCTGGATATATGGTTATTTTCCATAAATACATATACGTATACATACGTTCCTCCTCTGGATCGTTTAATACGATACAAATACATAATTGTATTTATATACATTATTATAAATGTGTATTGTTGAGATAAAGAGCTACACAGGCAAGACGTGTCTCTGTTATTCCTGGTATATTTATAATGCTAAGGTTGCAAAGATGTTCAGGAGAGTCTTTTTTCGATGAAACATTAATGAAAATAATGATTTGTCAAATGAGATGCTTGAGGCTTGATTGCTTTGGTAATCAATAACTAATTTCTTCTCTTTCCTCGCTTATTGATGACTATGTATCATCAATACTATGATAAAGGAAATGTACGTTTATATTTTGCCTTTTTTGTGGCGTATTGAAACAAAGGCTACTCCGGGAAGCGATTTACTCTCTTCGGCGGGGCTTTATTCACATCGATACCTCTCCAAATCAGTTGGTCTGTTAGGCGTAAGTATATTGTTCCCAGTGATAATGAATTAAGGCTAAGAATTTAATATCGGATGATGGCAACGAGGTGTCGATAAATACACCATTGTGCCATTTTACGAAATGGGCGTTGGCGCAAGGCCACCGTGAATGAATTTTCTCCTAATTAATTTGGAAGTGAAACGTATAATGTATTCCGTAAACGTATTATATCGTCCTTGGAGAAACTTAAAATTTCAACTTGTGCATGAATTAACAACGGCAGGATATGAAAAGGATTTCATCCCAAGAAATCGCTAAAGATACTTGAATGGAGAAACGTGGAAACAAGCAAATGGAAAATTTATTTTTTGCGTTCGTAAAATTAATAAGTGACGCCAACACGAAAAAATTAACAACAACCCTAATAAGCTAATTGAAGATTTTCACAGACAATTATTGCATTGCAATGTGTATATTTTGGAGATTTCTTTTAGTATTTGATATTTTTTCTTGCATAAATGACGAAAAAAATCTTTTCTGGCGGTATTAAAGAATTGAAAGATCGGAGTAATATCATATTTTTATTTACATTAAAATACCACGCAGGTTTGTAAAAATGAAAAAAACAAACTTCATTCTCTTATAAATGACAATTCGAACCTCGTATTGGTCTTGCTAAACCATTTTGGCTTGTCAAAAGGTTCCATGTTGTTCAAATAAAATATAATATGTATCATTAATTTTGTCGCAGCTATGACTTTAAAATATGCCGACAGTTCATTTTTCTAAGAAAAAAGGTCATACTTTTACATTTTCAAGATGCAGTGGAACATCAGTTTGCACCCCTCTGATGTAAGACGAAAAAGGATTTATCCCGCTATTAATACCTGCATTTCTATGGGAAGTCACTCTCAATTGTACGAACTTTAGTTGCGCGAAATTCCCAGTTTCAAGGCGCAAAAAAGTATAAACACGCAAATCTATTTACACGTAAATCAATCTTAGTTGTACGGCGCCGCTAATATGCTATCAGATGTCTCTAGATCCGAGGAACTTTCGAGTCTCTAGTTCCGAGGACTTAGATCTACGATGAAACAATGTTTCTTGTTTTTAAGAAAATTATTCATCAGCATTTCTCATGACATCAAAATAGGTTGTGTGGCAGAATACAGAAAATATGTTTAAAATTTTTAAAATTTTAATCTATAGTATTATTTCAGAGCCACAGACGTATTAAAATTGCATCATATCGTTTGCCATTTGAGATTATATTGAAATTTTGGTTGACGAATTCCTATGGCAAAACTTTTCAATTGTAAAATCTTTCACTTTAAATAATAATGATACAGTTTCCGGCGTAATTCGGAGGAAATCTTTGATATTTGATACAATGAAAGTACTTGTGTATTTACACACTTCTTTCTTGCTTCCCTCTCAGGTTTCGGCGCATTATGCCTTTTATTAAGATACATGTCATGATTAGGGATACGTGAAAATAGCACTTTCATTTTAATTTTATAGCACTTTATATTACAGTTTATAGCATACTGTAGCATCTATTTATTCATTATTTTCATAATGTAGCACTAGTAGTTGACTACAAAGTGTGATGAAACACATTTTTTTGAAAAAAAAAAAGAATACGGAATATTTTAAATAATTATGGGGTGTAACGATAATAAATTAAGGAATAAGACATAGAGTAAACAATTAAAAATTACATTAGTATCCTGAATAACATTCACACTAGTTGAACCTCAACATTGAACAAGTTTCAAAACTTTCTTCCTTCAACCGGTTGCGTCTGTCAGTCGCAACTAGATTGTACTGGCTGAAAAAATTCTCTGCATCCACGATGCTAACTGGTGTCCAGATTGTGTGGAGTGCAGAATTACCAAACTCAGTTTTTTCTTGGCAGATGGCAAGAAATATTTGTTAAACATCGCAGAAACTGCTAGGGTTCTATCTCAAGCTCTCTAGTAGCTGCCGATGAGAATACAATGAGGAACTTGCATGGGTCGTAGATTGCTCTAAAAACTATTTTGAATAAGTCAAATGGATACATTAGGTCGCAAAAATACCTTCAGTTTCTCCATTCAACATCAAAAGAAATAAAAAAATTGCATTTAAAATCGAGAAAAATTTCTCTGAGCCGACCACTGCGCGAAGACACCCGAGCGTTGCCGAGGCCAGGCGTGACGTCATAGGTGCCTAAACAACCGTAGGGAGTAGGGAAATACGCTGAGCGCATGGTGTAAAATTTGTTTTGAGAGAGTATTTAGCCGCTCATCGTCATTTTATTTTGTTCTGTTATTCTTGGGCAAGTTTTCCTATTGCTATTGTGCCTAGATTATTTCTTGGGATATTAATAATGCGGCATCGGGATGATGAAGTACAAGCGTTTCACTTCGTTTGTTTTGGTTATCAGAAAAATGGATGATAACGTTGCCACTCGTTCGAATAGTACACCTGAAATTCATCTGCGTCTACATAATACCCCGCAAGCCGCCTAAAAGGCGTGTGGCATGGGGTGTTAGGACACCAAAAATTGATGCCACGACCCTCATGGAATTTGTTGAGACAAATTATTGCTATACGTCGGCGGCAAATCGAGTTGTAAAAGAAACTTGTAATACTGGAGGATAACGATCGTAAGCTGTGCTGTTGACATTAGAGTAAGCTGTGCTGTTGAATTTGGCAACACCGAATTAACGGAGAAGGTAGTCCTATCCGTCCTACGGTACGAATTCACAGCAAAACAGTCTGCACACAATCCACATGTGAGATCGCGAATCGGTTCCGCTGCCAACACACACAAACAAGCTACAACCTATTTCAATAATATAGGTAAATCCATAAACAATATTCTAGCATATACCATAAAAATATAGTGGGGAATAGGCAAATACTCTTATCAAAAACTGGATGTCACTATCACATTCTTATATTCATCACGTACAACTTACAATAACAGAACTCGTTATGATGAATACAACTATTTATTCACTGATTTAAACCCTTAAATTAGCCCACACAAGTGACATTTCTCACTACTATTCGTTGAAATAATGGAATAACAAACTTCACACACAGTTTTTATTTCAATAGCGTGATCGTGAAATGTCATATCTACGGTGAACAACGGAGATTAGCACGCCACTGACAATTTTTACACTACTGTTAGACATTTATTGATAGCGTAATACCACTTTTTACAATTCAATCACGATGGAACACTGATAACTCTTGGCCGATATTTTTCAACCTTGTCAAACTTTGTGCATTACAACCACTGGCACTGTGATTATTAGCAGTAGCTTAACGGGAGATGTCACGTTGAAAATAACACTATTTTGGCACAAAAATGTTCCAAGATGTCTCCAATCAGCGAGCAAAAGTTGCATTGACTGGAATTCACCCCATAATACAAGCACAGACAGTCCTAAACCACGAATTCTCCGGTACCTACGAATAAACGGATGAAGTTATTGTATATAAAAGCTAAGCGGACATCAGTAAACATCAAAATCGTTCTAATTACATACTTAAATGAATGATATGCCGTCGATAACATCAACTTACAATTAACGTATCCCCCTTCCAATGGCCTTGGCTCAGACTCCTACAACGATGTTATTTAGGTATTATCAAATTTTTGGTTTAACTGCTCCAGTTTTATATTTTATGCCCTTACTCAGATATTAATATTATAAATAGTGCAAAATACGAGGGCTTCCAAGCCTCTATCGTCGGATATTTATCTTTAAATATAAAATAATCAACACGTCTAACAAACGAAGCTCTCACAACTGCTGGCAACTATTACAAACAATCACAACAATGGCTTCGCGTGATGTTTAGGCACCTTTGACGTCATCGAGGCTTCGTCGGCAGTGGCTTGGGGGGTGAGGGAGTTTTTCCCGCGCTTTAAAATTCGTTATATTTATCATTAAATATCTCGCGAACGAAAACTCACATTTACATGCGGTTTTCTTTGTTGTATTCAGAAAATAATTTTCTGTCCGCCTATGAAATAAAAAAAATTCATGCAAGTTCCCCATTAACTATCTATAGGCCCAACGTCCAGTGACGCAGTGGAGGGGCGGGCTTTGCATTAAATTTACGAATTTTGCCATCGAAAAGGAAAATTTGCGGTTTAAATATCATAAAATTCCAGTCATCGCGCCTACGTCACATTTATTCACGTCTATCGCATCAATATCGCATTTATCGCATATGCAATTTTCACGTATCACCTGCCTTGATGTACCATGAAATGCCATGCCATGTACCTTGAAAATGCCATTGTGTGCCTCTAATTATGTTAAACGCTCTCGTGTGTACCAATTTTTTTTCTTTGGATCCGGAGCGTCGAACAACTGTGAGGTTCCACTGTACTCGGAATGAAAGCTGAAAAGGGAGAAAGATGCTTGCATGAGTGAAAAAACTCAAAGAATGGAGAGAATCGCGAAGAACGAGAACAGGGGAGAGTTTTCAATACTGGAAATGGTGTAAGGGAGAAGGGGGTGGTATTTCTCCGTCACCATCATCGTTTGAAGCGAGAGAAAATGGAGGAATTCTAAAACAACAGCCCCGTACAGTGAATTCCGATTGAGCACCTTAAAGGCACCTTAGCTGAAGACCTTCCATCTCCGGGACTTTGGAGATTTTAAGTGTTCCGAAAATTCGTGGAAGCGATAAGAAGCTAATTTGGATACGGGGAGGAAAATGGCAATTTTCTCGACGCTTAAGAGGATTTGAAGAGGAATTCGAAGGAAAAAGGTTGGGGAGATCTCTGGGGGAGGGATCTGAATAATGAAAACATAATTATACCAAGTATGCGTGTATAATCGTTAATTTGAATCAATTTAACGTTCGGTGCCCCAACGGATTAAGACCCCTTGTCTCTTCCAAAATAAAGTGGAGAGATGTTCACAAAAACGGACGGAAAAGAGGGAGGTACAAAAAAGGTATATTTTTAAATAAATACAACTTCTTCTTGCTCCGGGGTGGGCACACAAAAATCTGATATATAGTAAAACTAAACAAAAAATGAAAATAGAGGTTACAGGGGATAGTTTGTTCTAATTTTCAATGGGATGAAGCCCATCTTTCTCAAGGGAGGAAAGGAAGAGGTTACCTTCCGCTACCCGTCGCTTAGTACCCCCTCCCTACTCTCCCAGGGAGTATATCGACAAGGTCCACTCCTGTAAGGCCCTATACAATGCCTTCTTTAGCTTGCGAGCCGTGCTATTGAATTTGGCAACGCCGAATCAGCGGAGAAGGTAGTCCTATCCGTCGTACGGTGGTCCGATTCTCTTCCTGCTGAAAATCCATCACGAATATTTAGCTGGAGAGCCTTAATCACAGACCAAAAAACTGAACTCCTGTTACATAACAAAACATCTGTTGCTCTGCATTATTTTCGTGTAAGTAGCGGGGTTTGAAAAGCTAATGCCAATTCAGAGAGTACAAGGAAAGCACTATTTAAAAAAATGAAAAGTAACTTTTAGGCAGTTAGCTTTGGAAAGCAATAGACAGTTAAAGAAACACAAGACATGCACTTATTGTGCTGTGCGCTTGCACCAGACTGCTACAACGATGTTATTTACGTAGTATAAACGTTTTGGTTTCACCGCTCCAGTTTAATATTTTTATAAATAATAAAAAATATGAGGGCTTCCGAGCCTCATTTGTCGAATATTTAGCTTTAAATAGAAAATAATCAACACGTCTTACAAACGAAGCTCTCAAAACAGCTGGCAACTCACACAAACAATGAGTCGAATGAAAACCGCTCTATACGTACAAGGTGGGTGGCCATTTCTCCTCGTGCATTTTAAAAGAACACTCATAAGAAAAAATTGATGATCGAAAGAATTAAATAGTCCCTTCTATGCGATCATCACTGGTCGAAAATTATAAAATTGATTTTACCCAACTCTCCACTCATTTCTTCTGTCAGCCTTTCTTTTCTCACCTACATTTTTTCCCTTACACATCCTTCTTTACCTGCTCTATGTGTGGTTCTTTACCTATACTTTATATCAGCATGTTCACAGGTTATAACTGCGGCTTAAGTGGATCTGCATCAACATTGTGTTCGCTCCAACCATAGAGTTTATATCATATAGGAGGCTCCACCAGTGGCGCAGCGAGGGGGGGTTTTGGGGGATACATCCCCCCCCCCCGGAGCTCAGAAACTTTTTAAGGTGAAATCCATTCTACTTAATTGGATTAATACTACTTACAAAATAGTGTTAATTTAATAAAATATCCCTCCGAAAGCCGTAAAACTCACCATTCTGGACCATTTATCTTGAAATTTTTCTAAAGGAGTGCCCCCGCACCTCCCGCTTACCCTGGCTGGTATTCCACACCCCCGGCGGGTATTGCAGGGCAGTTGCCGCGTAAATATGAAACCGGTCTCCGCGCATTAATTCGCACTCCAACTTTAGTCACCATTGGCGCAAGGATCGATAGCCATCAGCGTTTTTCTCTTTGAATTCGCTTCATAATTCTGCAAGAGACTATACTGTTTTGGATCAGTGACTACGATGTTCGACTCCCACGCTGAGGTTCTAAGATCGAGACTCGTCAATGGTACTATTTTCAACATCACTTTTGTACTTTTTATTTTATATCGGCCTGCTTTTAACTATTGTATGTATGATTTTCACTGAAATTTTTACTTTTTCTGTGCAAAGATTTTTTTGTGCTCATGCAGCATGCGATGTTTTCCCAATTTTTCTGTTTGAATTATTTATTCTCCTTGTCGCAACACGACGCATTTCGAGCATACACATGTACTTGAATTCCTTTCATATTGAATTACGGGCTTGTGGACTCTTAAAATTCATGACTAATTTTCGAATTGTTGGAAAAGAACCGTTGAAAACCAGATAGAGCGAGCTAAGGAGGGAATGGGTTCTTCCTCTAGATTTGGGGACCGTCAGTCAGACGGGCGAGATCTTTTCACTCAGCGAGCTATCGCTCATCTAACAATAAGCTCCAGAGAAGCGTTTTGTTGGTAAATTTTGCTTTTTCCTTCAAGAGAATTATCATTTAAGAATATAGCTTTTTCTGCTATGATTTTTCCTACTCGGCAAGGTGTTAAAAGTTCTAACGAAGAGTATTTATGGCTCCAACATTTAGTGACACATTCTGGATGTTTTCTACGAGGAATATCGATGTGTTAGGATTTAAAGTGATTCTTCCGCGAAGGTGTGCGCCAGATTCCGTGTCGTGATGTAAAGCGTTGAGCGAAGCATTGCGTTCATTCAAGGTAAGGTTCTCTTCTTCGAATCTTTTACTCAATTTTCCCTCAGGCCTTCCCCGGAAAGTGCGTACAATAGAAACATCATGAGGTTTTCGGCGAAGCAAGGTGACGGTTTACGAAACCGCGTGACATAGAAGCTGCATCAGCGGTTATAGATAGCAAGGGCTGCGTTGCTTGATGAACACCTCGAAATCAACATGGAAAAAAACCCAAGAAGTATTTTATATCCAACGCAACTGCGAATACTAGAGAATGTCGAATGCTATTTAGTTTTTATTATCTGTGTCATCATAACTCACACGCCTGTGGCGTAGTTCGAGGTGAGCTCTACCCTCGCCTTCCTTACAAACCTTCGGGTTGCATCAGTGAGTGGGGCGAGCCACTTCTCTACGTGCTTTGCCTATCTTGACTTCATTACTCTATCCCTATTCAATCAGTTCTACTACTCATTTTATAATTACAAGGTAAATTAGAGCTATGGTTTAGTTCCATATGAGCTCTACCCCCACTCATCCAAACCAACATTGAGTGGGACGAGTGACTTCTCCCCACCAACCAAAATTTTTCCCTTGTGGCGGCTACCCGCTATTAATCTCAATAGCTTCTCTGATATAGCAAAAACGCCGGCGAATTTTAACAGGGATCAAGGCTACCACCTGCATAACGCATGGAAAAGGATTCTCCGACTACCAACTAATGGGAGACCAGCAATGAGAGATGGACAACCACCGACCAATGAGAGAGCAGCAGCGTGATGAAGAGGCCTAAATTAAGCGAAAAATTTTTCGAGTTACTTCACCTTCAACCTGAAGACGCTGACTGCAATGTCAGCGAAACTGTTGTCGCCAAAACCCAACGGACGCGGTGAAAACCCGAATAGAATGCAGAGATCATCTGTATCAGAAACTTATTCAAGCGGAATTTCTTGACGTAAAATGAATGTAAGTAGGCATCTAACTTATTCATTTTAGTCTGGGTTGACGGATATAAATTGGTGATCTTATAAAAACATATCCAACTTTCGGTGCAAAATACCGTAATGCAGGTCGTTAACGTGGATAAAGGGGAAAAATTGAGACCACAATTACGCATTCGTCAGTGACTGGAAATTAGATATAAACTGTCGTCGTCTCTGATAGTCTCCATTTTCAAACCGTTTTAACTGATTTAAAAAAACAAACTTCCATATTTTATTGAAAATAAAGAAATAAAAACTTTGTAAGGTTCACTGTTATTTAATTATGGGCACGACCCAGGTTTCGAAACTTGGTTACATCGTCGATGTAACCAAGTTACGAAACCCGGGTCTTACAAAGTTTTTATTTCTTTATTTCCAATATGGAGAAGCTTCACAAAGTAAAGCCTGAAGTTATCAGTTATATCCCATATTTTAACTTGTCATTTCCATAACCTCGGAATTAATCAAAGATAACGTGGTAATTTTCCTTCTTTTCTAGTTCAATTGCGACGCCGATCATAACGAAAAGCTACCTCGGGTTCAATTACTCGGCTTGTAATCTTTGCCTCTTGTTGAGTTCCTTTCACCACCGCCTGCCAACTGTGCGCCTAAAAATGAACCCAATTAATTATCACGTCGTTATTTTAGCCTTCGTCTAATTATGCCTCCCTTCTTTCATTGAATGACTTCATTAGTCACCAGGTCCCTCCATTTGATTTCCATTACTCTTCGATCTTCTTTGATGATACCTTTCCTAATTGTGCCAATTTTTTCATGAATCGATGCAGTTGGAAGCCTCGATTTCGTTTGACTTTAACGTCGTGAGGTCTTTTTCATGTACTTCATTCATTTGGAACATCATTATTTTAATTGTATTGGACCAACCGTGTATCATTTAATCGAGGTTTTGATTCATGGGGTAGGTACTTTGCAAAACATATACAGTTGTTTCAACTGTGACAAGGTGAGTTCGCTTCAATGGGAGAAGCTGGGAAAGTGAAATAAGGGTTTTGGATGAACCCTTAACGAGTTGCTTGTGGTCAGAGAGACCTCCCAGTTTAAAATCAATATTTAGAAGTTGAAGATTTCAAAATGCCTACTATTCTTGTTACCCACCTATTATTGTGCTATAAGGATATAGCACTCAAAAAGTTCGACATATTTATTTTTTCTGTTAAAAGAGGATCAAATACATTCAGCTGTCTGAGAGACGTTTCTTGTCACTTGATTAAATTGGTAAATTAGTGGAAGATATGCTAGTGGACATGATTACAAAAGTGGCTGAAAACATTGTGATGCATTAAAATGAAATATAAGTTTGAGTCCAGACTACCAACTGAACTAATATTGGGTAAAATCTTCTCGGGATTCCCATCGGGTCAAATTATCCATATTACTCAACGTTTCGAGCTCCAACTCGGGGATCATCCTCAGGCTATTATGGACAATTCAACCAGATGGGAATCTCGAGAAGAGTTTACTCACATTATTCGCCGGGATAGCATCAAATCATATTGGACTAATACAGTTAAAAATAATTACAAAGAGAAATAAAAGCAATAAAAATAACTTTCCAATACCTTCCAGACCGCACTCCATTGGTTGCCTAAAAAAATTGCGTCGGTAATTGTTTTTGTGGGTAGGGTATTTGGAGGAGGCGACTTAATAATTGATGAGAACTAACAAAAAATATCACGCCCAAAATTGAATTTGACGACTTCAATTAATTTATTTAGTTGTTTCGAAGAGCTTTTCATTCATTATTTTTATTGATTAATTAGTTGGAGTAAATTTCAGATTTTTATTTAAATCGTTTTAACGCAGTTGAGCGTTCATGAACACTGACGCGGCCGCGGGTATATCCGATATGGCCAGAAAAATCCTTAATACCTGAAATCCTTCATGCATACAAATCGCTAGATCAAATTTTATTTTATGGTCCCTTCTTGTCCACTATGACCTTTGACCCCCATTGTGACCCTTGGAGGTCAAAAAAGTCAACAATACGGATGTATGAACTGAAAAACCGACTTTGGTACCCTTCAAAACCTATAGTTCGACGCGTTGGTAGTCATGATGGCCTGGCGTTTAACTCTATGACCTTTGACCCCCATTGTGACCCTTGGAGGTAAAAAAAATCAATAATACGGATCTATGAACTGCCTAACCAACTTTTGTACCCTTCAAAACCTATGGTTTGACACGTTGGTTTTCATGATGGCCCGACTTTTAACTCTATGACCTTTGACCCCCATGATGACCCTCGGAGGTCAATTAGTGAATAATACGTGTATTTGGACAATACCAATGACTTGGGCACCCTATAAAACCCATGGATGGATACCTTTGTTGGTATGCTATTCCTTTTGCCACCCACATGACGGTGGCCTTACTGGGTCAACGGTTGAATTTTCGTAAATAAAAGTTTTATTTTCGGGTTTCATGTGTCCGAAAACCTAAGACTTGACATATTAGTCAATGAAATTCAGACTTTTTTATATCTCGATTTTTTTAACATTGAAACCCCATAAGGCAAATTCAAATTTTTGGTTTGGACCCACATTGTGAGGTCGAAAGGTCAAAATTGTAAAATTTTGCTTACACTCAACAAAACTTAGGACCTTTCCCCATAAGTGTGCCAATTTTCATGAATATTGCTCGATGCAAAGTTTCTGAAATTACAGATCAAAAATGACACACGACCCTTGGGACAGTCTGTATATCGCACTTCAACTTAGGTTCTCACAAACAACTGAATGCCTAGGTGGGGCACATAGGCGGATTTATGAGGGCATAGAAGCACTCGCCCCCTCCCCAAGACCCTAAAAATAGGGAAGATTATTTTATGCGGTTCCGTTATCATTGCGTTCGTTATATTTTGTGTATTACGGGGTACCCTTGTGCCGCCCCCCCCCCCTTGGATCCAACATTGGTGGTGGGGCATGAGTGGGGTAAGGGGTAGTTAGGCTATTTTAAACTGAGAATGACACGTCATTTTGAAAATTGAACGCCCAAGTCCACGCAAAACTTTGAATGATAAGCTTAATATTATCAAATTTAATTTTAATTCATTTCAACTCTCTTAATAAAAAACTATCTCACAATATAGAACCATCCAACTTCAATCCTCCTAAAATGGTATTTGTGAATTATTCAAATTAAAAATGAGGGGGTGGGAAGCCAATGGATACAAGTGATTTTAAGCAGAGTTAGGTACAAAAATTAATGGAAGAGAAATACAAAAACATGGTGGCCAAGGGATGCGAGTGAGTCTCTGTTCTGTGCTGACATCGAGTGGAAAATCTAATGCACCAATAAATGTTATCTAGTTGATCTCGTTTGCTTTTTTCATATTTTCTGTACTTCACTCTGTTAGAAAAGAAATCACTCGTGCTCCTTTGCTTCTCACCCCTTCAATTGAAGTATGCTAGCCCTCCACACACGCGTAGAGTGGTATGTGAGATAGTTGTAACGGTGTGTCTTCCAACCGAACAGCTACTCATTTTCCACGTGAGTGCCAAGTTGTGAATTACTAAGACTCGGATGTTGCGAGTTGAAATTCTAATGAACGGAGAGATGCTTGGGATTCTTGAATGACGAACAAGAGGAAAAGCTTTATCTACACACTTAAACTTCCAAAACGAAAGAGAAAATCAGCTTAATTACCCTCAAGGATCATATTCTCTTCCGTAAAATCCCTCGTTTACTCGAAATTCTTCCTTCTGATGCTGTTTTAAAGGTACCCTGTCCGCTAAACATAAATCCATCCATCTATCCAAAAATGTCTCCATCCATTTCTTCTGTCTCCTCTTTATCTCATCAAGTTTTTTTACTTAGAAATATTGCAATAAAAATTTAAATATTTATGCCATTTAACCGTTTAATGTCTTGATGATGTATTTAAAATTGTTTTCAATCTGTAAGATAATTTTTGCTTCTCCCGCGTCCATATTTTTTAAATATTTAAATGCTGAATAAGTCAAATAAACTTGATCTAATGCAGTTGTATGTTTTGTTACTTAGAAACATACCAGTGTCAACAAACATATTTTCTGCGATTTTACCAATTTATACCTTGATGATGAATTTTAAAGCGCAAACAACCTGAAAGATAATTATTTAATTAAAATTATGAAACACGTATACTTTCTTCAACTAATAAAGCATTTTTTTTATTTAAAAATATTATAATAGCAATTATAATATTTTGTGTGATTTTTCACACCATTGGTCGCTGGAATAAATTGTTTAGCGCGGAAGGCGAAGCTTGGCCTGAGTTGAGTCATTACCGTTAAATACGTACAGGTTTTCTTTCATGAAATTGGAACAGTCACGCCAAAAGTGTCAGGTTGACTTGGGAAACATCTCATACAACTCCGCGCTGCAATTTGAGAAATGAATGAGGAGATGGAATTAGAGGAAAACGGACCACGAGGCGAACTTCAAAATTCCTTCCTGACAACATCCATTAATGACTGTGACAAAGACGGCGTTCCAGTCATCCGTCAAAGTACATTTTATCCCCCATTCATTTACTCTGACAGTCCTTTTTTTCGACTTTTCTTTCCCGCAATACGGTTGGCGTTCTTCGTCTTTTCGTACATAACATCACCTTTATTAGGGTAGCTATTCAGGCACCAGCAGGCATTCCTTAGACAAATAGTCATCCTATGATTTAGAATTTTATTTTTTTTCCGGAGTATAGTTTGAAGGAAACCATCGGAAGTAGAGCATTGCTTGGACCTCGGTCATTGGATAAATCTAAGAAATACGAATGTCCTATTCCGCGCTATTTAATATCCGGATCCCATTGTAAAAGAGGCGGTTGAAATAAACATATAAGAGAAGAACATAGATGGAGACAGGCTTCCAACTGCTTCTAAGTAAGCAATACGTAATCATAGAATATCATAATCATCATAACCAATCGCTATACACGAAAACAACAAGGATATAAATAAATATGCAAAATACCGAAAAGAATTTGGCTCAAGATTCTACCCCTGAAGACGGTGGTAGACTCAACCGTCGAAACTTTTGGACTATTTACTCGACACCACACCCGCTGGGAAACCAGAGAATTATTCCTGCAATCCTATGAAGTAATCGCCGATTATAACGGTCGATAGTGGCAGCACCATCGCCATCGGAGTGGTGATTGAGTGTGGCCATGTGTCATACCACATGATGTCATACCACATGATGTCAGAAATAATAATAAAATTCAGAAACATGCATTAAGGTATACATAAGTTAGTAGGCTACTCTACAAGTCATCTAATCTATTAGTGAGTTATAACGCTGCCGTTATAATCCCTTATTGATCGTGGAAAAAAAACCATTCTGAATCTGTCTGTGCTACAGTCTATCTCTCTCTTTTTCTTTATACGATCTGATCTTCCGTAGTATGTTGGCTTCGTAAGATATGGCTATCTTCGTTTGAAAAGACATACACTTGAATTTATCTAAAATGTTTAATATATTTTTCACTAAACGGTCTGAGATAGATTCCCATCCGAGTTTACCTAAGATATCAGTTACACTAACAAGACTATCGTAAAGACTTTTCTCGTAACTGGCAGCTCTTCTTTGTACGCGTTCTAACTCTGTTATTAAGCCTATTTCATGAGGGTCCCAAACATTGGCTTTTCTAAATGAAGTCTTATGAGGGAGAAGTAGCTGGTTATTCTCACTTTGTCGTCGCACTTTCCTAATATTCTTTTAACAAAACCCATTTTACGATTAGCTTGACCTGTTATTTCCCGAATATGTTTATTCCACGATAAAAATTGGAATACAAACGAAAATATTCTCATTTATCTATTGAAGTGTGCTAGATATTGACGTGCCACGCCAAAACTTACGTCGTCCTTTAATGCATTTATGTGGAATTACAAAGTTTTACTTTTCATTACATTAAGTCGATTACATGAAGTCACGCCCGAGAAAACGAATTACAACAATAATACATTTGCAAAATGTGGAGACGGAGCGCTTCGATGTTGAAAAAATGGTCAGGTGTGCAAATTCCAGATGAAGATATAGACCGGTCCCAAAATGAAAGGATTCTCTAAGTGCGAGATGGTCGAGGGAAACTTACTGACCCCCCCCCTAACCTCATTGTGAGTCACTTTCACGCGCCCTTGGCTTAATATTTGGAAAGCCTCTAACCTCTCCTATCCTAACAAACCTTAGAGCTCAAGCGCTGACCGAGAATAGAATCAGCATCATTCGTACCGAGTTAGTTTGCATACGGCTGAGCCCTATGGGTTTTATGATAACGTTAATCCAGAGGAAAATTCGTACCGCATAAGGTTAAAATGTAGAATTCATCTCCATGCAGTGGCGCAGCGAAGGGGGGTTTTAGGGGTTAAACCCCCCCCCCCTCCAGATCTCAGAGAAAATTTAAATTATGCGAATTAATATTACTAACAGAATATTGTAAGGATTAATAAAATATCCCTCAGAAAGCCGTAAAACCCACCATTTTGAATCATTTATTTTAAAATTCCGCAATTTATTGATCTCGCACCTATCGCTTATCCTGGTGGGTATTCCATATCCCCACACACCCCGGTATAGTTTCACCTAAACCCCCCCCCCCCAGCCTCAATTCCTAGCTGCGCCTCTGTCTCCATGTACCGGCCTTCTAAGAAGTCCTATTCGCGGAAAATGTGATTTGGTCTATTTCTACAAACCCCTTCGTACCCATAGGGATTAGTTCAGTTTATTCATGAGGAACAACCGAAGGCTTTCCCTTTTTATTTAACATAGGCGTACGTATTAACAGTTTTAAGTATTACGTATTATCAGTTTATTCGTCAAAATTTAGTAGGGTTGGAGATAGTGAATTCAAGCACTCACGACTGCGCCTACATTCAAGTTTGGTAAACAAGCTCCGTTGCGTTGAGGAAGTTTGACAGGATGGAGATGATTCGATCACCTAGGAGGAGCTGTTTACGCGCGCCCTTATATTCGCGCTTCGATAAATCCTTTCGGCAAGTTCTGCATGAAAGCGTGAACGAGAGGAAAACGAGGATTTGTCGATGTGTCGATACGTTTACGAAAGATTAAAATTGGTGCTGAATGATGTGGATTGTGGAGAATATTCCTACACCCTAATTATGAATCTTTACCGGTATTTTCTCAAAGATTATTTAAAATTATGTATGTAACTGGAAAAACGGGCTAAAAAATATAGACATATTAATAAATTCTAGCACCTTTTTCACTAATTGAGCTGGGAGCCGGTAGAGAACCGGAGGCTTAAATTGCTTGAGAACCTAAGAAAAGATATGTTTCGGAGCGAATATGATAATATCATCTTAGAAACTCACTCTGTTTTTATATCCGTCAGAAACAATTAATTAAATAGATATTTTGCCAATGGGATAGTTTTTTCATTTCATATTTCTCTCAAATAACAAAGGACCACAATAAATGCTTGGCGGAACTTATTTAGAGATTTTCCTTTACTTAAATTTTTAAATTATTTTTCTTAACGGCTAGTGAAGACCTAATATCCGTGCCCGATGCCTTTCGCCCTTTCAAAATAAAATTTAAAGACAGTTAACGCAAATCATATAGAACTGTCGGCAAAGTTTACGAGAGCATGAGGAGCCATTTAATGGTCCTTATTTAGAAGCGTTGGAGCTCACGATGAAAAATGAAAGTGCCATTTCAAGGCCCATGAAGTGCGTGGAATATATAATTTTGGGATTGAAAATTTTTTTTGCACGGTGACAGAGATCTTCCTAAGTGAATACATTTTTTAAGGAAAAAGGGCAAAAAACGAGACAGATGACTCGTGAAAATCCATTATAGAAGCGACAAAAGATGTGTCAAAATTGGGTTTTACGCCATTAAAAAGGAAAGAATTGTGGTGGAAATGAAAATATATTTCACCGAAAGAAAACTTTTGCCTTTAGCGAGAAAATGGAAATGGAAAAGAATTTAATTGCAAGGTAGCATTGCGTAACTTACTGAGAATACTCAACTGTCAACTGGCTTCCAATGAATAATTTATTTTGATTTTTCTTAACGAGAAGACTAGCTGATTCGGCGAACTCCGTGCCGCTTAACAAGCGATGGGGAGTTTATATTTACCATTTATAAAACAAGAGCGGCTGCACCGATTTTAATCATACTTAACTTATATAATATAATTTAACGAAAAAAAATTCAAATTACAAAAGTAAGTACCTACTATAAAGGCTTAGCAGAAAGACATTTTCTTTAATCAATCTACATATATTTGGGTTTTTTTCCCTTGAGTCAAGCAACCTCTGATGCACAGCATTTTTTGTTTTGTGATAAGGATCAATAAAAAATATAGCGGATAGTTTACCAACACGTGAATATGCCGCATAAAATTGACCATGAGAAAAAAAATGAGTTTTCACGATTCCAACCACAAACGTTCAAGGATTGGTTTGTGATTTGTTAACCGTCATAGCGAATGCAACACGAAATATTAAAATAAATTCCTTTATTCATTTATTTATTTTGAAATGGATTATAATCAGTTGGGATCATTGGAATCTTCGGAATGAGAACTTCCTAATTTCTTCTTCCCTAATTTTACTTTGAGTTCGTGTATCACATTTATCATCAGTTTTTTGTCACCAAACTCCTTCCATTGAGTAGTTTTTGTTGGTTTAGATTTCGAAGAACCACGGCCATCGAGGAAACCTTCAGCTGTGAATTGGCGGTGGTACGTCAGGAACATCCAAGGAGTTTAAAAATTCAGATGAATAGTTCGTGACTTCGTCTTCGTTCGTTACAATGTCAATAAACTTGAACGAATGCAGTATTGGCACCCACGATTTGATTCTGAATTACGAAGTTTAAGTCATCCACATTTTTGAATTAAGCCACCGAATCCAAAAACCAAATATCATTAAAATCGGTATAGCGTTCTTGAGTTATAAATGGTGTAACTAACACAATTTACGACTTTGTTTCAGAAATGCATGTATAGAAGGAGAATATAAGAAAACGTAATCCGGAGTTGGCTATTTTAAATTAAGTGGTAGGCTAGCGAGTTTCGTCCGATTGGTAAGCTGAGATAACTATTTTATGTATGTGCCTCGTTTAGCCCCACAAAGGAATGATATTACGATAGAAAAGTATTTTTTTATCAAATAACAACGTGTTTCTCGCTCGCTAAAAAGAACAAAATAAATTTTATGATATTCTCTCTAAATAAAAGATACAGTGTCCGGCGTGATACGGTGGAAATCTTTGATATTCAGCTTAGTAAAACCACTTGTCTGTTCCCACACACTTTTATTTAAACCGAACATGGTTTCGGCCATTTCGGCCATCAATGATAATGGCACAAGTTGCCGAAACCATGTTCGGTTTAAATAAAAGTGTGTGGAAATAGACAAGTGGTTTTACTAAGCCGAATTCTCTCTAAATACCTAAATTGCTTCTTAAACAACGAAAAACTTTTGGCGCATGTTCCGCTGTAATTACACTTTAATTAATTTTTAGTAGGTATACATTGAGGGATAAAGTGGAATATGAACCCAAGATTTTTCTTTGTACATTAAGCAGTTAATTTAGAGCGACTATTAGAAAATTTATTTTATTCTTTATTAGTAAGCGAGAAAAAGTTTTTTAATAGAAAACATTTTTATATTCTAATATAATTTTTCTTCTTTTCAGATTTAGATTAAACATTATAATCGATCAATTTTTTATTTAAAAAACCACAATGCAAATATCTAATGCCTTTTGGTGATTAAGGCAGTAATTTCAATCTGACAAACGAACTCCTTCCTTTTGATGGTCGCAGCGCTGCCACAGGAGTTTGGTGGCCATTTTTGTAAACTAATCTCCAGATTTAAATTTAAACTATCGCAAGTTTGCTATTTAACTGCATCCAAACGGTCCTGTGTTTACCGCAACCAAAAGGTCGGTGCGTCTAAAGAAGTTTTCAATTAAGCCTTTCGCTGCGGCACACACTCTCCGCAAAATTACTCGTTACATGCGGTGGAAAAGAGGAGGGCTTACTATGTAGAATAATAAAGTCTATTACTTCCTAGAAAAATCCTTCCCCAATTTCTGGTCAAGTGCTTTTGCCAGCTAAGCTATCTGTGGAAATTAAATCGAATCCCGGTCAAAGTGAATGATTTTTTTTCTCTCCGGCATTTTCGCACAAATTGTGCATTGCGGGTGACTCCGTAAGGTTATCACCGTGGTTAGTCAAGGTACGCTTAAATTGAGGAAAAGTTCGTCCACGACGCTCTAAAGGGAGAACGAAAAAAAAACATTCACAGCAGCCTACCGTGCGATCGTACCGGATACGCTCAAAGCAGCGAAAGGGTACGCCTTTGCCCTATAGAAGCGTCTCGTATGCGTAAATACCTATGAATCCAATTGTTTTTAACCCCTAGAAACGTTTCTTTTCCCTCTTATCTGCGGTCCTGTATCCAACAATAGGAATTATTATTGTGCTATCTTTTCCTTCATGAATTTCATGCCTCCTGTAAAGAAGTGTTCTATAAAAAACGAATGCTCTAGAGAAGTGCATGCATAAATAGCTATGTATCAATTTTTTAAATTCCTTTAAAGGGGGAGAAGCGTCTTTTTTATATTCTCTGCTTTCCTGGACCTAAAAATTGCTATTGTTTTTGTGTGAAATTTTCCTTCATGATTTTCTCACCTTCTGTAAAGAAGTGTTCAATTAAAATCGAGTTTCCCCGGAAAAGTCTTTGGATAATTATCTAAGTATCCAGTTCTTATGGTTCCCTTAAAGGGGGAGAAGGGTTTTACTCACGCCAAACCTTTCTTCGTTTTTCTCTGCATCCAACGATAGCATCTATTATTGTGTTACCTTTTTCTTCATGATTTCCTCGCCTCCTGTGTCCCCGAAAACGTTTTGTTATTGGGGCCGCGTGTGGTGTCGCTTTGTTGACTGAAGAGAAGTGTGCGATCATCGATCCGGCGATAATTTGTTTCACCCGACCCCAGGAGTCGGCCACGATCTCTCGGATGTCAACACTTCCTCTTCTTCCGTCCCGCAATAACGCACCTTCCCGATCCATTTTCAAACTCGGATGGGTTTCAGCTTTCGTTGTTTTACTCTCTCTCTCTTCCTGGAATTCTGTGTGGACCAATCAGGCGGAGGGGATGACGTCAAAACAGAGACGAAGTGATTTAACTTTGTTTGGAGAAATGTGACTGAAACTGCACGTGAGGCATTAAAATCGCAGTGAAAAAATTATTTGACCCAGCCGGGGTTGGAACCAGTAGAATCGTCTAGTTGCTCGTGTAAATAGTAGCGAACTTTAAAGAGTAGGTTTGCGATATATTTTGGAACCGTTTAAGAGGTAGCATGTTGACAGAAATACGTTTTCATGGTTCGCAGAATTTTATTACTCACCGATTTAGGTTTAGGTTTCATTTTTCCTTGAAAATGACTAATTCTGTGGACCATCCATGCGTTTTTCTGTCATTTTGCAGCGTGTAATTCGTGGCATACCTCAACGAAAATCGGGAGATTGCCATTGTAATCTTGGCTAAGCCTAATGATTTTTTCATGGCGAATATCATCCTGAGTGTTCTGTGTATCGAAAATCCTTCCCAGTAAATGGTGTGGCGCCACCTGGACGAAATTTGACCTTCTCTGTTGCTGTGTGCTATTCAGGCAGAGTAACACGGTGACAAATGCATTTCTTTTACTTTCATTTTAGAGGTTATGACCTCATAGACGACAAATTTGCATGCATCCTGCTTGATCACCAGGAAGAAAAGAGTTTACAACAGCAAAAACTTTTATCTCTCTCCGAGTTTTAACTTTAAAAATCCATCAAGTTAATTAAATGCAAGAAATACATAATTTCATCTTTCACATGCGTGACCCTAGAAGTGCATGTGATAAAGTCCCTAATAAATATGCATCCGTAAGCGTGGCTTCCATATGTCCATAAAAATAAATAAATTGCATAAACATAATATGCCAATGATACACGAGGTAGTGATCTGGTCGCTCCATATTGAAATTCATGAGCTCCAACCTAGTTCCGAAAAATTCCAAGGGATGGCGACAGTTTAATGTGCCTGTACATAAATACTCTAGTAATGTAAACTCTATGTGCCTGTATATCACGTGTTACTTCCGAGATACAGCGCCCAAGGTGCAAAGAAATACGTATATCTCATGCTAGCCAATGGATTTGAATGGTTTATCGCGCTCATTTCATGTTTATCTCTTTCCGTTGTTCTAACTATGTATGCATTACTAATCGTTGGCAATGCTTGCTCTTTAATGAATGTGCACTGTTTTTTGTTAAAGTGTGTAACAGTATTTAATACAACGTGTTACATGGTCAAAGTAAATGTTACACTGAATCATTTGTTGCGACCGTGAGGAGTGCACGTGTGGATTCTTTTGCATGCTGCATGGTGGTCATTGGTAACCACCTACCGAACACCCTAAGGGTGTCTAGCACAGCATTGCACATGTAATAAACTATAGAAGGTGTAACCATTATCATTCCCGGGGTAGCCTACTGACTTTGATTATATGCCTATGGTAGTTTGGCCTACATGCAGGCTTTATTGGGTGAGGACGGATTTCAATAATTAAACTGATTAAAAATTCGATGGTAACATTCTATGATTGTGAGCTCCTATCGCCCTAATTTTATTTTAGCTTTTTAATATATTATCTGCCTTCTCGAAAAAACAATTCTGCAATTGTTTTGTTTCAAATCAATATCCTATCATATATCAGGTATTAAATATCTGTGTAGGATGGAAAATATTTCGATATTCACTTCTAAGAAGTCAATAGTTGGTGTGATTGTTGTTTCTCTAGGATAAATGCTATGGGTAATGAAATATTTGATTTTTAGAACGAGGAAACCACTATTAAACAGAGTTAATATACGCGAGGGAATTATTCTTCATTGATTTAATTGGCTTTCATTTAATTTAACACAATTAATTGTGAATTTTAAGGAAATGAGTTTCCTTAAAAGTTGCAACTAATTGTATTAAGCCTATTAATGAAATTGAGCGATTAATTGCATTTTCAAATTCAAGCTCCAGCGAACATTTGTATGTTTCTGTGCAAAAGTTCGATGTTAACTGAAATTTTTGACATGTGAGATGGTTAAAGATCGTCCATTTTCACGCGATGAATGTTTGAATAACCTCTAACTTATTACGTTCCCATCAATGACATTTGGTGTTTATGTTTAAACATAATGTGGAGAATTATTACTTCATTGGTAATTCATTGGGTTTCTGTGCCATGATTCCATGTGTGATGAAAATATGAAGCATGATATTATTTTTTTTAGATTTCCATGGGACGAATGCTTGAATAACTTCGATTATATTAATTGCTCATCAATGATATGTAATCTATAATTATAATTTAGTCATTTCTTACTTCGGGAGAAATTCGGTGTGTTTCCATGCGATTTTAATATGTTAAGTGAAATTTTTGATGCATGAAAAAATTAATTTCAATTTTTGGATCCAATGGAAAAACTTTGAATAACTTCAAGCATATTACGCGCTCATAAATGAAAATTGGTATTCAAATAAAATGTAGAGTTTTTAGTTCATCGATTATTTATTGTATTTCCGTGCAAAGTTCCCATGTAAGTGGAATATTTGAAGCGTAAGGTTTTAAAAATGTTTAATTTCCACTGAAACAGTGTTTCATTAACATAAGGCGTGATCATATATGAAATTTGAATGTTAATTAAATTTTAGAGTCCTCTTATTTAGATGGAATTTTTGTGTGTTTCCGTGCAAAATTCTATGCCAAGTAAATTTTTCAAGCTTGAGATTTTGCAAAATTTTGATTTCCTTGAAATGAATGTTTGAATAACTTCTATATTATTACATGCTCATAAATTAAATTTTGTTTCTTGTTTTTATGATTCTGGCAGTTGAACCTGCTGTTTCCTTGAAGCCAGCGTTTTGCGAATGTGCGTGATGAAAATTTGAAGTTCAGTTTATCCTGAGTAAAGTAAAAAATTGATTACTATATTTTTCCCTCCGCTGATTTCTTGATTAAGACGAAAATATGCGGTAATCTGTGAATGAAAATTATTTTTCGAATTATACCTATGTTTAGCATATGCCGTGGAAAAATAATCCATTAATTCATAAATTTTTTAGGCCGAGGTAACGCGTTGTTTTGTCTCGGGAGAATTCACACATTAAAAATAGTCTTTTTATGAGAGTCCTTACGATTCTGAATACTTACTAGTAGTGCTGTAAGTAAGTGATGTAATTTTTATATTTTTATGCACTGCTTCATCCTTTGCCGAATGAGTCAATAAAGGCAAGTGGCCGAGCTATAGAATTATGGAACGAATCCGATCTATGAAAATAATTTTTTTGGTAAATTCACTCGTGCCTTGGCGATGTAACTCAGTGAAATTTTTGCGTATATTCCACTCGAAATACAGAAATTTCGTATTGAACATCTATAGGAGGCAGGCGTGGACGTTGATGGCAGCAGAAAACAAAAGCTTGAGGGGTTGAAAGAGTTTTGTTGCCTAAGAAGCTGAATAACCAGCGATGGACATAGCAATAAAGAAATAGTCAGTAGAATAGCGCAGGCGAAGAGGGCTTTCGACAAAAAGAAGAATCTTCTTACAGCCGAGAATACAAGTAAATAAGTAAAGAAACAATTCAGCAGATGCTACATATTGTGATGACTCGAGCAGGGGATGGTCACAAAGTAGTGTATAGCGTCTTGCGATGTGTGTATGCATGAGCGTGAATGAGTCAGGTGTGTGGTGGCCGGTGTGCTGGTCCCAGTTACCTAGGACCAACTAGTGACACTCTTATATCATCTGTTTAAGGTCAGACGACCGTTCACTTCCCCTAATCAGAAGCGAGAAATCGTATTCTCCCAGACCTTAGTGCAACGCGTCCTCGCAAATAACTTTAAGAAGTGCTCAGAAAAGCAAACTTCAAAAACTTTATCCAAGGATACAAGTTGATAGTGGCCCAAATAATTCACATTAGATTTTTTTGTAACTTGTTCTATTTTGGAGGGGGAAATTATCGCGTTTTCATCATCGTTATTTTTTTGCTGCTAAGTGTGATCATTTCAAACATAATGTTTTCATCAGGGTATTTTTTTTTGTGAAGAACGTAACAATTCATGAAGGGTAAAATATATTTTGCATGTTTAAGAGTGATTGATTGTTTGTTTGACTCCAATATTCCTTTGCTCGTGACGATTGTGATTATATCCCTTCAAACCACGTATGTGATGTCTTGTTCCGTCACAATGTGGAGAATGTTTCTCTATGGAAGCGAGGCTTGGACGTTGACAGCAGCAGAGAAGTCAGGAGTGGAAGCATTCGAAATGTGGTGCAACCGAAGAATGACGAAGGTAAAATGGATCGAACGAGAAATTTAAGAGGAAGCGCTAAGAAGAGTGGGAGAAAAGAAAATTCGGTAAAGAGAAGAGAGGAACACGTAAGTATGAAAATGCCATCAGACAGGAGAGTGGAAAGGAGGACTCCATCAAACCAATGTAAGGATTGCTGATGATCGGTTTTAGGTTAATTCCGCGGCGACTCATTTTTGGCGGACGACAGTTTCGGGCGCGTACCAGCACCCAGAATTTCGGGTTCGGGCTAGTTTTGTTTGGTCCCGGGCTTGTTTTGTTTGGTTTAAGTTTGGACCCGAAGACGGGAGCTGGTACGCGCCTGAAACTGTCGTCCGCCAAAAATGAGTCGACGTGGAATTAACTCGCAAACTGATCATCAATTCAATCACCGCGGAAGCCTCCGTCGGGGTTGTTGACTTATGACGATGATGAGGGTATCAAACGGCTTCCGAAATAAAAAAGAGCAAATTGTAGGCATGATAAGAAAACCTTACACTAATAAGGGAATTTCCCAAAAACCTAGAGGAGATCTTTCTTTGAGGGGTCATGTTTACCAAACAGCCGGTTATTTTTCAAGACCAATTACTAGTTAAAATATTCCGCCATCATCTTGAAACTTTCAAGATATACAGACTAGAAGATTGCAAGTATTTTCTACATAAAAAAATTGGCTCAGGTTATATTGTGGGTTTATTTTTCTTTTATTAAAAAAGAAAAACACCTCTGTAGCTATGAAGAGATTAGCGGATAGGAGAGAGAAATCGAGAGCTGCGTCAAACCAATCTTAGGATTGTTTACTAATGATGATGATACATACAAAGTTATGCAAGTTGTAATTGCCTATTGAACTTGTCAACGAAGATGGACTCATTGCTTGTCACATCTGAAATAGCATTTTGTACAGTTTTAAGGCTGAATTTATGTATCCATACCAACACCCATAAAGGGAATTCGAAGTGATCCGTCCCTCAAGAGCGTCCCGGAGAAATGCCAGATGAAAATGAAACACAAACTGAACCTGAACGACGTCCCTTGATGCTTATCAATCCTTACCATTTGGTTTGACGGACGATTACAATGGAAATCCCATGGCAATACACCCAGGCTCATCGCAATAGATAGGAATTAAAGAACCTGGATAGCGTAGTGGACTGAGCATTGGGCAATTCTTGTATATTTCACCGCCGTTCACGCGGAAGGGTTAGAAATATTACACATTTGGTGACTTGTTTTTACTTTTTCTCTCGTAGAATTGTGAGTTTAATCAATTTCAATAGTTATCACTCAATTGCTGCTTTAGCTGGAAGCAATTTGAATCTGCAATTTTCATGTCATTCTGTGCGCATGTAAGACGATTATTGTTGAAAAGACATCGCGTCGCACAGTGGTGCCAAATGCTTAATAGGTGGTCATAATTATTAAATATTATGTAATCTGTTTGAAATTTGGAATATGTTAGTTTTCGAGGTCACTTACTGTATTCCGAATATGATATTGAAATATAAGTAAAAATTATATTTTGCCAAAAAAATTGGAAATTTTGAAAAAATAAGACAGTAATTGTTAATTATGTAAAATATATATATATAAAAAGGGGGGAACATTTTTAATGATATTAGATTACGAATATGAAACTGATTTAAAAAAATATTCTTTCCTGAAATACACTGCAAATCTTTAAGGCAATCGATTAATAATTTTATGAATTATTTCAAATGAATAGAATCATTTTGTCTATTTTTAATTTTCAAACATTCTAAACGAATTAATTTCCGATATTGTTACATGTATCTTAACGCACACATTATACGCATGCACATACCTATAGATTAAAAATATACACTGGAACATAATAAATTAGCCAAGAAATTTACATAAAACATTATTAAATATCAGTCAATCTGCGTAGGATATGAATGTCACACTTCTCGCCGATATCTATATTTATTCTATTAGATTTATGCTAGAAGACAGAACTTGTAAAACAGTGGAAGATGCTCCAAATTGAGGCCTGTTAAATTGGCGGAAATTTCAGGGCTCGAAAAAGTGGGGAGCTGTGTTGCCGTCATTACTACTACCATACACCTGCTTTGGCCGGTCAACTATTAAATTGAGCTCCCTCTTAAGTCTGTGGCGGCCGCACCTCCTGTCTCGCCGCCACACCGCTTGCCCGAAGGCAAAGTAAGCCGCGCTCCATCATCGCTTTTCCTCAATAGGCCAGTTAGCACAGCGGTAGCGTGGTCGCCTCCCAAGCGGGCCGCCCGGGTCCGATTCCCCGTGCTGAAAAGTGTTATTATTTGATTTTTTCTTGCCTTCTAGAATTCCTTTCTAGAAATTTCTTTCATGCTCACGAACAGTAACATAGAAAATTCTGGAAGTGCACCAATATACTGCGGCCTTTCGGCCGGCAAGTCAGTCTGGAAATTGGAACGGATCAATAAACATCGTCCAAACCACTATAGTGCCTTATCATAGCTAGCAGACAACGCCGACGCCTGCTACAAGTCCTTCCCGTATCCCCTTCTTAGGATCCTCCACCAATTCTTTAGATTTTGTGTTGCAGATTTGCCAGGTTTTAACTTTCATTCTGGAAGCCACTAACAAGCAGCATTCGAATCCATGCATACAACGTGCTTAAATCACATTAGGGATATCATCCTTTACTGGACGAGATATTATAACATCAACTTTACATATAATTTGTCTAGAGTCTTTGTTGCGCCAATTTATTGCGAAAGAACTCATTTTGTTACGCTGATTATAAAGTAAGTTCCTCCTGCATGCAACGTTTCACCGAGCTGCGCGCTTCTGCGTCCATACGGTTGGAGGTTACTTATGTATTTCTTCAATAATTCACGAAGGGGCGGGTTAGTGCGGTCAAGTTTTTTTGTTTTCATAGCCGAGAGTTGTGGCTACAATAATATATGTACATATACAAAAGCGCTACTGGGCACTGCTATATAACTTAATGATGTTAGTATTCTTGTTTTTTAATAAAAAAATGTGTAATTTCCTGGTTAATATTTATATTAACAATAATTTTAATGCTGTTTAAATGCTATTAAAAATTATTTCAAATTTATTGACATTGTTGCATCGATCTACTTTTTAAATTTAAAATTGAGCTAATTGGGTAGCTGTAGAGCAGTCTTGAAGATCGGAATATTTCGAAGCGAGGGGAAGTCTAATTGTCTCAGCAGCGCACCTGCCACTTTGCCAGTGATTTATAGGAAGAGGTGCATACTTACTTGATTTTCAAATTAATTTCTCAGCGGCTCAAATAAGCGTCTTCCCAACCATGGCATGAAAAATCAAATCCCTGAACTTTTATTTTTCTAATTATGATCACCTTTTTTAGATTTGGTCCCATTGTGCGTAGAATACGACCCTAAATGTTTTTTTTACTGAGGCTAAAAAATTTAAAGCACAAGTCCAGTTCACGATCAGTTTAGGAGGGGTTATCAATCCACTTCCTTCACAATTCCATTCAAATCCACACAATTCCACTCTATCTCGCTAAAATCAAAATTTGCTGGAAACTCTGTTGCTGTGGGCATGCTTAAGTGATTGCTGCATGCTTAGAACTTTCAAATTAAACGTGAATCGGTCGATGGACATGCTAGAGGCTCTGGGTAATGAATTTGCGAAGTGATTAATTGAATTGACTCTGTGGTTTTAAATTCGGGACCGATCGGAACTTGGAAAACAAAACCATCACACTTGGACGATTATTTTGAAAATAAAGATAAAAAACACGCTTTTACCAAAACCATTAAAAAATGCTCTAAAAAGTAAAAAATGAGTTTTTTTATCACTCAGAAAAAAAACATTCGCGTTGCTTAGGTCAAATAGAAATGAGCGAAGAAGAGACTGTTAAGTGGATAAGCATTGGAACCCACTCTTTACTCCTCCATTGACGAAAAGCTAACATTTTAAAATTTTTACTGCATTTTACACTGTATTTTGAAGAAAAAAGAGTTATTTTTTTATTATTTCTATGTGCCACCTCTCAGTGGTAAATCATGCAACCGATTAAATCAGAGCTATTAAAGAAATTTCTGCCAAAAATTGTGCGGAAGAGGTTCTAGAATTTTTCGTCTTCATCTAGTTATCATCTGTGCGTATTTAAAAAAACTTCGCTGACGATAATGTTCAATTACGCCACCATTGTATTTTGCAGAGAATGCTAACTCAGGTTTGAAAATTTCTTCAGCCAAATTTTTCTCGGGGCCAAATTCCGTCAACAACTATGTATCGCTCAATGTCATTCAGAAAGTCACGTATCCAGTTTAATACTTTTTTTTATTGTAATTTGTAGGAAAGTAATCTGTAAAGTAGTATGCAGAAGCTTTCTTAAAATCTAGAAGTAATGCGTCAACTTTTCTTTTCGATCCACCGGATTTGAGAACGTCGAGCAGAATGAGATTTTATCCGTGAAAGATCTTTATCTGTTGGTAATATAGAAATAAAACTTTGTGAGGTTGTTAGAACGTAGGTTTCCGCGGCGATGGTTTGATCTCTGCATTTCTTCTGGGTTTCCTTCCGCGTCAGTTTGTTTGTGGACAACAGTTTCGCTGGCTATCCTGCCAGTGTCTTCAGGTCGAAGGTGTCGGCTGTCGGTTTCTGCCTCGCTTATATCCCGTAGGGTTGATGGGAGCAGCACTGTGATTGGCTGTCTGACTGAGAGCTTCTCTCTGATTGGCTCTCTCTTTGATTACTCTTTTCCACGCGCTGTGAGGGAAGTATCCATCTTCTCTATTGAAATTCAATGGGGTTTTTTGAATTTCTATGTATGTATTTCTTTGTAAGGTTCACTATTATTTAATTATGGGCACCACCCGGGTTTCGTAACTTGGTTACATTTCTTGGTTTATTTATTTATTTCCAATATGGAGAGGTTTCATAAAGTAAAGCCTGAAGTTATCAGTTACATCTTTATCTGCCTCAATCCTGTTTATTGCCGTTTAGTTTAACTCGCATGAGTGCGTTTTGTATATTTTTTCTTTCTAGTTCTCACGCTTGTCTTCACGTATGAACATTTTGGCATGATTTCGTGGCGCCATTATTTTATTTTTCGCGTCGATCAATCTTCTATATTATTTCTACTGTATAGATACCTTTTTCTCAACCTATACGCAACTTAACTCTTCAAATGAGGTTTCAAAATGCACAAAATTTATCAGAGAACATGCGACGGCATATCTTACTTCCTAAATATTGCTATTGTTTCCTAAAATTGGTTTTTAAATAATAAAAAAAAAAAAAAAAAAAACAAAATCCGGTAAACATTCCTGACGTTAACGGCGCACAAACTGATACATTTGTCCATTTGCAACAATATCTCGCATTCTATAAATAACTTTTATCGAAATGCGGCTGATTCCACATTCAAGTCTCCTGTCGATACGTAAGTATGAGTCATCATGTGTGTTAACAGAGGATAGTGTAATTACTTCCAATGTTGTGTTTAAAGAGGTCCTCTGACCTCAAGCGGGCGCATCACGCTCGTAACTATTATTGCGTTTAAAGTGTTATTTCGGTTGATATTTCGCCATGCAAATCTCGATGAGTAATGGACGTATCGGCGGAAATTAAAGGATTCTCAAATTTAAAACACTATATGACAATCGACAATAAAATGAAATTGGTGAACGAGTACATCCTTTAAGATTTGCGAATCGGAATTAAAAGTAGCGGATCGGTTCACCTTGACCAGCGTCATCTGCGTCGCAGTAAATCGCCCTACGAGTTTATCCCCTTTCACTGTTTCGCTGCGCAATTGAGTCGTCACATTGGGTTATAATGACGATTTACTCGTGACCTTAATGTCACGAACTTCGTCCGAATCCAGTCGTACGTTCTTACGCAGGAGGTGTGTCGAAGGTCAAAGTGTTCCCACTCCCCTCAATCCTCTGCGAGTATTACGCGTTTGCCACGATATATGCGCATCTTCTATTCTCATGGGCCAATGATCGATTTTCCGAATATCCGCCCACCTCTTTTGAAACCCTGGTTTTTACGCGTTCATAGCTGGGTGCTAACAGCATTGGCTCAAGACGGAATTCTCACTGCTATCAGCAATACGTAAGTGTTCCAAGAGTGGCAATTGGCACAGGTAGAATAACAAAAGAAGTAGATGTTGCGAAATAGAAATATCAAAATAAATACTTGCAATTTTCCACGATTGAAAAATTTATTACGACATAGGCACAAATGTTACCGCACAGGGGCGTAGTCAGGACGATGTGTTGGGGGTAAAGGAGGGGCATGACCGGGGGTTGGGCGGAAGGAACCCTTCTTTTTGGAAAAATTGAATACTCAACAAATTTTTGGCATAAATTCATGAAGAATGATTGGCCCATCGAGTCATTTACTTCGTGAATAGGAAAAAATGAGCATATATCATTTATTTCTTTAAATTTCTGCGAGTTTTTCGTGTGGAAATTGCTCATGAAAAAATAAATATATTTAAAACTTTGTTAATTCAACACAGCTTTATACGGCACTAGCTCGACTGATTTCAATACTCTAGCCTCATTATCAAGAAGAAATACATATAATTAATGTTTCTTTACAGTTGTATTTCGACTTAATAATGACACGGCAGTGCTAAAACCGGTCGAGGTTGTACCGAAAAAAACTGTGCGGAATTGGAAAATGTTTCAGTATATTTTCTTAGATAAATATTCCAGATTCCCAACTTTGTGCTGCAAATATGACCTCAGGGGCCATGATAGAAGGTAATAAACTTGATGATAAATGTATAGGTATGTAACGTGGAGTGTAGGGAATTTGATACTACTATCGCCGCAATAAAGTTAGAACGCTGAATTTTAAATATTTGTATAAAACCCTGCCGAAGCTCCATAGGGTCGTGTAATATATCGCTGTACTCATTGTTTATTCGATTGCAACAAAAATCATTAAACATTGTTTTAAGTTAAATGTTTTAGCTTCTACGGTCGAAAGAGTGAAGAAGAACACACGAAAAACCATGACAACGGCGAAACGGTCGTCCTCTTCATCTCGTCACTGGTAACATATTTGATTGATGCATTTTATTGTATATTTTACAGAGAGAAAGACATCTTCGCTGTATGAATAGATTTTTAAAATATAATTTTACATATTATTTGATTTTTTAATGGCCAAAAGGTAAATTATAATTTCCGAAGTGTAGATAAGAAAATGAATAATATGAGGTGATATAAGTTTTGTTTTTTTTTTCCCGGCGAACAATTGCAGTGAATTAGATTAGCCCTGAGGATGGAACCCGACTCGTGTTCCGAAACGTCGGCAGAATGGAGGGAGACCACCCGGCTGGAAGCCCGAATAGCCTTTTTCGAATATATTCGCCGGGAAAGCATCAGATTCACTGCAATTGCAGTGAAGTTTTCTCGGGTTTCCCACCGGGTCAGGTCCTCAATTTCTCCTTCCAACGTCGTCATCAGGGATTCAGGAATCCAATACCAAATCCTCAAAGCTTCGGGGTATATATACAGAATTCTGTGGGTGAGGGCGGTTCAGCGTCTCCTGACTGGCTACCAGTCCCCTCGTGTTTTTAAGAGGTGGTCCCATATATGGCTTAAATTATAGCCACAGTCTTTGTTGATATTATGGTTGTTTTTTCGAATCTGAATGAATTCTTTTAAAGCGGTCCCAGTATCCATAAGATCGATACAGATGCTTGGCTTCTTCCCAGCGAATCATATGATTATCGAGGATGCCGTGCTCAGCCACTGCCGATTTTTCCATTTGTCCTAATCGTAGTTGTCTACGATGTTCTTCGAACCTTGTCTCAATAGTGCGGCCCGTCTCTCCAATGTAGGTTTTTCCTCATTCACAATGTATTATGTACACTCCAGCAGTTATTAACCCAGTTGGCGTTAGTGTCATTAATGTTCAAGTACATTGATATGTACAAGGTCATAGCTACAATATTGATTTTATTTTGCAAGTCTATTGAATTTTGACCTATTTCCCAAATTACGATGTTAGATCATTGAAGCAAAGGAAATAGCAGGAATTATTCACTAACCTATACAATTATGTATGCTTTAAATTATTCGTCGCTGTAAACAAAATATTAATATCAATGTCACAGAAATTATCACGAAATTCCCGAAAACAACTAGGAACTAATTTGAAAATGCAGCACTAAACGGGAACTTCAGTGGAAGGAATGCATGAAGTACCTCCGTTAAAGATGATAAATAATTAATACATGATATATCATCGGAAATATAGGGTTAACTGAGTTCTTTTTTCATTAATATCTACATCCATTAATATATGAATATATGTCACAATTAAACTTTTACCATGAGAACTTGGGTGAAGGTACCATAAATTTATATAACGAATGTTATAAATAGAATTGATACGACGTGGTTGTATTTTTCACTTTTCCTAATAGTTTTTACAAAGTTTTTAGCCAATAGTACATGCACACAAACCAATTTCCGATATACTGTTATAGTTATACATCGCATGTATTAAAGTTTTGTGACCGCGCGATGTCTACTCTTTTCCTCATGTATCATCAGGGGAAATTCATTTAAAGGTAATAAATCAAAGAGCTGTTTATTGCATTTATATGATTTCAGGATTAAGTATAGATCTAATTGTGTCAGAAGAAATGTTGTGGAACATGTTACGATCATTAATGAAGAAAAGATTTTGCAATGTCCACTTAGACTTTTAATTGAGTGCAAGGCGTTTCAACGCTACTGCGTAATCATCAGGTACTGAGCGATAATTGTACTGATGATAGATGTGATCAGTGGAAAAATCTTTTTATTTATTAATTCAATATTAAGAATGCGAAAATTACTGAAGTAATAATAGGGTAGTTTCCTTCATCAAAGAAAACGAAAGGCATTTATTTCGATTCGTTACCCACCATTAGTGTATTCATAATATATAAATTACTTGGTTGTAGAATTCCCAGTTTAGACGAATGGCAATGGTGAATTTTAACTGCATTTGAAAATGGCGCCCATACGATGCCACTCCACGTGACGTCACAGGGACCTAATTTCTATACGAGTAGATAGGAGTTTTACATCGTCTGAGACTACCAATGCATGCATGAGGCACAGAGCTCAGGGAAACATTTCTTAATTAGCACCTATTAAAACTGCTTAAGGTCGGAAAGTTTCCTTCGTTTGATAAGATATTAATAATCCTTATTTAAGCCATGCGCTACCTGCTAGCAGGGTACTCTGCTACCTGCTAGCATCCTGCGTCGTATCAGCGCTCAAAGCCTCCCCCCAAGGTCACCTCACTTGCGGCAGCGGGAACCAGAAAAACGTCACACGGAGTTTTCCCAGCATTCATACTTAGCCGTCGCGTTTTCGCGCGCTTGAAAATTTTCACTTTTCATTTAATCGCGAGAAATAGATATAGTTATTAAAAAATCTAAAAGCGTGAAATACGTACTTCAGGAGTAATAATCTTTCGATATAGGCAATAAAAAAATAATAGGAAACCACCCTATTCTTTTTTGTCCGGTTATCGTATTCGTGATGCGTAGTAGTAATTGCCGGCCACTGCGGTGGCAGCGACTCAAGTGGGCGTGCGGGCGTAAAAAGGACATTAATGACCTCACCCCGTGACTCGCACTCCCACGGTCCTTCTCCGTCTCAGCCCAACGCAACTCCAACAAGTTCCTCGTGAGGCGACTTTATCTAGATCAGAAATACACAGAAATAACGAGGCGGGAGCATTCTGAATGGTTAAAGGCTGAAGTTGGAATCTACTTCACGGGGAAGGAAACCCGCGAAGGACATCGGCATGACACGAGTCTGACGGGAATATTAAGTCTTATGAAGAGATCCAGGAAATAGGAATGATCGCGGATTTTGCGGATAAATACGTTGCAAGGTCTATTTTTCGATAAACTCACCGACTCGTGCAATATATATTCATAATTCCACCATTAATCCAGAGATATAAACTTTTATTATGAAAGGTTTACGTAATATGAAATTAAATTTTAGATGTGCTTAGGATTGTCATAAAGTCCGCTGCGTGGTATATTTTTGTATTCATGTTTCCAGTATACCTTCAGCAGTGAGCGATTTTAACGTGATCTCGTCGAATGAGTGACTAAGAACTTAACCAAATTATATTGTTACCACAAATCAGGTGGGAAGGAAATCAGTCTAAGTTCTTTGAAAAAAAAATTGTAATTTCTTGTGGTATTTCATACATGTATTATAACGTTCAGAGAGCAAAAAAAAATTTTTTAGAACAAATGAAAGTTGATGAAAAGCTACGGTATTACCTTTATTTAATAAATTCGGTGTGAAATTGGACTTCCATAAAGTAACACAGCCTTGATGATGGGAGACTAGTCGTCTCCAGTCGACTTACCCGAAACGTCGGCTTATATAAAAGCACTAACCTGGCTGAGAACCCGAGAAATATTAGTCAGATATTTTTTTATTATAATATTTTTCAATGTCAGGCTATGTCGATCGGAGACCAATTTCCCGTCCTTCTAGAATTGGCCATAATTCACATTTGCTTTGACAGTTTGACGGTCTCGAAAATTTCCCTAATATTCACATGATATCCCTTTCGGTGATTAGCACGTTTCACATTGTGGGTAGTATGCACTCCCTCCCCTTGCCTGAATGGTAAAATGCTGCGTGAGCGCCACCAAAGGGCTTTCGAATCATGTAGCCACGTATCATACCACGAACCAGAGCTAATATTTGAGCTCCTGCCAGCCAGCAGTGAGTGCTCAGGCAAGTGGCGGCAGAAATAACTGCCGTGAGAAATGACTGAGTGCTAGAGAGAGTAGAGGTCGTATTCAGACGATAATTCAAATGATGTTGTGGTAGCGCAATGAGCATGAAAAAATGCTGAACATAGTGTATATTTCAATAAGAATGCGTGTAACTTGTATTTCTGTATTTGCTGGAAATTTTTTTCTAGGGGAAAAGACTAAAAATTGTACAGGAAAGATTAAATAAGAAATATGTATCTAATTCTGTGGACATTTATTTTTTCTTCGAACAGTAAAGGACTGTGATAAATGCCACGTTGACCTCAGTTGATTAAAACACTCACAGTACGGACCCAAAAAGGTTTTTTTGTTAATTTTCTGACTGGTCCTAATACCTCCCGCCTGTTGAGGCGGCTTTCGAGACAGTATGTAAACTTGGATAATTGGATATAGGTATGCCAGAAACTTCAATAAATTGCACTATATTTATGTTTAACTGCAGAGATTATTCATAAGGAAATTGTTACCATGAAAATTGATTGTGGTGGTATTAATGATAAAATTTAATGTGAATGTTATTGTCGACACAAATGAATAATAGTTTGTGTTATGTGAATGATATTGCCAAGTTGTTCCATCTTCTTTGTTGGGATTTCAAAAGTCATCTCTTTTCTCCCACTCTTCTTGAGTTTTCCTTGTTACGAAGTCGGTTCATCTCATCATCATCGCCTTTCTGCAACATCACACTTATAATGCTCCTACACTTGATTTGTCGGATGCTCAATTCGCCTGTACCTCACTGCTGCTGGAATAATGGAAAGATAAATGGCATGAATGGGAATAGCCGTTTAATACTGTGAGGCCGAAAATTCCCTATTTGGCATGACTCTTTTGTCTGACCTAGGGCGTGAAAACAGGTTTCAAATTGCAAAAAAATGTATAATAATCCTCACCGCGCTGTATTTTTTATTTCGCGGCCGCGCGGTCTTTGTTAAAAATACGTAATTTTTTGTTGGATTGAAGGGTAGAAATATGAAGTGTTTCTGGGATATGCACTGCGTAATAACATAATTCGAAAAATTTTCCTCTGATTTGGCACAATATCTAGCATATTACATCGCTGTGGGCCCTATAAATATCGAAGGTTTCCTAAACGGTTAAAAAAATGGAAAATATGCTTAAGAATACGTCATTACACGCATTTATCTTTCGTAAAAAGTTTTGTGAGACGCAGGTTTCCAACCCCATGGCGTGCGTGGCCAAGCACAGGGTCTTCACTTCATTTCAATAAGTCCTCGACATGAATATGAATACGTAAACATCTTTACTCACTTTTCCTTTCCTTGCTTCGTCTGTTTGTCTAATTCATCGATAGAATCTTGTAATACGTTTTCAATCCGCTTTCGAAAAATCGGATTGGCTTTTAAGTTTTGCATTATTGCTTGCTTTTGATGAAAATACAATTTTCTGTAGTTATTTGAAATTTAGTTCCATTGTGCTCTTATTAATTAACTGAATTTCAATTTATAAAAATAGTTTCAAATTTTCTCAGTTGATGCCGTTAGTTAAAAAACTTTTTAGCCGAAATTTCTTTAATGGTATGGTATAGTATTTGGAGGAGGTGATCATACCCGGCGGACTCGGGTTCAAACCCCGGCAGTGGCAGAGAATTTTCAGAGACCGCCCGATCACTGCTTGAGTGTTGTGTGGAGGACATTTCAAGCGCAACACTCCGTCCGTCGGATGGGACGTTAAGCCGTGGTCTCCTTGGCGCCTTTCGTTAAGAGCAGGCTAATGCCGACGCCGGGTTTCTCTCCACCCTTCCTTCCATACCTTTCCCTCATGGCGCAAATGACCTCAGCTGTCGGTCGCCTCCTCCAAATACCTTGCATGAGGTGAACGACAGCTCAGGTCATTTGCGCCATGAGGGAATGACAGGGTGGAGAGAAACCCGGTGTCGGCATTAGTCTTCTCTTAACGAAAGGCGCCAAAGAGACCACGGCTTAACTTCCCATCCGACGGACGGAGCGTTAGCTTGAAAATGTCCTCCACAGAACATTCAAGCAGGGATCGGACAGTCTTTGAAAATTCTCTTCCACTGCCAGGATTTGAACCCGAGCCGACGAAGTGGGAAGCCAACACACCAACCCGATCCCCGAAATTTCTTTAACAGATCTGGTTTGAGAGATTGCATACATTCTCCAAAATAATGTAAATAATTAAAAATAAATAAAAAAAATTAGAAATTCTCGCTTTTTCCAAAAATAGCACAGCATGAACTAATTTGTAATTAGCTCTTCGTCACTCGGAGGACAAAGTGTGGGAGATTAGTTTAAGGTATTAATTTATTGCGTGCCAACCCATTCTTATCTACTGGGCTCCTTATACACTAAAATCTAATTAATGCATTTTAAACTGTTATTGGAAAAAGCTTGTTTTTAAAAATCTTGCTTTATTTTTATTTGAACGTTAGTTATGTTTTATTTTACGTCAAAAATCTCTTAAAAATTAGCGATCGCCATTTTGTAGCATTTTTCCACCCAAAACATGTCCAAAATTCTCGAAACTACAGATATGTTAGATATGTCCTGTATGTTAGATGAAAGAAAAATACTATATTAATAGTTGATACATTTTTGTATCCCATTGAAATATTCCAATTACGTCATCTGGCACCTTATCTGTGAGGCTTCCAAGAATACCGAGAAACGCTGTACCTTTGAAAGATTTATCGGCTTTGCTGGCCGATATATGGAAAAAGGCGAATTTATGTATCAATTAAATTTCTGTTCATTGATTTCCAGAAAATTTTCAATACTGTTGCAAAGTTATGGGTTATGGTATGGAATGGGTATGGGCTTACCTCGAAAAATGTCATTTCTTATTTTTGTCCCCCATTTTCGATCTCAACTCACTGCGTGACGTATATCTGTGTCCAGGTGTAGGTTCCACTGAATTACGAGGTGGGACCCAAAAATAACCGGACGGAAATCTCTACGGACGCAACACTTATATTTTGAGCCTCTTCCACCAGATGGGTGTTATTTCATCATTTCTGAGTCAGTATGTGAAATGGCGTGCCTTTAGACGGTTGTAGCGAGCCCCTGTGACAGTTTTCATTCAAAGAGTTTTTTGATCTCTCCGATTTTTTAAATGGCTGATATTCGAGAACAGCGTGCAGCATTGAAAATTTGTTCCATGCTCGGTAAAATTTAGACGGACACGGTTAATCGAAGGCGGCGCTGCATGGCATCGGAAACAACGAGTACCAAAGGTGTTTCACGCAGTGGAAAAAACGCTTTAACCAACGCATCAGTTTAAACAGAGAGAACTTCGAAGGCGACTAGCGTTTGTAACAAAAAAAATAAATTCTAATTTTTTAATAATTGCGTCCGGGTATTTTTGGATTTCCCTCTCGTACTTCCTGACTAATTTATTTCCTAAACCATTTTTGAACCCTACATTATTGATGTAAAAGATCTTGGCATAATCGGGTATCTTCCATTCCTCAGCAGAAGTCGATCCAAGTCGCATTGTGCAGCAGCTTTTTTATTTATGCTAATTTTTCGCGGATAGAGGACATACGCCACTTAATAACTGCAAAGGTAATAACTGCATTAATGGCAAAAGAAATTGGTAAACGCTATATTACTTGGTAAACGCTAGCCGACCTCGGTGGCGGCGGGGTAACGTTCTCGCCTGCCAAATAAGAGGTCGCGAGTTCGAGTCCCGCCTGGGTAGGTTTTCCCGGTCCAGGGCATGGTTTGAGAATAAAATGAAAAAATAAAAATATTTCGGCTGGCATATCATGTATTAATTAGTTATCATGTTTAACGGAGGTACTTCATGCATTACTTCTGCTGAAATTCCCGCGAACTGCTGCATTTTTAAATTAGTTCCTCAATATTTTCGGGAATTTCGTGATAATTTATGTGCCATTGATGTTAATATTTCGTTTACAGCTACGAATAATTTATAGCGTACATAATTATATAGGCTAATGAATAATTTCTGCTATTTCCTTTGCTTCAATGATGTAACATCGTAAGTTGGGAAATAGGTCAAAATTCAATAGACTTGCAAAATGAAATCAATACTGTAGCTGTTTCCTTGTACATATCAATGTACTTGAACATTAATGAGACTAACGCGTTTTTGTATTTCAAAAGTTTTCTCAATTATGTGGTGAATCCGCGGATTTTCTTGCGGGTGAATGGGCAAATTGTCCTTGCGATGACAGTACGGTTATAATTTCGGTAGTCTGCAATTTTGTGACTTATGTTAGTAAAAAAGCAATGCACCTCAGTTGGAAAAGCTCTATCCTCGAAACGAAAAAATTCCGATGCACCTACAAGCGGAAGGAATACAGTTTATTTAAACGTTGGTTCATTTAATTCAAAATACGATATCATCTCCCCCGAAGTATTTCTTGTTTCATTATTTATCAAAAAAGTAAATTACATGTATAAGTACTTTTTTTAATTTCAGATTATTCAGCACATAACAGTACTAATCGAATTTCAGGTAAGCCATTGGATTCGGAGTAAGCGAAGGTTTTCGCCGTGTTCAAAAACTTCCTTGATTTTGGAAACATAAAAAATGTAATTCTTGCAAACAGTTAAGAGTATTATTAGCCTCCTTTTACCAAAACTATAAGCTATTGTAAGGGGACTTTAAAGCCCTCAAAGTTGGGCAGCGTCATTTTACGGTTAAAAGACCGGTGATTTTTTGGTATATAAGTACAAGAAGTACTACGGGTCAAAGATGTTTAAATTTCATGATCAAACTTATAAATAAATTTTCTCTCTTAAGATTTTTATTGCATTGAAATAGTTTGTTTCTTTTGGACAATTAAGCTGCACAAATTTGTGTGATTTGCTTTTATTTTACTGGCAGAAGCTTTGCCAGGATCCGATCGTTATTCCAGTTATTTAAATTGCGCATTTCGAGTTATTATCTGATTTGCTCTCTCCAAGACTTAATTTCTTTTCTCATTTATTAACATTTCCGTCTTGATAAGTCTTGAAGTTCCCGTGCGATATACAGTTATGTTGACGCAGGAAAAGATAATCTGACTTATATTCATTATACTAAATAGGCTCTACTCTCTATCAACACCATGTACATTCAACGTCAAGGCATTGGTTTTACATATGTTGTCGGATGCTTCAATTTCACCGACTGTTTCAATAGTTACCTTCTTTGATCGACTGTTTCGCAAATGCTGGAAAAGAAGGTAATATACGTACGGCGAGGCACTTTCTTGGACGAGTTTTCTTTTACCTTCGGAAAGCTGGTACAGTTTACATTTCTGACTCCGAGCACTTAATGAAAAAGCGAGTTCACCTTGCTCATTAAAACTGTGATGAAACACGCAGAAAAACCTCTACCACGTAACCTATACCCGTGATTTGACTGAGCGATCAGCCCAGACGGCGATGAATGTACCGTAGAATCTTAAGAGCAATTATCTGTGCACTTTAGCTACTTTTTTTTGAGGACTTTTGCAGTAATAAACTTGTGTTTTTTTTTACCACAATAATCTTGAATTTTACTTCAGCAAGGAAATGATTGATTTCATTAGAGTTGCTATTAATTTTAACTTTTAAAGTAATTGATTTACTATAAATTTTCCCTGAAAATAATATTTGGCTGCGGGGAATTATCGGTCTTCTTTCATAACTTCGTGCCCCTTCCACGTTTCATTATCTCTTCAAGTGGATGATTCATTCCCTCCCTAATGCTCCACTTTTCGTTCCTTCGACGTTCCGATCACCCTCCTTACCCACTTGAGAAACTCCTTGGTCGCTCTCCGATGGTATCTTCGTTGATACCCCTCTTGGGCTATATGTCCACTGTATTTTTTAATTAAAGTATTCTACCGATTACGGTAGGTTTCCATGGAGTGCTTGAGAAGAATTCCGGGAGCCTCCCCTAACATCATGCACTTCCCTCTTTAATGCACAATAAGTGTGGTAAGAAAAAATACAGCCATAATTATAGCATAATAACTTTTATAAAACAACGTTTTTCTAAGGAAAAAAGAAGAAAATGATTTCATTGTGAGTCTGACAGGAGCTCTGAATAAATTACTTCATAAACCGCGAGAAGTCTTGGGCGGTACAAAATAATCTCTGTAAAGGAATTTTTAGGAAATGTAATAGCATATGAAGAATAATAAAACTACATGCACCGCACGATTTTTGTTGTGCATGAAGCAATTTATTCAGAGCCTTTATCAGGCCTACAGTAAAATTATTCTCTTCTTTTTTTTTGCTCAAGAGAAAAACGTTGTTTCATGAATTTTTCTTTTCATCACTTTTCTTTCCATTGCATTTTCGGTTTCGATACTTTTTATCCGCATTTTTTTGAGCAGCTAATTTTTTTGGTTGCTAACGGCTGTTGTGCTACTACCCCCATGGTCATAATTATATTACTGAAAGAAATAAGAGGATTTCCTTGGCATTTTTTATTTTGCATGTATTAAATGATAATTTTATCTGGATAGCTCATAATATTTTGGTTCATGTGCATTTTTAATAGCTTAGCAAATGGTGGCGGACATAAAATAATTTCTTTTCTTACTATAAAATTTTAAACCAAGAATTTATTTTAATGGCTTAAGTACGAATGCCGCCTTCCCACTATGACTTACGCGTATTTAGACGGCTTGTGGTATAGTACTATGTAGATGTCTACTTATCATGATTTATAAAGTCTTCTCATTTCTAATAATTTTATTGAGAACTCCTCATGGTTCCGCCGATCGATTCGATCATCATCGTTAGTCTGTGTCTCAGAATTTCGCATTGTTTCATTTTATTTACATAATTGTAAACTGCATGCCGTACTTCCTGTACACTAGAGTATGCGGTTGAAGATTTCCTCGTCTTGACTAAATTCAGAGTTTTTGGCCGCGCGGATGTAACATCCACGCATAGTATACTTTCTGTTAAATCTATCTCTGCTTCTTGTGGTTGGCAATCATTTTTCTCCGAACGTATTTTGCGCCACTTCGGGACGCCCGCGAACGGCTAGGTCAGTAGTTTCTCTGCTGGGTACCTGATGGCGTTCGGATCGTACTCGCGCAGTCTGAGTTCGGGTGCCTACAGACAGCTCTTATCTTGCATTTTTATTTTTGATGGTACGTATCGAGGATACCATCCTTGCTTGATCAACCAATGCTAACTTTTTAACGGCCAAATCATCTTTGTTCATTAGTACGACTATAACTCTATGAATGAAAAACGGAAAATATGTATGATGACTTTTAGATTGAGTTAATCATCGCAATATGTTAGACGGAAGCGTTGTGATTAATAGATAGAGCATCAGGATACTGATTGAAAGACAATGGATATAAATTCAGGAGTTTAAAGCAAAATGAGACCTTTGACATCCCAAGATTAAATATATGCGAAAAGCGGTGACTAAAGAATGTTACTTGCTCCAAGAGTATGAATTCGCGAATTTCCAAAGCAATTAACTACCTTTGAATCTTTAAGACTCTAAGGTCTACCCGCACCTAACAAATCCAAAAAATCCAAAAGAATCAAAATTCATTCAATAACCGTAAAAGGCACAAATTTGAAATGTAATTATATTAAGTAGACCGTCGCTTTGGGATATTAATCCGTCACGGAGGGCAGATCGTAAAGCGAATTACATCGCAATTATCTTGAAGTAATGAATGATAATGTGTATAGAGAAGGGACTGACAGCCAGGTAATTTGTGCCATGAGAGAAGGGTAGTAATGAAATGGCTAAGTGAAAACCGGCGATGGCACTAGCCTGCTGTTAAAGATAATACTACGGCTAGGTATCAGTTTTGATTTCTTTATCCGTTGTAAACATGAGCTCCATGATTAATTATAGCCTAGTAATGTGTCACCGCTATCATGTGAAAAGTCAGGCCATGGAAAGCCTCAACCGGTGGAAAACCCGAGAAGAATTCCTTCATGTGAAAAGTTTTCTGAGCTTTATCGAGCTACCCCATCGCCTCATTATCTTGAACACTACATAATGAGGCAGTGATGAGATGCCTTACAATGTAACATTCTCAGTTTACACGCACTTCATATTTAGGAACTTGAGTTTGTTGTACATAGGTAACTTAAAATTTGCAATTTTCCCTGCTCACATAATACACAACAGTTCATTAATTCCTTATAAGTGCCCCTGCAGATATGGTTTACTCTCATGGTCCTTGAAAACATACTCCATTCTTGATTCATTCAATGTCAGCAGTGCTCTTTGAGGTAATATATGCTCATACAGCTTGCAGTTTCCAATATACTCCTTAATGTTAATTCCACTCGAGTGTCTATGCATTAGGTATATTTTGTTAAATTTGAAAAATATGACCCTCATATCAAAATAGTAATTCATAATCTACACAATAATTTTTTCCCACAATAATTCACATAGTAGCGCTTTGCTAGGATATGAAAGTTTTTCATTCTATTTATCATGAACGACTAAAATCGTAGAGGTAACAGGAATTGTTTACTTCAGTTTGATTTGGTATTTGGAGAAGGCGACCAGCAGCTGAGACCATTAGCGCCATGAGGGAAACTTAAAAAAGGAAGGGTGGAGAGAAACCCGGCGTCGGCATTAGCCTGATCTTAACGAAAGGCGCCAAGGACGTGGTGCCCTCATAGAGTCCCATCCCAGGGACGATATGCTACACTTGAAGTTTCCCCCAAGATTCACTCGAGTAGTGATTGGGCAGTCATTTAAATATCTCCGCCGTCTACGAGATTTTAACCCTGACCCACAGGGTGAGACAACGCGAAACCAATCCTCACCTCGAAAACTTAAAGAGGATGGATTCTAAGAGTACATGAATAGAAGAGTTTTCAAGGAGGAGCTCAGCAATGAGAATCGAAGCTCAATACTGTAACCCAAACTTCATTATTATTATAGAAAATGGGAACAGTTAGAGAATACATAATAATTACGAATGTATTCGATTAAAATACCGATACTTCTCCTTCTAAATGTATGCCTAATAAAATAAAAATGGTATTTCCCAAAGAAATAAACGACACCAATAATAAAGTTCATCTAGATGCAAATCATTTGCTCCAGGCAGGATTTGAACCCTCATCTCTCAACTATCGGTCAGGTATGCAAGTCGTTACGCCACCAACTCATTTACCTCCTCGGAAATTTTCAAAATGGATTTTCCGACAAAGTGTTGACGTCTCATACAGTCCACACTATGGCACAGAAGATGAAGGCCGTGCTTGCAAAGCCATTGTCGGAGAGAAAAACGTATCTTTCTTACTTTTCCGCACGCTTTTCATAGCACTTTATGATACAGGTTACTTCGTACGCAGTCACGCGTGTGGGTGCAAAGTTTTTACCACCAAGGATGAAATTCGCAATGATAAAATTCGTATGAATCCGATCTGAGATTCGCCTTGGAGGCTTGTTGGTGTTCTGATAGTGCACCTGACCGTTAATAGGAATATCTGGAATCGAATCCCGACTAAGTAGAAATTTTTTCCATGGAGAATTTAATCCTTCGTATATATTTTCACCCGTGCGCGTGACTGCGAGTCAAGACACTTTGTATATGTTTTGCTTCGAAATAAACGACATGAACAATTATTTTCGTCGTAGCCATGCAATCAGACGCATCATATGACCTCAAATTTGCCATTCCCAATACGGTCACCATCGCAGTAGCCGAAAATCGTTCTTATTTGTATATAATTAATACGAAGTAGGAACTCCGTGAGTAATACTAGATATGCACTTTAGTCACAAAAATATTTTAATCCAGCGTATACAAAATGAAATTAGTTGATATTTTGGTAAATATAAGTATTCGATTTTGCTAAGTTATAGTAATGAGATACATCAGAAATTAAATTTTTCGCATAAAAAACCTGTTATTCATTTCTTCGCATTCTTATTAAAACAGATAAAGCATTTTTGCAACTCCAAAGTAGGTTAATCTTCCCTTCAAACAGCTAAACAATAATATATCAACTATTCCTTTATCAAGGCTTATGAGTTCAACATGCTAGGGTCGAGTATCGAAACGTCGACTATGGAAAACTAGACATGGTGGAAAACCCGTGCAGAATTCTTGCTACTATTTCTCCGGAAAAGTCTATATCGGACACAAAAATTATTTCCATTACTCTCTTCGGTGTAGAATTTGTAAGTTTTTATTGCAATCAATAAGTAATGCTTCACAAATTTTTCTACATCACCCTTTGGTCATAGAAAGTTCTATGTAAATGAATTTATCATTAAAATAGGTCCAGATTGTGGACAATTTTCACTCTTTACAACAGTTTAATCAGGGGGAAAAAATGTAGCACAATATTCACTTTGATATTCAGTTCCAACAATCAATTTATCCAACTGGTTAGAAAAAACATAAATAAAGAATATCATGGCAACCAACTACAGGAATTCCAAATTCCTATATTAACATGAGTCTCCATGCAACGAAAATTTAATTTATCATGTACCGTTAAACATAATATTACCTTTAAAATCTTATTAGTCTTGTGTAGTAGACGAAAGCATTCACAACTCGGAAATATTCCCTCCTATATATATCCTAGGGTTTCCGATAGGTGTTTCCCATAGCCTATAGGGAGGGGTCCCTTAGACCATAAATACTGTACACTAGTAATATAAACTCCATACCTTAGACCAGAGATGGGCAAATAGTGGCTCGCCACAAAGTTTGTGATGGCCCGACACAGAATCAAAAAAAAGTGATAGGGTACACTTTTCTCATTAAATTTATTGTATAATTAGATGTGCAAGCAGTTAGAAATATAACAAATATAAAATTAACCAAATAAATAAGTGGAATAGAACTACCACTATTGTTTAATTTTTACTATACAATTTATATATTTTTCAGAAATTAAATATAATATTAACTGATGAATGCAATCATTGTAGACGGTGCGGCCCTCCGATTAACCTCCGCTCATATAAAGTGTCCCTCGCGCCCAAACAATTGCACACCCCTGCCTCATACCATTCAAAATACAACTCTAAGGCGGATCCTGATTGATTCGGCGTGAAGGGTGAACGTGAAGAGATGGATGTTGGCTAGTTATCACTCACGAACACATACCACCTTCGCATTGGTTCGCGCCCTATACGATACCTTCTCGTCAGACATCTCTTCGCGTATTCCCGCTAACGGATCACGTTCTCGTTGATTATGTCCCTGCCTTGAATAACTACGAAAACTACGACCCAATTTCTCATCAGGGTGTTCTCTAACCTGAGAAACCGAGGAAACGTGGAATGCTCACTGAATCCGTTGAGTGTACTAGAAAAGTCGGAGAGAACTATCCGCATGCGTTCAATTCTCGCGAAACTCCAATGACAAAAAATGTAATTACTTTTTTTAAAATATTGATCAAATTTTCTCGGAAATAAATGCTTTTATGTGAAGACCCCTCTTCCAATCAATTTCCATTTTTAGGACTTTCTGTTAAGATTTTTGTTTATTTGATATCCTCCACTTATTCACGTAATCAAAACTCATACTTGGAAACTAGCTGGCAAAACCGTATGTGGACAGAACTTTAGTTCCAGGAAACGATCGCTTCCATGGTGTAAAAAAATAATGCCATTTTGAGGAATGTAAGACAGATATCCATTGTAGTTGGTAGCAAAGTATATCCACATTGATACTATTAAGGTTACGATAAAGCGATAAATCTTCTGATATTCTTTTCTCTTGCGTTAATATGTGAACTGAAGTTTTGTGGAATACGTAGACAGCTTATTGAACTTCTTATAATCGGGGTAACATGCTTGTGTAGCTAACTTTAAATCATCTTATTGTATTACATCCAGCATGTTCATTGGCTCATTAATTTCTACCCCATGAGCTGTATTTAGCTAAAAATTCATATTTTTAGTAATGGAAAGCTCGAAATCAATTCCCCTGGTTTACCCATATGTCTCAGCGAATTCTATGATTGCTAAGCTTTGGACATTTTTGGGTAATTTCTATAGGGTAATTTTCACGAAAAAAGTAAGCCATTCCTGTATCGTTCCTTTAGATTTGCTGACGCATACACTATATCTTTTCATGAACAAATGATTGGTCTTTGCTACAAAGACGGGAGTAAAAAAGCGGAAAAATAGTTATATTGTTGCATCAATGGCCACCAGAGCGCTCTGCTTTTCTCCATCGCCATCGGTCAAAGTTCCAACCCATTCCCTCCCTCCCCTTTCTCTTCCACTAACATCATTCATTATTTGGCCCATAAACTGGGGCTGTGACCATCCTCTGGGCTTTTTCCATCAATAGGTCCATATAAGATTGTCAATAGGATCCCTCCATGCCTCATTATATGCTCAATAAGTTGGACTCCTCTTTTTACGACCGATTTCAATATTTTTTCTTCTTTTCTCTTTCAATGCATAATAACAGTGACAATATGTACAAAAAATGAATAAATATAGACTACACGGTGGATAACCTTTTGCGTAACTTATTTATAACGTAATTACTTTCTTGAAGGAGTGGGCCAGCCAATTACTCTGTAAGCACCGGTGGATGATTGTTGGAAATTGTGCTTAAACATATTTCAATGCTAATGCATCCTTACGTCGCTTCGTCGCAAAGTCCAACTTTAAGGAGTTCTTTTTTTCCACATTATGGTCCATTATGATCGCTTGGAGATTTTTTTTTAACTCCCCGATGGTTGAAAGGGAAAGGTCAAATCTTTTCAAAACGTCTCCGAGGAGAGGTCTGAGGTTGACTGGGGGCATGGGGTTCGGATGGGAATAAGCCCCTCGTCGGAAGCCTACAGCTCTTTGGACAAAAGTTCTTCGGGAAGAGAAAAATCTTTTTTTTAAATAATATTTTGGCTTGACGGGTTGGATCCTGTCCAGGGCTGGTAATATGAGCTTTAATTTCTGAGGAAAGAAACTGATTAATTATATTAATTAAAGTCGGGATGACTCGTCATTTGAAGTTTTCCTTAAGGACTTAATGAATTATTCATTAAGATTACGGGATCACATTGCTTGGATTTAATATTTCTTTTTCAAAATCGGAAATTAAAAGTATGGGTAATTCATAAGAAGATAAATTATTGGTAAGCCTTCTACAGTGTTAGTCAGTGAAAATAATAATAATAATTATTATTTTTTTCCTCTCTTCTATTCTTGACCTTGTTTAATCCATTTTATAATATTTCTTGGAGTTTAGGTCAATGTAAAACAAGTTATAGCCAACGTTTCGATTTATTTAAAATCATCCTCAGGGCTATGAAAGAGAAAACTTGAACAATACAAAATACAAAGATGACAACGATATACAATATTTTTACATAAACACATATTTTTATATGTCAAAATTTTTTTGTGTATTCTATTCTGTTCTTATATATATGTGTGTGTATATATATGTGTATACTTTAAATTATATTACTGTATAAAAAACGCGATCGTAACATTTTTATGTAAAAATATTGTATATCGTTGTCATCTTTGTATTTTATATTGTTCATGTTTTCTCTTTCATAGCCCTGAGGATGATTTTAAATAAATCGAAACGTTGGCTATAACTTGTTTTACATTGACCTAAACTCCAAGAAATATTGTAAAAAGCGAAAATAATGGCACTATACTCTATTAGTGGGTAAAAATATCTTTTTTCTCACCCCTTAACTCATTACAACCAAATGTTGTTTTTTGCGTAACATCAAAAATGTATCCATTTTCAGCTATATTCAAGAAATATTTAAACTACGAGTTCTTTTGTCTGTAAAGTTTGATGGTGAAATATATAGTTGCCAAAATAGTTGCGGTTGAGCAAACAATTTTCAGGAAAGATTTTAACTACGTGTTAATTTGAGCTGCAAAGTTTCATGGCGAAATATGGGTGCCACAATAACTATAATTGAGTAGAAAACTTTCTCATTTTTAAAATGAGAAGTGTTGAAATTTAATTTATCCTAGAAGTAGCTTAGGATTAGAAAGTGTTATTAGTCATCATTTCAAACTTGTAATTAACGGGACGCTTATTCCTTCAGCTCCTACAACAATCGTTTACCATTCCACCAATTGTACCTAGGTCATGCCACAATAGCACGATAACATTGAGACGCATTGAGACGGTAAGTTGGGATCAAGGTAGTGACGTCACCTGCCTTCTACTAAACTCTAAGTAAGGCTTGGTAATGATAAATTAACGATGCAGGGTTTTATAGAAACAGATGAATTTGTTTTATTCTCACTCTAAAGATAGTGATACTCATAGTGAAATTTTTCATATTTCATTTACCTTTTTACTAGCTTTTCCTTAAGCGGTGGATGTCTGAGATCTCAGATCATAGCACATGACATATCGTAGTTCGAGTCAATTCGAGTGTACATCTTTATGTCCATAGTCTTGGAATAACATACAGCAGTAAAAGAAATTAAAAAAAGTCGTCTACAAGCGTATGAGGAGCCACTCCATCCGTAGGAAAACTTGTTTGATCCATTTCATACGTACGTCAAAAGTTGGGAATGTGAAGAGCTATTTGCCTGACAGGCAGAGGATGCCTAGCTTTATCATCGTGTAGTGGGGCCTTGTATAATTCCTGGAACCTCTTCTTCATTCAAGCATGGCCGTAGGCGGCTTTGCCTCACTCAACCTTAAACATCGCGTTTACCTATTCGTTTCCCTTTAGGTATTTGTCCAGACCTCTTCAACGAAAAGGCTTTTCTTCTCTCTTTTCCCTCTGAATAAGGGAGAATAAAAAACATCTTTCAGAACTTCAATTCGATGTGTGCCTATATGGCGTTCCGTGGCATTGATGTACAATGGGCTTAAAGTTTTCCCAACAAATGCAGAGGCACCGCTTATGCGAAATGAAACTTTCTCTATTGCTGTATGTTATTCTGATCCCACGCACACGAATCGGGGTACATTCGACCTCGGTCAATGCATCGGTAACGAGCAGACTGCATTCACATGATTGTGGTTATCCAGAGCAGCCCTCGTGTGCCGAAGTTATAAAGCTCATCTGAATGTAAACGACTTGAAGCGAAAATATTGCATCACTCTGCAAATATTTCCTCTTGTGCAGAAAAATTTATCGGGTTTTCCACCGGTTGATGTTGTCCATGTCTCCCGACGTTTCGAACAGCGACTTACTGATCATTCTCAGGGGATCTTCCGAATCTTCTTCATCATCTTAAGAGATTCACGGAAGATCCCCTGAGGATTATCAGCAGGTCGCTGTTCGAAACGTCGGGAGACATGGACGACATCAACCGGTGGAAAACCCGAGAAACTTTTTTGCACCTGATACGCCGGGAAAACCTAAGATCATACAGTTCCTCTTGTGCTTCTTGAAAAATCATAATAACGTCGTGACTTCCCTGAAGCATCTTCCCCTTCCAATTTTGCACTCAATGGCACGAAATGATAATATCGTTCTTCTCTTCATTATTCTTTTTCCCAGTTTCGGCCGCGCCAGCAGTGATGACCATGGTTAAGCGTCAGAATTTCGAGCTACCGATATCTCGGTACCCAAAGTACATTCAGATGATGGCCAAGGACTACCACGGTACAGACATCGGTTACGACCGAGGTAGTGTAAAGGGATGTAACTAGGCTACAAATAAATTTGTTTAACTTTTCATTCAAAATAGAGTATTACGGGGAATGCGCCCTTCCTACTGTGCTTTAGCGTCTCGTGGTGAAGAAATTAAAATAATATTTACGTCTCTCCTCCCTTTTAGAAAAATTCTAAAATAAAAGATCCATAAGGGTAAGATACAATGCAAATTATTTTGATTTTCATGGGCACCGCCATAGTTAACATTCAGCAATAAAGTAAAATTTTTTCCATGGCGTTTTTGTGTAGCTGATTTTGAGTGAGAAATTATTTAATATTTACATTGTTTTTATAAAGTTCACTGGGCGTATAATAAAGAACGATATAGTAATTAATAGCTGAATTATTTGCGTAGAGCTATCTCGGCATTTCCACCGGTTTAATTTTCTGTACATCACCGTTTCAATAGACGACTCGTCCATCACCGTCAGGGTGAATGAATAAGTTTGACTGAGCAAAAAATCATTGAGACGTAACTATGAACAGTCACAACAATAAGGCGACTCCCTTAAATTTGAAATTTCAATCGGATTCCTGATTACCTACATCTTTCTGGTGTATCAAGTATTCAAGCGAGAGGGATTCGTAGGAAGGACAATTCGCGATAAGCCCTGCTGATCAGTACGGAGGTTAAGATTTTCCGCACGGTATAAATTGTCCAAGAAGGATAAATTTCTGAGAAAACATATCTACTTAAAAAAATGCCACGTCCTATTTTTGACATTTCATCCTTTGCGGGCGGGATTCATGAGAATTATAAGATGTAGCGAAGGCTTTTTCCACTCACAAGTCTTTTCTTCTTCCGTTCCTCTTTGTATTCGTCCTCCCCCGCTATTTCTCCCTGTTTGATCTACGCCATTCTCTTTCATCACAGCGTCTCCGTCCATACTCCTCCTCCTCCTCTTACTCCTTTTTTTATCTCCTCCTCACGCATTTGTAGTGGTGGTATGGGACTCTTGGGACCTTGCAGAGAGCGACGACCAATAGTTTCAACTCCCACGCGAATTTTTTTCCGCCAAATCACCGCTTTTAGTCGCAGCCTTCGAGCTGTAGGTAGATATCTGCCTCTTTCGGAATGCTGGATGATCCCATGCGTTAAATGCACGGTTCCTATTCACTAGCCCGGAGTCATCTCACATTTCGCCACGATAATACTCAAAAAGGTAATGCAGGCCACAGCTTTAACATAGATAATCGCAACGAAGGTCCGTAAGCGCCTTCAAAACCTTGAAACGTTAGCAAATTTTTGAGGTCCGTGATATCAAGCTTTAAATTCACAGATCCTATTAACTTAACCGAAGTATTTTCACATGTCGCCTCTAGATAATACTAGAATAGGTAATAACTGTTTTAACAGCTTTAACAATACTAATCGTTTTCAACGTTCGTATGCGTCTTGAAAACCTGGAAAGGACACTGAATTTTTGATGTCAAAATGTCAGTAACAAAAAGAATTGGTCGGTAAAAAGCTGAATAAGTTAAAAAATGGCTGTCCATGGGTACTCAACCAGTGCTTAGTTAAAAAAAAGGTTCAGAAACGCATAGCAACGCGTTTAATCCACACAATTTTCAAATAAAATCCCCTTTCCTGAAACTTCCAACTTTTTTATACTTGCAACAAATTTTACAATAAGGAATCATGTTTTACCAACTATTAAAAAGAAACGAAGAAATTAACTCATAGCCTGATTAAGAAGTTAATACTTCTTCTAAAAGATGACGCGCGGATTTCCTCATTTATACAAAAGATAAAAGTTATGAAAAAATCTATTTCCCCAAAACAAAAAATAACAATCAGTTTTGCAAGTTTTTAAACGCGACATATATAAAATACGAACTTATAAGCAACGATTTTGTAATAAAAGACGAGGCGCTTTATTTCTCAACATCATCCGTAATTTTGGTCCATACTGGCATCGGCTATCCTCGGTTAAAATTTCGTGACTCAATTTTTCTCCATCCTGTATATGAGTAGTCAGCGGCCACATATGAAAGGTACACTACGCATGTGCGTATGCGTATTTCATCTGAACTTTCATTTTATTTTCGATAGCCTTAGAATTCTTGCTGCCTTTTACAGTACGATAGGACTACCATTTTGAGTTTATCTTTAGTTTAAGGTGCATTAAATTGCCTGGCAATAATCACGTAACAAAGTTTTATTTCCCGAGTGATTGAGTATTTTCTTGCAGGTGTGGGCAGGTGTACGTTGGGGAAACGGGGAGAACCATTAATACCTGGATCAAAGAACATAGGAGACACCTTAGGCTCTGCCAACTGGAAAAATCCGCGATTGTACAACACGCCATTGAAGCCGATCATAGGGTGAAGTGGGACCACGTGAAAATCCTATGCCGTGAGACTAAATTCTGGGAAAGACTGGTTAAGGAATCCATCGAGATCCGGCTGACCAGTAACACCCTCAACCGTGAGGTATTCACTAAGTAATGTATGGAAATCGGCAATTAGGAAAATGAGATTGGCTGCCTCCCGGCCAATCACGTTAGACCTTACAACCAATTGAAGACTATATAAGCTGGCAAACTTCATTCACTCACCATTAACCCTGAGGATGGAACCTGACTCGTGTTCCGAAACGTCGGCCGAATGGAGGGAGACCACCAGGCTGGAAGCCCGAATATGACGAGCTGCCTTTTTCGAATATATTCTCAGGGAAAGCATCAGATTTTACTTCAAAATTTTATTTGTTATCTCGCGAGGTCTTCTAAGAAAAGTAAATCTATTTAAACAATGAAAGTAATGCTGTCTGTCGCATAAAGTTGCTTAATTACTTGGATTGCAGTGAAAATCAAACAAATCTCTTTTAATTATCCAGACTCGATTTTTATCGTAGTATAGCCATTGAGTAGTTTCAGAAATGGGGAATATAGGCAGTTGGGAGAGACAATAAAAAAGTATTTTTTGAACATTTTTAACGCAAGAGAGAGAGAGAGAGAGAGGGGAGGGGGCAGCGATAGGCAACTTACGTAGGTAGACACTACTCTGTTCATAGAAACAAAATTCCGAATGCATCTCTTCCATGAGATTTCAAAAATGACTGAAAAGGTAACGGTGTTGAAATCCATATTAATTTCCGCTGTAAAAATTCACTGGGACAGAGCGTTGTGCCGCTGGCAAAAATGGACGTGAGAGTTGAAATGAAAGAGATGAAAATAGGTAGGATAGTGGCCGGTCCACTTTTGAGGGAAATTCTTAACTCCGGAATACCCACGAAATGCTATTTCCACTCTTTCCCTGGAAAACTTTTTATCACAACCGTTTCTCGTGAAATTCCAGAAAAAGAATTTGAGACTAAAATATTTTTGCGACGGTATTTAACCTAAAATTGTTAGCGAGGTGAACGAGAGTAGTTTCTAGAAATCACTCTAAAATGCTATCTGCATGTGAATTAAATTCTTGGTTACGGTTCAATGTTCATAATACGAGGAGGGACCCAAAAATAACCGGACACAATTTTTTAAAACAATTTCAAATTCAATTTTTTGTGTTAAAAGCGTTAGTCACCTTCGAAGTACACTCCAATTACACTGAAAAATTGGCTAAAACGCTATTTTCTCTACGCGTAAAACCTTTGGTATTCATGCGATGACTTGTCGTTTCCGATGCCTTGCAATGCCACCTTCGCTTTTCTTTTCACCTCCGTAATCTGGCCAAAACATTTCCCTATCATCGCCATTTTCATCCGGTTTAACAAAAAAAAGCACAAAATTCAATTTTTCACCAAAAGCTCAAGTCGCAGCAAGCAGCAGCACGTGCTGCTTTTGATCAAAAGACAACAAGCGGCAGATAACTTTCGCCGCGATCCGTCACAATTGCTAATCTTCAGCTGAAATTCGCTGTAATGAACTACACGAATGACCAGATTATTCAGCGAGAGCTCATATTATCGTACACAAGGGTACATGTTTTTTTTCCACCTTTTCATCAGTTCTGGACCTGGAAGGCCGGTCCGGGAGTCGATTGTCTTCGATCAACATGTTGCCACGTTTTGAATTGCGAATACCACTCGTTCACTTGAGTTATTTTTAAGACGTGTTCTTTATAAATTTTTGGCAACATATTAACCGTGTCCGGCTAAATTTTACCGAGCAGAGAACAAATTTTCAACCCTCAAGATTATCTCCACTATCAGCCATTTCGAAAACCTCTTCAAATACGACGACTGCGATTTGGATCGACTTCTGCTAAGGTAACCGATTAGGCAAAGATCTTTTACATCAATAATGTAGGGTTCAAAAATGAACTCATAAATAATTAGGAATAAATTAAATTCCAAATATTTAAAAATTGAATGTCTTTGACAGCAGGATGTAGAAAAGGCATAAGTCAGGAAGTACGAGAGGGTAACCCAAAAATACCCGGACGCAATTAAAAAAAAATAGAATTTAATTTTTTCGTTACAAACGCTAGTCGCCTTCGAAGTTCTCTCCATTTAAACTGATGCGTTGGTTAAAGCGTTTTTTCCACTGCGCGAAACACCTTTGGTATTCGTTATTTCCGATGCCTTGCAGCGCCGCTTTCGATTAACCGTGTCCGACTAAATTTTACTGAGCATAGAACAAATTTTCAACGCTGCACGCTGTTCTCGAATATCACCCATTTAAAAAATCGAGGAGATCAATATCTCTTTGAATGAAAACTGTCACAGGGGCTCGCTACAAACGTCTATAGCCACGCCGTTTTGCATACTGACTCAGAAATGATGAAATAACTCCCACCTGGTGGGAGAAGCCCAAAACATAAGAGTGACGAAACCTATCTGCATTTGCACTTAAAACGATGTAATAATAAAATGTTAGTATCTTTACTTCTTGATATAAGTTAAAATATTCATCTTAAAGATAATATATTGTGAGTTTCTTTAAGTTTTTATGCTCGGGTGGCTTATTTATTATTAGAAGAGTTTAAATTTTCTGCCATTTTCTTGGTATTTCACTCCAATCATCATCATTAGTGAACAATCCTAAGATTGTTTCGACGCAGCTCTCCATTCCTCTCTCCTATCCGCTAACATTGTCTTAGCGACGAATTTTCTTTTCTTTCACATAGTTAATAACCTGCCTTCGTAACCCTATGTAACCACCTGTCATTCTACGATTGCTTTCATCAGTCCATCATGTCTCAAAATTTTGCCAACTAAATTTTTCCGTCTACTGCTTAAGGTTTTAGGAGGCTTCTCCTCTCTCCCACTCTTCTTAGCCCTCTCGGTCAATTCATTTTATCTTCATCATTCTTCGGTAGCACCACATTTCGTATGCTTCCATTCTTTAAAGTTCTCTGCTGCTGTCAACGTCCAAGCTTCGCTTCCGTAGAGAAACATACTCCATTTTTAGGATCTGATGAACTGTTTCATAACTTCTATGCTTGTACTCGGAGCTGCTTAAAGACTTTTCTTTTTGGAGAAAGCCCTCACCGTCTTGGTTATTCTACTGACTATTTCTTTCTCATCATTGGTTATTTGGCTTACTGGGTAACAAAACTGTTTCTGAAAACTCTTCAAGCTTTTGATTTTTTTGCATAATGATAGTCTTATACTCTTATCTATTGATGCATAAAAATTTCTTACTTTTCTTTGTTTTTTTCGGCTGATATCTGTCCATCGACGTTTCCATATGTATCACGCCGGAGGAAATAATAGTAATCGCTGGTACGTCAATAATTCGAACGGATAGGTATTCTGCGTACGCTTCACTTACTGTTATTTGCCGGGCGCACATAGATACAAAACAGATTCTTGACGAATTCACAAAAAATAAATTACTATAGAGAGTATAAAGTAAGAAAATTTGAAAATTCCAGAACCATTTAAATTCATCTTGTACAGCGGCCGCAGGCGATTAAGTTTATAGAGAATTGATGACGCTATTGAGAGAATTTCAGCGATTTAAGTATGCAATTGAAGGCAGTATGTAGACTTCTCCAATATCTTATATATCATGCGTACTATTTGAATATTTGGTTATCTGTGTAGTAAAGTTATGATCGTTATCAGTGGTGGATCTATGGGGGAGGCTAAGGGTGCTATTCCCCCATTGGGTATCCAATTTACACTGGATAGAATTGCATTTTTTTCGGAACCCCACATCTGCTGGTAAGTTAACCCCTACTTAGACCCCCCATGTCCCTATTCTGGATCCGCCACTGATCGTCATGACTTGTTTTGAAATAAGGCAATTCTTACGAATGTCGTAGAATTTATGTAGACGCATTAATTCATTAATATGCTATTTTGATGACGCTCCATTCCTCATACGATTAATATGGCATCGTAAATTATTCTTCAGGGTTAATTTTTAGCGGAACTAAGTCATTTTCATAATATTTAAAGGCATTCATGTTCCGTAAAAATATTTTGATACCCCGAAGAATTATAATCAGAGAATATGGAAAAGTCAGGATATTTCAGCTTGATTTTTGGTAGATAGTTATGTTATATCATCACAAAATACTAGTTAAATGCCTCGAGGAACTTGATTGATATCTCGAAGAACATCTGGAGTAATTCAAGTTGAACTCGTGAATTATAATTGATAGGATAAGGCATGACTAGCTGTTAATTTTCGGAAGTAAAACGTTAAATTTCCTCAGGTCTTCTAACTGTTCACGACAAATTGTTCACCCTGACCGAATAACGCATCAAAGAGTTTGTTGTTTTCCTCTGTTAGATGCATTTACAGAGCAAACAGTTTCCAGCGTCAATATTATGGCCATTATGATGCATCATCATCTCCGATAGAATTGTTGTGAAGAGTGAACACGGACAGTCTCAATAACTTTTCACCTTAATTACTACTGCGTTATACCATGGCAATGTCCCGCAGTGTAGGCTAGTGAGAATTTCGTTGCAAACGAAATAGAAGCAATTAAAACGGGATTAATTTGCGAGAGACAGAATTTCCTGTACGGAATGTTCTCGCGGCGATTTATGTAAATTTAAACTCTTGTTGTTTCAATGAGGTTTCGGAGGAATGTAAATATGCTTGAAAATTGTTGACTCATATTTTCCCATCTCAACTCAATTGATTTCTCGAGTTTGATGTCTTTGACAAGCGCATTCTTTATTAAAAAAGACCAGTTAAATGCTACAGATTTGTATGTACCTAGTCGAATTCATCTGTCATTACGTAGTGAACAGAGGAAAAACCAATTGTAACCCAGTGTTGTCTCAACATCATCGATAGCCATCGATACTATGATTGGTTTGTCGCTGCTGTCCACTTGATTCTCTCAAGCGCTTATCTTTCCATACCCTCATAATTATTCTTATTCACGATACTATTCACTGTTGTGCGAAAAATCCACAGTCACCCGCAATGCACAAATTGTGCGAAAAATCCACAGAGGAAATATCATTCACCTTGACCGGGATTCGAACCCGGATTCCGGATAACTTGACGCCTTGGTAGCTTAACTGGCTAAAGCACTCGGCCGGAAATCGAGGGATCCGGGTTCGAATCCCGGTCAAGGCGAATGATTTTTCCACAGTGGATTTTTCGCACAATTTGTGCATTGCGGGTGACTCCGTAAAAGTTACCACCGTGGCTAGTCCCGGTATACTTCAATATACTATTCACTATCTGATACTACTACTACCTTTGACCCCATTATGACCTTCGGAGGTCAAAAAATAAACAATACGGATCTATGAACTATAAAACCGACTTAGGCATCCTTTAAGACCTGTGGTTCGACACGTTGGTTGTCATGATGGCCTGACGTTTGCCTCTATAACCTTTGACCTCCGTATTAACCTAGGAGGTCAATTAATGGATATTAGGGGTATTAGGACAACACCATTGATTTGGGCACCCTTTAAAACCCATGTATCGACACCTTTGTTGGTATGCTATTCATTTCGCCACCCTTATGACCTTGATTGTGGCCTTACTGGGTCAACGGTTAAAGTTTCGTAAATAAAAGTGTGATTTATGGTTTTCTCGTGTGCGGAAACCTAAGAATTGACATATTGGTTAATGAAATTCACACTTTTTTTTATCTCGAATTTTTTGGCATTGAAACCCCATAAGGCAAATTAAAGTTTTTGGTTTAGACCCACATTGTGGGGTCTAAAGGTCAAAGTTGTAAAAGTTTGCTTACACTCAGCAAAACTTAGGAGGTTTCTCCATAAGCATGCCAATGTATAATTTGGCGTTAGGGGGGGCAGGGTTTGGTCGGATGGTTTTGTATGGTGAGGGTTGGGACGACGGCGGGTTGGAGGGCTTACGAGGTGCTCCGGGAGCTTGCGGGATGGGCGAGGGGAGATCGGGTGATTCCGGGCACCTGAATGGAGAACGGGGAAAAGAGAGGGGGGAAAGAGGGGAAGGGAGAATTACTATGTGGGGATGCTCGCTGCAATCATTGGCGTACACGAAAAAAAACGAGAGCTTGCAACATAGATTCTGAATTCGACAGATTACACAGGCCAGCCAAAAAACTTTTGCTTGAAAACTTTTTTATTCTTATAGCTGACTTTTATAGATTTTTATGTTCCGAATCCAAACTGGCCTTAGTTTTTTTGTATCACCCATAGTTTCCAAGCAATATGTTTTTTTAATTATATTGTCTAATACCCCTATACGGTATATAGGGAAATCAATGGAAAGCTACGACTTTACATCAGAAAATACCTATAAACTTTTTTCACAAACTTTTTTTTTTGTAGTAACAAACTCAAAACAAATATAACAAAACTGTCAGCAGAGCTTTTACAACCGCAATTAGACATTGCCCTGAGCACATGTACAGGTAACGTGAAAGTCAGGTTAGGCTGAAAGTAATCAAAACATCAGCTGTTCAGTATTTGTTTCAGCAGTGCTGCCAACATCATCTTCGCTCATTAGACCTACTTTTTCAATTTTACTTTAACTATAAGAAAGCTGTTAAAATCTAAAAATATTACTTGATTTCATAAATTTAACTATATAATGTGAATAAATGGTGGGTGATACAACTTTTTAAGCATCACATTTGGATTCAGCAACCTAAAAAAACTTAAAACACCTGAAATGGTTCAATATCTTTCTCTGCTTTGAGCATCAATCTGGCCAGAGATAACAACCAAAATGACTAAATCGGCAAAACAATGACAACTCAATAAAAATAAAACAAGAGGCATCCCTTCCAATCAGTCTTTGGCCTGGTTTCTCTCCCGGACGTGGGATCACGTGGGTTGACCTTCCTCTTACTGGCGATGCAAATCTAGCGTTTATTCTCCTTTCCGCCCGTTTCCTCATTTTCCGGTCCAAACTCCTACGTCTCCAGGTCCTCTCTCTCCTCAGGCCATTTATTTAATGAGGCGCTTGCCCCGACAAAACGGCAGAGCCTACGGAAGCGTAACGAGGCCAGGGTTGGTGTCTTTCACCTGGTGGCTCCCGTGGTTTGATACCCCAAATAGGGTTGGTTTTCTAGGGGTGAGGGAGATATCGGGAGAGAGGCCTATTTTTTGAGGCACGTGACCACCGGGTGGGTGGGGGGGGGGGTTGAAATACGTTTTATATATTTTTGGGGGAGAGGGTAGAGAATCAGATGGTCGTAGGCCGCCTCACAGTCACCACTCGTCGGGTTTGGGGATGGGGAAGGAGTAGAGACTTCCCTTTTCGGGTAATACCCACAGGCGAAGTCACGCGACGGGAAAACCCCAAAATCGGAAGGCGGGGAATGGGGGGGGAATGCGTTACGCACAAATCCATTCACACTCAACTACGCATACACGGTCAAACGTAATACAAGAAAAATAAATGAAGCTCTCCTTCCCTCGAAAACATCCATTCAAACCAAATTATGTAACCTGCCAAATGGCAACGGTTACAATATCTTATGGTGGGGTCTACAATGCGTTTATAAGAGTGTTAATGTATTTTGTATTCAGTTTTCTTCTATTGTGTTTTGGCATTAGACCTCAGCCATTCCAAGAAGTTACACTTGAGAATTGTTTAATTGAAAAAAGAAAAAATACTGCAAAACAAAAAAATGAAATGAAATTGTTAAAAAAAATGATAAAAACAAAGAAAAACTATTGAAGAAATAAATAAAAAATAACAAAACGCATAAAAAATCAACAAAAAAATGCAAAAATCTGAGAAAAGTTTATACTTCAATTTTCAAAAATGTTTTGAGCCAATCAGGGTCTTTTCCCGACGTCTGATGTCGGTTAGGTTTGGTTATTTTTAGTTTAGAGTGCTTTTGCACACGCTCACTAGAAGCCTGACTTTCTCATTCTCCTTCACTAACACTGGAAAGGTTACACTGGTCCCCTGTACACTTTATTGTCATTTTCCCTTGCGTGAGTACTTGCTCTCATCCATCACCACGCGTTAATTGATGCGCCGTAGGCGCGTTCCCGCTATCCCGGTGAACCAGTTCACCCTAACCAGCCAGATGGCATTGGAATGATTTTGTGCGCAGTTGTTTATGTTGTTAGTGTTCTATTTGTGTGAGCAGAAACTTATAACTAATAATATTGGAGTAAATTAACAATATTTTTGATTTATTACATTGAACAATAAAATTGGGTACATATAATTGCAGGTTTAGGTTACATTGAAATGTGTGTTAAATTTACATTTTTATCCTAATTTTAATTATTTTTTAGTCTAATTTTTTGTTATTCATTTCTTTGAATTATACATATATACATGTCATATTTTTAATACACGTATATTTTTTATTGTTATTATTATGTTTTTATTTGATATAATTTTTTTGTTATTATTATTTTAACTGTTTTATTTATTTTTTGTATTTTATTTTCATTGTTTATTATTTTTTTTTCGTTTCATTTTCATCATTTGTTTACACATTATATTATAAAATAACATTCATCACCGCTGAAGTGGTGGTATATATACTCACCGGCAACTGGACCGATTCCGGGTATAATGCCCGGGTATTTACGAGGGGGACGGACGGAAAAGGTCAAAAACTGGACTCACCCTGCTACATTGAAAGGAACGATCACGTATTCAACATTTAATTCCAGAAGCAGAAAATGGAAATTTTGAAGGAATCGATCATGTATGGTGGCAAAAAGGAGAGGAACGACTTGCTTGAAGAAAGTTTTAAGAGTAAGTCCTCAATACTTTGTTGATTTCATTACGATACATTTTAGGGATCATTGGAAACAGAGAATTTTATTTAAGGTGATTTGGTCCAAATTTCAAATTTTATTTTTAATACTGTGGTATCCGTTTAAGTGCATTTTATTCCATATCCACGCCACACTGTGTCATCGTTCTGTACATGCTTATGTTTCTGTCTCTTTGTTTCAATTTCTATCTGTTATTATGATTACAATTAGGTCATTTGGATCCGAGTTCTTGTTAACTATTGGACCAGTTTATTTATGTTAATTTACTAGCACTGCTCTTTATAAAGTGTTCATTTCAGCTCCGAAGATACCTTGGTTTGAATAGACATAAAATAGAAGATTAAAGATAGTGTAATCGATTCAAACATAACTGTGAGAGATAAAATCCTCCGATCATATGAAAATTAGTAGGTGTTGCAGCAATAATCCTTAGAGAGGGCGGAAAAATAATTGGTATCCTAGCTCAGGAGTTCACCGGAGCCTATTGGTAACTTCATGAGTCACTGACATAGAAGATAAAAGATCGTGTAATCGATTCAAACATAACTGTGAGAGATAAAATCCTCCGATCACATGCAAATTAGTAGGTGTAGCAGTGGTAATCCTTAAAGAGCGCGGAAAAATAATTGGTATCCTAGCTTAGGTGTTCACCGGAGCCCATTGGTAACTTCATGAGTCACTGAAATCACGATGATTAAAGTAAATATTTATCTCGATGAACGAAGGGTATACTATTATCACCTGGCGATATTTGGATTTCATATTGCTATCAAAGCAATATTTCCAACAAAGATCAGTTTTAAGCTTTCATATTTACTATCCTCAGGCATTAAGCTCACTATTGGGTCAATGGCTTAGAACGAATAAGCATTAGTGTCTTAAATCAATATTGCATGTTTTGTATAGTCATACATCTGTAGGATAAGTATGCCTTTCCTAGTGAAAATGTCAATATTTGGAGAGATGTTGGATCTTGAAATGGATCATTCAATTCGCCATTCATTACTCCATGAGACAAAAATGTTATGATTGTTATGAACCTTTCCCGTGGAGGTGAGCCGTAACTAGCATTCCGTAGCCGGTCACGCGTTGAACTTCCAAACAAAGCTTCCAAAGAAACAATCACTTATTGAAATTACAAATATTTGACTAAATCTGTGACGTCAACGGACTTTGGGGCCAAATTCGGAAACAAATAATAATTTACTCGGGGTTATGAATCGCTTAACTATTTCTACAATACTGTAGCATTGTCTCGCAGGATTAGTTTCAGCGGAATTTCATAATTCCACTCAAAGGGCACAGCTGAGTGGAATTATGAAATTCCGCTCCCCCTCCGAGATTTTTTCCCTACTTAGGGTATCCGATTTGGCATCGAATTGGACTAACATCCCCACACTTACAGCCCGCTAGAGGCCCACTAGGGCCGGATAGCTCGAAAATACGAATTTCACTCTTTTTTAAATACCTCGGTCAAGAAAGTGCATTTTTTAATGCCGTTTGCGGCATTTGAAATCTTATTTAATGGAGCAAATGTCCAATCAATTTCAAGAATTTTCAGCTGGAAAAGGAGAAATGGCGTCGATTTGAAAATTTATAATGCATGTTTTCATAAAATATTTTCGAGAGGGCCAAGAAGAAAAAATGTTTTCCGGGGGCGTTTTTGAATACATTTCGGCTAGTGTGTCGAAAATTTTTTTTTTTAGATGGTGGAATATCCCGAAAAAAGCAGAATATGCGATTTTGGCCAATTTTTCCTGCTTACTCTATGTTATGGCGCTCCAAAACACCCTTTACAGACCATTTCACAAACATTTCGTCCTCTCACGAACGCAAACGCTCATACCGATTGTAATACCCACCGCAGGGACTAATTTTTGTGGAAACTGGTCCCGAAAATTGCTTCTAAAGCTGCCGGAATGTGAGAATGTAAATTATGAAAATGAGCCAGATTTGAGTTTTCGTCGCGTTTTATCTACGCACAATCGTTTTTTCATTTTTGGATTTACCGTCAGGGGCGCAGCTAGGAATTAAGGCAGGGGGGGGGGGGTTTAGGTGCAACTAATTCGGAGCTGTTTGTGGTATAGTATACCCACCAGGATAAGCGGTAGGTGCGAGATTAATAAATGGCGGTATTTTAAGATAAATGGTTCAAAACGGTGAGTTTTACGGCTTTCTGAGGGATATTTTATCAACCCTCACTCTATTCTACTAGTAGTACCAGTCCAATTACGTAAAATGGATTTAACTTACAAATTTATCTGAGCTTTGGGGGGGGGGGTTTAGTCTCCAAAACCCCCTCGATACGCCAATGTATACCGCTACAAAATATCTCCACCCCGAGCCCTTGGAAGCTAGATTGCAGATCTTCACTGAGAGGAGGTTGAGATTGGACGAAAATAAGCGGTTATGACTGTCTGAAACAATTAATATCAAAATAGGTGCGACTGCGCAATTTTCTTGTTCATACCCGCTCAGGGCTCTCGTATAATTAAACTCAAAAATAACAATATTAAACAATGGTACCCAATATTTAAAAACAGATTATGTGTCAAGGAAAAAACAGGTAATATGTCAAGGTAAATGTGTCACTTACCCATATTTTGGGAAAAGTTTGTGCTTACTATCCACGGTTAATCAGATAATTGTGCTCTTGAAACATAGAAACGCCCTTTCAATAGTGTGTTTTCCTATTATTTTTTTATTGCCTAAATCGAAAGGTTATTACTCCTGGAGTACGTATTTCACGATTTTAGATTTTTAAACGACGATATCTATTTTTCGCGATTAAATGAAAAGGGAAAAATTTTCAAGCGCGCGAAAACGCGACGGCTAAATATGAATGCTGGGAAAAACCCCCTGTGACGTCATTTGATGCCACGTGATGAATTGGTAATCTCAGACGATTGAAAACTCCTATCTACTCGTATAGATACTAGGTCCCTGAGACGTCACGTGGAGTGGCAGCGCATGGGCGCCAATCTGGCCTTTTTCAAATGAGGATAAAATTGACCCTTGCCATTCGTCTAAACCGGTATTTCTAAAACCAAATAATTTGTATATTATGAAGACACTAATGGTGGTAAACGAATCGCAATCAATGCCTTTTGTTTTCTTTGATGAAGGAAACTACCCTATTATAATAGATATCACTTGAGCAGTTTGAGTAAAACATAGCTTTCCCAACATGGGGATGTGGCAAACAATGTTAGAATAAATAAGGAGAAACCCCCCCCCCAGATTGACGCCCCCCTCAGAGTTTTCGCGAAGATATATATATTACGTGGAGCATGCGGGGTAGACCTGGGATAGACTTGGGAGACACTTCGCTGCGCTGAAAGCAGGGAAGCGTGACCAATGGGAGTTTCCTCAAAAAGAACTTCTGCCCGCTTAGCGCTCTGAAAATACGGCAACATCTACATAATACCCTGCGAGTCATCTTTAGGGTGTTTGGCAGGGCGTGATCAATTGCCAGCATGCGAGAGGATTCCCAGATCCACATCATTCGGTCATAGTAATGTTACACATTCAAGCAAATTTTACTTCAAAATCAATGCAAAGGCATAAATTGCCAACTACTTATAAAATAAATCTGCCTATGAAACTAAAAATGCAAAATATGCTGTTTGAAGTAATAGGGAAAGCCAGAAACATGCATAAGGGAATGCATAAGTTAGTAAAATAAACTGTCAAATAACTAACCTTTTTATAAGTCCTGACGTTGCCGTTACAGTCTCGTATCGATTGCCTTAAAAACGACATCCTGAATCTCTCTGTTTCATGGTCTATCTCTCCTATTTTATTTTTTCGATCTTATCTATGGTAGGATGTTAGCGTTCGTAAGGGTAACATCATGGGAAATAAACTGCTCTGGAATTTACATAATAAGTTTAGTCTAATTTTCAGTCCGATATCTGCCGGATTACCGAAAACGCCGAATTACTGGAAATCATTAGTAACGACTAGGGGCATGGAAAAGGTGGGGTTATATTATAGCCAAAGGTGGTGATATATTTTTACAAAAGCGATGTTATTTTGCCCTGAATTTGGTGTTACTTTAATGGCAAAATAATTGATTGTATTTGAGAGCCATGCTTTCAGTGGCCCACCCATTGCCCTAAATTTAGGATATTATTGACCGGAGATAATTTAAGCAATGATATACATGGAGTATTGACTGAATTCACCTATTTCATATATTTTATCCTTCGCGCATCTATATATCCACCTTACATTGAGAGAGAAATTACTTATAAATGTCTGTAATTATGTCTGAAATATTGCTATTGTAAGCAAATTGTCTTCTTTCAGATTTCTCTTATCTGTTAAAACAGTGATATAGCAGGAAAGAAAATTTTCTGAGTTCATATTTGCAGAAGGGGTCCAAATTGCTTAAAGACACTCAGATACAAATGATGTCTTAGACAATTTGAGCTCCTGCATTGCTTTGATTATATCCACTTAACCCTGGGAATATTGCTTTTGTAGCAATTTATGTAATTCTACCAACCTCAAAAATCAACTTTTCTGTCTCCATTGACTCGAGGCCATGAATTTTTTGTATTTAAGTCAGGGTTCACGTTTGTAGTGGGAACTTCTTGGGGATCAAAAGCTAAGATCTTTTCAAGTACCTATTTTTCTGCTTAGGTCTTCTACCATAAGTGAACTAAGTTTGGTCGACGCCTTTTAAACCATCTGCATTAGTATTGACTTTACAACAGCTGCTTTAGAGGTTGTCATGTTTCGCAAATGTAATAAGTGGTTTTATCGAAAATAAGTACTCATATGAATATTCTCGAGGCTCATTTTTAACTTCCTTTACTCTTCCCCTCTTAACTAACCCTTAACTTCTTAAGACGGTGGAGTTCTCTCCTTAGCATGAATGTAGGACTGAGCCCCAAGAGACTCTTTGGTCCCCTCTGTATGGAGTGTTTATGTTGGACAAGGGTCTTATGGATAATCTCACACTCTCAACACCAACCTTTTTCTGTCCTTCCTAGTGGGGACTCCGCATTATCTCGGTCCCATACCCTACCAGCCAGCCCTACCAGCCCTACCAGCGGCATTGGTTCGCTGTCAACTCATGCTTTGTTTATATAAATTAGCTATATGGATAATTGTTGCTTGCACGTAAATTGCAGGCTTACAATTGAATGTCTCGTTTTATTCTAAGAATTTTCAAATTTTGAACGAAGCTCTACCGTCAGTATTAACGGATTTAATGCATTGACAATTTCCATGTTGATTTTTATACTGAAATCGAGATGTATGTTCATATTTATGGTAGAATTACGTTTAAAAATTTTAAACGCTGCTCAAAAGACAAGGAATTCCATTCTTAGTTTATATTTTTTGAGAAAGAAGCAAATATTTATTTCGCAAACTAACTGAATGAACAATTGTATGCCTGCGGTCCCTTGCCACAAAGAGGGGTAATATAAGGCGTGGGGTCCGGGTACATGCTCCCGGATTTTGGCAGTATGGCCTGTTTTCCATTGTTTTGGGTCCCGAAACTAAGACTTTGCGAACCCAAGAATGCATTAAAGGAGAGCAAGGAAACGTGTATTTTCGGCATTTGTCCACCTGCAGTAGGAAAATCTCAGACGAAAATTTTCGCCCTTCGTCTCCCGGGTCAAGAACGTCCTGCCGCATATTTTCGTCGCTAGTTGCGAAAGGGTTAACTCTCTATAGAATGTGTGTGCATTAAGATAGTTTGAACCCTCCAGTAATTTGATCAAGTCAACCACCGGATTCTAATGGCATTTTGGCTAATTTTTAGACATCGTGTGAACTCCTGACAAACTAGTCGCCATATTTCCTCGAATTGTTTCTTTGTGGATATTATGATTTTTTTCACTGCACGGGCCACTTTCCGACGCGACGAATTTCCGCAGGCCGCCGTTCACGGCACAGCGCCATGAAATCCAGAGTCGTCTCGTCGGAAGGTGGCCTAAATTTCACGGCTACGTAGCCGGCGAAAAGCCGTTTCGGCTGAAAGCTGCCTCAATGTAGCACCGTGTGTATTTCACGGCATAGACGACGCACCACCGCTTTTTGCCGTTTCCGGACGAGCCAGCTTTTCTCCGGCCGCCGTCAATTGCACGGTACTGTGCTTTCAAATAACCAATGGTTTGAATGGATGTCTTCAAACGAGTTAAATCGCGCAGTTGACGTCACGGCGTTGTCGACGGTGCGCCGGCGTAAAATACACACAGTGCTACCTTGAGGCTACTCTCTTGCTAGTAGCCTCTAGCGTCTCTGAGCTTAATTCGTTTGAAGCTGTAGAACGTTCTCCATTCAAGCGAATCAGATTTTGCTGAATCGCGGAGAAAATTATTCCGGCGCCTAACACGACTTTGTCAACCCAGGAAAATCATCTCGAAAGTCGGAGTCGTCATATACGTTCTGTTTTTCTTCCCGGTAAACACGAAAATGTAAATAGACTGATATTATTGTAGCAGGGACGTTTAGACTGCTGAATGGAGAAATTTCCTTTCCTAGCACTATCGGGTACATCGACACGCTTTCGTTTAATGATTTTATTGCGTCATTCGCTAAGAGGACGTACCTATGTATTTTTATTTTCCTCACATTTATTTTCCTTATCTCATTTATACTCATTGGCATATTTTTAATTTTTGCGCATTTTTTATTCGTATAATCATGGTATAGTACTGTTTTAGCTTTATTGAGGAGGGCGGTTTGATAAGTCCGTGAATTTTTCAATAAAATATATTTTTTTCGGCAAAAAATGGTTTAACTTATGTACATAGACTCCTTTTAGCCAGATACATTTAATTCAACGTTTTTCCAATTTTTTAATTTCTTCTAAATTATAACATTTACAAACTTAACTCAAAATTTTGTTGTTTCAATGATAACCTCTTGGTTCGACCCAAATAGCTTACCACCAAGCCATTTCTTCATATTTGGAGACAGAAAGTTACTCAGGGTATTAAATCTGGAGGATAAAGATTGAATGTGTATGGAAAGAATGGAAGATCATTTTTTTACCTCAGATAAATCACATGGGGCAGATAAAGAAACATGTTAAAGAGATGGGCACCTATATCCCTCTTATCTTCCTTCATCCTAGCCATTTCTTCATATTTGGACACAGAAAGTAGTCGTAGGGGCTTAAATCTGGAGGATATGCTGGGTGGGTTAGCAGTTCGTGGCCTAATTTATGGATTTTTTCCACGGTGACTAAACACGTGTACACCCGTGCACTGTCTTGACGGCACAAGTCCTTTTTTTTCTTCTTCAAATGAGGTCGTTTTTTTTCAATAAATATTGAATCTGTCCAAAAGCTCTAACTAATATTTGATCGTTTCTCCCTTTTGAAAATAATATGTGTGAATGGCACCGCGTGCATCCAAAAAACTGTGACCATGACCTTGTTGGCCGACAGACCCACTTCAGCCTCTTAAATGTACGTTCACCCACAGAAACCAGTTGTATTGATTGTTCTTTGGTATCTGCTGTATTGCGATGGCTTATATTTCGTCCACGGTTACGAAATGCTGAAAAAAAATCGTTGGGATTGCATTTGAACATCGCCAAAAACTTCTTTGAAGAGTTCATACGGTTGTCATTATGCTCGTTGTGGACAATCGCGGCACCCATCCCACGGATAGCTTTTTAATATCCAAATATTCATGTAAAATGCGGCATTTGAGATGCCTGCAGCATCAGTCATCTCACGAACATTCATTATTCGACCGTCCAGTATCATGCCATGGATTTTATCAATGATTTCTAGCGTTACGACCTCTTACGTCTGTACGACCACAACGAAATTCACTAAACCACTTCTTTGTCATTGGAATTGATGGTTCTCTGTTACCATGGTATTTATCAATCCTTTTATCGGTTTCGCCGACAGTTTTTATGCCCCAAAAGTAATGTTTAGTTTTTGCGCGAAATTAACTTTTTTCTAATATCGTTAAAATTCTCAAGGTTGTCTGTTTTAAATGGCTGTCAAACGCAAACTAAACGACTTAACTAGCTCAAAATTTTACTGCTATTAACTAATAGATAGCAACTGACGAGAGTATTGTTGTATTTGTGGTTTCTATGTGAGAAGTTCAAAAAGTCGTGGGCTTATCAAACAACCCTCGTATTCGCAGAAAATACTTGCATTATTGTATCCTAGCAAGGATATATTGTGTCACTATTAACCGTTGGTAAGTTTTACATTTATTTATGTTACACCCAGTCCTTATACGCCAGAATATAGGTAGGGTAGGTAGTAAAGATTATTTAATGGAGAATTGAGTGGAGAGCAGCGCGAGACCTATCTTAGGGTTGTTGACCAGTGATGATGATATTGAATGTTAGTTTTCAATTTTCGCATGCGGAAGTGATATACGACACATTCATGAAAAAGAAATTCCTTCACGCGATATCGTGGGCTCAAGATATTCATTCGGTTGGGTACCTAAAATCACTCTTACTAAATTCGAAAACCTTCTTCTCCGTACCCGGCTTTTTGAAGAGAAAATGCTTTGGGCGCAACAGATATTTTATAAAGAGTTTGAAAAAATCTAGTTGACGACGTGCAGAAAGAACGTAGCGCTGAACCATTTCAATATATTTCCTCTAAAAATATCGTATTAACTCCGGGTGGTAGGAAGTGCTATGATTGATAGTCCCAGTTGTTTCCATGGTTCGATTTTCTTGGGTGTCTCCGACGATTACTCATCAAATCCATAGTTTGTTTTCAACAGCTGCCATTTTTATAGGCAGCTAGGCGGGACGAATCATTTAAAAAACGATTTCATGGGTTTGAAGGAATAGTAATGGCAGCAATATCTTTCAGTTAGGTATTCTAATTATGTATTAATTGCTGCATTATTTGGGGATTTTGTAGCAATATCATTCAGTTATCCTAATTATATTTAATTGCTCCAGTACATGGGGATTGTTGTAGCCAATTCGGTAGAGCGCTTGGCTGCTGATTAAATGGTCCCGGGTTCAAAAACCCGGTGAAGTTAGCGGCACAGGTTAAAGAATTCTGGAAAGGCAATTCTCCCCTTAATTTTTGAAATTGACACGCTGAGATAGATATATAACAATCCTACATACCCTGAATGTGTCATAGACTTGGGGCTTATTCCAGGTTGAACTCTACCCTCACCTGTGAATACCAACCTAAGAATGGAATCACTGATTGAGTGAGCTGTTTTAATTGTTATTTTTTGGAGTTATAACATACTTTTATTTCATTATTTTCAAACTCACTGTTTTATGAGTATTATGATCTGATCAACGTATGAATATCTTGACTTTGGATAACTTGACTCGGATTAGGTAATATGGCCTCTGTATGTGCCGTACTATCTGCTTTTATTCATAGGCATGTTATAACTCATGCACAAATCATTAAGGGGGGCGACCTAGCACGGTCGCGGAAGGCGATGCAGACCCAGTTTGTGCTTAATTGGCTCGCCGGCATTTGGGTGTCACATATCAACTCCGACTGAGACCCCTGATCCAGCGACCCGTATCATATTTTTCATGAGTATCAAATTTCTCCTAGGAGTCGTCGCGAGCGAAGTTGGGAAGGGAGTTGCCTTCCCCCCCCCACTTTATCTCCCTCGAGGCGCTTCGGCTTCGGTCTCCATGTCCCGGCGCTGAGGCTAGAGGCCTTCGTTAGCCGTTGAATTGGGAAATTCAAATGCTAGGGCGCCCCCTTAACACTTTCAATGCTGACCATGTAAAACTCAAAATCGACCCCCGGTGCGGCTGTCGTTTTTTAATGCAAAACGCATGCATGGGTGCCAAAAGAGCTGGGAAAAATAATGAAAAAATTTTCTTGGCCCTAATTTGTTAGCTATGAATTTTTTTATTTATGACGTGATATCACGTCACCCGCACAGCGGGATATTAACGTAATGCGGGTTGCATACTGTCAGATTTTTCCCCGCGCCACCGTTTTCTTCTAATTTTTTTTCTGCGCTATGTATCCAAAAAAATACGAGAGAAATGAATTTGTAATGTTCTACTGGTATCGCCATTGGTATTTTGCCACTGTCATAGGGAAATTTTTGGCTTAGATGGATGTAATGATTTATTTACAGGGGGGAAAATTAATGGAAATTGGCTTACCTTAAGATAAAAGAAAAAATTTCTCCCGATCCTCCCAGGAAAGGTTGCTTGAAACGGCGTTCACAAATGCGCTGCTAGATCCCTGCTGAGCAACTTAGGGGGGCAAAATGTCATAATAGAACTGAACCGAGCTCTTACGGAGGGCCGGAACCCTCGGGGTACGCATGACGTGATATCACGTCATCAGCACCAGGGGATAGCGCACCATGACGTGATACCACGTCATGCCGCGCTATCCCCTGGTGTGAACGCCGTTTCAAGCAACCTTTCCTGGGAGGATCGGGAGAAATTTTTTCTTTTATCTTAAGGTAAGCCAATTTCCATTAATTTTCCCCCCTGTATTTTATGCTATTATTTTTATTTCTTTCTATTAATGCGTGAGTATGACAAATTTTATTTGAGTTTTATTTTAAAAATCATATGTATTTACTATCTGGAGCTTAATTATGTGTGTTTAATAATTTTTATTCTGTTTTAATAATGATACCACGTCATGCCGCACTCAAGGTGTTAAAGCGGATCTCCAAGGGCTTCCGAACCACACAGCCTCGCGCATCATAGTATCAATGCCAAGATTCAGTGATGATCATGGGGTCAACTATTCCCTTGAATGCAAATGAAAACTAGTTGTAGAACTGGTGAATTTATTCTTTATGTCTTCCTATGATTTATATATTTATGTTAATTTATAATGGTTCATATATAATTTCATGTTTTTTGTTGCTTTTTTCAAAATATAAAATGCTTGCGAGGTGATTTATGATGAGAGTTATATCGGGAAAAATGATGACCCAAAGTTCAGCTATTAATTAACTACTACTTATTCTTGAGACGCAGGTTTCGGCTCTCCCACAGAATTTTTTTCATCGTGCTCTGTTCCATTGCTTCTTTTCATCGGTGTTAATAAAAAAAATATATCTGCGAGTAACTTTAGTAACCATTGTTTTTCGCATGCAAGTGGGACTTTCAAACAAGCTAGTTGACATGTACTGTAACATTTTATTAATAATTTATTTTGTTAGTTGAATATATTTCGCGTAAGTATATATCAAATGAGAAACCTCTCCATTTTTCGTTTGTCACCCGTTTTTCCCTTTCGTTTCGAAAACTGCGCGCGATAATATCTTCAATACGTAAAAAGACTACATTCCGTCAAAATAACACCATAAACCACAATTCAATGCTGAAATTTTAATTTTTTAAAATTTGTTTTATTCCCAAATACCGAATACAGATCATATTGAGCCATTTTATATTGGGTATTCGAAAAATTTAGCAATTAATTACGAGAACAACCCAGCCGCCATGATTTTGACGAAATGCCTGCTTACATAACGTAAATAATATCGTCAGCAATTTTCGGAAAAGGTGTAAATTCAAAAGGACCTTCGCATCCACAGGCCTATTTTTTTCAGCGCCTGTGAGAGGAACACGGCCACCATAAATTGGCTTCTGCTATTTTTAATTGGCTAGCTGTGAATTTAGGTGTCACGTATTATGCCCATTTAGGTGTCACGTATCAACTCTGACTGAGACCCCTGATCCAGCGACTCGTATCATATTTTTCATGAGTATCAAATTTCTCCCCGGAGTCTTCGCGGGTGAAGTTGGGAAAGGAGTTGCCTTTTTCCCCCCTTTCTCTCCCTCGAGGCGAAGCGCTTCGGCTTCGGTCTCTATGTCCCGGCGCTTCGGCTAGAGGCCTTCGTGAGCCGTTAAATTGAGATGCTTGAGCAAAACTTTTGTTTTTATATTACTAACTGAGTTTTATTTGCATGGTAGCTTGTTCGTTGTCCTGTGTGCTTGTCTTGAGTCCGACAAGCGAGCACGTATCTAATTTAAGGCAAGGATGAGTGCTGCATTTCTGGTGTGGAATCACTCCATGCCACACACCCCGGTGGTGGTTTGCCCGGTACCTCGAAGATGTAGATGAAATCTTTGGTCTACTCTCATTATTTAAGTTTAGCACTCCTGCTTTCTAGTGTCAATACTGCGAATTTTTGGTGTTTCTCTTTTATGGGTCGCCATCAGCAGTAGTCTGGACTTCGGGGTGATAATCTTTCATAGGATGAAGACTGAGGAGGAAGATGCGTTTTGACTGAAGGTACCCATTCGAGCCACAATGGGATGATGTGATGATCGGCTGGAAAAGCATCGTATTGTTTTTCCGTCGCCAGCACTTAATCAGAGAGCGAACCATTAATTTTGGCCATGCCCTTGACATTTACGGGCCTCATCATTTGGGGACGCAAGATTGGTTATTGTCCCAATGACGGGTTCCAATGTGCTCCGAGTGGCATTTGTTTCCTTCATTCTCTCTTTCGCCGGCGAGAGGTTCCCAAAATCTATCTTCGCTTCAGTGGCGTTCTTCTTTTCCGTAATATTCATGTCTCTTCCCCTTAAGAGGAATAATTTTCTTCATTTATTTACTAACTTGAATATTCGGTATATATTGATTAAGCCGTGAAATCACAGATCACAATTCCATCTGTTTATTTTTCCCGACAATCCTTTACGGCACATCTCAATATGAAATAATTAATTTTTTCCAGCTGCTGGTAATACGTAACCAAAAATTGAGCTTAAAAATAATGCAACAACCACATGGCGGCCATATTTTCAGAGGGCGTTTAGCTTGTGATTATATTTTATGACACTTAACATCTGAAAGGTTCTGAAATTACTCCATTTATCTACTCGTGGATATTCGCAACGTAAATATTGATCCTGGGTCTTTGGAATTTGGATTTAAAATGGAAGATAAGTTATGTAGTTGCAGCACCACCTGCTGGAAAAGGGCGAAATACATGAGGGTCGAAACAGTTCATTTGTAAGGGCGTTTAGTTTTTAGATAATAGAATATGATGGAATTCAATTTACTCCCGATAAATGACTAAAATGTATTGTTTAGAACAGAATTCTTACATTTGAAGAGATTACAGTGGGCCGATATTTTTAATAGTATTTGGTTCAAATTGTTACAAATTCGTCTGAGAAACTCTAGTGAGTAGACTTCGTGCCATGTAAATAAAGTGCTCAGTGTTCCATACTTTTCTAAACGCACAATATTAATACATGCAACCCCTATTTAAATTTTACAAAGTCTGCTTGGGCCAATATGGGCTGTCATGTGGCGTTGAAATTTCCTTATAAATACCAATGTCGCCTCCTTCGGTCGTGATAATTCGTCTTACATGTTAGAGACTACACAAAGTTCAGAATGAAAATTCAGTGAGTTTTGGGTACCCTATTGCAACTTTCAACGGTGATGAAATGGATTGAATGTTCCGTAGAATATAGAAATTCTATTTAAGAATTTATTAAGGAAACGCCGGCTCCAAATGGGATTTTACGAAAAAAACGTTGGCTATCACCATGGAAACCAGCTCCCGTGACGTCAGACGTTACCAGTCCGCGGCAATATTGACTTCACGCAACTCTACGAGTTTTTTTGCAGCAGTATCTTTTTGAGTTCGTGTGTAAATGCAGTCAAGTTTGAGTTGGGCAGGTATTTGAAGGTGACCGAAATCTGTCGCTAAAAAAGTGCACTGCAATGAAAGCGCGGAGTTAACCCTTTTGGAGTAACAAAAGGAATTCAGCCCCTATATTCTCAGAAATAAGGAATTTTACACTTTCAGAAAACAATTTGTGCACACTGTTCGTGGTTACGCCTTTGCAAATTTCAATAACTAATTAATTGCTGAATTAATAACTGGCTCATAACTATCACACTTCATCCACGCTTTAGACTAGATAAATTATCAAATACTGTGTAGTTTTTAAACATTTAGGCTTGTTCAAAATCAGCACAAGTATATATTCGTCAATTTAAACTTTTTTAAAACATATTTAAAGTCTTATCAGTGTCATTAGGCTTATTCAAAACTAGCATGAGAGTAGTTTTGCCAGTGGTTAACCCCCAAGCAGTTCAAATTATTCATTTCCTGGCGTAACGTAACCCCTATCCTAAATTTTCTCTTTGGAGTAGCAAAAGGAATTCAGCCCCTATTTTCTCAGAAATAAGGAATTTTATACTTTCAGAAAACAATTTGTGCACACTGTTCGTGGTTACGCCTTTGCAAATTTCAATAACTAATTAATTGCTGAATTAATAACTGCGCCTAGTGCGCCTTCTTCGCGCACATTTGCACTTTGTTCGTTGTAATCTTTTCTCGCGCAATGGACTGACAGCTATGATTATATACGCCATAGGGATGGGTTAGGAAGGAAGGATGGTTTTAACAATAGAGTCATTCCATTTGAAATCAACACAGCTGCCAGCCTGACCCTCTTCGATTTTCATGAAATTTGGTGTGTTCATTGCACATTACAAGAGAATGAAAAATATGAAATTACAGAATTTTATCACAAGTAACATATGAGAAATGGCCACTCAAAGTACTAAAAATGTGCGGAATATTTGACCAACACTCATGACATAAACGACTGTAGCTTCAGTTCTAATAACGATAGAACTGTGAGCTGGGTAATTTTAGAAAGATCTTGAAACGAACTTTGCAATGGTATTCAATTTTGTCATATTAGAAGAATTCTCAAAGTAAAGGTCAGTATTATTAAAGTTAGTAACGTTAGTAAATTAGTAAACTATTTAGTTGCCAAGGGAAACACGAATTAACGTACCATTCATTGGACATAGTGATTTGCTTGGAGACACCTCCGCAAAGTAATTATAATGTGATCGGGCAGTCTCTGAAAAATCTCAGCCACGGCCAGAATGTGAACCCGGACCAACGAGGTGGGAAGATTACAGTCTGTCCACCGTACCTACCCGATCTCAAGCCAAGTTTTTAACTGTTTACAAAGGGTCAATGCAAATATTTTTAGAAGAAACAAGATTCATTTGATAATGATTCAGAAGATAAAAATCTGATTCTGGCACTTTCACTGTTTCAATTATGACTGTGTATTTTCTCCGAAGATTGCCTTGCGTGTAACCATTGGTGACGGTTGAAATTACACAGATAATTTCCATATTTAGGAATGTTGGTTCATGCAACACTTACGTTTAGTTTTATCCAGTTGGGTGTTGTGGTTTTACGGCTTTAACCTAAAACTGATATAAAGTGAGTGTTGCTGACTACAGCCTGACTTCGGCTGATATCTGTCGGATCGCGTTCTGTGAAAGATGATTGAATTTCACAGTTAAATGTAGAATATAAAATTTGGTCCAGTGTGCTAAAGGAATCGATCACCCTGTTCAGGCGATTTCGTTAGGTGAGTCAAGTGTATAACAACATGGTTGGCTGTGCACAGTGGCGCCGACTCCATGGGGCCTGAGGGGGCCCGAGCCCCCTCAAAGTTTCGTTTGGGGGGGGTGAGCCCCCTCAATAACTCAAGAAAATAATTAAGTTATATTATGCTTTGTGAAATCACAAAAATATATTGGTAATTTTTATTTCCCATGTTTGACGATAGTTACCTTTTAAAATAAATTCAACAATGTGTTAAAACAAATAATTATAAGGTTAAGCAGGTTAACTGAATCAAGTGGTGTGAATCATGATATTGTTTCGGTGCTGCGACACACTTTGAATTTAGCCTCTTCCCGGGGTAAGACCTCCGATATGGGCCCCCCCAATATTTTTTATAAGTCGGCGCCCCTGGCTGTGCATTGGGCATTTACAGCGGGACAGTAATATTTTCTAAAGGAGGGAAAAGGTATTGTTCTGAAGTAGTTATGCAGAAAAAATTGAAGATAAGAACGCATGGCGAGGGACAAAAACAAAGAAGAAAGAAAATGTTCATACTTTTATAAAAAATCAAATTTGTTACCTCGTTTCGTCAGCTATCATTTTAATCTCCCATTATTCTTTTCATATACTCATTGGTGGTCACTCCTTATCACTGTGGTCAGGTCAGTAAATTCATTCAGTTGAGTCTCGTCGTGTTTTTCATTATAACAAAAGGTATGTTCTTCTCATATTTTAACTCGCACAACTGACTTTGTCATTTATTGGCCTGTGGTCACTTAATTTAACGCTAATTTAGTTTTCTGCTCATGACGAATTCAAATTTGGTTATTGAGTAATTAAGCAACGGTATTAGTTTTGAGGTATTAGGTAAATAATTAAATAAACAAATGTGTGGAATATTTTGTTTATATCTATTCATCCGGTTTGAATGAAATAATATCTTTGCATTAAAAAAGTAATAATACGTAGAGAACTAAGCGAATAAATTAAATTAAAACTGGCAAAAGGGGGACCAGAGCGCTTTGTGGTCTGCACACTGCGGTTAGTATTGCGAGTGGGGACGTAAATTCATACCAGGATTTAAAAACAGGCGAAGTTCGAGTTTCTTGATAAATACTCCAATATTGCTCGCTATATCAACCGACGGCTTAAAACTAGAGTTTACGAGTCCCACGCTGCATTTCATGTGACAATGGACCTAACATTTCATCAAGAATGATACTTTATTAGCGTGGACATTGATATTGTTACTTTTTAATTGTTAACTTAGTTTTATTCATTTCTGGACAACAATATTTTTAGCTATGGAAAAATTTTTTCCTTCCAAATCTCAATCAAGGGATTTCATGGGAAGCACACACACCTACCCTTAAAAATTTTCTTTCAAAATTGATTAAAATTAAGGTATCTGCCGAATTCGGTATATTGGGCATTCCCGTCACAGTTAGGCTTTACAGAAATAGGCTACCTACTACACATTTGTTAGGTTTAAAAGGATTGAATCTTTCTAAATTGCCTATATACAATAGTCAGCCTTACTAGCAAGCCATTGGAACATCCCTCTTCAAATTTCACTTTCTATAATACATATATGATAGTAAACTTAAAAGTAAGGTCTCCAATTTTTTAAACCACTGATTATGATATTTATTTACTTTGTTGGATACTTCGTTGGAAAGGTCATGGCATTAGCTTTTTTTCGATGTAGTTACCCTGGCGCTAGATTACTTTCCTCATACATACGATGAACTTTTGAATCCGGTCGTCACACCAACTACCGTCTGCGTTGCTATCGTGGGCGTTGATCTCCTCTTACACCTCGTTGTCCGTCGCGAACTTCATTCCTCCTAGGTGTCTGTCTAGGTGTTCCTGTCTTCAGGGCGAGCAACATGTGGAATTCACTGGGTAATAGTGCCCAAAAAATCATCCCCTTCCCCTTCAAAATGGCGCAAAACTTCTTCAGCACATTCCACGTGCTGCCTCTGGTGGTCTTCGGTGAGTTGTTTGCGTACCCACATGGCAGTGGACGTTTGCGCGGCGGCAATTACTGTCAATAGGTGCCACCTTTTTCCCAATCAAAAATCGTATGACAGACCGAATTTCACAATTGGACGGAGACGTGAGGTGAAGCTCCATGAAGACGGCAGCAATGCCAACAATGGGCGGTCAAGAATGATTAGCGGCGATCGGGAGTGGTAGTGGATGAACCTAGGAACATGGTGGTGTCAAGGCCATGGCCTTGGGTGGTGTTGGCGGATTACGCCAAGCGCTTCATGCGGCGACGCAACGAATTAGGAGACCTTATTTTAAGTTAACCCTCGTATTTTAATGAAGTGTAATAAATTTGGAGAAAGTTTATCATAATAAAACACTTATTACAAAATGGATGCACTATGTGCTGACATCATTCCAGCAAAATATAAAATAATAATGGAATTATTTGAAGAATTGCCGTAGATGTTTGGTATAAGTAACAATAAACCGAGTTATTGTTCATGAAACAGTTGGAAATATTATTCAAACATTGAATTTTGTGCACTTTTGAAAAACCTTCTGAAGCACACTCGGTGTCATCAGGTGACTCTGATCCCAAATCTTCATCTCTCGAGCTTTCAACAGCGTGAGAATCATCGGTACCTTCTGGTGGCACAATAACATTTTGAACGACATCTCTCCTCCTTTTCCCATAAAAAGTTACGGTATTCATTTTTTGAAATACCAACAGAGCAAAAAATATCTAATATTGTCATGTAAATACGTTAGAACAATTCCATAAAACTACTCTTTACTCTCAATTACATAAATACGACGGCATCAAGAAGTATATGCATGAAATATAAGACATCAGGTTTTGATAGCGATTCATTGTCTTACATTGCTATTTTGCATAAAGAGGCTATAGGGACGAGTTCGTCACACACGTCCTTCCGTTTCAAATAGTCTGAAGCATAAATTTGTCACGATTACATATTAAATTTAAAACCAAGAGGAATAAAAAATACAGTTTATAAACACATACAATTACGTATGAAAGCCAAAAACTAAAAGAAAAACACAGTAAGTAGACGATATTCAACGTGATTCGCTTCGAATTTATCCTACTGAAGTCGGATTTCTACCTTTTCTCGCTTAGTGTCAGAACTATCGGCAGGTACAAACGTGCCTAAAACGTTACAATGGGCAATGGTGGAATAACTTACTTGCCTACTGAAGCAAAATGATTCTGGGGGTATTTGCCGAAATCGACACACCTGACGTTAAAGGGTTAAAAGATGTTAAAGTTTTAGTTGAGAGAGATGTAAATTTTTTTCTGATGACCAAAAGGACTATGGAAACTATAGAAAAGTTCATACAATAATAATAAAATAAAAAGTTAAATGTTCAAAGCGACATCGTTACAATATAGGACTACCAAAAGGGCCATTGAATGTGATGTCTCTTACTAAATAGTGTAGGGTGACCTCGCTGGCGGTGTATCGGTCCGAATTTCACGGAAAATTCGTTTCCAATTACGACTGTCAACTGAAATTTGTTTTATATATGAGATAATCAATCAAGTTCATAAATTTTAAATACTATTCATGAAGTAACGGTAATCAGCGGGGCCCCCTTTGACGTATTCCTAGTGGTTGAAAGGTTCGATACGGAGAGTAAAATTAAGAAATTAAACGAAATTCAGTGGAACGCTGGGAGTCTTTACTTCGATTTATAGAAAAAATTATCAATTAATATCAGTGGCGCTGACTCCATGAGGCCTGAGGGGGCCCGAGCCCCCGCCAAAATTCCTATGGGGGACGGAGCCCCAATAATATTATTTTTTATTATTATTATAGTATTCTACCGATTAAGGTAGGTTTCCATGGAGTACTAAAGAGGTGATCTGGGAGCCTCCCTTTCCTTCCAGCACTGCCTTCTTTAATTCACTGTAAGGCCTACTCTCTTTCAATCTATCTAAAAATCCTATTCTTTTCCTTCCCCTCCCTCGTTTCCCCAACATTCTACCCTCCAACACCATTGTCAACATCCCTTCACCGTTAAGCACTAACTCCATCCAAACCTTCTGTCTCCTGCGTATCTCATCTAAAAGCTGCCTCTCCTCGCCAATCATATCCAGCACTTCGTCGTTCCTTTTTCTCTCCGTCCATTTCACCCTCTCCATTCTTCTCCATACCCACATCTCGAACGCCTCCAATCTTCTCTCGTCTTCTTTCCTCAGAGTCCACGTTTCCGCACCGTAGAGAGCTACACTCCAAATCAAACTCTTCACTAACCTTTTCTTTAAACTCTTACACAACGATCCTCTCAGAAGCTCCTTCCTGCTCATGAACGCCTCCTTCGCTAATGCTATTCTCTTCCTGATGTCCTTACTACTGTATCCGTTTTCCTCTAACGTACTGCCTAAATAGTTGAATTGCTCAACCTGCTCAAGTTTTTCACCACCCACCTTTATCTTGAGTCTCACATTCCTCGCTCGTGATGCTTTACAAAACCGCATAACCTTAGTTTTCTTGTGATTAATCCTCATCCCATACTCCTCGCAACGTTCGTATAACGCATCCACTAGGGCCTGAAGCCCCCTTGCTGACTGACTGATCAACGCCTGGTCATCCGCGAATCTCACTGATTTGAACATCATTCCTCCCACTTTTATCCCAGCTTCTAACTCATCCCACGCCTCCCTAACCATCTCTTCAGCATACACGTTAAAGAGCAGTGGCGATAGAGGACAGCCTTGCCTCACACCTCGGCCAATGCTTGCCCACCCAGATTCTCCGTCCGCTATCCTCACTTGCGCAGTCTGGGCCATGTACAGATTACGAATCAGTCGTCTATCCCTCCAGTCTACACCTATTCTCTTGAGAATATCCATTAACTTTACCCAGTTCACCCTATCAAATGCTTTTTCAAAATCCACGAAACACACATATACGTCCTGCTCATATTCTAGGTTCCTCTCCACGACGGACCTCATTATTGCTATTGCATCACGAGTTGACTTCCCTTTTCTGAAACCAAACTGATCTTGGCCCAAATACTCGTCTGCCCTCGCCTCCATTCGTCTGTTCAATATCCTCAGCACTACTTTAGCCGCATGGGTTATTAGGCTGATAGTCCTATAATCTCCGCATTCCACAGCTTTCTTCTTTTTCGGAAGCGGAATTAAAACCGTCTTCACGAAATCCTCCGGCCAACATCCCTCCTCATAGATCTTGCGCACTTGTTCGAAAAACCTTTTCTTACCTTCCTTCCCTAGATTCTTCATAGGCTCACACGGGATGTTTTCCACGCCTACTGCTTTCCTAGCCTTCATATCACGGAGTGCTCTCTCTATTTCTGAATCTAATATCTCCGGCCCAAGATTATCCTCCTCCACTGCACATTCCTCCTCTAGAGTCAATCTCTCAGGTCTGTTCGTTCCGTCATACAGGTCCTCCACGTATTCCTTCCACCTACCCTGCACCTCTTCTCGCTCGGTTAGCATCCTCCCATCTTTAGCCTTAATTTTAGACATGGCTTGTCCTCTTTTGCCGCCCGATAGCGACTTAACTTTGGCGTACAACGCGCCTACTTCTCCATCCTTCTGGAACTTTTCCATTTCCTCGCACTGTCTTTTCCACCAAGCCTCCCTTGCCCTCTTAGTTTCACGTCGTAATCGATTATTCAATTCCCTATACATTCTTTTGCCCTGTTCTGTGTCCACGTTCTACCACATCCTCCTCTCCTCCATTTCTTTTACCATTGCCTCCGTTATCCACGGCTTCTTTATCCTTCTACTGTCCACGTAGCCAATTGACTTCTCCGCCGCTTTGACTATTCCCGTTTTAATATTATCCCATCTTTCCTCGACAGTCTTGGTGCTGTCAATGTCCCGCATACTAATGTCCACTAGTTCCTGATATTCTCTCCTCATGCTCCCTTTCAGGGCTTCTACGTTCCATTTCTTCGCCTTCCTAACTTTCATAAGTCTTTTGAATCTTACGTTGCATTTCATGAGCACTAGATTGTGGTCCGAATCCGCATCCGCTGCAGGGAAGCTGCGCGAGTTTTTCACGCTATTCCTAAACCTCTGTCTTACCATAATGTAGTCTATTTGATATCTCCCCGCATCCCCTGGACTTTTCCACGTGTACCTTCGCCCTTTATGATGATTGAACCACGAGTTTGTGATGAATAATTTGTTTCTCCTACAAAATTCTGCTGCTTTCTCTCCCCTGTCGTTCCGTATTCCTAGACCAAAATCTCCTATTTCGTTTCCATCCCTCCCTTCCCCGACTGAGGCGTTCCAGTCCCCCATCACAACCAGATTTTTCTTACCCGGTGTGTCTCTAATTCCCAATAATATAAGACAAATAAATAATTTAAATCTACTATAGCAATTTATTCTTTTAATGATAGTTTAGTATTTATTTTAATAAAATTTCGGTCTTTTCATAGCCACAAGTTCACTGCTCTGAATTAGTCCATATAAATAATTATTACCGTCATTAAATTAGCTTTTTAAGAAAATACCGTGCTTGTTTATGTTTTGTTTCTTTTTTAAAGCCAAAAAAGTGTCAGGCTTGTAGAGTTTTCGGGATTCAAACATTATCGGGATCATATGACTCTTCTCAAATGCTTAAAAAACTAAAAATTCACTATTTTTCATTTAAAATTTAGAAAATTTCGCGGGGAAAGGTCAACGATATGGGACCCCTAAATATTTTTTATAAGCCGGCGATCCTGATTAATATGAATTAGGTTTAACGAATGAATCAGCTTCATAATTTCGGGGCGTTTTTCGGAAACATTAGCTTAGGCTGTTCGTAATCTACCATTCCTCTGATGAAATATAACAGCAAACTGGCGTACACAAATTATTGCAATTGGCATGAGTGCAGTTGTTTCTTAGCCCATTCGATGTCATTTCCGGAGTTTAACTCACAATTTCATTTTATTACCGCGTTATTTTTCGTTCCGAGGTATCTTCTTCGGTTAGAAATAACAGAACACAGTTGCACGAAAAAAAGTGAAAACGACCCTGCGCGTTCCAAAATTTTCCCGCTAATTCAAAATCGAACAAACACCGCCCTAATTTTGCACTAAATTTACCAGTTCCCTGGTAATTTTTTCTACGAATGCAACCATTGACGAATGGGTTTTGCAAACTAACGCTAAGGACACTTTTTTGCTAATTTTTTTCTTTAAAAGAGTCTTCCGACTGGAAGGCTCAGAAATCGTATCTCATTCAGACAGAAATAGAAAAAAAACGCTAGGTTTTTACGTAGTGGAGGACTGAAAATCAACGAAAGAAATAACTGAAATCAGTAACGGATTCTAAATGAATACTTGTAACGCTAAAATTGAAGCGTCAACGGTAAGTTAAAAAGTAAATATGAAATAAAAAATTTGACCACATTATTAACGATAAACCGCAATCATTGCTTTTTAAAATCAGTAATCCAAAGTATGTAAAGAGTCGAGTGATTACCCAGTTATCGGCTTGATATTTTGCTGTCACTTTGGTCGTTTTTCCCCGGAATTCAATAATTTTGGTAGCGCAGATTGAACTATGCATTCAATACCTTACGAAAATTAGGACCCCATGTTAAATCCCACGAATTGCATATTTGATTTTGACACCCCCTGCCGAAATGACAAAGATGCAATAGTTGGAAACTACGACCGTTTAAATTTGCATTATTCGATTCCATTCCGTAATTCTGCGTTTTAAAGTGGGTACCTGATTGTCCACTTTGTTTCAAAGGGACGAAATTCCGCTAAAAAACAATTCCTCCTGCTCTTTCGATTCGCTTTAAACTCCTTGTATGTATTTTTTAATGCAATTTTCCACGAGAACGTTTCCGGATTGATAAACGCTCGCTAATTTGATGAATTCCAACGCGGCACCGCCATTGTCGCTTGGTTTCGAAAAAAATAAAGAAATTCCAGCCACCGCATTCATAAAGTCCATGGCGACCAGTCTGAAGCTGGAAATATCTAATTGATGGCATCAGCAATTTTTTTCGACCTTGCAGCGAATCATATAAATTCACCGTCGACGGGAATCCGTCAAATCAGCGTAAACTATGGAATCAGAGCACAGCGACTTGACGTGGATTAAGTTGTATTTGATAGAAATCGATAATTTAGGAGCATAGGCGCTCGTTATTCAGGTTTCGCTTGCTTCCATAAATGATTTCGTATTTTCATTTCTTCCGGGTGTTGAGATTAGCCTCACGACTGTGCCAATTTATGTTAAGTAAAATATTTGTCCTTCATTCTCTATTGATTGATTAAGCCCCATCTTTTCAAAATATAAATACAATAAATATTTCAACGAGTGCATGTACACACACGAGTTTTACCTTTGCTCGGTACAAGTAGTCAATATTGTTTTTTGGAGCGTTCATTATTGCAATGAAAACTTCAGTCTACCTATTAATAGAGCAATTAAAACAGGATGATTTTTATATTAAAATGATTGCCTGCACATAAAAAATTGAAAGACTATTTTTATAAATAATGGGGATTAAAAAAAGAAATGAATTTTATTCATAATGCTGATTGACAATCTGATGAATCTCTACATTACGAGTCGGCTAGCAAAAAATATTCGTTATTGAGTGATGAAAATGTCCGAGGCCTTAAAATTAGGCATTTGCGATCGTTAATGGCCTTGTGTGAGGTTAAAGACATGAAATCACAGAATAAAATTCCCTTCCAAGCAAATTTTACTCGTTATCTTATCTTTAAAGTAGTGCTTTTACTTGTTATCTATTATAATATTCAGCTTCTTCCAACTCCGCATCACCGCTGCATCATACAAATAGCAACTGTTCACGAATCATCAATTGATATTTTTTTTGACGGATGTTTAGAGTTCCAGCTTGTGATATTCGTGGAATTTCGAGATTCGAAATCCAGCCAATACGGTTTTGTTTACTTTTTGACGAAAATTTCAATAAAAACTAATCAATAATTCATGACCCAATTTCGTCGGGAATTCTGCAACTTTAGTTTTCTTGTATTAATATTTATTTTATGAGTTTGTGGTATCAAATCCGTTAGAAATTCAGTTAACGCGGTTAACATTAATGACCCATGATATTACTGTCGAATAAAAGAAAAATAAATTATAAGAAACCAAGTTCATCCAGGCTTTCTAAAGGTTGTAATTTCCCTAATTTATAGAAATAGAGTCATACTCGCACTAGATTCGCTTGCAACTTTGCTTGATTCCAATTAACGAATCTTATTGCTGTTGCAATGCACCAAATTATGTCCAATTGATGGATTAGTTTGCACTTTTGGTCATGAAAATCTTTGGTTTACCCTAGTTCTTTCATTTCCCGAGAAATTATTGAGTCAACACAAACATCGTATGATGATTCAGTTCGTTCCTCCTTGCCCGCAGTCTATTTGAAATTTCCTCGTAATTACGCCAACGAAAAAGCCAACCCTAGCAACTTTATTTTTGAAGTATTCAGCCAACGCAAAGCCTCATGACCTGTGAGGAATCTTTTCTAGGAAAATCTCATTCCTGCTCCGAATTAAATTGATATCTTGGGAAGTATGTGTGCATCAGGAAGATCAGTTCAGCTCCACCTTTAAAGTAGCGGATACAATACTTCATTTTATAGATCTTTAGAACTAATATAATTTATATGTTGGCAATAAAATAAGCCAATAATTATAGGTCACACCATATCATTATATTGCATTTACAATGGTTTCAGATAGCAAAGGAGGGTAAGCATTCATTAAGGACCTTACGAAAACATATAGATAATTGCCTGCAGACCTCAAGCTTAGTATCTAAATTTGCGTTGTACAATGATATATTTTTAAACTAAAGGGGAATTATTCTTAACAAGCTGGCATATTTTAAAATAGATATGATTATTCGCGCCATTTATTTATTTTATGATCTTTTTAATACATTTTTAAGCCATTTACGACAATTAATATTGGTCCGTCCTAAGTACGTTGGCCACTTGAGTAAAATGTTTGACAGCTCCTTGTTTCATGATTGTGATTTCCATTTCTTCTAACCAGCAAGTCATCAAAGTTTTTATTTATGTCACAGATATTTATGAAAGGAAGGCTCATATATAGTATCCTTTGTTCGATGGATTGGAAATTGGCGCATTCAGCTTTTCATTTCTATGGTGTTTTTTGAATCTCAGAATGAACTTCATCTCTCTTGACTACAACTTAAACTGTTTTTTTTACTTGTTTCAAATAGGATAGTCAGACAATACTCGAAATGAGGGTCTATAATTGTTATATACGCCAAAAATTTTGTCTACAAGGAGAGGGATTGACTAATTCTTTGTAACGTTGCTTTTTCGATATTTTTTATGAAATAATTAACATGGTTTCATATTTGTATGGCTATCAAAAGTGTACTACTTGAACTACTACTGTTTGTACTACTTGTTTGTACAAGCATGATCATTCGCTATTTGTGGATAAAAATTGATATCTTCAATTGCTTGCGGGGTATCTTTGTGAAAGTTCCTCGTAGCTAAATAAATACATTGAAAACTTTGCACACCCCTCAGAGCTTAATTGGTATTTGCTCTTGATAATGACAGAGCAGTGTTAAAGCCGGTCGAGCTTGTACCAAATAAAGCTCTGGGGAATTGAAAAAGTTTTTACTATGTTTATTCAGTCATGAGCTACTAAACATGGAGGATATGGACCAAAATTGTGACCATTTCATTTGATCTTAAAATGTTGTTTTATCTACCTGAGATATTTATAGAAAGTATAAAATAACGCCAGGCTTTACTTAGTGGAAGTTATGAATTTGTATCTAGAATTGAGGACGGTGGTGAAATTCCACACTACGCGTTTATTAAATACCAAGCATGTGCTGAAACCAAGGTCGCCGTTTACTAAAACGTTTAGTGTGGAATATTTCTCATTTCAATATGGCTAAAAATTTAGGTTAGAAAACGTTTTTATATAGGCAATGAACTCATGTTTTAAGGCTTCAAGTCGAAAAAACATCACCTTATTATTTGAATGTTTAACTAATGAGTGCAAGAGCATCCAAAATGTCCGCGATCACTTGATTCCGATTGAGTAATGAGTTACATGCTCAATAGCTCATTTGCGAGAGTGTTTGTCGACTTGTATAATGCTCTCAGAGATATACATTTGTTAGAAAGCCTCATAGTTTAAATTTTAGACCTTTCAAGCGAAGGAAGCTAGAGAAAATGCTCTAAATGATGTAATGAAATATTATATAAAAGTCTGGCTTGGGAAGGTGTGAGCAAGTTGTTGATGTCCCCGAAACGGCGCTTTTACGGAATGCAATTTAATTCCATGATAAAGTATAAAAAACAAAAGTGTGGAAATTGCCAGTTGTTGTTCATATTTTACCGTGGACATATCGCATTTCCACCACGTCAACCCTGCACGATTTCATCCGTGCTATTTACTTGTCAATTTAATCGATAAAAATTTATTTCAGTCTGAATTTATTTATTAGGACATGTCTCTTGGAAGTCATGTCATCATAATGTGGTGGTATTATTAATATCACTCCTTACGATCATCTTAATCGCAAAAATCACATGCGCTTAAATAGCTTTATGCGTGGGATCGCCTTTACAAACCTCATTTCGGCCGCCAGGTGGCAGACAATTGTTTGCATTCGCAAATAGCATAGTCACTGGATGCTGAAGCGTAAAATGAAATCGTACATTGGCATTGAAAATCGTGCTTTGGGGATTCGCAATCCATGCCTCCTCTCCCTCCATTAATTTAATATGGATATTTTATTTTCAAGATAGATAACCATTAGTGATGCTATTTTATAGTGGCCAGATGACAGTACATAAATTTGAGTAAATACAAACAGTATAACAAGAGGAAACAAGAATCAAATTTACAAAAAAAGACATCAAAAATCGTCAGGAACAAGCAGGTTATGTGACAGATAGGAGAGAGAGAGATATGGTTACAAAGGATCTCAATGTAAGTGCAAAGTGGTGTGCGTGTGGAGGGAGTGAGTTAAACTGAGAAGCAATGCACTGGAAAAACGAACGTTTAGCAAGTGAAAGTTTGGGTATGAGTTTGAGTGGATTGTTGAGAGAGAACGGTTGGGGCGGGATGGAACTTTGAAATTGATATATTAGAGCAATTCAGAGCAGTCGATGGTGGAATTGAGAATTTTACAAATAAGTTTTCAATCTGCTGTGAGTCTATGGTACTACATTTGATATGTTTTCATGGTTACTCCGCGAAATATGCTGGTTAGCAGGAGCTTTTAAACAGTAGAGAGGCACATGGACGACGAGTATTAAAAGAAAAGTAATCAAAATTAAGATATCACGGTATTTTCCTCTAAGAAATGGCTCGAAATGTATAAATTTCATAAGTTATAAGGGTGTATTTAATGGCGAAAATATGAGAGAAGGTTGCTTAAAAGTGTATCGTAGAGAATGAGAACAGGTTTTAATGCATTCAATATTTATTTTAAAATCATTATATTTCATTTTTCATTGAATAATTTATTTTACGTTGCATAAAAGTGTATAAGAGAGAATAATTGAGAAAAGGTTATTTATGCATTGAATTTTGTCCGTTTTACGGTGGCAAATTTTTAAAAATTCAGATATACGTTATTTGATTCATAATTTTTCGCTCATCCTTGTGACAATATTCACAAAAAGAATTAAAAAATAATAGCATAAACCGTAAAACTTAGGAATCAATGCATGCCGGTCTTTCAGCTCCAGGAAAGAAAACGCCAGTGCCCTCTTCGTTTCCATGCCATCTCCCCAGAGTAAGATCTTTTTAAAATAGCGTACATGAGACTAAATCCAGAAAAAAATGATGAAGATGCATCTGGTATGATACGCTTCAAACGGACCTTGAATTTACTCAGATCAAGCAAATAATTCAACCTTTACCTTCCGTGAGATATGTGTCCCAAGTGATTTATATCTTAATAGTTCCGCTATGACATAAATTTCATTTTTTTTCGTTGAAGCTAAATGCGTAACTTCCCTTGAATGCTGCTAGTGTATATATACTTAACTCCCCAGAGACTGGTCTAGATTACTTGAGTTTCTCAAAGGATGACGTATAAGTAAGGGAAAAGCGACATTGCCCTTCATATTTTGCCTTGCACGACTTTTCCGTCTATTCCCTTGATGCAAATACGAATAATGTTCTTCCGTCAAGTAAAGCGCTCTCCTCATAATGCCTCCGCTTGTTTGACTTCTTCCGCTGCTCTCTTGCACGCTTGAAATGATGAATAAATGAAATGAGGTAACTGGTGCAAGGTCTTTAGGTCATCATCTCTCGCTTCATCAAGTTAGTAATTAAGATATATGAGGTCATTAGCTAAGCCAAAAAATACAAGTGAACAAAATATTGTCGCTTAACAAAAATATTGGCTTAGTAGTCTTATATCAATCACTCAATTAGCGGTTCTAATCGAAGGTTTATCTGGGAAGGTAAGGGTACAGTTCGCCTCAAAATAAGCCAAGGACGTGTGAACTTCACAAATTCTCTGTTACCCATGGTGTTATATACTGAAAAAATACAAACAAACATATTGTCGGTGTTTTATAGAAAATTCTCATGTAATACATGCAAATGCATAAAAAATAACAAGAAAATCTTATTATTTTCAGTATTGTAATTACAGCTATTAAGTTGGCTATTATATTATGGTATAGAGTGAAGTTCAATGTAATTTTGCCATTTAGTATCTCTTTAAAAGTAATAGTGACTTGAAATTATTACTGTTATTTTGACCGTAATGTTTTTTTTTATTATATAGATAGCCTAGTTGCCAATTCATAAAAATCGCGTCGCTCACTCATTGCGAGATTCAACCTAAGTTTGGTTTGTAAAGTTGGGAGTAGAGCTCGCCCCAGAGTAAGCCTCAGGGATGCTCATTTCACACAGTCGTGCTCATTTCACTTTTTTACCCCTCAGCAAATATCTAGCCGTGTAATGTGAGTTATCTTGCACAAAGGAACACTCGGAATAGATAAGGGAACGAGTAGATCTGGTTGAAGAACTGCATGATATTATATTTTTTGTTACTATAAGGTATTCTTTTGTTAAAAAAATAAGTTCATCAGATTCAAGCTTCAATTGGTGGAAGTTATTAAAAATATTATTTCATGCAATCAAAAGAGATTATGTTTTGTAATTATACAATAAATTTATTTTTATCCATATTATTACTAAATAAACATAAATTTCTTTCACATTTTTATATTTGTTTGCTTCAAATGAAGTTCAATCAGATTTATCACATGACGATTTCGCGCCAAGCACATTGACGCAATGCGGGGCAAGAAATCTCATAATTATTCCCGTAGCGACGCGATGGAGGTTACTTGATTGATTGTCCGCACGGTTATCAGTCCCAGGGTCCCAGGGTTCATCTCAATTTCAAAAAAATCACCTCAAACCGATCAAAACTTCTGTTACTCCAGCTGGAAACAGAAGGTTAACCAGGCACGTTTATAGATGGCGTCGCGAAATAAATTAATGAAATTATAGAGACTTATGTTGACCAGGGTTGCGCACCGTTGATGGAGTATTAATACTGCTGGAAGTAATTGATAAAAATGTATTTACGCATACAAAAGTTCTAGTTTATGCGTACATTAATTGTTGCATTCCCATTTTCATTTATTTATTTGCCCATTCAGAAATTATAAACGTTTTTATTTTGAACTTAGTGCATTTATCACATTAGTTTGATTGTTCTTATAACGCATTGGGTTTTGCGGCAAACATAATTGAGAAAGAGCCCCTAAGAGGGAAAATGGTTCAAACATTGTTCGTTGAATACAATATCAAACTACCCTGATGGATTTTGATGGCTTCAAGGGAGTGCGGACTCATTCATTATGTCATGCGAGGCATTATTTCCATATTCACGGTTACTCATATTCCAGGGTTCAAATTCATTTCTGTTACGGCACAAAATTTAAGGGCGTGTTTAAGGATTTTAAGAAGGAACATCGAATTTGCTATCAAGATTTTTGGGGAGATCTCCCACAAAAAAAAATCGGCACTATTTTCTAGATTTCCCTCTAATTGGGGGGACTGGAGCAAAGCTGTGAAATAGCTCGCGTTTTCAACTTTCTCTGAAGTAATTTAGTCATAGTATATAAGCTCTAGCAATAGAAACTGCAACTGACTTAACTGTGGAACATCAGGATTAAAATAAGCTGAATTTAATGGTAAATTGACAAGTATACGTAGTGATGAATGAAAGGCGGATAGTTTTTGGCCGGTCGGGTGGGATGAATCAATAGAAATAATTGTGTCACTATAGCAGCGTTTTCTGTGTACACCATAGTAGTGTTTATCACCAACTGTGGACATCGAGAGTTCAAGAAAGTTTAGTTGCTTGTTATATTCCATTTATACTATGGAGTTAATATTGGGATGTTGAGAGGTTAAGAGATTCATAAAGTTATCTATTGTCTGACACTTGCGGTCCAACAGCAAGCGATGTCATCAGCATAACAATACCAGTAGAAGATATTGGATAAGTTGGGAAGTTTCCGGAATCAAAGAATTGGCATTCTGTACTGTCAATCATTATTTCAGCTAATACAGGTGAAAAGAGGGACCCCATAGTAAGGCCGTCAATTTGGTGATAAAAATTCGTTGACGTTCGGAAGGAGAAAGATTTTTTTGGCGGAAATGGGTTAACGTGAACTCTAAATTAGGTATAATATTAACGTTTTTTAAACGCTTTTATTTCCTACCGCAGTAATAGTTCTTGATTTTTACTTTGGTGCAATATATCGTTAAAATGACTTTTGGATAACTTACGTTCAAATTCATGGCGACAAAAATGAGCTTCCTAGTCTATAGCTTACTCGTAGTAATTTTGAAATGCCACTGCGTATAGTGTTGAGTGTGACTAATGCAGTGTAAGAGGAAAGGGAGCCCAAAATAAATGGACCCAAGGAAATAACTGCCCAATGCATTCACGCGGACATCCATTCCGAGTCGTCTTCCATACGCTGCAAAAAACATTCTTCCGTATGATAGCGCATCGCCTCATCAAATTCTTCAGCGTAATCAGAGCGCCTGACCTAGAAATAGCGAACGCGCGGAATTAAATTCAGTTGTGGATGAAAATATGAATATTACGTGTTCGACGTCAAATTAAATGCACGAATAGGATGTAATGCTGCAATATTTTGGAGTGATGCTGCGATCGACCATTTTTCTACTCAAAATGGTTCATGCAGACCTAAAATAAAGCCAAAATCCCTAAGCTCATGAACGCACCGATTTGCCATTGCCATTTGCCATTCTTTGGGCGGCTATACGTTATGTCATTTTTTTACGTCTCTAACGAGCGATAGATCCAATGATCGCTGCAATTATGGTGGAAAAATTACCGTTTCACACGATAATTTTCTGCGGTGGTTCCTGGGATGGGAATCCCATCCTTAATCTATCGCTCCCCATGTCCCTTTATCCGTCGCTGAAACATTCGCTGCCACCATGTTTCAGGCCACGAATATTACAAAAGAGGATCCTCAAGTCGGTCTATAAATGTGTTGCCACCAACCGCGCATTTAAATGGATTTACTAAAGTCGCCACTCGCGTCGCTGACGGACAAAGTGATCCGAGTTTCACGGAAAAATAAGGTATTATTAGGGGTGCTGACCGAAATTTATACACATAATTATGTGCTCCATCAAGTTTATTTCTTTTTAGGGATATTCCTCGCAATTATAATAATTATACTGGAAAACATTGGAAAAAAGTGGATCGCATTGCACTCATTACCGCGCCGCGGACATTTTTGAAAACCGATTAAAATGCGACCGAAGTGGCAACAGAAATCAACCTTCAATGGGATGGAATTGGGCCTCCTCTATGCTGTCCCTTTGTTTCAGGTAATCGGAACTCACGGCCGCTTGAAGCGATTGTAACGCCACGTTTGGCTTTTAATGGAATGAAAGTAGTAATCATTGTCAGAAAAAGCGATGGAAGGAATGGACGGCGGAAGGGACGTGTGATTCAGAAAATGAGTGGCCGGGAGATTACTTTTTTGGTCCCTGTAATAATAATGATTATAAAGATGGTAAATAACTTTATTTAATTCATTTATATAATTCATAGTATACAATAGACATTAGCTATGATAGAATGAAATAAGGGTTCCATTAGAGCACTATTATGGTGGGGTTGCTATCCAATACATACGGCAGCACACACGAGCTAAAACATCCAAGCACCAAGGCGTTTACTCACGGAAAATTGTTCATAATTACATAAATATCAAAGTAAGTGCACAATGAAAAAGAATAGATATCATGAAAAATTTTGTAAAGTACTTAAATTGTTTATCAAATCAATCCCGAGCAAAAAGTTTTAAAAACATTTTCTATATTCTCCCACAAAAACAGTCAGGCTCTCACTTTGCCGAGAAACGTGGATCTATTCCCAATTTCTATTATTTTCTTCGGGAGCTTTTGATAGATATCATTGCAATGAAAAATTTTGTAAAGTACTTAAATTGTTTATCAAATCAATCCCGAGCAAAACGTTTTAAAAACATTTTCTATATTCTCCCACAAAAACAGTCAGGCTCTCACTTTGCCGAGAAACGTGGATCTATTCCCAATTTCTATTATTTTCTTCGGGAGCTTTTGATAAAATTTTAGGGGCATTATATGGTATGAGTGTTTTGTGATTTCAATATTAGGTGTTGGAATAATGATACTATGATTGCTCTAAACTTACTTCTACATGGGCGTGGTTTATTTTTATGACGTCCCCTATTTTAACACGTCCTTCGTCTCTAATCTGAAAAATTGGAATACATACAGATGCCACAGAGGTAAGATTACTAGTTCTATGAATAATGGTATTACTTAGAGCGATGAGAAAAATGATCGTGTGGTATTACTACAGTGGTACAGTAGATTCCGGTTAATTAGGACATATTGGGACTTGTGCACTTTGCCCCAATTAAGCGGCTGCCCCAATTAGGCGAAATATCATATATCTGGGCATAAACAAACGTTAAAATGATAGAAAGAAGACTACAGAATGTTTATAATGCAACATAAGTTTATCAAACTATTATTTTGATTAATAAATCAGTGAGTTTAGTTAATTTATTATTCATCATCATCACTGGTCAACAATCCTAGGATTGGTTTGACGCAGCTCTCCACTCAGTTCTCCTATCAGCTAATCTTTTCACTCCTACGTATTTCTTCTCTTTCACATCTCTCTTTACTTGTTCGATATATTTTGTTCGAGGTCTTCCTTTTCCATTCTTGCCTTCCACCTGTCCTTCGACGATTGTCTTCATCAGGCCATCATGTCTCAAGATGTGGCCTATAAGGTTGTTCCGTCTTCTTATTAAGGTTTTCATGAGGCTTCTCTTCTCTCCTACCCTTCTTAGGACTTCCTCGTTACTAACTCGGTCGATCCATTTGATTTTCATCATTCTTCTGTAGCACCACATTTCAAAGGCCTCTATCCTTGCTTTCTCCGCTGCGGTCATTGTCCATGCCTCACTTCCGTATAGGAGCATACTCCAGATGTAGGTTCTTATAAATTGTTTCTTTACATCCATATTTAAGTTTCCCGCTGTAAGCAGGTCTCTCTTTTGGTGGAATGCTCTCTTCGCCTGGGCTATTCTGCTGATAATTTCTTTTTTGCTTCTCCCGTCACTAGTTATCTTGCTTCCCAAATAACAGAATTCATCCACTTCTATCAGTTTTTGCCTCCCTATTTTAATGTTGGTCTTGACTTCTTCTCTTCTGCTGCATACTAATATCTTGGTTTTCTTCGTGCTTATTTTCAGTTGATATCTACTCATTACTCTGCCCATATTAACCAGAATATTTTTCAAATCCTTCTCTGTTTCTGCTATAACGGCTATGTCATCGGCAAATCTTAGCATGCTTATTTTCTCTCCATGGATATTCACTCCCAATGCCTTTTCTTTGATTTCCTTAATGGCTTTTTCAATGTAAACGTTGAAAATTACGGGTGACAATGTACAGCCTTGTCGCACTCCTTTCTTAATTCTTGCTTCTTCGCAGCTGGGCCCTGATTTTATCACGGCTACTTGGTTTCTGTATAAACTGTGGATGATTCTTCTGTCATTATAAAGAACCCCGATTTCCTTTAGGATTCCGAGCATTGTGCTCCAATCCACGTTGTCAAATGCTTTCTCTAAGTCCACAAACGCAACGAATGTTGGCTTGTTCTTTTCCATTCTCTTTTCTATGAGCAGTCTTAGGGCCAATATTGCTTCCCTTGTGCCTTTGTTTTTTCTGAATCCAAATTGGTCCTCATCCAAGTACTCTTCTGCTTTTCGTTCTATTCTTCTATAGATGATCCTTGTCAGTATCTTTGATGCATGTGTAGTAAGGCTTATGGTCCTAAAATCTTCGCACTTCTCCGCTCGTTTCTTCTTAGGAATAGGGATTATAATGTTCCTCTCGAAATCCTTTGGTATCTCACCTGTCGTATACATTTCACTAATGATTTTGTATAGCTGGTTCAACGTCTTCTTTCCTGAATTTTTGATTAGTTCTGCAGGAATGTCATCAATGCCAGACGCTTTATTTATCCTGAGGTCTCTTACAGCCGCATCAAATTCCGATCTTAAAATTGGGGCTCCCATGTCATCGGCATCCACTTCCCTCTCGTTTTCGATTGCATTCGTTCTGAGGCGACATCCTTTGTACAAATCTTCCAGATATTCCTTCCATCTCTTCGCTTTTTCTTCGTTTTCAATCAATAGTTCTCCGTTTTTGTCCCTAAGGGTATTACATCTTACGCCCCTTTCCTTAAAGTGGTTCCTCACTATCCTATAAGCGGCCTCTACTTTTCCATGTTTAAGATTGTTTTGCACGTCTTCGCAAATGCTTTTCATCCACGTTTCTCTAGCCTTCCGCGCTTTACGACATATTTCGTTTCTTATCCTCTTGTAACGATTCTGTCCTTCCTCTGTTTTCGCAGCCTTGTATTTTCTTCTTTCTTCAATGAGATCTAATACTTCCTGCGTGATCCATGGTTTTTTCATAACGACTCTTCTTTTACCAATAACTTCCTCAGCTGCCGCCTGCAGACCACTTCTAATGGTTTTCCAACTCTCTTCCATTGGTTTGTTGGTCGGATCCTCCCCTATTTTATTTTCTACAGCCTCTCTAAAAGCCAGTTGATGCTGAACCTCCCTCAATTTTTCAACCGGCCATATGTTTTTCACGGCTTTCTTCAACTTTTTAAATTTAAGGTGGCATTTTATCATAACTAGGTTATGGTCACTATCGATATCTGCCCCTGGATAGCTTTTGCAGTCCTTCACCTGGTTCCTGAATCTTTGTTTCACTAGAATGTAGTCGATTTGGAATCTTCTACGGTCTCCTGGCATCTTCCACGTGTATCTTCTTCGCAGGGGATTTTTGAATAAAGTGTTGGCAACCACTAGCCTGTGCTCCGTGCAGAATTCAAGAAGCCTTTCTCCTCTTTCATTTCGGTTACCCAACCCATATTTCCCAGTTATTATTCCGTCTTGACCTTCGCCGACGACAGCGTTCCAGTCCCCTAAAATAATAAGATTTTCTTCCCCTCTTACCTGCTTGATAACTTCCGCTATATCTTGGTAGACATCTTCTACTTCTTCGTCTTCATAATCATACGTAGGCATGTAAACCTGTACCACTACAGTAGCTACGGGTTTAGTATCTATCTTCACCATTACTATCCTTTCATTAAACTGCAGGTAGCTTTTAACACGCATCCCGGCGCTCTTTCTAAGCATTATGCCTACTCCAGCATTACCATTTAGCGATCCCGTGTGTATCATTCTGTAGCTTCCACTCCAAAAGTCTCCTTCCTGGGGCCACTTCATTTCGCTGATGCCTAATACATCAAGGTTCATTCTTCGCATCTCCACCTTCAAGTTCTCTAGCTTACCGCAGGTACGAAGTGATCTGACGTTCCATGTTCCTATCCGTAACATTCTATCTCGTTTGACCGATGTACCCTCTCGAGTAGTCCCCGCCCGGAGATCCGAATGGGGGACTAGTTTACCTCCGGAATATTTTACCCGAGAGAATTCCATCATGTCATTATATAAATTGAGTGGAGTAGCTGTGACTCCTCGGGATGATAATGTGGTGGTTTCCCCTTGCCTTCCACATCGCAGTACTACAGCCGTTAAAGTAAATGTTACCACGCCCGTAGTGTAATGTGTGTCGCTGTACCGACCAGTATGGTCTCCACCTTCGCACATGTGAAGAAGAGCTGCTGCCCTCTCCCCCGGGTGATGAGAGGCATAATTATTGGCGGCCCCCAGTCGCCAAGTCACGGTATCTTCACAGGTTTTGGTATCTTTTAAATGGCCTACCTTACCCAAGGGTAGCCCAATACCCCCTCAGAATACCGCCGCTTTTTGTCCACGACTGCTTATTCGACGAGAGAACTCGCTTATCTCGCAGCTAACCTCTATATCTAAAGGTCGACCCACCATCCGCAACCAGGTGGACGCACTCGGTGGCTTTAAGCTCAGCCTCGAGATCGTTAGATATAACAGTGCATAAAGTACTACGATATAAATGAAATAAGAGAGATAGACTATAGAACAGTTGGATTGAGAATGCAGGCATTTCATAGCGTTTAAAGGAAGGAATAAATACATTTTATATAATACTACAGTAGACGAGAAAACGAGAAGAAAATGAAGACTATGGACCTCAAATTAAAGTAGAAATGCCCTAGAAGTGACTCGCAGGATACTATGAAGATGTAGTTGAACTCTGCAATTATCCTGAATAGCGTGGTTTCCTATTATTTATTTATTGCCTGAATCGAAAGATTATTACTCCTGGAGTACGCATTTCACGCTCTTAGATTTTTATATGACGATAACTATTTTTTGCGATTAAATGAATAGTGAACATTTTCAAGCGTGCGAAAACGCCACGGCTAAGTACGAATGATGGGAAAACTCCGTGTTACGTCGTTCTGGTTCCGCTGCCGCATTTGATGTGACCTTAGGGCGAGGCTTTGAGCGCTGATACGACGCAGGCTACTAGTAGGTAGCAGAGTACCGAGCAAGTAGGTAGCGCTTGGCTTAAATAAGGATTATTAATACCTTGGAATTGAATAATCGATTACGACGTGAAACTAAGAGGGCAAGGGAGCCGTTAAAGTAAATGTTACCACGCCCGTAGTGTAATGTGTGTCGCTGTACCGACCAGTATGGTCTCCACCTTCGCACATGTGAAGAAGAGCTGCTGCCCTCTCCCCCGGGTGATGAGAGGCATAATTATTGGCGGCCCCCAGTCGCCAAGTCACGGTATCTTCACAGGTTTTGGTATCTTTTAAATGGCCTACCTTACCCAAGGGTAGCCCAATACCCCCTCAGAATACCGCCGCTTTTTGTCCACGACTGCTTATTCGACGAGAGAACTCGCTTATCTCGCAGCTAACCTCTATATCTAAAGGTCGACCCACCATCCGCAACCAGGTGGACGCACTCGGTGGCTTTAAGCTCATTTTAAGAATTATAACAATTTAGTGAGAAATATTTTTCACAGACTCGGGCGACGCTGAATGAATGTCTTTCACTAAGTCCTATTAAAGAAAAGTCCTATCCTCTTGCGGATAGTAAAACAACAAGAGCTTTCAAAATAGGGCAAGAATAGGAACATTTGTGAAAAATAAGAGTAAATCAAAGGAGGAAAATATGAAAAAATAGTAATCTGAAAACAAAAAAAAATTATTTTCGTCGCGAGTATAGAGTCTATGTCACCGACTCATGGCCCAATAAAGCGACATTCTGTCCCAATTAAGCGGAGAATACCCTGGGATATTCCTCTTTTGTGTTCTGTTCTTCAAGATCTGCCCCGATTAAGCGGCTACCCCAAGTAACCGGTGGACCCAATAAACGGAATCGACTGTATTACTTTCAGTGTTATCACCGCTATTCTTTTAAATTTTTCCGCTCGTGGGCTCAATATTGATGATAAGAAATAACTGCTTCATCTTCTTTTTCGCTTCGCTCTTTTGGTAAAAAAAAGTTGAGTGGGTTTTTCAATTAAATATGGGAAGTAAATGTGTTAGGGTTGGTCAAACAAATGTGTAGGGTGGGCCGATAAATAAATTTTTTTCGGGGCAAACATTTCCCTTCACGGAAAAGTTGTTTACTCACAGAAGGGTTTCATATCGAATTTTTCCAAAATCAGATATCATTATTCCTGCGGCCCGAGCCCAAAAGTGTAAATTTGCGAAGACTCGGATTGTATTTGGAGAAAAACACAAATGACCAAAAAATTACTACAATCTAGCCCATTTCGGCAAGCAAAAATGATGACCATAGCTTTCAGTATTGTATATACAAATTTAAAAGCTTATCTAACGAATTTTATTGTTTTGCGATGCGTAAAAATGACAATCGTATGTTTAGTGTTTGCAACCCACAAACCAACAAGAATGTCTGGCTGCTTGTGACATCTCTTTACATTTTTTCGAAATTGCGGTAATGTAAATACTTTTTCAAATACCTTTTTAAATTCCTCAATGGTCTCTTGGAGGTATATAACTCCCATAATAATAAAACTGATGCTGAAATACGTTCTTGAAATTCTATACTCTTAAAAATTCTTCAAGGATTGAAATTCTTATCGCAGTGGGTCCCATAAATAATTAAGGGAAATTTTATCCCACATCTAGAGGTATCCAATGTTTTTTTAGTAAATCACGTGGTAGAATTTTAGAGGCATCTATAATGATGATGATCGTGTAACGAGTGAAGAGCTGCTATGTTCCTCAATTTGTATTATAATATAACTTGAATTTCTAGAAAAGAATTAGCAATGTGTGTGAATAAATGCATCGCTTTTTTCAGCTCTGAAGCGATATCAAGGATCCGTCACGTGACTGGAATCTCCAACTTCTTGCACGTGCACGCATGTAAAAATATGCCACGAGAATTGGAAATTGTAGTAGATCAAATGAAACAAGTGGAATGAGATGCCATGCGCTCCAGGAGCACCAAGGGGAATGTAGGTTTTTAAAGAAAATGCATCGGATTTTTCTCGATTTATCTGAAGCACGATTCATGCTTCACCTCGTATGACGTCGCAGTTTCCGCCGAATAGGGGCATTGTTATGAAGTTCAATAAGTGACCGCCCACGGCGAATCTAGAGTAATGGCTCACTTAAATGGGTCACTTCCTAGGGAAGGGTTCATTTTTATCGTGGTATCTATCTATTTCGTATCATCGCTGTTGCCTCGAGCAATGAATGACACATGAAACGAATCATTTGAAGATCCAACAGCTCACCGATTGTGGAGGTTATTTTTATTCGGATATAATGTATAACTCCCGCCGGCCTCCCGAAACGTTGAATCATCCAAGGCGTGTCGTAGGATGACCATCTTTAGGATCTTTATTTACCTTGAACTTCCCCTTCTTCTAACAGCCCTTCTTTTGGGAAAACAGGTTGCTAGTTATTCAAATAAATAGACACCTCTCAATTCATGAATAATACACCGCTTTTCCATTAGAAGTGATAATGATGAGTTATTATTGTATAACCTTCCTCCGTATCCTCTACGAATTATTTCTATACGTAAACATTATGTAAACGGTATTTATAATGAAACACTGACTTGCAATTTTCCACAAAAATAAAATTTAATTCGACTCGAGTTTCGATATTACTACATCATTTTCAAGGTACAAAATGATGTAGTAACATCGAAACTCGAGTCGAATTAAATTTTATTTTTGTGGAAAATTGCAAGTCAGTGTTTCATTATGAATCAATTCCACTCCATCTCGCTTGATTCTTCGAATTTTAAACGGTATTTCTTATTCATAGGCTCCCAAAATTATTACATATTGTCGGATTCATTTTTGGCATTAAAGATCGTACTTACTTCAGTTATGAAAATATGTCCAGTATTGGTTGTTTGCAAGACAGAATATGGAGGATATTTTCCTTTGATTGCAGTAGCAATACAAATATATATGCTCTGTTCTTTTAAATACTGATATGCACTATGCTTATATGCGAACATACCCCAATCGTAGGTATAACTGATGGCAGCCATAGATTACGTTACTCTTCATAGCTATCTAGAGTACCTAACTTCCCGAAGCATATAATCAAGGCTCCATTATCTACGAACTTTGGAATAGTAAAATAATCTATTATCATGAAAATTTGGCAAGTATGGCATGTACTTGTAATTCTAAAAAAATAAAATAAAATGCCATTTGTGTATGAAAATATATAATAGTAGTTTTATTTTTGGTTCGGAAGAGATATCCAAGATCTCTCTCGTGCAGGGAATCTTTGAACTGATTGCTTATGCAGGTGTAAATAAAATATGGCAAGGAGAATGGGATGTTGAAGTGGATCAAATAAAATAGAAGGAATGGGATGATTTCCGTTCCTCGGAATAACCAGTGGAGTGAAAGGTTTGAAAAAAAATTCATCGAATTTTTCTCTCGAATAATCTCAAAAATTCTCTCCGCTCTGCGGCCAAGGGCGCGAAGAAAAAAAAAACAATTACTTTTGTTGCCCCTCAGCTTGTAATAAAAAAGATGCCATTTTCGAAAAGCGTCCTACTTTCGACGAACAATTTAATTTCCCTAAGATTCGGGGTTCTTTCAGTGCAGCTCAGCATGTACGGAATTTCTAAGGGAAGGGATTGAATCCGACTGAAAACTTCTCGGTGAAAGGCTTATGATGCAAACTAGGAACTATCGTGGAAAAGAAAAGCATGCCTTTAAAAATATTTGTAGGCCGTCGAAATCAAACAAGAATTTTCGCATGCCGCACATAACCAATACGCTGACCTACATATCCGGAATTTGGAATCAATCGAGCGATGAAGCGTTTTATTTAGCCAATAAAAAATAATTTTAATTATTAAAGGAATTTAAAATTTTAAATTTAGCGTATGAAGCTTGTATTAACTAAAATTTGGGAATACGGAGGTAAAATTAAACTTTCGACTCTAACATTTGAATGGAATAAAAGTTAATACGGAGGCTTCCGCAGTGATTACATTGGTTCTTGTTTTCGGGTTAATTCCGCGTCGACTCATTTTTTGGCGGACGACAGTTTCTGGCGCGTTCCAGCTCCCGTCTTCGACTGATAAGGGAGGTAATAGAAGTAGTGAATCATGGAAAGAACTTCAATAGGGAGAACGGCTATCCTTAAGCTTCATCATAGATCTTCAGAGCTGCAAACGGCTCTTCCAACGTTGGAATTCAAATCAACGGGCGCCTGACTTGCCTTATATAGGCCCCTTGCACACACACCGATTTTGAACGGCCGGTAAAATATCGGCCGATATTTTACCGGCCGTTCAAAATCGGTGTGTGAAGCGGTGCTTGCACACACGCCGGAATTTTGCCGGCTGAACGATCGCTTGATTGTTGTGCCGATAGATCTGAATTCTTCTGGAATGTGAGAAAGCGCTTCGAGAACTAGAGGAAAAGTGCCGGTCGGACGGTAACAATCCGGTAAGTGTGCAAGCTCCCATTTCGCCACGTGCGTCACTGTATGGCCAGCTCCGGCACGGCGCCGGCGATCCACAGTGACAATAGCCGGCAGCTAACCGGCATTTTGCCGGTGCCGGCGCAAGGTTGGTACGTGTGCAAGCTCCCATGCTCTCCCATTGTTCTTTATTGGAATGTAGACGGCCGATATTTTACCGGCCGTCCACATTCCAATAGTGAACAATGAAAGAGCATTGAAGCTTGCACACACACCGATCACGCGCCGGCACCGGCAAAATGCCGGTTAGCTGCCGGCCATTGTCACTGTGGATCGCCGGCGCCGGCTCAAAAACATAGCAACTTATCGTTTGACCGGTAAAAATCGGCGTATGTGCAAGCATCGCTTCGCCGGTAAAATATCGGCCGATATTTTACCGGCCGTCGAAAATCGGTGTGTGTGCAGGGGGCCTAAAGAATTGCGGCTCTGCAAATCCTTTAAACCCGAAGACGGGAGCTGGAGTCGACGCGGAATTAAACCTGAAAAAACAAGCACCAGGAATAAAAGTCAGTTGCACTTTTACACAATAGGGTAGTTTCATTCATCAAATAAAACGAAAGGCAATTATTGCGATTCGTTACCCACCATTAGTGTATTCATAATATACAAATTATTTGGTTTTAGAAGTCCCAGTTTAGACGAATAGCAACGGTCAAATTTAACCGCATTTGAAAAAGGCCTGATTGGCGCCCATGTGATGCCACTCCACGTGACGTCACAGGGACATAGTTTCTATACGAGTCGATAGGAGTTTTACATCGTCTAGGATTACCAATGCATTAATGAGGCACAGAGCTCAGGGAAACATCTCTTAATAATCACCTATTAAAACTGCCTTTGGTCGGAAAGTTTCCTTCTTTTGATAAGATATTAATAATCCTTATTTAAGCCAAGCGCTACCTCCTAGCAGGGTACTCTGCTACCTGTTAGCAGCCTGCATCGCAGCGGCGCACATATCCTTGCCCCAAGGTCACCTCACACGGCGACAGCGGGAACCAGACTGTCGTCTCAAAGGGTTTTCCCATCATTCATACTTAGCCGTCGCGTCTTCGCGCGCTTGAAAATTCTCACTTGCCATTTAATCACGAAATATAAATATCGTCATTTAAAAATCTAAAAGCGTGTAATGCGTAATCCAGGAGTAATAACCTATCGATTTAGGCAATAAAAAACAATGGGAAACCACTCTATTATGGTAATGAGTACGACGCGTATCGATTTATTATAGCAGAAGATGCCCCACAGAACCATCATGTGGTAAAAGAAATAATAGTGTAGACCGTAGGGAAGACCAAAATAGAACATTTATATCAGTGGCGTAGCCATGGGGGGGGGGGGGGGTCAGGGTGTTCAAACACCCCCCCGAAATATAAAAACACAATTATTTTCATTCATCAAAGAAAACAAAATATTGAAAAATCATGAATTTGCACAATATTTCTACAACAAATGAAGTTTTTTCGGTTATGAAGAGTTTTAAAATTAGTTGAAAACCCATTTACTTAGTACCCTATTTTTCAAAAATTTTCCTCTCTGGTTTTGAACCCCCCCTGAACGAAATTCCTGGCCACACCACTGATTTATATCAAAAAAATATAAATACTTTATCATGTGGATATCGAATGAATCCCTTGCCTAGAGTTAAAATAAAATCAATATTCTCCTCCAAAAAGATCTAGTCTCTCAACTAGCTGAGAAATCTGGATTCATATATACCCAAATCTCTGTTATTTACTTCGGGAGTTTTAGATAATTTTTAGGGGGAATATTTTTATAGGCTTTGAAAATTAGGCTTTGGAAAGAAAATACTGTAAGAAGAAATAATGTGTATAAATTTTTCAATTGAATGTGTGAAGTTTGCATGACCTACAATTTGGGTATATGGAGGTAAAATGATACTTTTGATGTAAAAATCGAACTAGAAAAAAAGGTAGTTGCTCTTTTTCACAATTAATTTGATGCGTGCGATGCTTTTCGGCTCACAGAGGCATAATATGGTATCCCTTATGGTCTTTATCATTATGTCTTGTATAAAGTATCAGATGGATCTGTGCGTCATTATAATAATTGAGAAATAGTGCAACTACTTACTTACCTCATATTTCAATGTGTCGACCTTCCATTACATCACGTCTGATATAATTGGTTAAATTTATTTTCTGGGCGATTTTCGTCTTTTTTGTTTATTTTAAGTAAGATGAACAATATAAACCTCTCCTTACAAGAAAAGTTTAGAATTTTGTTTTCATATATAGCATACGCAACTTTAATATCCGTGTACTTTTCTACACCTCGGAAATTGAAATCCACCATTCGGCCATTTTAAAATCATAGAATGGGTAAAATAAAATTTTAAAGAGCTTTTGTAATGCGAAGATGTACTTCTCTCTATAAAATACAATGAAATGCACCAATCAAATATTTTGCCCGTGACGAGATGGAGAATTTAATTAAATTTAAACAATGATTAATGATTCATTGTTGTATTCGAATAAAAAATTAGCAAAACGATATGTATGACACGACCTCATGGAGCTTCAGCAGAATTTCGTACAAATGCTAGAAGTACAGCGTTCCACATTTTTTGCGGCGATAGTAGCTCATTGAGTCGTGTCCTGAATATTACGGAAAACTTCAGCGGAAATTAATTCTGTATCTCCGAAATTGGGCTCAATTTCGGATGATTTCACAGATTTATTCAATCACGGGCATTGTTTGGAAGTTCAACTAGTGTCGGGGTATGGCACACGAGTAACGGCTCACTTAAAAAGTTTACTTCCACGAGAAAGCTTCATCTTCATCGTATCATTGTCTTTGCCTAGAGCACTGAGCGATTCATTTGAAAATCCAACATCTCTCCGCATGCGGAAAATTTCATGCGGAAGTAGTCAAGGGAATAGCATTGGTGCATTTTATCTATTCCAGATAACCGTAGTTCCTGCAATTTACCAAAGTAAAGGAGCAAGACATTTTCTCTTTGTCCAATTATTAGCGCCAATGTCCAATTCTCACTGGCATGAATAATTTAAAAATGAATGGGAATATTACCAAAAATAGTTAACAGATTAAAACTGAAATTGATATTGGTAAAGAGTTACTACTTAAAGTCAAAAATTTCTTTCCAGAAAAATTTAATCATTAAAGCTAAAATAAAAAAGTAGCTCTTACGATAATAATTATTTTTCCAGTTATTAAAAAAATAATACAAGGAACCCTTTAAAAAGAATCCTTTTGGAAATTACGAGAAAATAAATGTAAATTTCGAGTTTAAAGATAAAAATGTGACTTTAATTTAAAAATTTAAGTTAAAATTTTATAACACTCCCATATAGACTTTCCCTTCGAAAGACTTAATCCGCGAACTGAATAAAATTCAAGGCGGCTGCGCGTTTCGTCAAAAACTGCTACGGGCGTACAGACAGTGTTACCCAGATGTTAAGCGAATTAGGCTGGGAGCCGTTGGAGACTCGGAGGCTGCGCGCTAGGATTAGATTGCTTGAACAATTGAGAATGGATATCTTTAAGAGCGACACAGTGAACATAATATTAGAGCCACACTATATTTCCTGGTCCGATAGAAGTGATAAATTAAGAGAGATGTTTTGCCGAACGGATAGATATGGGAATTCGTTTTTCCCCCGAACCATAAAGGACTTTAATAAACGCTAGTCCCAACTTCGTTTGAGCACTTAATTTTTTTAAGCTGCAAACGGCTGGTGTCCTAACACCCCCTGCCATACGCCTTTTAGGCGTCTTGCGGGGCATTATGTAGATGTAGATATAATAATTAGGGCGAATGATAAATTGAGCATTAAACGCTAGTGAGTCAATGCTGTCGACGAAATAAGTTTAAGCTGTTTACGGCATCGTTAGGACGCAATGGATCCCAGGTTAGATGGCCAGAGGTGAGGATTCTAAGCAACGCGACGCACAGTGGGGCCAAATCTACAAAAGGTGGTCATAATTAGAAAAATAAAAGTTCGGGGATTTGATTTTTCATGCCATGGTTGGGAAGACACTTATTTGAGCCGCTGAGAAATTAATTTGAAAAGCAAGTAATTATGCACCTCTTCGTATAAATCGCTGACAAATTGACAGGTGCGCTGCTGAGATGATAAGACTCCCTCTCGCTTCGAAATATTCCGATCTTCAAGACTGCTCTACAGCTACCCAATTTGCTCGATTTTAAATTTAAAAAGTAGAATCGATGCCGCAATGTCAATAGATTTGAAATACTTTTTTTACTATAGCATTGAAACAGCATTAAAATTACTGTTAAATAAATGTTAACAAGTAAATTACACATTTTTCATTAAAAACAAAAATACGGGGATCATTAAGTTATGTAGCAATGCCCAGCAGCGCTTTTGTATAAATATATTATTGTAGCCATAACTCTCGGCTATGATAACAAAAAAATTTGACCGTCCCAGCCCTCCTCTTCGTGAATTATACAAGAAATACGTAACTAACCTCCAACCGTATGGACGCCGAAGCGCGAAGCTCGTTGACACGTTGCATGCAGGAGGGAGCACTTACTTCATAATCAGCGTAACAAAATGAGTTCTTTCGCAATAAATGGGCACAGCAAAGACTCAAGACAACGTATATACAAAGTTGATGCTATAATATATCGTCCAGTAAAGGATGATATCCCTAATGTGGTTTAAGCACGTGACATGCATGGATAGGAATTTTCGAATGCTGCTGGCGAGTGGCTTTCAGAAAGGAAGTTAAAACCTGGCAAATCTGCAACACAAAATCTAAAGAATTGGTGGAGGAGCCTAAGAAAAGGATACGCGAAGGGCTTAAATGGGAGCTCAATTTAATAGTTGACTGGCCAAAGAAGGTGTATGGTTATAGTAATGACAGCAACACAGATCGAAACTCTGAAATTTCCGCCAATATAATAGGCTTCAATTTAGAGCTTCTTCTGAGGTTTCATACTGTTTTACAAGTTCAGTCTTCTGGCTATAGAATAAATATAGATATCTGCGAAGAATATTCCATCTGAACAGCACGGGTATTGTTGAATTTTATCCCTGGTTCTGTATACCAACAATGTTTATCCTAAATACTATTGCACAAAAGGGATGTCATACAAAATTCATTGTTACCAATCGGACAAATATCAGAGGAAGCACAAGAAGCGTACAACAAATTGTGGAGGAAATTCAAGTAAGATCATACCCGAAAGTGCTCGAGGAAAAAAAACTGTAGTGGACTTGTTCGTGAGAATGATGTTACAATTTGACTCGATTAAGTCAGATTGTGATGCGGTCCAAGTCATCGAAAGTTTTGTTCCGAGGATATGAATATTTTGTATGAATCCTACCTGGCAGAATCAGTATCTTCATCGGAATCGGAAGATGATTCTTTGGATGGAACGGAGTCTGATTGAAATTAGTTTTTACGTTTCTAAGTCTGTGTGCACGGCTCTGTTCATATTCAACGTAGAAAACCTACTATATAATAGTGTGTTATGTAAATGTTTTTTAACTTTTATATTTTCATACAAAGATTTTTAAGTTAATTTTTTAGTTTTCACGTAAGATTAAAAAAAATAATTGGGTTTATTCATATAATGCAGTTGTACTTAGATAATTCATAGGACGAATCAGAGACGTTTGCGTTTCTCTAAGTGAGTGGTCGCGGGCCTGTTCATATTCTACGCAGATTGACTGGTATACAATAATGTTTTGTGAAAATTTCTAGGCTACCTTATTATGAAACACTTACTTGCAATTTTCCACAAAAATAAAATTTTTACTACGACTTAAGTTTCGATGATACTGCATCATTTTCAAGTAACAACTGAGAGAGGAGAAATGGGGTGGAAGGTCCTCAAGGAGCTGGTTGGAATGGATAGGGGTGCCAGGCGTGAAGGGGAGGGGGGGCGGGGAGGGGGGGGAGGGGAGGGGGGGGGGGGAGGGGAGGGTGGAAAAAAACCGGAGGAGGTAAAAAGGTTGGGAATTGAAGGGTTTTTTCGGGGTTGACAAACTTGAACATAGAAATAAATGAATGCATTTTAAAACACGTGGCGGTCTTCTTGTCTTCGGGTGTTTCCGAGCGCCTTCCGTGAATGGTGTGGAAGGGGGGGAAAGACGTCTTCTGTGCTAGAAGGGTCTTCGGGGGTGCGTTCTTCTGAGGGCGTGTAGGTGGGGGGCGGGGGGTCGGCGGTTAGGGTTCACCTTATGGTTCTTGTGGGATCTCTTTCACGTCGAGTGGGCGACAGGAGGGGGGGAGAAGGGATTTTAACACTTCTGGGAAACACACTATTGGAACTTAATGGCAAGCAAGGGCGATTTTGAAAGGTTGAGGTGGTCATTGAGAAGGGAAACCTGGGAATGTTTATGTTGGTGGATCTCTAATTGTTCCAAGGCGTCTAATTTCCTTCCTTTGATATGTTTGTGGAGCACTTTGGTTGTGAAGTTTGGATTGTGGCCACTCTCAATGATGTGTTTGGCCACCATCGAAGTTAGGTTACTGTGGGCGATGCACTTCCTGTGTTCATTAAATCTCGTGTTGAAATCTCTTCCTGTCTGTCCTATATATTGCGCATGGCACTCGCAACACGTAATCTCATAAACACCACTCAGTTTTTCATTTTCGATTAGGTCTTTGTGTTTACACAAGAGTCGAGATTATGTTGTGGGGGTGTAAAAGGAAACTCTGAATTTTTCCTTAGGGATTTGTGTTTTAAAATGCATTCATTTATTTCTATGTTCAAGTTTGTCAACCCCGAAAAAACCCTTCAATTCCCAACCTTTTTACCTCCTCCGGTTTTTTTTCCACCCTCCCCTCCCCCCCCCTCCCCCTCCCCCCCCTCCCCTCCCCCCCCTCCCCTCCACGCCTGGCACCCCTATCCATTCCAACCAGCTCTTTGAGGACCTTCCACCCCATTTCTCCTCTCTCAGTTGTTACTTGAAAATGATGTAGTATCATCGAAACTTAAGTCGTAGTAAAAATTTTATTTTTGTGGAAAATTGCAAGTAAGTGTTTCATTATGAATCAATTCCACTCCATCTCGCTTGATTCCTCGAATTTTCTACCTTATTATGTTCCGGTATATATTTTTAAGCCATAAGTATAGCGTATGAGTTAAGATACATGTAGCAATATCAGAAATTAATTCGTTTCGAATGCTTGAAAATTAAAAATAGACATAATTTCTTTCATGCTATCATATCATCATGCTATTTATTTAAATAATTCATAAAATTATTAATCGATTGCCTTAAAGCTTTGCAATATATTTCAGGAAAAAATAATTTGAAAAATCAATCGTATATTCTGAATCTATTATCATGAAAAAAATTCCCCTCTTTTCATTGGACAAAATTAACAATTACGGTCTTATTTTAGCAAAAATTCCATGTTTTTAGCAAAATGTAATTTTTCTTTATATTTCAATATCATATTCGGAATTAGCGATTGCACATCGCTGGGTGTAAAAAATGTGATATTTGTGACTGGTGATTTTCATTCTTACACATTTATATTTTGTTCGTCTATGGAGAATTAGTACATAGACTTGCATCTTGAAGTATTTCTATCTTAATGCTTCTGCGTGGATTTGAGCTGTTACTTATCCGCAATAATTGCCTAAGGAGTGCATTGGCACGTGCGAACATGTATCGACGAAATCAATTTTTTTAGACCTATTTTGAGTAATGAATTGCATAAATTCACAATAAATTTTATATTTACCTTTTTTCGCGGTCGCGGAAAATCATAGGTCCTTTAAAATTTCTGCACCATCCAAATAAGCAGACCAATCCATATCTTCAAAGTATAATTTAGCTTAGTGGATCAGCGGCGCAGCGAGGGGTGGGGGGGGGGGGGGGGGGGTTGGGGGATAAAACCCAGAGCTCAGAGAAATTTTTAAGTTTAATCAATTTTACTTAGTTGTATTGATATTACTCATAGAATAGTGCAAGGGTTAATAAAATATCCCTCAGAAAGCCGTAAAACTCAACATTTTGCACAATTCATCTTAAAATTCCGCCAGTTATTAACCTCGCACATACCGCTTATCCTGGTAGGTATTTCATACCCCCACGCACCCCGGTATAAGTTGCACACAACCCCCCCCAGTCTTAATTCCTAGCTGCACCCCAGTAGTGGATGGTGGCATTTGTAAGCAATAGGAAATAATTTCTCCTCGTGTTACGGAGAATTCCTTTTAACTCATACAAGTTTTAACTAGGAAGTCGTCTGTGAATCAACTAAAATCGCAGTAATAAAGGGTCAACTATTCATTCTAGTACGTAATTCATCATTGATATTAATTTTGAAATGAGGATTGTCTATATTTATCTAATGATTTTTTAATTTAAATTTAAATTTATCATTACTTAACTTGTTATGTGCATTTATTTTCTCGTAAATGAGAAAGAATACATTTTAAGGGTTTCGTTATGATAATTGTTTTCAAATAACTGGAAAAAAAGCTTACAATGTTAGAGTTTCTTCATTATTTTAACTTTAATGGGCAACTTTTTTAGGGAAGAAACTTTAAACAGTAATCAGTTAAAATATCCGGGGACTTTAATGTTATTCGAAGAAGTATTTATGGTAATTCTCCCATCTAATGTTAAATTATTCATGCCCTATATCCACGAGAAAATTGTGCTAGGAATTGGGCAGATAGAATCTCTTGTTCCTTCACTTGAGAAAAGTGCAGAAGCTAAGGTTTTCTAGAATTGGTGAAATGAGTTGCTAGAAATATCTGCAATTTGCTTTCAAGAGACCGTTGGGATGATTTGCGCCCTGATAATGACGCAATCAGAAGAATCTTAGAAATCGCACTGGAAATCCGAAGCAGAAAAATTATGTGCTCGTATTTCGGTGAGATTCTATTTATTTTATTTCCCCAAGGCACTACCATAGTACCGAACTTGAGTCACTCCTCGAGTGGAAGAAAAAATCCTGCGTGCTTGATTATTGTGCGACACCATTTTTTCCACCCCTTTATCGTGGCTACTACATTCACTAGAAAATACTGGAAAATTTATATCTGTGCGAATCTCACGACAGGACCAATTGCGCAACTTCATGGTAAAACTTAGCACCTCGTAGGACCGAATTCTAAATTTCCGTGAAAAATTTATGTGTAATATGGTAATCACTCCAGCAATATACCTTTGTGGGGTTTTTCACTTTTTACGAAAGCCTTTTGCTGAAATTGTCGTTTCCGGGAACCGTTAACTTTCCGGAAATAAATCTTTGTTTCCTTAATATATTCATCAGGGAATTAAATCAATTAAGTTTGAACGAGTTCATGATCATGTCATCATGGCTTGCTATGGCATGGCATCATGAATTACTAATTTGCCAATAAGTTCAATTTTACTACTTGGCAAGAATATTGTAGGAATTCGAAATAATAATATATAATATTATTATTTCGAATTCCTACAATAATATATAATATTATTATTTCGAATTCCTACAATTACTCTTGGAATTATATATTACACTTCTATCCCTGGGAATAATAGGAGAAACGGCTGTTTTTTCAATAGTACAAAATGATAAAAAAAAACAATTATTAAAGTATCTAACCGATGAAGGTAGGTTTCCATGGAGTATATAAGAAGTATTCTGACTATACTCCCTTCATGTACTTCTCTCTTAAATGCACAATAAAGCCAACTCCCTTTAATTCTGTCTGAAATTCTATTCTCTTCCTTCCTCGTCCTTGTTTATCCAACATTATACCCTCTAACATTGCTTTTAATATCCCCTCCCCGCTAAGTACTCGCTCCATTCATACATTCTGTCTCCTCCGTATCTCATCTATAAGCTGTCTCTCCTCAACCACCATGTTCAGCACTTCCTCGTTCCTCTTCCTTTCCGTCCGCTTCACCTTTCACCTTCTCGCTTCATTTTTCTCCATACATGCCGGCCTCGGTGGCGGTGGGGTAAAGTCGTCGCCTGCCGTGTCGCGGGTTCGAATCCCGCCTGGGTAAGTGGTCCTTATCCGGGGCATGAATGTTTGCTATGTGTTATTGTTGATGTTGAATCCCCCGTTATAAAGGCCGTTTTGTGCTGTTAACGGGGAAGTGGGGAATAAATAAATAAATATACAAATAAAAACTCTCATCTCGAATGCCTCCAATCTTCTCTCGTCCTCCTTCCTAAGAAACACAGAAATAGATCATGCGCCATGTACTTTTTTTTAATCACCTGGAGGCTCAAATCTACTTCCTTATTCCATTTCTGCCCACCGTATCCATGTGGCTTCATACTACCATTATGAGCATCAGAGGCCCTTGGTGAAAACTCGAACTCGTTCTTGCCATAGAATTTTCACAGGTATTTTGTTGAAGCTTGCGATAAATGAATCCTCTGAATGAAAAAATATGCTTGCCCTGAAGATTCAACCTTTCCATCACGGTCACTCATAAAAATTGGGCAACGTTAGATCCTGACCTCGTTACCAACCAGTGTACATGGTTATATGATTATGGGTCATTCCGACGAAACAAGTTGATGTATGACCAATAAATGTCGCTGGATTACTAAAGACGACCCTAGTAGCAACGTACCTAAATATCTTCACAATTGCAAGCTGAAAGTGTTCTGGTGGAAATGGGTTAATCTTACTTCTTGCATTGTCATTGCTTCATCACCGGCCATTCCATTCCATAACCCCGCAGGGCCTTTGGACTCCCTCACTCCTATGGACTGAAAGCTCTACGCTTTGTCTCCTCCTGGCTTCTAAATGGCACTCAGGCGAAGGGTCTGAGTGGGCAATTAGCCGCAGTATGAACACCTCCATTTAGCTGGTCGAACAACGCGGAATAGACCCATCGGAAACTGGACATGGCCTCTGCTCCGACGCTTACATTTTCGACTGCATTAGTGCTCCTCTTCTCCTGAGGTTATTGAATTTTTGCTGTACTATCGTTGAAGAAATCCTCGTAAACACGAGTGTGAGCGTGATCGGGGTGTGCAGCGATATTTCCAGAATTTGCAAGGCGAGTCAGTGAGGGCATGTGGTTTTTCTTTTATTAGATTAAAAAAAATATGGCGTTAGTTTGTCTTATAAGACTTATGCTGAGGTGACAATCGGCCGCAGGTTGTGTTAAGGGGAAATAAATAGGTAGAATAAGGAGAATGTCGCAGAACATTGATGCTTTAACGCGCAGTTAAGTGGTTTTTCTATGACGTTTTAAGTGCTGTAAATTTTTCAAAAGAGATGATGGTCATATACTAATTACACCCTAGAAAAAGACTAATTGGCGAAAGCACGCCGAAATCGATGTCCTCGACGCTGATTGGTCGCGTCAGTGGTAGGCCAATCTGAGTATTATATTATAGAGTGCCATTTCCATCTGTTGGCTTTCATACCTGATCTGAAGATGTGGCCAGCATAGGCTACAAAACGTCATCGGAAAACAACTTTGACATAACTAATCGGGAAACTATGGAGAGAACTGCAATCCAGCTCTGAGAAAGCCTCAAGCAGGAATTTTAACATAGATTTTACTGTCTGCATTACAAATTTAGTAAAGCAGAGTATTATATATTTTAAATTGAAGTCATACCACAACGTAAGGTTTCGCGTGTATGTCATTCCTTTCGCCTTACATTATTGCTCGCCAAATGAAATGGATCGACCGTATTAGTAATGAGGAAGTCCTTAGAAGAGAAGTCTCGTGATGAACTTGATTAGAAGAAGGAGCAGTCGTATCGGCCATATTTTGATACATAAAGGACTTATGAAGACAATATTTAAAGGAAAATTAGATGGCAAGAACGGAAAAGGAAGACCTCGAACGAAATATATGGAACAAGTAAATAAGGATGTGAAAGAGAAGAAATACGCAAATGTGAAAATGTTGGCGGGTGGAAGAATTGAGTGGAGAGCTGCGTCAAACCAATCTTAATATTGTTGACCAGTGATTATGGGTGATTTTTCGGCTTACTTGGCAAACATCTATCTACGGATAGGAGATTTGTTGTTATTCAGACGAGAGTTAGGAAACGGAGCTGGGTGTCGGCAATTCAGCGCCATTTTCCAAGAGCAATGTCATGTGGTAGTAGGGTATGTATGGGTGGAAAACGATTATGCCACGAAATTTTAACCCTGGATAGCTGATTGAGGTAGGAACCAATATTGCTTATGTTTAGGTCAGTTAAGTTCAACAATGTTTATTTCCGTGAGATTAACAATACATAAAATTTAACAGGTAATACGATAACAAAATAACAATAATAAAATATATTAAAATATAATATAATATAAAATAATATATTATAAAATGATATAATATAATCTATATATATAAAAGAAAGTCGAAAATCGTGTTAGTTAGAACACTTATAACTCGAGAACGGCTGCACCGATTTCAATGAGATTTGGTTCTTTGGATTCGTCTTAGGCGGGGTTAACATATAGGCCATTAAAAAAGGATACTTTCACAAAAAAATTCATCTCTTTCCTATGGACATGCTTTTAGGAGTTATAGTAACACAACAATTGATAAGTCGGTCAAAACTACAAATTAAATAATTTGTTTTGTTTTTACCACTTTAATAACTGAATTTAGTAACAATATAACATTTTAATTACTAAATATATTCAAAATATTAATTAACATTTTAAAAATTTTATTCGAGCTGATTGTAAGCCCAGCCGTGGCCCAGCTCGAGTTGACACTTCACTACCGTGTTTGTAAACAAATCTCCAAGCAATTGTTGACAAACGGTAATGTCCGTGTTCCTGTCGAGGAATCGAGTAGTTTTAACCGTTTTAACTCATTTCCTTGGAATGATTGCAAATTAGTTTCAGCGAGAGGTGAGCTCATCAACAAAGAGTTTCAGAATATGATTGATCGCCAAAAGAATCAAAGATGGTTGATTTAGCGAGCAAGAACGAAGATGTGGATGACTAAAACGAGGTAAATTCAAATAGTTCGTACTCTGCATGAATTCGAATCTTTTAAATGTGTAACAAACGAAGACGAAATCACCAACTATCTATCTGAATATTTTAAGTCCTTGGACGTACCTGGCTTACCAAGGCACGATTTACAGAAAAAATGTAGTTTCTGTGTTCATGATCTTTCGAAGCCTAAACCAACTATAACTATCCAACGGAACGTATTTGGCGATTAAAATAATTGGTAATGAATGTGATTCACGCAACTTCACTCAAAGGAAAATTCAAAGGTGAGGAAGTCCTTATTCCGTAGATTCCATGATCTCAACTCATATGCCCTTTTGAGCTTAAAAGTATTCAATTTCCAATTCGTGTTGCATTCGTGATAACGATTAACAAATCGCATGGTCAGTGTTTCAGTTTTTGTGTTGTTTGTGCTCATGTACTAATGAAAACCCTTGATTTTCTCATGGTCAATTTAACGTGCTATGTTTACGAGTCGATAAACCATCCTCTGTATTTCTTCCTTCGCTTCAAGTGCGTAGCTAGGATAGGGGGTTTTGGGCGCAGCTAATACCACGGGTCTGTAGGGTATAGAAAACTCGCTAAGGTAAGCGGGAAGTGTAGGGGCACTTCCTTCAGACATTTTTTAAGATAAATGGTTCAAAATAGTGGGTTTTGCTGCTGTGTGAATAGTTAAATATGTTTTGTTTGTTTGTCATCCGTCCCCCTAATATTAATAACAAAATCTTTCATTAAAAAATTCTCTAAGCTCTTGGGGGGGGGGGGGGGAGTTTATCTCCCAAAACCTCCCCTCGCTGCGTCACTGCTTTGCTATATTTATTTAGCTTCATCCGCTTCATCTTGCGCCTGATAACAAAACAAAAACTGTTGTTTCTCAGAAGGTGCTTGACGCAAGACATTAAACCCGAGTGTGTAGGGCTCACCGTGGTGCGTTTACACATGCAGTACGTTTACGCAGTGCATTTTTTCCAAACAGAGATACTAAAACTGGCGCGCCTTAAGTCATTTAATGCGAATGCTGCCTCATAGGGGCTTTTCTTGCACGATTTTGAGCATCAGTCAAGCGTGGGTCTGGGGTTGTGTCAACCTCCCCCCTGAATGGGCCAAGTATATGCAACAGACTTGGACCTAAAAACATTTTTTTTACAGCAAATAACGCAAATAGCCAACAACTGAATGCGTATAATTTTTATTTCATGAACTGCTTTATTAAACCACAAAGCCCAAAATATCTTAAGCTAAAACGTAAGAAAATTTGTTGAAAAAAATCCGCGTAAACGTGCTCTGATCCACCCTATGTAGATTCAATAAAGAAAATGTCTTTCTGACAAGCAATTTTGGTACTCATTTGCGTAGTTTTATTGAATTTGTATCCTTATTTTATTATAATAAATTAAACATGATTAAGAACGATGCAACCGCTCTTGATTTATAAATGGTGTAAGTAAACTGTAAGTTCATTGATTGTTAGGCGGTAGGAAGTTCGCCGGGTCAGCTAGTATAATATAATATAATATAATATAATATAATATAATATAATATAATATAATATAATATAATATAATATAATATAATATAATATAATATAATATAATATAATATAATATAATATAATATAATATAATATAATATAATATAATATAATATAATATAATATAATATAATATAATATAATATAATATAATATAATATAATATAATATAATATAATATAATATAATATAATATAATATAATATAATATAATATAATATAATATAATATAATATAATATAATATAATATAATATAATATAATATAATATAATATAATATAATATAATATAATATAATATAATATAATATAATATAATATAATATAATATAATATAATATAATATAATATAATATAATATAATATAATATAATATAACATAATATAATATAATATAATGTAATATAATGTAATGTAATGTAATGCAACGCAACGCAACGCAATGCAATGCAATATAATATACTATAAAGAGTGAGGTGAAATAGTAGGTTTGGGTTGGGGTAAATAAATGAAATGGAGGTTGACTCATTTAGAAGCTATTTGAGGAGTAGCAAAGTAGCGTGTGTGACCGAGGGTAGGGGATTAGTTATTAGGCCGAAATTTTTGTTAAGGGAGAAAAAAGATTGTAGGTGAATGGGTAGAATTTGGATAATATCCTATGGTGTTTAAGATATAACGGACAGTTTAGCGATTTTCACAAAGAAGTTTTAAATACTATAACTGTCAAAGGCTATAAGATGTATTTTTAAAATCAATTTCAAATTGTTTATTTTATAAATTTATTATGCAATGAACATATAATTTTCTCCACCGATTAACCTCTCCTTAAAGCCACTGATGCCTTTGTCACGCAGTGTTCGGCTCAGATAATGCTTTCATCCTGGTTGCAGGTACTACTCCACAGACAACGGCTAAATGTGTCACCTTCGATTTCAGTTTTGTACCTCAACACAATCCACCCCAATTTTAACCTCGCAGTCTTTCATCAACTTCCCTTTCCGCATTTTAATTCTGAGATATTGTACCTAAAAATGGCGCTCGTCTGCCAAATCCAGGTTCGGTGAAAGGTTTGAAAGGGGTAAAAATATAGGGTGGGGTTTGAATTGGGTTAAGAATGTATGATGTAGAAGATGACTCATCAAAGCACTTTTAATGGAGTGGATAGCGTAATCAGGCTGATTGGATTAGCTCTGCATAGGATTGAAAATTGTGTTTTAATAAAAAGATTTAAGAATTACTTTGACGATTTTTTGTATTTAGTCGTCGTTCAAAATTTTTCGTTCATACGTTGGGTCACGTTTTCTTACATTATCCTCTCCTCCTGAGGTTTTAGAATTTTTGCCGGATTCCCGTCGGAGAAGTACTCGTAAACATGAGTGTTTGACTTCGATGTTTAAACAATTTGCGAGGGAAATGAGGGAGTCCATGTGTTTCATTAGGTTCTATTCTGTTTTTGAAATCATTCAGAAAATTGAGTTTACTTATTGGATAAAGGATAAATGTCGTAAGTACCTGTCAGGATATTTAGTCAGTGTTTGATGCTGAATGTTTGTGGAAATGCGGTAAAAGTACGGAGATCGGGTTAGTTTGGTGGCTAGAGCGTTGACCCCGTGGACTTGGGTTCAAATCCTGGCGGTGGTAGGGAATTTTTGGACTCTCCGATCCCTGCTTAAATTTTTTGTGGAGGACACTTCAAGGTTTCTCTCCTCCCTTCTTCTCATGTCATTCCCTCATGGCGCAAATGACCTCAGCTGTCGGTCGTCTCACCGAAATACCACGCCCTAAATTGTTTGGATATCGTTGTTCTCCGAGTGGAATTCCAAATGAGGCGCGAAGTGACAAATATCTCCGATACTGGTGACTCCTTCTATTGACTCTGTAAATATCTACGGGGAGGGATGTAGACATAGGTGTTATCCCGCCGAGGGCTAGGCAAAGAGTCGTTTTGTCTTGCTACAAAACGGTCGCCGCCATACTAGAGAAGCATGCAAACCTGAGTAAATGAATGCATGAGACCCATTCAGAAAGTTGTGCCGATGGGAAAACTGTTATCGTATATTTTATTTGCATTAATTAGCACGAGTGTGGTCCCTTCCATAAAAGATGTACTTGCAAACATGAGTAGGAGTGTGCTTGGGGCTTGCGATAGAATTTTTTCCTATGGGAAATAGGGTGGTGTACCTACTATTACCTTTTTATTGCCTAAATAGAAAGACAATTACTCCTGAAGTACGTATTTCACGCTTTTAGAATTTTAAATGGTGATATCTATTTTTCGCGATCAAATGAAGAGTGAAAAATTTCAAGCGCACGAAGACTCGACGGCTAAGTATGAATGCTGAGAAAGGCCCGTGTGACGTCTGGCTGCTTCTGTGTGAGGCCACCTGGGTGCGAGGCTATGAACGCCGCTACGATGTAGGCTGCTTGCTGCCGAGCATAGCGGTACCGTAGAATACCCTGCTAGCAGGTAGCGCTTGGCTTAAATATGGATTATTAATACCCTATCAAACGAAGAAAACTTTCCGACCATAGGTAGTTTTAATAGGTGATTATTTAGAGATGTAATTCTTCGTTAAAACTTTCGCGGGTGCTCGTCATTATGATTAAAAACTTTTGGGCTATGTCGCCGCGTCAATGCTTTGGGTGGCCCCAACGTTTCCCGACCGATGCTGGTCGCTTTTTCAAGGGATTATGGAGAGATGGGAATTTAAGATCTTTTATAAAGGTGTCTGTGTCAGGAGGTGGAGGGAGGGGAGCCGGAGGTTGGGGGAGTGGGTTGCTGCTTGTTTCTTCTTATTGCGGGTTGCCAAGTACGGCTAATTTTAATGCCGGTGTCTCTGTTGAAATTATTCTTGTCTTCTTTGGATATTTCAATGGCTTCTCTGACGAGTCTCTGTTTTAAACCTTTGACTTTGGCGAGGATTTTGACTTCCTTGAGGTCGATGATGTGGCCAAGCGCTGCGTGTTCGGCTACCGCGGACTTTGTTGATTGCCCCAGTTGAATCGCTCTCTCGTGCTCTTCTAGGCGTGTTTTGACCGACCTGCCTGTTTCGCCGATGTAGTTCTTCCCGCAGGTCTGGCAAGGAATTTGGTAAACCCCTTCCACTTGGAGTGGAGTTCTTTCCTTGACGGTGTTCCCCTCCCTCCACCTCCTGACACAAACACCTATATAAAAGATCTTGAATTCCCATCTCTCCATAATCCCTTGAAAAAGGGACCAACATCGGTCGGCAAACGTTGGGGCCAACCAAAGCATTGACGCGGCGACATAGCCCAAAAGTTTTTAATCATAATATTTAGAGATGTTTCGCTGAGCTCTGTGCCTCATGCATGCATTGGTAATCTCAGACGATGTGAAACTCCTATCTACTCGTATAGAAACTAGATCCCTGTGACGTCACGTGGAGTGGCATCGCATGGGCGCCAATCTGGCCTTTTTTTAAATGCGGTTAAAATTGACCATTGCCATTCGTCTAAACTGGGATTTCTAAAACCAAATAATTTGTATATTATGATTACACTAATGGTGGGTAACGAATCGCAATCAATGCCTTTCGTTTTCTTTGATGAAGGAAACTACCCTATTCTGCAGTGTGAGTGAGTGAGTGCGCTATTTGCCTATCCTTTTAATTTTATAATTACAGTATGGTTGGATAGTTTAATTTCCTTCCTAATAACCGACTAGGAGCCTTGACTTTAGGAATTAATTTCATTCAACTTGTGACGCAGCCTTTAAACATTAAATATTTTATGTTCGGTTTCTTGTAAAATATACTGTGATTGTACTTTTCATTGCCTATTAAATTTAGAAGTGGTTGGTGCTGAATTCATTAGTAGTTGAGATCTGTTTTTTTTTACTAAGTTCATTAAGTACAATGGCCCATATCAGAGCATACATTAAAAATAAGAAAATTTAAAATATTTTTGTTATTGAATACATTTTTGACTTACTAATTTTAAATCAAAAGTCATATCAGTTAAAGTTAAAAAAATTATCTTTCGAAACTTGCAATCGGAAAATTTTCCTTAAAATTTCTTGGGAACTCCTAAAACAATATTATTTAGTATTTTCCCTTGCGAATTAAACGATATATATCCTTTTGTTAATGGTTATTGAATCATGCGATAGTCATTACCCTTGTTTATAAGATTTCGTTGCATTTATATTGAATATATGAAAAATTGCCTAAAAATTGTACTTTTTTTCGATTGTAAACGCAGATTTCTCAAAAGAAAGCGTGTTGCAAGTTTAGCATATTACAAAACAAACACCGAAGAAAAAACATTCCAGACACCTTTTTACTGTATTATTGCCTAATTATAATATGAGTATAGGCTTTCATTAGCGACTAGAGTTTTCGCTTCACACCCCGTGGGCCCTGGTTCGAATTCCGGCGATGGCAGAGAATTTTCAGAGACTGCCCGATCCCTGCCTGAATGTTGTGTGGAGGACATTTCAAGCACAACACCTCGTCCGTCAGATGGGACGTTAAGTCGTGGTCCCCTTGGCGCCTTTCGTTAAGAGCACCCTAATGCTGAAGCGGGGTTTCACTCTACCCTTCCTTCCCTATGTCGTAAAAGACCTAGGCTTTCGATCGCCTCTCTCAAATAACTTTTCTCTGGATTCTCACCAGGCTAAAAATCTTTATTTCTACCAACGCTTCGAGCTGCGACTCTGGGCTTATTCTCAGTGCTGCTAAATGTCGTTTTATTTATTTTTTATTTGCTATGTCAGATTGTTACAATTAATTTAGCGTATGAAACTATACAAAATTACTAAAATGCTAAAATGCTTTACGTCAGTTCCTTTATGGCATGCATTAATGTTTTGTCATATAACAAGGTTACATCAACACACTCCGTAAAGAACTAGGGGTGTGGCGTTCCAATAGATCCTATGGGTTTTACGACGAGTAGCTTGGCGACAAGAATTGGAGTCTACCTGTGAATGCATCTGTTGTATCCATTTATTCCGCGCAATTGATTTTATCTCTTGGCGCCGAGATGGGAACTAAGCACTTCCACCGCCCTACTGCGGCGCGTGAGATCGTAAATACAGCGGTCGGCCGGAGTTTAGGTCAAATGAATGGAAATGGAAGTGGATTGAGTGGATAGGGAAATAGGAATTGCTTTGATCGTGCATTTCCTCTACTCCAAACTGAGCTACATTCTGCAGGTCGCAAATAATTTTCTAATGCATCCAATGATCGAAGCTGAAACGTAATTCAGTGCATAAAAATAGACTGAGGTTTTGTAAAACTTTTTCTAGATACATGCATGGCGTAAGTCACATCCCCTCACTCCGCTTCAGCTGTTGATATATTGATATCGGTAAACTTTTCTCGGGATTTCCAGCGGGTTGAAAAACTCCATTTCTGCCAACGCTTCGAGCTGCGACTCTGGGCTCTTTCTCAGTGCTGCTAAATGTTGTTTTATTAATTTTTTATTTGCTATGTCAGATTGTTACAATTAATTTGGTGAATCAAACTATGCTAAATTTACTAAAATGCATTATGACAGTTCCTTTATCGCAGCTATTCCTGTTTTTTTAAAATATATAATTACTCTATTTCCTAACAAAACCTTGTTGTAACGTAACGTTCTGTATCTATTACCTGGAAACGGGTTCTCATTACAATATCGGAAGTGAGGGAAAGTTCGCTGCGACGGCTAAGCCAATCCGAAACTAATGGCATCACGAGCTAACCAAACCTGGGACACTTGACCAATTTCCACGAAACGAATTTTAGATAGAGAGCATAATTCTATAAAAATTAAATAAGAAAATAGGTGATACTATTGAAAACAGATATAGCTACATTTAAATAACTAGCATTATGTATTTTAGTGAATTTATGCAAAATTGCCTTAAAATCGCTTATTTTCGATTGTATACGCAGATTTCTCGAAAGAAAGCGTGTTGCAACTTTAGCATATAACAAAACAAACGCCGAAGAGAAAACATTCAAGACACCATTTAATGGTATTATTGACTTATTATAATAATATTATCGGCTTTGTTTGGCGACTAGAGTTTTCGCTTCACACCCCGTGGGCCCTGGTTCGAATTCCGGCGGTGGCAGGAATATAAAAGTAAATTCATTATACGATGGTAAACTTAAAAGTAAGGTCTCCAATTTTTTTTGACAATAAATATGACATTTTGTTAAAACTGTTGGATAAATCTTTGGAAAGGAAATAAACCTTCAGCTATCTTTCGATGAAGTCACCCTGGCGCTCGACTACTATTCTCCTCCGCTTTGAATCCGGTCGTCATACCGGCTTCCGTCCGCGCTGCTATGGTGGACGTTGATCTCTTACACCTCGTCGTCCGTCGCGAACTTCATTTCTCCTAGGTGTGTCTTCAGGGCGAGCAACGTGGAAATCACTGGGTGAAAGAGTCCAAAAATAATCCCCTTTCTCTTTAAAATAGCGTACAACTTCTTCCGTACGCTTCACGGGCTGCCTTTGGTGGTCTAGGGTGAGCTGTTTGGGTACCCACCTGGCAGAGGACGTTTGCGCGGCCGGAAAGGAACTTATTGCACTACTTACGAACGCTTTTAACATCCATACATTTTTCACCGCAAACTTCAACCAATAGGGTAGTTTCCTTCATCAAAGAAAACGAAAGGCATTGATTGCGATTCGCTACCCACCATTAATGTATTCATAATATACAAATTATTCCGTTTTAGAAATCCCAGTTTAGACGAATTTTAATGGTCAATTTCAATCTCATTTGAAAAAGGTCAGATTGGCGCCCATGCGATGCCACTCAAAGTGACGTGACCTAGATGCTACACGAGTAGATATGAGTTTTACATTGTCTGAGATTACCAATGCATGCATGAGGCACAGAGCTCAGGGAAACATCTCTTAATAATCACCTATTAAAATTGTCTATGGTCCGAAAGTTTCCTTCGTTTGATAGGGTATTAATAATCCTTATTTAAGCCACGCGCTACCCGCTAGCAGGGTATTCTACGCTACCGCCATGCTCGGCAGCAAGCAGCCTGCATCGTAGCGGCGTTCATAGCCTCCCACCCAGGCGGCCTCACACAGAAGCAGTTAGACGTCACACGGGCTTTTCCCAGCATTCGTAGTTAGCCGTCGCGTTTTCGCGCGCTTGAAAATTTTCGCTTTTCATATAATCGCGAAAAATAGATATCATCATCTAATAATCTAAAAGCGTGAAATACGTACACCAGAAGTAATAATCTCTCGATTTAGGCAGTAAGAAATAATAGGAAACCACCCTATTGGCGATTAATGTCGATAGCTGCCTCCTTTTTCCCGATCAAAAATCGTATGACTGACCGAATTTCACCCTTGGACGGAGACGTGAGGTAAAGCTCCATGGAGACGGCTGCTATGCCAACAATGCGTGGTGGACAACGCTTCGCGACGTCGAGAGCGGTAGTGAAGGAACCAAGGAACCCAGAGGTGTTGATCGATTGATCCTAGAGCTTCTACATACGGATACGCAACGGCTTAGGAGACCCTATTTTTGAGTTTACCCTCGAAGTTTGATATATCTAAAATTGTAAAAATGCGGCATAGCAACTAACTAACAAATACAGCTACATTAAGCAGTCCTGAAGATGAGACCCGACTCAGAGATCGAAACGCCGACAGAAATGAAGTTAATAACCCGGTGGAAATCCCGAGAAAAGTTTATCCTCATAATTCGCCGAGGAAGAATCAAATCCTGTTTTATATTGCAGCCGCGTTTGCAACCGAGACGGGATCTCCATTATTGCCGTCTTTTTCGATGGAAGAAACACCACCTGCCGAAACGTCGGAAATGATGGAAAACCGATGCGGTTGCAAACGCGATAAATTGTATCAACATCATACGCTGAGAAAAGATATTTTATTTCATGTACTTCTCGTTACTACCGTTTCCTCGTAGGGTCGCGCCATATAAAATACGGCAACAAGTTGATTACCGTAATTCGATTTTGAATTGTACTTCTACAGAATTTGGATTGGTAGTATTTTCTGAATAATGTAATTCTGGTTACAAAGAAGTAAATGTGTAGTTCTTATCTCAGCCAATTCAACTTTAATCTATTGCAATACGAACAAATAAGCTTATTATGAGATTGAGTTTTGTGGGATACGAGTGAATTTTTGGGATATATAATGAAATCTAACGAGTCTGATCGCCAATGAAAGAGGGAACCCCAATATAAATCGGGGCTAAGCCTTTGTGATCAGTAGGTCGTTTCAACTAAACCTATTCGACGTTCTTGTGAGTTTCGAAAAGCGCTGGTTTCCTGAAATTGGGGAATATTTTTTACAAATACGTAGAAATGCTCATTTTAGCCAATTTAATGTGAAATTATTGTCACAAAAAATTATTAACGCTCGACGGGATAGAATGAATGGTTTAAGTAGCAAGGTAATTATATTGAGATGAAATAAACCAAAATAGGCTTAATTTAAAATTAAAGAGGAAGTGCTATGCGGAAGGGTGATAAATTCCGGAAAATCAGTAGGTTGTCACCGGTACACGTGTCTTAAATTAAAAGTTGAATACCTTAAACAATCAATAATGAATCCTTGAAGTGAGTTTGCTGTGGAAAATCCTTTTTATTCAAAGTAAAATCGGAACAGCCTGCCAATTCTCCGCAATTTGGGTTTTCTCCGAAGTTCGCACCAACTGTTGTTTCAAAAACAAGTGCTTACAGCAGGTTTGGACACGTAATAACGTGTAAACTGAGGCCGAAGTTTTAAGTCTGCATGTACATACTACCCCGCAAGCCGCCAAAATAGGACTGCGGCATGGGGTGTTAGGACATCAGCCGTCAAAAAAATAAATAAATAAAAATAAATTATAATTTAAAAATTGGTAAGCGATGTGACAGATAGAGTGGAAGGGGAATACGAAAATGATTTGGGTACATATAAACTAATCCAGTTCTAAACTAAATTTTATAGTAAGAAAAGAAATTTCTTGTCTCTTTATCCCTCCCTGTCCTAATCTAAACAAATACAAATGAACAAAAATATTATGAGTGATTCATAAAAAATTCTCATTTTACGTATGAAAAAATTAAAAATAATGCCTAGAAAATCCTCTTATTTTTTCAGAAATGTAGTTAAAGAGTTATGACTAGTATTGCGTTGGTTATATTATGTTACAGAGTGAAGTTCAGTCAAATTGAAGAACTTACTATACTCTCAAAAATAACAGATAATTGAAATTATTCCTGCGATTTTAAGCGTATTGGTTTTGCTTTGATTGCCGATAACCTAGTTGCAAATTATTAAAACTCGCTCATTCAGAGATTTTACCCGAAGGGCGGTTTGGATAGGTGAGGGTAGTTCTCACCCTAGACTAAGCCTCCAGCGTGTAACTATCGCATATACAGGGTTGGGATGCTAGTTCCTTTCCATGTGTAACCTCTCACTCTATCTGCCAAGCGCTCTACCCACTAGACTGCTTAGCTCCCCGAAAATCTCTTACTTTTACAATTTGAAGGGGATCAGGATGGTGAGGTGGCTAGAGTGTTGGCTTCCCACCCCGTGGGCTCGGGTTCAAATCCCGGCGGTAGCATCATCTACATCTACATAATACCCCGCAAGCCGCCTAAAAGGCGTGTGGCAGGGGGTGTTAGGACACCAGCCGTTTACAGCTAAAAAAAAAAAAAAATTAAGTGCTCAAACGAAGTTGGGACCTGCGTTTATTAAAGTCCTTTATGGTTCGGGGGAAAAACGAATTCCCATATCTATCCGTTCGGCAAAACATCTCTCTTAATTCATCACTTCTATCGGACCTGGAAATATAGTGTGGCTCTAATATTATGTTCTCCGTGTCGCTCTTAAAGATATCCATTCTCAATTGTTCAAGCAATCTAAGCCTAGCGCGCAGCCTCCGAGTCTCCAACGGCTCCCAGCCTAACTCGCTTAACATCTGGGTAACACTGTGAATATTCGCAGATTGTCCGATTACTGCTCGCATTTTGTGCGGAGAACATTTCAAGCGCAGCACTCCGTCCGTCAGATGGGACGTTAAGCCGTTGTCTCCTTTCGCAGCAGACTAATGCCGACGCCGGGTTTCTCTCCTTTCATGCCCTTCTATCATGGCGAAAATGACCTCAGCTGCCGGTCGCCTCCTCCAAGTACCATAGTATAACAATTTAATATTTAAGTAGGGCAATATTAACATATTGGCTCACCAAGGACAAGGATTTAAGACAGCATTTCAGTCGACGAGCCGAAGTCGTATAAAATCGAGAGTACCTGCACGAAAGTGTATATTCACTCTGTTGATTTGTTTACTCCGCGAGATTCGTCGATCTTTTCGGCTGGTATACGGATCCGAAGTACTTCCGCCGATCGCTCGCGAGAACGTAAATACACTTCTCCTGCCGTGCGCGAAGAGGAACACGTGCAATCGTGCCGAGTTATCGCGTCGTGCGTACACAAAGGGTAGAGAGGGAGGTAGATAGACGGCGCCCTTGCCGATGGATTTACGCATGCGCGTTGCGAGTTTTAAAGGGAGTGAAGGCGCAGGAGGGAAGTAGATATAGAGAGAGAGACTCACACACAGAGGGGTGGGTGGCTCCATCCCTGTCTTGCTTCTTCTCCGCGCCGTTTCCATCACACTCCGACCGAGTCTCGGGAGCATCACTTCGACCCTAATGTTCGCAGACTGTGCGCGGTGAGACCTCCCTCTCCAGAATAGGTGGTGTGATCCGGGAAAGGGGTTGTGTGTTCCTCTGCCGGGGATTTTGGGGTTTTATCTCCCACCCCGTTCATCCCCCGTGCCAATTTTTTTTTTAAAGTGCTTGGAACCACAGAAAAAAAGTTGAGCGGCACAACTTTTTTCTCCAGGAAGATGAGTGCATTCCCCACTGACTGCTAAAAGAAAAAAAGAAACATCTATTTTCGGTGAGTTTTTGAATGGGTGTGTTTAGAAATTATATGAGTGGCTTCACTTCTTTTGGGTTGACTTTTTTATTTTAATAGTTGGGAGGAAAGGGTGATTTTTGTTGGAAAAAAAGTTGTGAAAGATTTCGATGAGTGATGAATTGCGTGTTAAAGTAATTTTTGAAGTAAAATATCTGGTTGTAAAATGTTCGCTTTTCGCCTGATTCTTATGATAAAAAGTTTAGGTAGGATTTTAGGTATCATATCGTGTATAGTCTTCTACGGACAGAATAATAACTTTTTTTCACCTTGAAAAGCGTCTGTTATCGGTAAGGTTTTGAACGAGTGCTTAAAATAATTACAAGCGAGGTTTCACTTCTTTTCGTTGCATTTATTTATTTTTTTATTGAAAAGGAAAGTGTGATTTTTGCGGCGAAAAAAATTGTGAAAGATTGTAGTGAGTGACGCATTGCGTGTGTAAGTTATTTAGGAAGGAAAATTTCTGGTCAGTATATGTTCGCTTTTTGCCTAGTTCTTATTCTGCATCTATCCAATGCACATAAATCTATTGCCAGTAAAAGCGTTAAATGGTATCGCGAAATTTTCTAATAATTTTGCGTTTCAAAAGGGGACGGAAAAATAGTTTTGTTCCCCAATTGTGATTTTCTAATTTGTATTTCTTTTTTGGTTAAGTAAAAGTGAGATATTCAAAGTAAAATTATGTGGATGGTTTTTGCGAGTGATAAATTGTATGTGAAAATAATTTAGGAGTTAACTTTCTTACCCGGAAACATTCTTTTTAACAACGTTCTTCGCATGGTTGTTATTCTCTATCAGTAATAAATGTAAAACCCATGACAAATAATATTTTTAATAAAAAGTAAGCTAATGCTAAATTTTGTCAAGCATATTTGAAAGGATAATGTTGAGTGTGATTTGCTGTGAAAGAATTTCATGAAATATTTTGCTGAACTCAGTGCGATAGTAAATATAGGAACTTAATTTCCAGGTCTGTAAACACTCATTTTCGTCTGACTTTATGTTTATATCTAAATATTTCACATAAACGCATGGATAGTGCAAGAAAGTGCATAATTGTATCTTGTAATTTGCAAGAAATTTGAAGTTTGTTAAAAAGGGACATAAAAAGAATTATAGTCGCCACCAATGGTTTCCACCTTCACATTTCATCTTTCACAAACGGTTAGTGAAAGTGAGATATTCGGTGTTAAATTGCGTTAATATTTTTACCGGGTGATAAATTGTGTTTGAAAGTTATTCAGAAGGAAAATATCAGGAAAAATTCGCATTTTGACTCTTATTATATACCTACATTAGCGTATGGAAAGTAAAAACCAAGGCTGTACTTAATTGTATAAAGCATTTTTCTGACAATTTTGAGTTTGGAATATGGGGTAGAAGAAGAATTATATTCTCAGCGGGTAGTTTTCTCCTTTAAATTTCATTTTTTACTTTGAAAAAGGTAGGATTTGCTTGTTTTTCTTCCATTTGAAGGGTTTTAAAAGGTTTCGTTTCTTCATTAATCACAGATATATAGCATAATGAAGGAGCCTGTTTTCAGCCAACCTATATATACTATAAAGTCCACTTAAGACCACTCACTCACTCACACAAATGTTAAGGACGAATTAGACAAGATGCGACAAAAGTTCTTGTGAAGACCCCCTCTAAAATTGTCTAAAACCCCGAGAAAATTGTGAAAACAGTAAATTTCCCATTATTTATCTGTCTATTCATTTAAAATTAAACATGGGGATTAGTTTAAAAAAATGGTCACCAAAAGCCAATCGCGGCGCGGTGATCATTGGGAAAAGGACACAAACAAATGATCATAGGAACATATTTGTTTATGCAAAAAAAAGGAATGAAATTGGAAAAGAAGGTAAAGTAAATGTAACGGAAAGATGATGAACATAAGGTAGGAAATTTACAAAGTAATTTTTGAAACGTCAACTTCTTAAAAGCTTCTTTCCATACGAACAAACATTTGTTGACATCATGTCGTATACAAACGAAAAGAGGAGAAATATAAGGTAGGAAATTACTTATTATTAAAAAAAATTACATTCTGAATATGAAATTTCGGTATTATCAAAATTGAAAGAGTTGTTGTTATTAATTCCGTTGTTTACAAGTGCATGTAATGCCATTTTTAAAAGATGATTCGTGCTGTTGACCGTGTTCCTGTCTTGTTGCCAATACACTATTGCAGTAGAAAGATCTATTAACAAACCCTCCATAAAAGTTAGGTAGGTGAAAATGATTTTATTTTCGCTGTTTTTCTTGGTGATAACTTTTTATTTTTGTTTACGTTCTTTTTTCAGTTAATATCCTTTTTTATGTACAACGTTATTCGCGAGCAGGTGCATTAAAGGCAGTGAATAATAGAATATAGGGCATGAGTGCTATTATAGGTATTTCTTAGTCAATTATTTGTCTTACAAAAATCACGTTTCACTGAGTGACTAAATTATTTAGCTGTAAACATTATCGAAATCATGGAATTAGTAATGTATTTTTCATCAAAAGTATTCATCTGCTACTCACCCGATGGTTTTATTGCGCCCTATATTGGTTATTAAAGCTGTTAGGAGATGTTTGTGTATTCCGATTCATTAAAACTTTAAATAGAGGTATTTCTGAAGTGGTATCATTCGCGATGATGATAAATAATATTTCGATAACATTCGTCATACTTGCTCCAATTCATTCGAAGGATCTCTACTTTGCGCATTTGCACATTTTAAACATTTAACTTCAGTTCCTACGAAATTCTATTTTGTATATCATCCGCTATTAAGCTTACGATGGGAAACTACAGTCATACCTTATTCATATTTCAAAGATTTGGTTGAGTAATGTGAAAAATAATTAATAAACGTGTTTTTAGTACTTATCATGGCAACCGATTAGCCTGGTCGATAGAATCTGTTATTACGCGTGGGGGGCCCGCGTTCAATATCCTACGCAGGCACATTTCCTCTCCAATTTTTTTGTATTTATTTTGTGGAAACCAACATTGAACTCTTAATTTCATGATTTTCACTCATAACAATGGTTTTCTGGTTGGAAAATCTTTCGTCGGCTCACGCTACGTCGGGTTTATAATGCGTTTGATCTTAGTTGTTTTATCGAACTGTATCAGTACTATGGCACCCGTTAGTAGTTTGAGTTCCACGTTGATAGTATTTATCAACATGTTTAGTAAAAGTAACAGAAATGCTCCATATGAATCAAAATTGCAATGAGTTAGATCAGAAATTGGTATTTCTAACTATACTTTTGCCGGTGTTTACCCGTTTTATGTAATGTTTTATCAATTAAAATGTAGTTAACTGTAGTTCATATTATTTCGTTAAGTCGCTAAGCTATGATATTAAGTATGAGTTGAGTGTTACAGTGGGACATGCTCTCAACGTTTTTTTTTTGTTTTTGAATTGAATAATTTAGAGACGGTCACACTCGTAGAAATTTATTTCATTTTTTAGTCCCTCAGAAAAATGTTCATATTCTATAAAAATTTATTTTCACATTGTAACCTACGTACCATGCGCTCGTTTTACTTGAAAGTGGAAATACTAATTTTACATAATCAGGTCAATTGAAAAGTAAACGGTCCTTAAGTAATAAATGGCTGAGAAAAAGCGTGAGACCTATCTGCGTATCTACGAGGCTAAGATTTTCTACTTTATCATTTTCATTGTTTGAAACCGTGGCTTGAAAAAAAACTTCATTATCCATTGCGCTTATGTTCATTTCATCGAAATGTAAGCGCGTCTTAAAGTGGAAAATGGATGTTTAGTGAACGATTCATCAAGTGGCCATCATCTTGAAAATAATTTGATAATGAAGAATTTGATGCTGGGTTTTAGTAACATTAGACATTGCAATATTTCCACTAAATTTTATTATGAAACTACGCGTTTCGTCGTTGTTACTTGATTATGTTGTTTGAGACGACGAAACGCGTCGTGCCATAATAAAACTCAAGTGGAAATATTGCAATGCCTAATTTTACTAATATTAAGAACTTCCACCATATCATGCCTCACACCATACAAGAAGAAATGCTGGATTTAACAATGTGTTACCAATTTTTAAATGTACAGGCCTCAAGAAAGATATAGTGAGGACTAGCCGGACTTGTACTTGTCTATTATAGTTTTCCGTCATAATTCAGGTGAGTTTCCAGAGTTAGTGCAATTTTAAGGGGCTATAATTTTAGATATAGCACAGATACGGAATATTTTTTTCGCTATTATACAATCTTTATGGGACGACAAAATTTGAGTGGAGCTAATATTGAATCGCTTTATTTTCGGCGACGCAAGTTGATGATGCTTACTTTGTTTTTTCTTAGAGTTAAATCTTCTTAGATATGTTTAAGGAAAATATTTTATGGCCTTCTTTAAAAGAAGCGAATTCTTGTGACCTAATTGCTATCGTATATACAAGGGAAGTTTTTCCAACCTCCCATAGCTCAGAAAAACACCATACAAGCGACAGGCGGGCACTGCGCAGAGAGGGCAACTGCGAAACCTCCGCACCACACGCTCAAGTAATTTCTGACCGTGAATTGTTAGTTTAAGGTTTAGTAGCAATCTTGTTAACTGGGCAGTCCCATTTGTGACGGAATTACCTTTAGAGAAAAATATGCTACAGGAGATTTCGATAAAATTGTAAAATACATAAAAATTGCGAAACTTCTCCCGGTGAATAATCAAAAAACATATATGAAGGTGATTTTCATATACAGAAACAAAATTAAATATCGAAATACCTTCAAAATATGCCCTAAATAAATATGTGACGAAATTACTGCCTGGTCAACCTCCTAAGTGTAATGATTGCAAACATCTTCAAATCTCTTTGAATTGAAGTATAATTTGAAAACTTATAACAAGGCTCTGAGTAATGCTTAAAATACTGATTTAATAAAATTAAATGATTAAGCTGTTGATTTATCAAGATAAAATATTTCCAGCCTAAATTTTTATTTGAGAGAAAAAGTTGACATTTTCATGGAAATGCCCAACTACACTGCCTCAAATGATTCTCCCACCAAGTGTGAAACGGGGAGCGTCAACTAGAAAACTCGCCGAATGGCTACAGAGTTGATATGTCTTGACCTTTATATCAATAAAAGAGATTTTAAAAAAATGCATTGTGGCTACAGTTGAGACGGATTAAATACGACACTCATAAATCAAAGCAAATTTCGCTACGAAGTTGCACCAAAAATCACCACGCAAACAAATAAAATTCAGCAATAAAACAGGTTACGCTACCATGTTTTGTTTATAAAAATTGCGCTGCTCTAGGATTTCATGAAGCTGGTGACAAACATCAATGCAGCTGCTCACTGTGAAACGCTACGCTCATTCCCATTACAAAAAAAGAAGAGACATGCTGACTTCTGGAAGTGACAATCTATGACAACGCCCGTCATCTCAGCGCTGATGCAGCCCAACTGCTCCTTGAACAATTTCAATGGGACATTTTCGATCGCCCGCCATACAATGCCGACGTAGTGCAGTGTGATTTCCATCTTTACGCTGAAATAAAGATGTGGCTAGGAGGGAAGAGTTTTCAAACAGGCGATGAGCTACAGGACAAAGGCAACATTCATTGGAGGTCATTGGCGGCTACATCCTATGAAGAAGATATAATACCCTAATCCGTTGCTAACATGAGCTACAACATGGTTGATTATATATTCGTAGCGTGTCATGTGCGAAGTCTGTTGAGTTTTAACGAGCTACCCCATTGCCTCATTATCTTCAGCTCTGCGTAATGAGGAGGTAATGAGATACCTTACAATGCCACACGCTCACGATGCTTGTCAGTAAAGCATGTCCGTTGTGGGTAGGAACTAGAGGATCGATTAGTTCACTTAAAATTTGTTATTTATTTCCCTTTTCTCCGTTAATACACAATTTTTCATTTATTCCCGACTTATCCCCTCTGGCAGAGATGGTTTGCGGGAATGGTATGGCTTGAATACGTACTCCCTTCTTGATTTTTCCAATGTCACTAATGGTCCATGAGGGTAATTTATGCTCATATTGATTGCAGTTTCCGATTTCCTCCTCAACACTAATTCCTCTTTAGTTTGTGCGCATTAGATGTTTGTACGCTTTATATGTCTGTACGCATATTGTGAATTTGAGCTATGTGACCTTCATTTTCGTTTAAACTGTGTTTATCTATCAAAATAGTCTATGTAGATGCCATATATCTATGATTCTATGTAAAATCTGTCAAAATAGTAAATGTATCCAATCCTTTATTTCTATAGTTGACAAGCAGCAGTTTGCTCGTTGAATATGAAAGTTTTTTATGCTATTTACCTTAAACGACTTAAATCGTGGAGGTAATAGGAATTGTAAACTACAACGTGCTACGGTATTTGGAGGAGGCCACTACAGCTGAGGTAATTTTCGTCTTGAAGGAAGGGTATAGAGAGGAGTGGGAAGCGGGAAAAGCCTTCCTCCCTCCCCACCACCGCAGCATCGGCATTAGGCTGCTCTGAACGAAAGGTGCCAAGGGGACCACGGCTTAGCGTCCCATTCAACGGATGTAGTGCGGTGCATGAAGTGCCTTCCGTAAAGAACACAAGCATGGATTTGGAGGTGTCTGAAAAATCTCTACCACCGCCAGCAATTGAACCATGCCCCACAGGGTGGGAAGCCAACATTCTGGCCACCACACAAACGAGATCCCCTACTATTAAATTATGATTTGGTCATATGACTTCGTGTAACCGCCCGCAACAGTTATTATGTAGTTTTGAACAAATTGGATCGTGGAGTAAAAACCTTTCGCTACGTGAACGAGAGATGTGAAATCGTCTCAGGCCTAAAGCGGTGGAGATGCGATATATCCATGATAACATATAAAGGAAAAAATGGCAATTTCCACTATTTAATATATAGCTCTACCGCTGACCATAGTTTCGACACCCTATGTCATTTTCAAGGTACCCTTTCCCTCTCTTTGTCATTTTTAACCTTGGTCAAAACCTTGTTTGGTGGTAGAGTTATATTTTAAATTGTGGAAACTACCATTTGTTGTTGTGTTTTATCATATGGAGGTACAAACACTGGCGCCGACTCCATGGGGACCGAGGGGGCCCGAGCCCCCTCAAAAATTCGTTGTGGGTGTGAGGAAAAAATGTGTCAGACTAGCCGATTTTCCCCAGTGTGTCCAGATATCGAGATTCGAGTTATCAGGGTTCTAATGTTGATCATATGACTCTTCTAAAATTCTTAAAAAACTTAAAACTCACTACTTATAAAATTTCCCGGGGCAAGATCCCCGGTTTGGGCCCCCCAATATTTGTTGTAAGTCGGCATCCCTGGGTACTAAGACCACAGCTTAACGCACCATCTATCCGACGGTCAATCAGAGTGCCCTCCACACAAGAGTCCAGGCGCGGTTTGGGGTCCATTTGGAAACCATGGCCGGGATTTGATCTGGGATTTCGAATTGCCCTCTCAAGCCACTACATCGGTCCACCCCTCCAACCTTGAGTCTCGCGGAATCTAGCTATTGAGCCGATTATATCGAGGTGAATTCCCATCATACCCTGCAAAGGGACTACATTTGGAGGCATTTGGCGAGAAGAGCAATCCGAATTACACGAAGAAATCTATCTAACATATAAAATCCTCTTGTCACAGTTATTTGTAGACAAACTCCTCTTGAAACGGCTCCACCGATTCCTATAAAATTTGGAGTGTATGCTCAGTAGGACTAAGAATATGCTGTAAACTATTTTTCATTCATCTCCAGGGCTCATGAGACCCTGGAATGGGCTCTCAGTCATTTCCATAAGAAATACATGTAAAGTTCGTTTTTAATGCCTGCAGACCTCTTTTCTTTCGCATATTTAAATCAGGGATAATGGTCACATTTGATTTAAACATATACCATTAGAAAGGAAAAGAAATGCAAATTCTTATTCATTCAATCGATGTTCGTTTTCCACTTGATTTACGGTGAATTTTGAAAAAGCATTCATAAAAGTGCTTATATTTTAGTTTTTTTGGCTTACTGTCCCCTTGACGATCGTCAATATTGTTAATGTGGTTTGATATCTCTTGATATCCAGTTATTATGTTTCGGAATTCGAACCCACCTCGGATGTGCAATGGCAGGCGATTAGTCATCAAAACATTGATTCCAAGTTCTAAGGAGAAGATGTAATAATAACACGAATCCGTATTATTCCGACAGATGTGGCAATTGGATGCAAACGGGTTCAATTGCCAATTAGACTGACATTCACAATGGCAATCAATACGATGTGTGTTTTTGGCTTAGATTTGGGCACACCGTGTTTTTCACTCGGATAATTTTAAGTGGCATATTCTCGCGTGGGTAAACCATCCAGTTTGTTTGTGTAGGCTATAGATGGACGCACTAAAAATACCTTACACTCTATTGCACTAAGAGACCGATAAGGTTTCTTTTTTTATTGTCATATTTTGTGATAGAGAAGTAATTAAAAATTTATTGACTAAGGTAATTAAAGTAAAATGGATTTAAAAAATTAATGCTTTGTGCTTTGTTATTTTTATGCGTTGTCATCGTTCGCAGCGCGCCATTCCTCTTTCAGTCATATACAAAATCTCCTCACCCTTACGATAAGTTAATAATTTCTTATTTGACTACCAAAATACTCTCTAGATACAATTTAAATGACAAAACCTATTCTTATTAAAGTTACTATTTTACAATTAAAGTAGCCTATAAATAGGGGTATCAACCTAAAATTATGTTCGTTATGATATGATCCATTAAATTCATATTATTTTAAAGCTATCCCTCAAATAGCATACCACGTTGTAGCAAGAAATTCCTTTTACATGCACAATTTAAGTCGTTTATGATAAATAGCATGAAAAACTTTCGAATTCTACGAGAAAACTGCTGCTTGTAAATAGAAAAAAAGGATTGGATTAATTTGAAAAGACTAATTTGATGGATTAAAATAGAATTTACTGAAAATGAGGGTCGCATAATCCATATTTCATTACATATGTACCTAAATCCTAGACACTAGAGTGGAATTAGTGCGATGGATAACATTTAAAACTGCAACCCTTATGAGCATAAATGTCCCTAATTGAACTTTGACTGAGTTTGAATGAGCATTGACAGAATGAAGAAAGGAGTACGTACTCAATGGGTTAAAGGAACTTTATCGGTCTGTTCCGCTGAAGAATTCCAAGCAGCAGACGATATCCGTCGGATATCTAAATAAGGGTGATGTAACAATAACAATAAAAAGTTATGGTACTTTTTTACACGATTTATTCAATACGACCGGTTTCGTCGCAGAGGCGACATAATCAGGTACAGAATTCGTCATAAAAACAGTTATTTTGTTGTTGTTTATCTGTTTTGTTGTTGTGTTGTTGTTTAAAATAACTGTTTTTATTACGATTTCTGTACCTGATGATGTCGCCTCTGCGACGAAACCGGTCGTATTGAATAAATCGTGTGAAAAAGCACCATAACTTTTTATTGTTCAGAATGGATTTTCACAAAGTAAAGCCAGAAACAATCGAGTTTATTGAAGGGTGATGTATCCAAACTATGTTGCTATTAGGCGATGGATATTTTGACTACGTTACATAGATTGTTATTTGTAACCAAGGAGGTAATAAATATCTGGAGGGGGCACCAATGGTTTCGAGCGTGGAGCGAAGGGTGGCAGGAATAGGGGTGCTTGGGTAGGACAAGCCACGCCCACTTTGACCAAAACATTGACAATCCCATAAGGGTCGATGCTTACTATTTGGTGACATTTTTGGTCATAACTTGTTAATACATTGTAATAACTCATGCAACACACAATACGAACCTTATTTTCTTACTTCATTAGTAAGCTTCGCAAAGTTATGACTCAAAAATCTTTTCTCAGGGAAAAAATATTATCAATCACCACGGTTACGTTCTACAACCAGCTCAGCTGAAAATAAAATTTTACGAGAGCAAACTAGGCTTTTACCTGCATATATTCTGGTATTTGATTTTATTACAGCCAAAGGAAATCGAACAATCACAGCAATAAAGTATATATTTCAAGGATATCCCCACCACAAAAGTGGCTATCAGACATAGAGTTTATACATTAATAGATGTATCGAAAATGATGGGAAAAATACGATGACAATCACCAGAGAAATACTAATGATTATGGCAGCATTTTTCACTCAATGTAGTTCATTTTCAGAAAAAAGCTTGTCAGTCGGAGACTACAGCACCTCCAGATATATTTGCAATCTCCTTGTAATATCTTCTACAAGTTGTAAAAGTAACATTGCATAGATATTCAGAATGTAATATCTGTTATATTCAAACACTGTTATTTACAATAGTATCCATAAATTGCATTTTAGTTTATCTAGAATTGAAGAGCACATATGTTTTGTCTGTATTTTTTATTTTTATATTATTTCCAAACCTCCGAATACAGCTCTCGTAGGACATTTTAAATCGGGGTATTCAACAAATTCAACAATGAAACGTACACGAACAACCATGCCCTGGATAAGGGGAACTTACCCTGGCGGGACTCGAACCCGCTACCTCTTGTTTGGCAGGCGAGGACTTTACCCCGCCGCCACCGGGATTACCAAAAACCATTATAAGCACACCTAAGCACACCTAAGCACACCTAAGCACACTCATTATCTACTCATTAGATCTTGTGAAGATATCTCAGAGATGTTGTAAATGTAATATAGACCTCCATGTCCACTGTTGGACATCGCTGCGACGTTGTTTGTTGGGTCCTTTGGATATTCGGCAGATATCCATACAACGTTAATTGGATGAACATGGATGTCGCACGGATGTTATATGCTGACGTCGACAATGTTGCCTGGATGTTGTGCGGATATTCACTGCTGCTTGGGGTGTTTTTTTGTTACCGTTTGGGGTGCATTTTCCTCTATTTCAAGAATGTCTCTAGCGCTGCGTTGAGTGCAGAGCGATCCATTTATTATCAATATTTTCAATGCACCCTCTACAACCGCGAGGAATAGCTAAAAACATTGAATTTGATAGATCACATCGTAACGAATATTAGTTTCGGTTAATAGCCGTGATTACTGCTTATTTATTCGTGAAATTCGGATCCCTATGCCCTCCGGAGACAGGAGTGGCGACTTTTGCAAACCCCTTTAAACCTACGTTGGGTGGCAGCATTTCCATAGGCCGCCTGAAGCAAAAAACAAACCTCTCTTGTATTATCCGTGGATCCCTTCCTTCCAAATTTATGGCGCGCACACAGTCCAGGGATTTCGGGTAGCACAGCACAGAATGAATTGTAATTTGATTCTATTACCTATAGCGGGAGAGCTGGTATTGAATCTTTATCGAGTCATCTAGTAGTGAAATTGGATGGGGAAATTGCTCTAAGAAATTATCATTTGCTTTGATCTGCACTCAAATCAAGATTCCTAGAATTTGCGCATGCTAATACTACCCAGAAAACTCTCAAAATTCTCGCTAGCATTAAAGTGCCGGCATGCAAGCACCGAGTTCAGGAGCAGAAATCAGGGTGGAGGCCTGGTCTGGACTTTCGATTTGCCTTCTCTAGCCACTGAATCATTTTGGTCCCGTCCAACCCCAAGTTATAGCACTCGGCGAAATACAGTGGACTTGGTTTGAGGACAGGTAAAGGTGAATGATCCTCTTTGAAGGTGAATGATTCCTCTCTGAAATTTTTGCACTCCAAAGGTACTTACAGGATACTGTTGTGTGTCAGTGCCATAAATTCCACGGATGTCTTTAAAATGTCTTTAAACTATCAACATATCCTAAATATATTACTTAATATCTGGAATACAATCGTAATTATTGGTTTTAACCATACCGTTAAGCTTTAAGTTCGCATTCAAGCTTCGAGAAAACTTCTGCCGAAAATGATTTTTTTTCATATCTCCTGACTTTAATTAACCATGAAGTTATCGCCAGCATTTGAGAAAATTTACTAGTAGTGCGACAATGTGACTGAATATTTGTGGACCAGTTTTCGACGAAGGGATGACACTTCATCAATGTTGAAATGTTGATGCCAGTACAATAGGCTTTCTCTGATGCTTAATTTCTTAATCAGTGAGTGTTAAACAATACAGACGAGTCACGTGCAGCATCTAAGTACGATTAATCTAAGCGTGATAGGCTTTGTTTATGATGATCTTTATTTTTAATCAATAATATTACAAAATGATCAACAATTGTTGCCTCAACGATCAAATCAAATATACTCCTGGAATACATGGATGCAAATGGCGCAAAGCAGTTATTTGTGTTTTTGACAGTGTTTTACCAATTGTAAAAATCTGAAAAAATAGAATTATACTTTGATGTAGGTGTAACGACATATATTTTTTTCGGCGTGTCTATTGTTTCCTAAAATTTTTAATTTAATTTTGAAAATTTCAACCTTATGCAAAAGTTTAGTTTTCGGTCAAAAAATTTTGAAAAAAATCAGAATGGTAGAACGTAATAATATATACATTTTTAAATTAAGAAAAAGATTTTTAAAAAATAAAAACTGGAGATATAATTAAAAACGAAAGATCGTGTTTCAATTTTTCTTGGGGTAATTTTCATTGTTAGGGCCTGAAACTTTAGGGAAACACATAATTTATGATGCACTTCAAGTGTGTATTTTTTTATTTTTCAAAGCATCTAGGGGCATTTTTCACCATCTTAACCGGCTAGTCCATTTTAATAACTTATTAACTTTATGAATTATTTACTCATCAGTTCACACCTGATGATGTAAACTAATCGACGAAACTGTGATTCTTTAATTAATAATCCTATCCAATGTTTAACCAGGAAGAAAATTTTATACACTGGGACAGAATTATATCACTTTACGACCATGCTGGTTCAACGTGAATTTTAGATTCCACAAAGGAACGCCTGAAACCATGGTTACCCAGTGGAAGTTGACGAAGTTTTGCTTGTTGGTTCAACATGAAAAATTCCATCTTCATACATTTCTATTAAGTGAATAATTTCGTCAAAGAGGTCTAAGATCTTAATTAAGGTACAAATTTAAAATCAATATTGGCAATCTCATGCTGAAAACTTCCGCACCAGCTTTTAATAATCTGCTATCATGACGTAAAATGACGTGAAATTCAGGAAATGTGCGTTAAAAGCTTGTTTGATGTTGCCCACAGATAATTAATTTATCACGCTTTCACATCTCACACAGTGTTTTTACTTACAATTAGATTTTAGTTCGACTTTGGTTAATATACTAGTAAATGAAAGTTAGTGAAATATTTTATGTTGGTTGCACGACTGATACACATTTATAGTTGAGTGTGTGTAGAATTGATAATTTTGTTGCTTCATGATTCTCTGTGCTCATGATCCTTCGGTCTTTTGGATCGGTTAATTTTAGCTCAGATTTTTTTGAACTTCTCTTTTATCAAAAATTGTCGCTGGATATTCCAGTTATCAAGTCCAAAACCACTTACCAAAAATTCTCAAAATGGCTATTGCCTATCCAACCATGTAATTACGTCGGGCTGTAATTACGCAGACAGGTAGAGAGAGTTGCCTAAATCGCACTGCCCAAATCGCACCACGATCCTAAAAACCAATTTATTTGATATATATGTATTCAAATGGCTTCATTTGGAAATTCCTGCATCACCAAGTACACCGCACTTCAATTGTGGCCATCAGTGCTGTGACAAGTCAGGTGCGTGGGTATTAAGAAAAGAAGTGTCTCTTCTGCTATTTATTTCGTCTTTTTACAAGAATATTGTAAACAAATAATTTGTATTTTCATAGTTTTAGCTACATATCATATTTTTGAAGTCAATTTTATTTCATTTGGTGCCATGAACAGCGTGGTTTGATCGCATGTATAGGCTGTGGAAATGATTTAATATAAAATGGCGGTCGCTCTCCAAATCGTACCACGTCTCTCTATACCTGTGCGATTTAAGAAGTGTTAAAAAGCTGCCGTGAAAAGAATAATCTAAAGCATGAAACACATCTACACAAGAATTGTTAATTTTTTTCAATTGTTGCAGATTTTTTATGAAGAAAAAAATTACGTCTATTATTAATGCCAAAGATATGACTTATTTAACTTTTTTCGTTCCATATGTTACGGGTATTTTAGTGCACATGTGTTCTCTGTTAAGGGATCTAAAAGTAACCTTAAGCAGCTTGCCTCTCAGCCTCTCATTGTCGTTGAAACATCATCTCCTAATTTTGGCCTCTAGTGGTACGATTTGGAAAACCGGTTGCCTAAATCGCATCGTTAGCAGAGGTTTGAAATTGAATTGCAGAGGTTTGTCAATGAGTACCAATGATCAAGTTCCACTAACCGAGTGCTACTAACAGAAGGCATCTGAAATTGGATGTTGAGGATGTTTATGGAAGCTTCATGTTTTATATTAAATCCTAAATTTTTATAGTTTAGGGACTAATATTTTCCATGAAGCCATGAATAACATTTCTCAATATTTTCCATGAAGCTGGTCGCTCATGCGATTTCGTGCTGAACTTACTACGCCAGATAAATAACTACAATCAAATTTGCGTTTATCAATAATTCGTAAGCCATTTTTGCTGAATGATTTTTCAATTAATTATAGGGTAAGAAAATGAATGTGGAATGATAGCAGCTGGACTACTTTCTGGCGATGTTAATTTAAAATATATTTCATTTTATGCCAGTAAACGAAGTTGTATATGATCTGTTGATCTCATCCTCCTGTTCCGATTGATATTTCTGCCATTCCTTCGTCTCGTCTTTCTAGTCATCAACTTGCAGCACGTTGTGAAAGCCCTTTTGGTCTCAATGCATAATTTCTCAATCCCTGAATTTTTCAGGTAATTTCAGGATAGCGAGCGACTCGGGGGGCCACCAAGCGGCTTATGCCCTGATCCTCTTTAATCAACTGTGTTACAGTCTCTGTATGTCTCTTTCAAGCCGACCGAAATTGATAAAGCCCTTGCCTCGTTTCCTTGGACAAACACATCCGCGTTTAATATCCCGATAGCCGGAATAGATAAAGCCTCCCTGGGGTGACGGTCGCCAACTAGGGCCCGCATGCAGCGAGCGAAAAAGTATCCTAGGTTTGGCGGGCAGGAATTTTAGAAATATAGCAGTGACGCTGTCTCGGTGGTAATCTTCTATATTATTTCTACTGTATAGATACCTTTTTCTCAACTTATACGCAACCAAACTCTACAAATGAGGTACCAGAATGCACAGAATTTATCAGAGAACATGCAAAGGCATATCTTACTTCCTAAATATTGCTGTTGTTTCCTAAAATTGGTTTTTAAATAATAAAAATAATAAAAAAAAACAAAAAAAAAACAAAAAAACCGGTAAATATTCCTGACGTTAACGGCGCACAAACCGATACATTTGTTCATTTGCAACAATATCTCACATTCTTTAAATAACTTTTATCAAAATGCAGCTGATTCCACATTCAAGTCTTCTGTTGATACGTAAGTATGAGTCATCATGTGCGTTTAACAGAGGATAGTGCATTTACTTCCAATCTTGTGTTTAAATAGGTCCTCTGACCTCAATTTGTACATGAACCTTCCAATAAAATTTGTACATAAAACCTGCCTTTTTTTCTACATTTCAAAATTATAAACGTGCCTATCCCTCTGTGGACCTGCATTGAAACGAGCGGAGGAAGCCCGCTGGGAGAGGGCAAAGCACGCTCGTATCATGAATATTTTACTACTATGGTATCTTCCTTCTAAATCCTTTTATATACATATATCCATATATGAGATGTACATATTTTATTAAAAATATGGACTCTAGGTTGTCAATTTTGGTGATTAAAAATCATTATAAAATAAAATAAAATAAATTTGTTTTATTCCACACTTTATTTTAAATAGCACGACCCGGGTTTCAGCATCTAGCGCTATCATCTGGTCACCTGATCTATCTATTCCTATCATCATCACCTGATGATAACACTAGATGCTGAAACCCGGGTCGTGCTATTTAAAATAAAGTGTGGAATAAAACAAAGTTATTTTATTTTATAATGAAGCAATAGGGTGGTTTCCTATTATTTTTTTATTGCCTAAATCGAAAGATTATTACTCCTGGAGTACGTATTTCACGCTTTTAGATTTTTAAATGACAGTATCTATTTTTCGCATTTAATGAAAAGTGAAAATTTTCAAGCGCGCGAAAACGCGACGCGTAACTATGAATGTCGGGAAATCTCTCCGTGCGACGTATTTCTGGTTCCCCCTCCGCCCGGTGAGGTGACCTTGAGGCGAGGCTTAGCGCTGATACGTCGCAGGCTGCCAGCGGGTAGCCTAGTACCCTGCTGGCTGGTAGCGCTTGGCTTAAATAAGGATTATTAATACCTTATCAAACGAGGAAAACTTTCCGACCTTAGCCAGTTTTAATAAGTGATTATTAAGACATGTTTCCCTGAGCTCTGCGCCTCATGCATGCATTGGTAACCTCAGACGATGTATAACTCCTATCTTCTCGTATAGAAACTAGGTCCCTGTGACGTCACGTGGAGTGGCATCGCATGGGCGCCAATCTGGCCCTTTTCAAATGAGGATAAAAATGGACCATTGCCATTCGTCTAAACCGGCATTTATAAAACGAAATAATTTGTATATTATGAATACACTAATGGTGGGTAACGAATCGCAATTATTGCCTTTTGTTTTCTTTGATGAAGGAAACTACCCTATTCCACAAAATAACGCCTGAGACCGTGTCTTATATAAAAATTATTCTTTGACAACGTTTCCTGGTTAAAGAATTCCACCTTCAGGCTACGTAGATAGAATCACATGAGATTACATACGCCTACATTTCATAGCTAATATTTAGCAAAATTGACACAATTTTAAGAGGGATAATTACCTTAGAATTTGTTTATTTTATTATTTATAAATCAAAATGGATTGGTAGCCATGACATGCATTCGCTTAGTTTCAATCAATAAGCAATTCATATTCATTGCAAAAAAGGTATGTCAAGGTATGTCAAAATTATAGTGTCTTCTTTTCAATCGATTTAAAATTTAATTCTTTTTATTAAAAAAGTTATACTCCGCTGCAATATTTATCGGAGGATATGATGTAAATGTTCTGACTACGTAAACGTTATGGCGTCAGCTTAAAACTTTAAATTCCTAACTCCCTTGTAGTGAACCTGTATATTGTACTTGAATGTAGCTATAATTTTTCTATGCTTATACTCATAGTAAAATATTTCTAAACAAAGTGATTTTGCCTGATTGTAAAAATTTCTTTAAATGCAATCAAATAATTAGTTTAAATTTAATTAAATAAATTATCCCTCTCCTAAGCTCGCCGACAATTATTAGTACGTACTGTCCTCACGAGGTGGCACCGGGTATATTATCATTTCATTTTTTACTTTTTATTCGGTGAGAAAAAGCTAACGAACACTTTCTTGAATGTAAATTTTCTCGCATATAGTTCGGACAACTTCTTGCATACAAAAAATGTCCCTAAGCCGACATAAATATCCGATTACCTTTCGTTAATTTTAGTATGCGATAAACGCACTTTAAATCGTTTGGTTCCTCATTGTTTTACTCTGCAGGTTCTGTCATGCATTCACTATCAAAATTTGAAATATGACAGTTATGTATTGCTCGGATTCTTCTTCTAGGACTCAACGTGGCTGCAATTAGTTATATTTTCTTAGCACCTATCATATTTTTCCTTACTTCTTATTTCTTTGGTATTTCTATTTCTCTCTCCCCTTTCTTGCGTTTAGTAAATCACCCGATACATAAAGTTTATGAAATCAATTGATTTTGGAGTGACTTGATAGAACGATGAGATATTCATGGTGAACCAAAAATCCCAGTACTGTTCCACAAACTTTTATTAGCTGTAAATAAAAGTTTACAGCAAATTAAAGTACTGGGTTTTTTGCTTCGCCATGCATAAAAGGTTTATTTTGACTACATGCGTGTTACTTGCATATTCCAACCTTTTAACTGTGAATCTCATTTTTTGTTAGATACTTTCTTCTTGTCCTTTGTCTTTGTGATTTTTTTCGAAAATTTGGTTCGACGCTGAATATAGTTACTTTATATCTTCATCTTCTTAATATTTCTAATTATGGCAAATTAAGAGAGACATTCTACCGAACAGATAGACATGGGAATTCGTTTTTCCCCCGAACAACAAAGGACTTCAATGAATGCTAGGCGGAAGTTGATGTACGAATTTCTATTCTATTTGTTGACGGCTGGAGTCTTAACACCCTATAGAGGCGGCTTTTAGGTTAATAAAATTGGGATAAATGTAGGTGTACAAAATTGTTTGGGGATCGGGCTGGTATGGTATATAGCTTGTCTTGGCTGCCCAACCAGTGTTTCCGAGTTCAAATCCCGGCGGCGGAGATTTTTCAAAGACTGTACGATTCCTACTTGAGTTCTTTGTGGATGGCACGTCACGTAGAACACTCCGTCCGCGCGCGGGTGGGACGTTAAGCCGTGGTTCCTTTGGCGCCTTTCGTTAAGATCATTCTAATACCGACGCCGAGTTTCACTCCACCTTACCTACCAAACCCGTCCGTCATGGCGGCATATGACCATACCTGTCGATCGCGTCCCCCAAAACCATACTACGTTATAATAAATGGAGACTTAGGAAGGAGGACGAGGGAAGACTAGAAGCTTTAGAGGTGGAGAAGATTTCTTAAAGCAAAGTGCACGGAAAGGAGTAGGTTAGACGAAGTGCTGGGCATGGTGGGTGAGGAGAGGCAACTTCTTTACGGGATACGGAGGAGACAGAAGGTATGGATGGAGCGAGTACTTAGCGTCGAGGGATTGCTGAAAACAGTGTTAGAGGGTAGAATGCTGGGTACATGAGGGGGAAGAAGGAAGAGAATAGGATATTTTTTTAGGTAAAATCAAAGGTATTACGCCTTATTATGAATTGAAGAGGAAGTGCATAAAGAGAAAGGAGACTGCCAAAATACTTCTTAAATACTTCATGCAAACCTACCTTGATCGGTTGAATACTTTTGCAATATTGTTGTAACATAAAATATCTGTTACTTACACGTTTAGTCGTTAATAATGCGTAGTGTGAAAAACTTACATAGTCAACGAGCAAAGTGCTACGAGGTAAATTATAAAAAAAAGATAAGAAAGATTAAAAATGAGTAATTTCATAGATTAACATTGGTAGTTTTCAAAAGGAGAGTCTCAACGTTCACATTTCATTTAATATTTACATAATACATAAACACTAGGGCGGAATTAGTCTAAGGAGTTCCTCATGCCAAATAATACGATATTAGCGTGGTTTTTGGTAGAGTTTGAAATTGTAGGAAAATTAGATGAAATCATAGGATCGAGCAGTGTATTAGTCAATTTGTTCAAGTATTTCATCTGCTCTCTACCCATTTTTTGTTAAACCAGAGTCGTGAATCATGGGAGAAAATACATTGTAATGAAAAATTACGTCGATATAATATGGTAAGGATAAGTGAACTCCGGAAAATGCAAAACAAGAAACCACTCCATTTCAACACGGTGACTACTATTACACAAATTACAGCCATGCGGTTTAAACGAAATAATAGAAAACTGGATACACGACTTTCTGAGTGATCGTAAGCAAAAATTAAACCTTGATGGAATTAGCTCTGGCGAAGCTTAAGTGATATCAGGTGTCCCACAAGTAAGCGTATTCGGCCCACTTTTGTTCATTATGTATGTGAATTGCCTCTGCTCCAGAATGAGCAATAAATACGTTTATTTGCTATCGACGCTGTCATAAATCGCAAAATTCGTGATTCTTTTTCACTATAAAATTCGTTTTTCACGCGAATATTAATGGGCTTTAATAAATTCTTGGCGTAATTTCGTTAGTGCATTTCTTTTTTATTTGATGACAGCTAGTGTCCTTACAGCCCCCGCCACGCGTATATGGAAGCTTCTTGCGGGGTAGTATGTAGAATTACGGCTTTTACGGTTAGTTCTTCATATGAATGAAATTTCTGTCCATGCTATTTTTTTATATTAATGCTCTCAAGCTATTTAGCTCAAATGTTTGCGAACTACTTTATTTAATTATTTTTTCTATAAAATAGCCTTGAGGATCTCATCTTACCTTGAGTCAACATTTCAAATGATCCATGAAATTACATTCTGCACCACGTGGTCGAATACACTGTTTATTCACTCTTTCACGAAGCACTATGTTCCAAACAATATTATTTTTTAATATTGGCGGCCCAATGGATGCTGTTAGGGTCCAAATCACGGCTATTCGTAGTGGGTAGTTGAAAATATCTCGACCAACAACGTCCAAAGTTCTGTCGATAGCCAAACTTCAGCGGGAGACCATGGAGAACCCTCCAGCAATGAGATCTTGAGCTTTGTTGAAACGCAGTTGTTGAAGGACTGCTTTCGACCGACCACTCTACTGCTTTGATCCGGACCCAAGCAATTTCGAATTTTCTCCAGCATGAAAGATTGCTGGAAACGAAATGTTTCCCTTGGAATTACGTCAACGACTTGGCCGAAGAATTTCATTCATAGGGTAATTATATGATCGTCCCAAGGCATGAAAAGTGCCAAAAATTGTGCGATTTTTATGAAATTAAAATAGCATGGGTGACCGTTTGTGGAGTGACTTCATGTCAAATAGATTCATCATGTAAATGATAACGCTTAATTTCTTCGCTCCACAAAAAAACTGAATTCATCATCATTTCTCAACATTCCTAAGATTAGTTTGACGCAGCTCTCCATTCCTCTCTCCTAACAGCTTTTCATTGCGACGTATTTCTTCTCTTTTACATCCTTTACTCCCTGCCCTATGTAACTCATTCGTGGTCGTTCGTTGCCCTTTATTTCCTTTACAACAGCCCTTCGGAGTTTGCCCTCATCAGGCCATCATGCTTCATTATAAGGCCAGCTAAGTTGTCCCGTTTTCTCTTTAAGGTTTTTAGAGGACTTTCTCTTTTTCCTCACTCTTCTTAGCATATCCTCATTACTTTCACGGTCGATCCATTTTATTTTTACTATAATAAAAGATACAGTGTCCGGCGTGATACAGTGGAAATCTTTGATATTCTGCTTGTTAAAATCACTTGTCTGTTTCCACACACTTTTATTTAAACCGACCATGGTTTAGGCAACTGGTGTCATTATCAAGGTCTTATCAGCTGCTATCATTATCAAGGCCTTGATAATGGCACCAGTTGCCGAAACCATGGTCGGTTCAAATAAAAGTATGTGGAAACAGACAAGTGATTTTTACTATAACTTTAAATTTATTATTTTTAACTATCTCTGTGTTCATACTTTTAAAGGTTTCAATAAAGTTTTTTTTAGGCGACGAAATTAGGCGTATTATTTTAAATATAAATTATATTAAGTATTATTTTTCCAGGAATTAAATTACAAAATTTCTGTTAAAGAATCGAGTCCTTATTTTTAATCCCCGAATGCAATTAGCTTTCTGGTAAACCCTCGAGCTATTCCAAAATCCAAATGCGCATTTGCAGTACTGGTGTCACGCCCGTAGGCATGGATCTGCGATCATCAACGTTGCAATGCGCACCTACCGCCTCACACACACTTTGCTTCCTGTTTATACTTAGGCTCATGCCCCGGGGGCTTTGGGAGCTTCTGTCCTCCTGAAATTGTTTCCCTTGTGACGACTGCCCGCATTATATCTACATTCTACCCCGCAAGCCACCTAAAGGCGTGTGGTAGGGGGTGTGAGGACACAAGCCGTTTATGCAAAAAGAGTAAATGCGAAATTACGAGTAGCATATGTGGAAGTACTTTATGGTTTGGGGGAAAAACGAATTCCCATATCTATCCGTTCGACAAAATATCTCTTAATTTATCGCTTCTGTCGGACCTGGAAATATATTGGGGCTCTAATATTATTTTCTTTGTGTCGCTCTTAATAATCTTTTCTTAATTGTTAAAGCAATCTAAGCCTAGCGCGCAGCCTTCGTGTCTCCAGCGGCTCCCAGTCTAATTCGCTTAACATCTGGGTGACGCTCTCTGTGCGTCCGTGGCGGTTTTTGACGACCATCACATCTGCTGAGAAAACCACTAGCCTAGGGGCACCTATCCTGTGACCATCCACATTTCGATGGATATCGATAGTTTTCATCCCTTTCACTTGACTTCCAATTTTTAACGTTGATAAGTGTCATGGGCTGTGTGTCTTTAAGAATTAAATGCAAATTTTTGCCAACTTTTCGGTATATTTTTATATCTTCATCGGAGCTTTTAATATGTGCTGAGGGTATTGTTGCTTAACATTTCCATTTCTGATGCTCCAAAAGATGCGTCTCCGTTTGACGTTGTTATATAGCTTACTCCCTAAAACAAAACGTTGGAAAAAAATGATACTTACACATGCAGAGCCTATTTAACCTAGTCCGATTCAAGGTAGCCTAGAGCTAAAATATCATAGGTTTTATTAGAGTTAGACTAGATTACGTACACGGAAAAAAGTTAAGTTAGAACTATCGAATTCTGATGAAATTTATCACACTTTTCGGTTCATATGGCACATTGAAAAATTCAATGACAGTTACCAAACCAGTTTGATATATTCCTTTAAACTGGTTTTGAAAAAACCCAAAAATTTTGCTTGCTCTCAACAAAACTTAGGACCTTTCCCTTGGCATTTTTTGTGTATCCACCCCCTAAATTTCTGGTCCCCCCAGAAGTTTCTCCAAAAATCCTCCGAATATTTCCCGAACTTATCAGCAGAACTTAGCGTGAGAAGTCCATTGCGGGAGAAGAAGGATTTTCTCGCAAATAACTTTCGCCGAAAAGGCTTTTCGCGCACGGAACTTCGACTCAAGAGTTTGGAGAGACTAAGTCTCGGAACTCTGTTTCCGAACTCTAATATCCAAACTCTGCCATCAAATATGCCATACCAGGAGATCAAGACTTATATAGCAAGTGCGGTGGGCGAATACCTGGACCTGGAAATCCAGAGGAACGTTGGATCTGAGGCATAATCTGCAGTTTGGAGTGACAAATTATCCACTTGTCACCTGTGTTTGAAGGAGGCGACCGACAGCTTAGGTAATTTGCGCCATGAGGGAAGGGTAGGTAAGGAAGAGTGGAGGGAAACCCGGCGTCGGCATTAGCCTGCTCTTAACGAAAGGCGCCAAGGGGACCACGGCTTAACGTCCGGTCCGACGGACGGATTGTTGTCCTTGAAATTTCCTCCACACAACATTCAAGAAGGGATCGAGCAATCTCTGAAAATTCTCCTCCACCGCCGGGATTGGAACCCGAACTCACGGGGTGGGAAGCCAACACTCTAGCCACGAAACCAAGCGGATCCCTACTTGTCACCTATCAAAACTCTCTCTCCCTCGAAGACCTCATCCCACCATGTCTTTCCAGTACTTGACTTCTAATTGACTGAATGCGTATCACCCCAATCAGACATGATGTCCATCGAGATGGTCTAGGTTATTTTGGTTTGGACCCAAATTGTGAGGTCAATAGTTCAAAACTGTAAAATTTTGCTTGCATTCAACAAAACTTAGGACCTTTCCCCATAAGCATTCCGATTTTAATGAATACTGTTCGAGGTGAAGTTATTAAAATTAGAGGTCAAAGATGACACTCGACCTGTGGGGCAGTAATACGTTGCTAACTGTAGATGACGAATCATGACATGGATCACTTTCTGCGCCAAATTTTCCAAAAACGAAAAGTCGGCGCAGTGATGTTGCTCTGCATAGTTATAGCATGATAAAAAACTTCATGAAGATACTTAATGTCTATTATGATAAGTTATTAACTACTCACACAGAGCCTCTTTTACCTAGTGCGAGTCAAGCTAACCCAAACCTAAGCCATAGCAGGCATAATGGTCCCTCATTGTACGTGGAAAAAACGACATTCTAAATCCATTAACACTGCAGTCTCATTCTTTTACCCTTTATATCCCTTACCTTATACCAGTTTCTACCATAATAGTTAGGCTGTCTCAAAATTTCTTGAGGATCAGGCATGACATTTTCTACTTGAAATTCCCGAAAAATTATATATGATGATTTATATACGCAGATAACTCGGAGGGCGGGGTCCAATTTGATACCATCTGCCTTTCAAGGGGAGGAGGAATTCAGAAAATTGTAATGCTAAACGGCGCACGCGATCGCAAAACTTGGATATCATGGATAATCCACGTTAAAAACTTTTGAAGTACCGACACTCAGAGCAACATCTGTTACCAAGCACCCGTTAACGTTTATTCCTTTTATTAATATTAAATTTTCCAACTGTATCTATCTACTTCATATTCTTTTACTTATTACATTTCAACCTGTCCCTGCACATCAGATGGCAGTTATTGAGTTCAAATTTATAACTGCGTGAACAACGTTATTGCCTTGGCATGTGGGAATGATTTCAAAAGAATACGGAAGATCGAGGAAAACAATAAAAAAGTAAAATAGATAGAACATTTTGTGCATGATTCCTCACGTACAATATACGCTAATGATTATGTGCAATAAACAACACTTAACTTATTGGTAACTTAATATTTAGGTAAAATAAGGAAACAGCTGGTATTAGTGGGAGCTTGAAAAAACCTTCCACACGTTGCTTAACTTCTTGGACTGGCCTTGTACCAGTTGATGGGTAGTAAGATGACGGTGAGCCGAAACGTGTCAAACTCATTAAATACTTGTGGAAAAGTGCTACTACCTTTTATTTTAATCGGATACTCAGGTATATTATTTGACAGACCTTGAACGGAATGTAGAACCGTGTATTCTAAGTGTATTTTTTGACTCATATCGGACATCATCACTGCACAAAAGCATCTTCGTAGTGTCTGCTCACCGAATGCCAGTGGTTCTGTTCCGACGAAAATGGCAGAAGTTCGTGCAGACAGCATACCTAACTAATGTGTGTTCTATCTTTAAATTTTGGCTTTTTAGGAAGGAAATATAGTGTAACTCGGTCAAAAAAATATCGGTATGGCGAGAGACGCCAAATTTGAATGCTTGTCAACTTATACTTATGAGTTAAATAAAAACAACTTTTTTCTCTCAAAGGAGAGTTAAAAAAACAAACACCTTCGCCAAAAATTATTGGACATCGCTACATTCGCAAGGATGATTAAAGATATTGACCTGTTTTGTTGTTATATAGCGTGAGAAACGGTTCACGCCAATTGTTGGCTCGCATCACTAGATTATACGTGCATGCATGCGGAAGGGTTATTTTTAAAAATAACGATGTGCATCACGATCCCTTGTATGTTAAATCTATTACCCTGCTAATTGCATTTTCAACGGCCAAATATGGATTTCAACTCATGCTTACCTTTTTAGATGAATTATTCAGGAAAAATTGAGGACTCCTTTGTAAATTATGCGGGCAGTCTGTAATTTACGTTTTCTCCTTGTAATTTGAATATTTAAAATTCTTCCTTTCGTCGATAGCAATAAAAAAGGTCATGGAGAGTAATTCACAAAAATCCTAATCATTTCATGGTGAATACGAGGCATATGTTAAATACTCTTGCCTGATATTTTTCAACAAATTTTAGTTTCTTTTCCTATAAAAAAATGTTACGAAATTCCAATTAGTTGGAAATTTATTTTGGAACGCTGAGCGATTTCCAATCAATTGAATCTCTATTTTGGCGCAAAGTAAAAGTAATTACGTAGCGAAAAGTGATTACAGAATATTTTTTCTTTGGACATAGAGAATGTCAATTACTTCACTTCGTTAGACAATGTTAATGCTAATGTGTAACATCGTTGTAAAATAAATTCTCCATAACTCTGAAAAAACAAACGATTTAAAAAAAAACATAATTTTGATTCATCAGGTTTATTCTTGTGCATCACCAAGTAACGTTATTTGCGAATTCAAACGTAATGTCCTGACACCTGGTGGACAAAAATTGAAGCGATGGAAATGTAATCGCACGCATTAGATGTTTGAGCGCAGGTGGTTTTCGTGTTTTTTTTAAAAAGGTTTTCATGAAGATTGTTGCTTATTTTATCGGTATTTTCTTACTAGGTATAATTGCACTCGCTTCCTTGTTTGCTTGCCATTTCAGGAAAAATCTAGCAACTCACAATTTGAGTTTCAAGGTTTTCCCCAAAAGGGCAAACAAACAAGGAAGTTAGTACAATTTCATATGGTAAGGAAATACTCATGGAATTAATAATTAAATTAAAAATCTCGCCACTCTAAAGAGTTGCAAGACTTTTCCCGACTTATTTAGACCTCTTCCCGATTAGCTAGGGCGGTGAAAATTTCAGAATAGCTCAGAGCTGAATTGCAATGAAATTTTATTACACTATTTACACGATCGTAACAGTATCTCCAGTGAGATTCGGAAATAAAAAATAAATATGGAGTTACAAAAATGGACTCCAATATCAAAAAGGAGACTCTCCAATCATTTCAAGTGTATTGAAGTCTCTTTAGGACCCTTGCCTATTAACATTCGCCGTATCTTGAGTGGGGGAGTCCAGATTGAGACTCTTGGGAAGCCGTTTCTCCACCAAAGCAAAATTTTAAAGTACAAAATAATATTACAACACAAAGTATACCCTAAAGAAAACACTCTTCATTAAGAAAACGATCTTGGTTCCCTTAAATTATTGAACATTTCATGTATGTTTTAATTGTTTTTTTAAAATAAGTTTTAGAAGAATATTTCAGGTGCCAAAAACGATGCCACCATGTGGTACAAAACCTTGTACAACCAAATTATTTTGGAAAAGTGCAACTACCTTTCATTTAAATATGGTGTTTTTATATTTTTGTATTATTCTGAATTACCTTCCAAGAAATGTGCTCTCATTAATTAATTTTGAGCGTATTCAATCCTGTCCATTATAACTAAATCTAAAAATCTGTCGGTACGTGTGCACTTTCAGGGATGTAAGCAACATAATTACCTCTTCTCGAACCGGAATAGCACGCAATGTTTCATTAAATATAGAAGAATTATTGAATCTGCTGTCCTTTACCTAAAAGATCTAAAATTTAACCTCATGAGGTTTCGCATTGAACTTACCTGTATCTTTACCCGTATTCTTAAAAAAAACTATTCTATACTTTAGTTTCTTTTCTCACTGTATTAATCTTGGATCCACGAATATTTCATTCTTTTGTAAACCCATCGTCTAGTCAATTTTCTCCTTGCATTTATCATGGTTCTATGGGTTTTCCAGATAAATTCTACTATTCATTCGCTTATTTTCGACAGATATCCAGAACGGTGGGGTAGTCTTTCGGAATTCGAAAGGAAAGATAGACATAGGATCAGACGAGTGATTTCCTCCTCAATATAGCTCACACATGAGGAATCCCAGACTTCCTGCACTCACATATATATAATCCCCTCTCTGGGCAAAATCCGTGCTCGGATTCGGGGTTGGGAGAATTCTTCTCATCTCTGAGGCACCCTCGCGGTCCCTGCGAAAGGAGGGATCTTGCTGAGCTTTGAGCTTTCACCGCTTCCCTGGAGAGGGGGGGGGCGGTTTGGCCCGCCAGTTATATATCCCGCTAAGTGAGAGACTATTTGATTGAGATTATTTGGTTGTCGGGAACGAAAAACACTGTAACCAAACGCTCCGCGTGTGTGATGAGGCAGTTCGCATTATATTATTTGCCCACTGCGGATTGGAAAAAGAAACCGTGGTCACGCGCCCCGTTTGTTTTTCAAATACTTTAAATTATAAATTCTTTGACCGTAAAAAATACAGTGAACGAGGGGAGTTTAAAAATGTAAGATGGAATGTACGTAGCTGTAAACTTATTGAGGTAGTGCACTTCTGTAGTACCTAAGCGACTTGAACATAATCATGGTCTATTCTATCCTTGGTTAAGTTCAATTTCTATCTAGATAATAGGTATGATGAACAAGTGCGAATGAAAATGAATCAACGACTCCATAAAATGGTATATCATCTTACATAAGCTTTATTTAGTTAATTTAGTAATTTATTTATGGACGAGATGCGATGATTACACGGGAAAATCATCTTGTTGGAGGCTGGCCAGAAGCCAAAAATTCGCTTCGGGAAGGGCAGGGGTGGATTGCGAGTAGCCCATATTGGTACTTAATTACTTTTCAATGCGCGCCTATCAGAAAATCATAAATTCCATTGAACATGCCATTAATTTTCAGCGGCACTGACCATTAACCCCGGCATCCCTCTGAAGTGACGGAAGAAGAGGAGGAAGACATCCGATACTACAAAAGGCTAACCAGTGACTAATGCCCTCCTGTGATAGGAAAAAAATGATACTAGTGGGATAACACTGCGGTGAAAACCAATGATGCCTTCAAATTTCGGCTTCATTCAAGCGAATTTTGTAGTAAAGTCAACAGATGTTTATTTCCATGGATATCATCAAGATAATATCTGACAATGTAGCGATATGAAATATTGCTACATTGTCAGATTTTATTGCACATGCGATCCGGTGGAGAAAGCCTTAATCCGTGAACTGAATAAAATACAAAGGAATTCTGCGTGGTTCGTCAAAAACTGCTACGGGCGGACAGACAGCGTTACCCAGATGCTAAACGAATTAGGCTGGTAGCCGCTGGAGACTCGGAGGATACTCGTTAGGCTTATATTGCCTTAACAATTGAAAATAGAGATTTTTAAGAGCGACACGGGGAACATAATATTAGAGCCCAACTATATTTCCAGGTCCGACAGAAGCGATGAATTAAGAGAGATATTTATCAAAACGGAAAGATGTGGGAATTCGTTTTTCCCTCAAACCATGAAGGACTTTAATAAATGCTCATCGTAATCGCGCATTTCCTTTTTATGCGTAAACGGCTGGCGTCGTAACACCTCCTGCCACACGCCTTTTAGGCGGCTTGCGTGGAAGTATGTATGTGTAGATGACATTATCAACATCCCAAATATGAAATATGCTCATAGTAGTAAAATAGAGTATAAATAATAAATAAATAACTGAGTTAAATTTGATGAATAAAAACTTTAAAAAATAATTCATTTGCTATCCCACTAGTTTTCGCCTTCTTCTTTCTCGGCAGCTACTGCCGTTAGGGGTCGCTGTTCCTACCCAGTCGTCTCCAAATCTCTCGATCCTGTGCATCAATCTTTTCCCGTTATGCCATTTTCCATGGAATCATTCTCAACATACATAGTCCCTCCATCTTCCTCTCTATTTCTTCCCTGCAAATTTCGAATTCTGTTCCTCACATACTCCGCATCCCTCTTAAAATATAACTGAACCATTGCATCTCTTGCACTTCCTTGAGATCACAACCACTCCTAAACATCTCACTTCACGTCTTATTCCTAATCCTCTCTCTTCTTGTTTTTCCCATCATCCACTCCAGCATTCTGATCTCAGCCACATCCATTTTGTTTTCGTGGGCTCTCTTAGCGGGCCAGGATAGATACGCCTGAGCTGGCTACACAACGGTTTTATGTACTATTTCCTTGATACTTCTCCCAAACCTGCGATGGCACAACAACTCTGATACTTTTTTTCCCAGTTTCTCCAAATTTTCTATCCCGCTAGTATATATGTATTTTTGGTATCACTGGATCATAGGCGGGCATTAGTCACTAGGTGGCCATTTGGAGTATCGGCAGTCTTCCTCCTCTTCATCCGCCACTTCCGCCGCGGTTAATGATCAATGCTGCTGAAAATTATTGACATGTTCAATGGAATTTATGATTTTCTGATAGGCGCGCATTGAAAACTAATTAGGCACCAATATGGGCTACTCGCAATCCACCCCAGCCCTTCCCTTAGCGAATATCTGGCTTCGGGCCTGCCTCCAACAAGATTTTCCTGTGTAGTCATCGCATCTCGTCCACTTGAATGCTAAATTATTGCCTTAACTAAATAAAGTTTATGTAAGATGATATTTGCCTTTCTTTGGAGTCGTTGATGCATTTTAATTCGCACTTGTTAATCATATCTATTATCTGGATTGAAATTATACTTAACCAATGGTATAATAGGTCATGATCAAGTCATAGTAAGGTCATGATGTTCAAGTTGATCAGGTACTGCAGAAGTACACTACCTCAAGCAGTTTACAGCTACGTTCATTTTGCATTTTTAAACTCCCCTACACTGTATTTTTTACGGTCAAAGAATTTCTGTCGATATCTTAATCTCTATATCTAAAAATTTGTATATGAAACGTAGGTAAATGTTATTCCAGTATTATTTTTGAGTAAATAACGTCACCTATCGAATCAATCACTTTTTGAGCTTTAAAAAATTTTTAGCATGCGAAAGAGTGATTTTATTTTAATAGAACTGGGTTTTAAATAAACATGCTGTTATCACCGGACTGGCTTAGCTGCCTGATTTGTAAGCTCCCCTTTAATCGATTTCATTTTGGCTTATCTTCTGTGTACAGAGTCGCTGTGAGTGATGTGTAATAACGGTAACTTCCGCCAGTATCACAGATTAAGTTCTCTTTTTACTCATCTCATGGACGCCTCGAAAGTAATCTATCCTTGTCACTGGACGCTGGTATTTTTTCTCTGTGAAGCGATTAAAACTATTTCATCAGTGATGCAACGAGCATAGTTTACTCTTTGTTTTCGTTATTTGCAATGCATATAGTCAGGATAAATATTTTTATCAGCATACCAACCCGCCAACCGCGCACTTAAATGGGCTTACAAAACTGCAAAAGTCGCCAACCGCGTCGCAGACGGGCAGAGTGATCCGAATTTAACGGGATAATAGCATGCAGCAGAAGAGAAGAAGTCAAGACTAACATTAAAATAGGGAAGCAAAAACTAATAGAGGTGGACGAATTCGGTTATTTGGGAAGCAAGATAACTAGTGACGGGAGAAATAAGAAAGAAATTATCAGCAGAATAGCTCAGGCGAAGAGAGCATTCCACCAAAAGAGAGACATGATTATAGCGGGAAACTTAAATATGGAAGTAAAGAAACAATTTATATGAGCCTACATTTGGAGTATGCTCCTATACGGAAGTGAGGCATGGAAAACGACCGCAGAGGAGAAAGCAAGGATAGAGGCCTTCGAAATGTGGTGCTACAGAAGAATGATGAAAATCAAATGGATCGACCGAGTTAGTAACGAGGAAGTCCTAAGAAGAATGGGAGAGAAGAGAAGCCTCATGAAAACCTTAATAAGAAGACGGAACAACCTTCTATGCCACATCTTGAGAAATGATGGTCTGATGAAGACAATCGTCGAGGGACAAGTGGAAGGCAAGAATGGAAAGGGAAGACCTCGAACAAAATATATGGGACAAGTAAAGAAGGATGTGAAAGAGAAGAAATACGTAGGTGTGAAAAGACTAGCTGATAGGAGAACTGAGTGGAGAGCTGCGTCAAACCAATCCTAGGATCGTTGTCCAGTGATGATGAACAAGCGAAACGCTTTTAGCACATTTATAACAAATGATAAGTATCGAATAATTGCTATGCAATAACACTTACGGCACTTACCTCGGGTATTACTCGCCTATTACGGTCATATAGGGAACATTTCCACATTATTTCTTCCAGCAAAAAATCCCTCTGGCAAACCTTACGTCCCGGTTCGATGTTTAATTATTTTCTCGGAAAGGCAACCGTCCATTTCTTCAACATAACCTGGTCCCTGAACACTAAAAATAATCGCACCTTCTCCGCGTCTTAACCTTAATCTTAACAAGACGTCTATCCCGGAGGAATGTATTGATGTCCTGTCATACTTATACAATGCTTCCAGTATCTGAAGAGTATTGATCGTTCTGAAGAAGATTCTAGATCCAAAAGTATGCTGAAAAGTAATCACACTCGTACAATCACCATAAAACTTCCGGAAATGAAATGGAAAAGTATGACTACTAAAATGCTCGATGTGGGGTTAGTGAGTGTTGCAGTTGATTTTTTTGTATTGCACGATTGTTATTTAGCCAGAACTAAGAGGAATAATTTATGTTTTCTCCCAACTATTCAGAAAAATGTGTAATTTTATCATCGCTGCTTTCAAAACCGGAAATAACATTTCCAATTAATATTATTTCTGTAGCTCCGGAACGTAACAAACTAATCCAGCAAACCTATTTAGCGTGTATTCTATTTATCTATTCTAGAAACTATCTCTTCTGAAAGTTATGAAAAACTCGGTTCACTAGAAGTAATGTATTACGAATGATATTGTCTTCGAATTATTTCTTTCTTTCTCCTATTAAATATTTCTGCTCACCCTTCCAAATACTCGTAAGCGCACTCTAGGGTTTGTAGGCACAGCCGAAGCGGAAGACAGCCTCTGCTTCATATATTTCGCCAGACGACCATTCCACATTACAATCGATAATTCCTCACTATTTTAAAGGTATGCGCATGAGTTTAAGAGGGGCATGTAAAAAATTTTAATGCAAATAATTTAAATTATTTAGAATGTACGCGTGCTCAAGAATAAATTACTACTGATCTTCGCAGGTTTTTATAGCTTCACAAAACTAAGGATCTAGTAGGAACAAATTTCATCCTCGTCAAAAAAAGCGTCAATTTGGTTTTGGAAGTGCATTATATTTCCTAGTGTAAAGGATACTTTCTAACAAATTTTATTTGGTTAAATTTACATAGATCACTGAGCATTAATAAAGGTTGAATTGAATCTACGTGTAAGAATGCAATTGATATTTAAAAAAAATATCAAATGAAGCAGGTAGAGCAAGAAATAGCGTATCCGTTGTTAAACTGATTGCACGCCATTTTTACTCTCATGAACATATTTAAAGAGCAATTATTTGTTACTTAATTATTTGCATTGCAAGCGCCATGGGCTTAAGTTGTCTCCGCGAGGCGTTCCAATGCCGTCGGCGGAAATCTCTACGCAGAAAGCTCCTCTCTGGAGGAAATAAAAGGCACTGCTGCTCTGGGCGTTGGTGTTGCGGGGCTTTCGTCCCAAGTTTCCCTGAGGCCGTGTGGGGAGTTCTTCTGAGCGAACATAATACGCGAGAGTAGAGCATCGGACACAACTGCTTCTTATTTTTTCCTCTCCTTGTGTTTCCTTTCCTTCCTGCCTCTTTTCCGCCGGACCATTTCCTGGCTTCGGTGGTGGCGACTGTCATTCGATTATCCTCTGGGCGGCTCATCTTTCGATGTCGCTTTAAGAGCGAAGCGCTGATAGGAAGAAATTAAAGCACGAACGCTGTGTTTGCTAGTGATACAGAGAATTATATGGATCTCTTAATTGTCGGAATGGAAGGCACTAAATCAAGGAAATATTAAATAAAAACTAGTATTTCTGCATTCAACGTTATTGACGATGTCATGGATTCCATAAATGCATTGGATCACCCTCTTAAACTCATCGGCCTCGGTAGCGACGGATTAAAGTCCTCGCCTGCCAAACAAAAGTTCAGGGGTTCGAGTCCCGCTTGGATACCCTAATCTAGGGTATGGATGGTTGCGCACGCTCTATTGCTAAATGTTATCAAACGTCTCGATGCAAAGGCCGAATAGTGCTGTTTTCGGAGGTGCGGAAAAAAATAAAATTAAAAAGAGGGAACACAAATATGCTATAAGTTATTTGATTCAAGGTTTTATGTTTCGTATTTGTTAATTTTTGTGCTCATATTTGATGTCTTGTTGAGCTCAAAATGATAAGAATCAATGCGATTGCTTCAAAAGTGAATTTAGAAACATGCATATGATATTACTGGTTAATTATCGTCAAGGTTCCCGTTTCGCGGGGCAACAATGAATAATTAGTTGAAATAAATGATAATATTCATTGCTTAACGTTTTATCATAATAAAAGCCAAGCGGATCAGCTAGCTAGCCAGCGAATCGACCAGGTTCCATCGGTAAATACAGTATTGTACTTAGTAAGCACATTATTATTGAACATGAAATAAAATGGAGAAAAATAAATTTGTAAGCACCTGTAAGTATGTGCTCCATAATCAGGCATTAGTGACCAAATAAAATGGAGTTAATTCACTGTGACATGCCGTCTGCATCGGCCCGATAGCACCATTTAACTTTTAACCCTTAATCATAGCCAACATCATGACGGCGGGCAGTTCGTAACAAAATGCTGTGCATTTCGAACAGAAGTATATCAAGGGCTATTTAAGACCCTGTTTTCTCGTTGGCGTACAAAAAAAAACATAATTTTTTGTCATATCACTGCATGTTCGGCGGGCAGTTGGTAACAAAATGCAGTACATTTCAAAGAGAAGTATATCAAGGGAACATAATTCCAAAACTCATCTTAGCGGATGAAATCAGCAATGCATTAGCAATAGACATAATGAACATGGTCAGTTCCATAACAGTATGGTTAAGAAGTAAAAATTTGCTCTCATTGACATTTTTAAATAATAAATTACTCTACCAGTTTTTATGCTACTTCCGTTGATTTAATTCCAATATGGTCTAATGAAAAGAAATATGGAAAGCTTTATGGTAAAGAAAGAGGAAAAAATATAAAAAGAAAGTTATAGAGCAGGGGTTCCCAAACTGGGGGGCGCGCCCCCCTGGGGGGGGGGGGCGTTGAGAAAGTCCAGGGGGGGCGTGACACCCAAATGAAATATATAAAAAAATTACAAAAAAAGTTTTCCTCAGATCTTTGAAATAAAGTCTTCCTAAGTTTTCATGATTGTTTTTGTAAAGTTTCAATAAAGCTGTAAACTTTATCGAAGAAGGTTACAGTACTGGTTAAAGTACGTAAAAGTTTACCCCAGTGTTTCAGAGAAAGCTGTTCGAATGTACTTGCCTTTTTCAACAACATACATGTGCGAAAAAGCGTTTTCAACTCTTGTGGCGATCAAAACCAATACCGCAACAAACTTGATGTCGAGAGTGACCTACGCTGTGCCTTGTTTGAAACTCAACCCAGGATCTGTCAACTTATCAACATGCAAGCGCACCCATCTCACTAAATTACATTTTATGTTTTTTTTTGTAAGTAGGTAGGCCTATTGTTTCACCTTCCTTAAATTGAAAATGTATCTGTGTTACAATGTTAAATTTTGTATCAGTAATTATATTCGTTTTTCATGTAATACTTGTTTTAATTTTCATCATACGTACAATTATTGAATCTTTCCAATCTGCGTTACCACATTCAACAGTGAACAAAAAAATCTACCTACTCACCGTTTCAAGTAGGTACATACTTGTACGAGTACAAGTACTTGTACAAGTAGGAGTTGGTATGTACGGCACCGTGGAAGTAGGGTATTGCAAAATGGGAAGCTGATCTGTGTAGCGGGGGGGGGGGGGGGTGGCGTGGAGCAAAAAAGTTTGGGAACCCCTGTTATAGAGAGTTTGATTAAGGCAGATTATATGATGAAGAATTTTGAATTTCGCCTTGACTATGGAGAAAAATGTTCATAATTTTTAACCCACGGTTACATTACATATGTCTTTTCATCGAAGGTGCTAACCTAAGGTCACATATTAATAGAAATTTGGCACTTCGGCTCTCGCTGGGTTAGTTATTGCTGCGAATGAAAGAAGTTAATGTATCAATCTGTGAACTTAATAACATATTAAGTCAACGCTATTCGTCAAAAACTGCTACGAGGGTTTCAGAGTGTTACAAGGCTTTGACTCGAATTAATCTGGTAGCCTCTTGAGATTCAAAGGGTATTTGCGGAGGAATGCTTGAGCTATTGAGAATAGTGCGTTTCGGAGTGACGTGGAGAACGGCATCTTAGAAACTCAGTGTACTTCTAGCTGTAATAGAAACGATTATAAAAGAGAAATATTTTACAGAATGGATTGGTTTGTTTTTCCTGGAGCAATAAAGAGCTTTAATGAATGTTTGGTATTACTCAGCAGTCAATATCTTCAACGCGCAACCTCTATCGTGTCTTGTTTACGCGGCTATCCGTTTCATGCACCCACCACATTTTAGGCGTGGATGTATGAGTATGTAGACGTAGACGAAGTTTGACTTAGAAATGGAAAAGTCGCTTACGATTAAAATTTCAAAATCGAGTTTTAATTGTCAAAAATCACGGAAAGCGAGATCGAGCTATGTTCTTCGAGTTTCGACCCATACTCGAGTTTTCGACTTCAATATCTTGACCATTTCGTTTGATCTCAGCCGCGTCACTACCGACCTCTGCTAACGTTATAGGCCCCATGTGAAAGACGTTTATCCAAGGCCCGTAAAATTAGAAAGGCTCGATCATCAAGAAAGCATCTCAATTTGTTGAAATTTCTTTTACACTTTAGCGAAGCCAAGTGGTTCCAAGCGGTGATCTCAAAACTTAAGTATGCGTGCATTAATGCATTTTACTGCTTATACTTCAATAATTTATTCTGGGTGGATTTTTTTGGGATAATTTTTTACTATGCAAATGTGTATTTTGAGCGATTTTCGATTGAATTATAAACATGATTTTGTGCTAACTTCATTTTAAAAAAGAGCCGTCGATTTTTTCGATTAATCGATTTTTTGTTCAAATTTCGATTCATGTTGAAAAGTCGAGCTTTTCATTTTGATTAAAAATCGATTGCTCGAAAAATCGATTTTGATCGACATTTTCTCAACCCTAGTTTGGATGATCTAAGTATTACAGCTTTCCCAAACCATATTAAAAAAAACAAATGCGAAATTTTAAGCTTCATGATTTGATCCGCATCAGAAGTAAACGCCAATCCAATTTTAGACCAATCTGGATTTATTAAACGAATCAACGTTTGTTTTCGACCTCCTTGACAAAGAACGCAATATTCTTTGAAGTAGACGTTGTCGGAACTGAGGGGAGAGCAACTGAAGCCGAATTTTCGTGTTCCAGGGAGAAAAAGCTAAAGAAATTTTTTTGGAAAGGGGCTCGTAGAATAATACGAGAAAAACGCGATGCCAGTGCCTAGATGCCAATTAAGAAGCAGTGGCTCTAGAAATAGGAAAATTCTTGCTGTCCTTATGTCAGGCATGAAATAGTGAGCGAGATAATGAAATGAAATTCATTGCGATTCTGAAGGACGAACCTACAGTACATTTGAACATCAGCCGAGGGAATGAGAACTTCTCTCGTACAAATTAAAAGTATTAGATATGTCCGATAAAAACCCGCCTTTTTCGCCTTTTGACAAAAGGGAATTATTTCTATGGCATGGCGGAAACAGAATTTGTTTCCTTTTCAAGGTTTTTCTTCTTTTTTTGTGGGGAATGACGATCATTGGTGATAAAGAAATTAACAGATCCACTGATGAAAAATTAAAAATACCCATTCTTTGAGAGTGAAAATATTACAAGTATTGCATTGTCTTTGAAAAGCCCCATTCATACAATCTACGTAAATTTTAATTCTTCTAATTGAATAGACGAAATCAGATTGTAAGCATAATTTTTTTAATGTGGGAGAGTAAAACTGCCAAGTAAGTTATATTTAAAGGTAAGGAAACTTTTAATGGCAAGCTTGGTCCCTAAGGTAGATTATATGACGAATAATTTTGAATTTGGACATAATGTTGAAAAAAAATTATAATATATTTTACCCACGTCGATGGAATATTAGTCTTTCAACCGTGGGTGCTATCCTAAGTTCATGTATTACGTGAGACCTGGTACCATAGCTCTTGAAAAGGTAGTTATTCTTACGAATTGAAGAAGATAATGTATTTATCCGTGATACATCCATTACATAAACGAAGATTATCATGGTATGAATATTCGCTGGAAAATATCCATTTCCAGAGACGAAAACTAGAGGAGGTTTTTTGATTTAAGTTCATTTAATATTGGAATTCCCAATATTTACTTGAGTTCAATGCTTTCTCCATCTTCTTTATTCACCGACATCTTAAGAGTCTCCTCTGACGAATGTTCGTTTGTCGATATCAAATGATTCAATTTTGTCAAAGGTAATGGCTATTCGAAATGACTAACGGAGATCAATAACACAATCTCTGAGTCATATATTGAAGGTGAACTGCATATTGGATGAAATTTGATTTTCCAATGAAAAAGAAATCTGAAAAGCCAATTTACGAGATGAAATCTCAGGTAATAGCCTGATATTTCAAATTGATCATGGATCCAGTTGGAATTCTGGAATCAGAGATATTTGGCGTAATAGGCTTTCAGGATTTTCCCTTCATTTGGGCCATATAAACCCTTGGCGATGATGGCTAAAATCGATGTGCGAATATGGGAATTTTTAGCGAGCGCAGTGACCTTTTTTTAGTGCCCAAGAGAAGCGAGGCCTGGTTTAGCAATTATTTTTCGGGTTCTTTCCTATTAAGATATTACGATTCCACTAACTAATGGTGTGATAATGATAAAAAAGGTTTAAAGTATGACATGAGTTGCGGATCTCACGAGGCTTCAAATGTAAAATCTATACGTTCTGCTCCTTTTTTGAGTGCTAAATAGCAACATCCATCTAAATGTATTTATGAAATTTTACTATATTGCTCTTAATGAGCAGTATGAAAAGTCAGCTGTTAATATGGGATGAATGACGTCAGAAAGCATTATCCAGTGGCCCATAGAGTCTTTTTACTGCTTCAGGTTTGGTAAAAGATAAAAACAGCTGGCTGTTTTACAATATTCATCATATACGCCATTTTCACTTGAAAAACGAATTTTCTCCGATGAATTTATTTGGAATAAAACACGATCTTGGGAGAATTTGCGGTACACCATCACAAAATTTATTCTATGAGGAAACTTTTAATATCTCACATATATAAAATAAAACTTGAACAAGACCCGGGTTTTAACGACTTAGCGTTGCATCATCAGGTGCTTGAACCGGAATACCACTTGATGACGATGCTAAGTCTTTGAGACCCGGATACTATTTAGACGTAACTTTAGTCGAAGGAAAATCATTTCAGTACAAATTATTTTATGGAAATATATTTCATGGTACGCTCGTCGTAAAATATTGATAGCATTGGCCCCAGTCTGCACGTCAACAGTAAAAAAAACACTAAAAACTGTTCTGAAAAAGCATTATTTCCGAAGCTTCGACTTTTGGCCACCATGTGTACAGGAACACAATTGAAAGTAACTGTTATTAAGTTGATTAAATTTTCAAGGGGATAATTATAATTTTAATTATTACCCAGTACTTAATTGTAGTTGCAATTGACCCCGATTAATGTTTTCAATACTTGTCCCATCACTGATTACAACCTCTTATAATTAGCGAATCCAAAGTGCCCGGTTTTGCTGTACCACTTTGAATCCGCAAATTGTTAATGGTTGTCATGAGTGATGGAAAAAGCGTTGGAAATATTAATTATGCTCAATTACGCTATCAAATTCGTTATCAATTACAATTTTACCTTTTGAAATATAATCATTTGGATTGCATCCGCCATTAATTGTGCTCTCGTGCACGATGCTATTGCTGTCAATTTTTTTCTCAAAAAAGGGACTACGAACAGACAAACATGCATTTTAATTATTTATAATTGTTGGTGAGGTTAATTTAGGTGAAAATGCTTTTCGATCACGGCGCTTGGAATCCAAAATTTCATTTATTTAATGAATAAAATGTAAATATTACATCAATTTGGCGATGAATCGTCCGAGCTAAGGACGAAAGGTCAAGTATATTACTTTCATTTATTTTGTTTTTATTTATTTCTGTAGTACGGGAAAAAACAACCATTTGACTTTTACATCGGGGTTTTAACTTAACATTCTACCGTCTACTAACATCCATGCCTTGGATAGAGGCTACCTACGCCGGCGGGACTCGAACTCGTGGCTTCAGGTGTGGCAGTATTTACCCCGCTGGAACAGAGACCGGCAATATAAAAAACTTATCGATAAAAAAGTAAAAATCACCAAAAGATGTACTTGTTAACTGTCATTCAATTGCTTTTGCGACGATACATCCCATCAATCGTGGTCGATTATGAAAATGCATTGCTCCTGTTTGTTAGCTTGTATTTTTTCTCGATTTACTGATATTTTAACTATACAAAACCTAATCTATAACATTGATTAGTGACTTGGAGAAAAGGTCATTAAGAATTAACTGCATAATTCTTCATTTAAATGTTTATTTAATTTTTTAATTTTTAATTTTAATAAAAATATTAAATATATCAAAATTGATAAGTACCTACGACATGTATTAGCTTAGTTGCAATCAATAAACACAATGTTTATTGCAGAAAAATTATATCAAAATTCTTGTCTTTTGTTTTCTTATTGTGAAAAACATTTGATCCCTTAATATATCAAATTAATGTAATCATATCCTTTTATAACCCTGAATAAGGTATACAAATATACTGAAACGTTGACCAAAACATTTGCATTTAATTCTTAAAAACTTTCACTCCAAGAAACTATATTTTAAACGTTATAAATTGGGGTCAAGACACTAAAACTAAGCTATAGCACTTCTTGCAATCGCTTTGGATGGGAATTTTCTTGAGAAATCGTGCCTCCGATTACACAGGGGTTCAATGGGCTTATGAAGGAACGCTCGATGGTATCAGCCGGACAATTTAAAGGCAGAGAACGCCACACTCGCGCCGAAACAGACGTACGGGTTTAGTATACAATTCCTGAGGCATAACTCAAATAAAACTTACACTATCATTGTAAAAATGTTAGAGTAATTGATATACACCATTTTTAATAATCAGCTGTATCTCGCCTGTGAAAATGTTTCTTTGTTGGAAAAAATGGAGGTAAAAATTATCATATTGGGATTCAGATGACTGACTATTTGCGAAAATTCTCAAGAATTCCAGGAAATTTTCAAGATGATAGCACAATCTCTGAATTTAAAAAACATTTGGAAATCAGATCAATCGAGCGTGGTCGATGCCCTCAAACCTGTAGCGTTTTGCCTAAAAAATACACCTTACACTGTTTCCTATAAAATTAACTTACTTCTATTATTTATTTTGGCATTAAATGACATTTACCTTTGAATATTAATTATTTTCTAATGTGTTCAGATTGGGAAAATTTTTAACTCTTGAATTGCTATCGAATTTTTAAGTGAGATTAACCAAATCAATTTGAAGAGTATGAGAACTTAACTAAGTTTATGCTCGGCTTCAGAAAAAAAATTTTATTTAGAAGAAAGTATATCACGACATCAAGTCCTCAATGCCTTCTAAGCCGTCAATATCAGCAGTTGCCCATCTTATCTGCTTAAAGGCATTGCACATGTTTTGAGTTCACTGACAGACGTTTTTTACTTGAAGAGATTTCGGCGTCAGTTATATTCGGTTTATCTACGCTTGCATTAACTAAATACACCGGCTGCTGCCATTGTGTTCGCTCCATCGGCTTCGTTTGCCTTCGCAGCGAAAGTGGGGATGTAGGTATTACACCGGAAGTGCGCTGCTTTGAAAAGGGATTCTTGAAAACGCCTCGATTTCGAAGAAAATTTTCATCTTAAGGGTACGCTTTGTAACCCCATCGTTCCATTGTGTGTTTTTTGGAAGGCTCTTTCACCACCTATGCCACTCTGGGCGTCAGACGTGACTTTAAGAGACGCTTGCCTCCCTTACGGCCGGTCTTATATGATGACGGATTACTTGCGTAAAACTTATGCTTGCTCTCTTCTTGATATTATCGGGTTAGTATGAATACACATCCTTAATTTTCTTATAGTAATAATAATAATGATAATAATAATAATAAATCGCATTTTATAAAATTTTCACCTCTTGCATAACGGAAGTAATCAACAACCACATAGATGAGAACCACATTTTAACGGAAGAACAAAAGGGGTATCGCAGAGGAAGCAAACGTTGCAAGGAACAGTTGATAATTGATTCAATTATTCTTAAACAAATACAAGAAAAGAAGAGGAACCTACACAGTTGCTACACAGATCACAAAAAAGCTTTTGACTCTGTTCCCCATTCCTGGCTTATTGAAGTACTAAACACCTATAAAATTCACCCAGAAGTTATTAAATGTCTTTAATTAAAATTAAAAATAATGATATATTTGAATATTTACATTTTCCAATATTGGTAAATTTACAATAATAATAACAGTAATAATAATTACATACAAGCAACAAAACATGCTCGCACCTCAAGTCCTCCTGAGCCAAATCGGCTCGTCAGGATGTGCCAGCAAAAGGCAAAAAGAATTAACAATTCGGTCCCACCAGGCCAACCTGGTTTGTCGGCAGGTTTCGTATTACTACCTCCAAAGTACTAAGTGGCTCCAAACATTAAAATGAAAGTGATCCATATGAATACACATAGAAAGCGTCCACAAATATGCAAGAAAACACAACCGAACATACGGAATTAACATTAAATTGCTATACAACATTACATTTTCCTTTACAACAAACAAAATATCTCTCATTTAAGAAATACAATTTCCATTACAAAAAACAATACCTTCCCCCACAAGAAATAAGATACATTTCACACCAAAACTGTCTCCAGCAAGATTAATGTCTACATTGTGCTAAGATATTCTTTTAGTTTCCTTTTTAATTCACTCAAACGATTAAGGCATTTAAGGCTTTCAGGTAGGTCATTACATATCATAGGTATTTTTACATTTGATTTATTTTTCCCATAGTTATTATAATATCTTGGCACAATGTGTGATGGATTTTTCCTGTTGCACATTTTGTGTGTTCTCTCTACATACTTTAAAATATTCTCATAAAAGTAATTATCTATTATAATCACATATTTATATACATTTGTAATGTTAAGTAGTCTCATTTCTGCATGCATTGTTTAATTGCATTTGCGTTGTTTACGTAAATATTAACCTTCACCCCCAGTTTCATTATTATGAGTAAGCTTGTCACTATTATTTTGCAGTAGTTTTACAATTTTATTTTTTGTTGCTTGCAATTTTTCTTTGTAACATGTGACTGAGTTTCCCCAAACAGTCAAAACATATCGTAATATTCATTCAACCATTGCATGGGAAGCTGTCAACTTGATATTCGTAGAGACCAGCGTTCTTATTTTATACATCAGGTAGCATACCCTCCTTAATCTACTATTTACTTTCATGATATGCAATTCAAATTTAAAATATTGATCTATAATTACACCCAGATATTTAATCTGACTGACCTATTCTAGTGGCACGCACTTACAGGAAGACAAGTTGCAATTGCTGAGTAAACATTTGTCCTCATGGAAATAAATCTTTAGTTTAACTTTGTTTTGCCTATAAGGAAAGATCTGCATCACTTTGGATTTACTTGCGTTTATGATCATATCATGGTCATGTGACCAGCAGATTAGACTATTCAGATCTTCTTGCATGAGAGTACTTGCTATATTTATGTCTTTATGGGCTGAAATTAGGACAACATCGTCAGCATACAATTAGATTTGGCAGTGTTTAATTGCATTTACAATACCATTTATGTATAGAATAAAAAGCGTAGGTCCAAGAATGGACCCTTAGGGTACCTTATACTTCAAAACCACCTGTTTGCTCTGTGTATCAATTAACCTAACGGAGATTTTTCTGTACTTTTGAACCATTTCAGTGCTATACCTCTTATGCCTAAATTTTGAAAATCCTCAAGTAATATATTATGATTAACTGTGTCAAATGCTTTTTTGTAAAAAATTACCTCACTGCTGTTTTTATAAAGATCATGGCAAATATTTTTAGGAGCTTTGAAACAAAAATATGAGAATTTCATATAATTTGTAAATTTCAGATTCATTAAGGAAAATCACAAGTTTACGGTTTAAATTATTAAACATTATATCACATTTCTTTAAATATCGGCCAAAGATTTTAGATTACATAGGGCCTTTGGCATACAATTGAAGGTATGAGATACAACATACTTCCGCAATCTTTTACCATACATGTTATTGTAAAGATACGGTTTCAACAAAGGGCTGTTATATTTATCCATAGAATGTGTATTATTACATTTAATTTTGTGCTCTTTTTTGGAAATAGTACTCTATAAAGATGAGCCAATTAGAATTTCATTCAGAGTTAATATATTATATTTAGTACAGAGTGATTTAAGGTCAGAATTACAACAATAGTTGAAACCATCTGTATCAATTAGCTTCAATAATCTCTTTTGGTTCTTTACAATAGCTTAACAGAGTATTTCACAGTGATTCCTTATCTTAATATGCTCTCCACCATTGCAAAATAAATCATTAATTTTATGCTAATAGGTACTATGTCTTTTAACTTAATATTTGGTAAGCTAAAATTCGTATTTTTTAAGTAATTTTTTACTTTTACAACACCTATATTCATTCTTTGCATCAGTTAAACATTTATCAAACATACACCTGAGAAAAAAAGGTATAATTTTTGAATTTTGGGCACGGGGAAATTTTGATAGTGGTACCCTTTATTTGCCATAAATGTTACAAGAAGTTAGCGTAACAAAAGTTAAGGTGACCTCAACGGCCTCAGAAGTGAAACAGAAAAGTCGTCTCCAAAGGCCATAACTCTATGGATCACGTAACAGGCACGAGTCAAATTACTGTGTTGACTTGCCGGAACGGGAGTAATCGGAGCAATGATCAGTAGCAGCACGCTTCCGGTGTAATGGAACCGAAGCCTCTCCACCGGAAACCCTTCAAAAAGCACTCGCTCCACTCGAAGGAAACTTTGCGAGGGTTGAAGGGGCCTCGCTAAGGTTGCCTCGGTTGAGATACCACTCACACACGCACACTCGAGTTCATACAACACTCACTCCTTGGGCTCAATTTGGGTATGGATTACCTGGACGGGAAATGTGAACCGGTCTCGAAAACAAAGATTTCCTTTTCAGCTCAGTGTGAGGGTCAGATCTTCAAATAATATTATAATAATGTATATATTTTCTCCATATCTGTTTACATTATTTAAGCAAAAATAATTCGGAGCTTGAGGCCTCCTCAAAGGAACAAGAACCTATATTATCGAGACTGCCTTCCGTAAATAAATACATTGCCATTGCTGGTTTTGCTGTACAATACTGTCATGATCAGAAGATCTAACGATTTGATCGTTGGATCATTCTTCCTCATAGAATGATTCTCCAAAGTTGTTAGAATAGCAATGGCTGATGCCTGGTTTCGCTGATGGTAGGACCCGCCCGCCTTTGAGACGGTGCGGGATTCCTCCTCCCTTCCCTTCCTTCCCTATCCACTCCCAGGAGGCATTGTAGGGCTCCTATCGCGGCGGCGCCTCCTTCCTGTCCCGGCACTAGGTCGGCATTGCATGGCGATTAATCGAAAATGTCCCATTGAAATTGCTCGGGGAGCAGTTGGGCTGCATCAGCGCTGAGATGAAGGGCGTTGTCACGGATCAGAACACTTCTACAAGTCAGCATGTCTCTTCTTTTGTTTTCAATACGAACGGACGTAATTTATCACACTCCAGCCACATTGCATTAAAGAATAATTCTCTTTTATCGTCATAAAGGTGTCAATGTCACATGTCAATGCTGAAGCCATTCGGTGAGTTTTCTGGCTGTCGCTCCGCAGTGCTCACTTGGCGGGAGAATCAATTGAGGCAGCGTAGTTAATGAGATACCTACTAATAAACTAAAAACTTAAGATCAGAAATGATTTGAGCGTGTGTTGCGGAGAATGCGCAATTGCCCTACCTGCGCAGTACCCGCCTGTCGCTTGTATGGTGTTTTTTCTGAGCTATCGGAGGTTGAAAAGTATCCTTCCTCGTATTTTACATTGTAATGACAAAGGGCTTAAATTATATTTTATGGAAAAATTCGAAATTGCCAATAGCGTGGATGAACTTTGTAATGATGTTTTATTTCGTACCGACTCACCTTGTTTAGCGGCGACTCAAATTAACGCCTAAAGTGATGTACTTGTTGCCTCTTCTATAATTTAGCCCCCTTGAACCAAACCATGCCTTTTGATCCCGTTTTGCTTGAACTTAATCTGCTCGCATCACTCTTCGAATGCAATAACTTCGCCGCGAGGACGATTCCGGCGTTTGAGGTTAAGTTTTTAAAGGGGAGAGTGAGGTATTTTTAAGAACCGGGCGACACCCAAGGACCCAGCCGGGCGACCTTGCCTCTCAACTTCCCTCCCTCCCTCCCTGGCACCCCAATACAATCTGGCTCAACTGGGCGTTGCACGCGACCTATACTGTCAGCGTCAAAATGATGTGCCGCTCAACTTTGCGAATTCATACTTAAAGCTGTGTACATGCTAAAATAATGAATTATACGTCATTTTAAACAGGTGGATGAATTCTGTTACTTGGGAATCAGGATTACTAGCGACGGGAGAAGCAAGAAAGAAATTATCAGAAGAGTATCCCATGCTAAGAGAGAATTCTACCGAAAGAAAGATCAACTTAAAGTAGGAAATTTAAACATAAATGTAAGGAAACAGTTAATCAGAACTTATATCTGGAGTAAGCTTCAGTACGGATGTGAAGCATGGACAATGACAGCCTCGAAGGAATCAGCGATAGAACCCTAATAAAGTAAGTGGCCTCGGTGGCGATGGGGTGAAGCCCTTGCCTGGCAAAGCGTAGGTCGTGGGTTCGAATCCCGCCTGGGTAGGTGGCCCCTAACCAGGTCTTGAATGTTTGGTTTGTATATTGTTTATCCTCTGTTGTAAAGGCCTTAATGTCCTGTTAACGGGGAAAATGGAAATAAATAAATAAAAAAAGGGACGAGGAAGTCCTAAGAAGAGTAGGAGAAGGCTCATAAAAACCTTGACAAAAAGAAAAAACAACCTAATGTCTTGAATCATGTTGGCCTGATGAAGGCAATCTTCATCAGGCCAACATGATTCAAGACAAGGCAAGAACGGAAATGAAAGAACGTATAAAATCTTTTCAGGCTTGATTTTGTGGAATATTGTTATATATATGATAAAAACACAAATGGTAATTTCCACACTATTTAATTTAATACTTAACGACCGACCATGGTTTCGACACTTTGTGTCATTATCAAGGTATATTTAATATCAAGGTATAATAATTTCCTTCATAATAACGCAAATTGTTGAATCCATGGTCGGTCGTTAAGTGTTAGATTAAATAGTGTTGAAATTACCATTTCTGTTTTTATCATAGAAATGAAAGACATATAATTGAAAGATGAAATATATGGAACTGGTGAAGAAAGATGTGAAAGAGAAGAAATACGTAGGTGTGAAAACATTATCTGTTAGGAGAATTGAGTGGAGAGCTGCGTCAAACCAATCTTAGGATTGTTGACCAGTGATGATGACGTCATTTTTTTAAATTTCATTTTAAATTCTAATTTGGTTTTTGATTTTTGGCAAAGTAAAACATGTAGAAACGCCAGTTCATTCAATGACTGCGTCAAATTAGCCGTTTTGTCAACTTCATGACCATTTTGTAACTCAACCTTGGGAAAACTAAAACATCTACAGCATTCATACTCTACAGGGGTCGGGGTCGTTTGGCGCCTAGAATGTTGGATATGCACTCCCAAGGCTTGTGTTCCAATCCTCGTGGTGTCAGAATTTTCAAAGTTCAACCGATCCATGCATGATCATTAATGGCAAATACAGATCATCTGACCTTCTTTCTTTTTTTCCGCTTCGTGTTCCTACGCGCACGACGAGGTCGAGTGACCTATTTCATTGTTTCACCCCCCGCCTTTCTGTCTCTAAACGTTCTTTCCTATTCAGACTTCCTTCTCCCATTAACTCCTATGCCAAATGTGTTCCAAATTTTGATCCTTTTTTTCATCCCTCATCCATCTTGCACCATCACTATCGTAATTTTCCCCCTATTCCTCGTACCACCCGATGAAATTTACCATTCTTAGTTATTTATTTGTAAATACTGTTGAATATTTTTTGTTCATTATTGGTTACGTTGCTTAATATTGTTAAATTGTTTCTCCTACTATTGTGAGTCCTCTGTAATTGGCGTCGAGCTGTTTTTGGACTGGATTAAATAAATAAATAATTTAATAAATAAATAAATTGATTAGAGTTGGCAAATGCCGACGCCAAGTTTCTCTACACCATTCCTTCGCTGTCCTTTCTTCATGGTAAAAATGACCTCGGCTGTAATTCGTCTCCTCCACGTGCCATTCTTATAATTATTAATCAGCCATAGTTGGCGAAGTTACCAAAAAATATTTTCCGATTAAAGTTAATCTCGGTAAAAAGTAACTAGTCTAAGTTAAACATTACTACTCTGAAAAGTTACTGACTACAGTTAAAGTACAAAAGTAACTTTTACGTTAAAAGTCATTTTTTCGGTAACTTAAAAAGTAATAATGGAGATGCTTTAAAATTTATTTGTTCGCAATTTCGTTACCATGAATACAAACCTCAATATCTAGAATGATTTTTTAGCTTATAGGTTTTTATTATTTATTTATTTACTATACTACTACTATCGCACTATAGGTTTTTACTTTAATAAAATTCGTATTGCAAAAATTGGTAGCGGACGTCCATCATCTCCTCTCGAAAAATGAAGTCCTTCAGCACTAAACATCCTTTCACATTGAGCTGAAGAAGGAATACTGATAATAAACTTGATAAATATATTTTTGAAATAGCTTGAGAGTTCGTCTAGAGTGCTACTTTTCGTAAAAATATCGTATTGCTTCCGCATCTGCCATTGAAAGCTCCTCCTTGCTGATAGAAGTTGTTTGGTGCTTGAAAACAAATTCGTCCAATCCACTCAACCCCACTTTTGTTTGGATGGATGCCTCTGAGTCTAGTCTCTGCATATTCATTTTACTGCGTTGCATTCGAAGACACCGTTTTATTTCCCCCCTGCCTGTTGGACTAGTTTCTCCTTTGTCTGTTGGACTGGCTCCGCATCCCAAACTCGGATTGATCGGCTATATTCATCAGAATTTAAGAAGTTAATTAACCGAAGTTAGTTTTGAATCAGATCGACTTCGATCAGAACAGACAAAATTATAATAGATCGATATTCATCAAATTTGAAGAATTAAATTAATTAAAGGTTTGAATCAGATAACGTAATATTTTAAGGAATTATAATTAAAAGTTAACTTTCATAAAAAATGTGGATTGGAGGAAAGGCGAGGACGTTCCCCCGCCGGCCTTGGTGGCGGCGGGGGAACGTCCTCGCCTGCCAAGCAAGAGGTCGCGGGTTCGAGTCCAGCCTGGGTAGGTTTCCCCGGTGCAGGGCATGGTTGTTTATGTACGTGAATTGTTACATTTGTTGAATACCCCGTTATAAAATGGCCAATACGAGCTGTATCTGGTGTTTTCAGAATAAAATAAATATTTTACGTTATAATTTAATCGTCAATCCCCACTTTCGTAATCAGCAAAACACCTTATTCTCTTCCAGTCAAATGGGATAGCAGTCGAGTCACGATTTTAAAATCCTCCCCATTTTATCACTCCCTCACCTTTTTATTGCACCAATCCCGTTCGCTGCCTTCTCCTACCCCCACTCCCTCCCTCGGCTGTTCACAACAGCTCTCCTCCGCTATCTATCGCAATTCCTTTCAGTCGACGTTCGCGCAGTGAAGAGATTGGAGCAGTGCAATCTTCCGTCTCGGTCGGAGTGGATGGATGCCGCGTATTTCGCGGCCGCCGTGTTGACCTCCGAAGACACTAAACATCGCTCGCGTTTGAGTGCTTATGTCGCGCCGTCGGGTGGTGTTGTGGAATACGCTGTGTTTCGGATGGAGTGGAAATTCTCGTTAGCGGATTTGGCGCTGCATTGTTGATGGAAGGATTATCACGATGGGTGCTTCGACGCCGCGTAGGATTCGCTACCGGATGATGAAGCAGAAGACAAAGGAAAGAAGGTAATGGAGAAAGACCAGCCTTCTCGGGCCTTAAAACGTTTTAAAAATCGGTTAACACGCCACTTTTCTTGTCTGCAAAATTAAGTTGAGTTTTTTTCCTTTTCGATTGACCACAATTTTTAACGTTGATTACTTCATGGAGAGTAGGTCTGTACAAATTAAATACAAAATATTTGGCCAAAATTTTGATGTATTTTAATACCTTCTCCAGAGCTTTTTTCAATGAATATATTAAAAAAAAAACAAATATATTAATTGAGAAAAAAAGCCTTAAAGAAATTGTATAAATATACCGAAATGTTGGCCAAATGTATTGAATTCGATTCTTAAAGATCTACATTCCAAGGTGTTAATGAACGTATAGTATTCGTGCTGAAAACTGGTTGTTTGACACTGTTTTACGTTAGTGGATAGTTAAAACGTGAAATAAGAAAGGTGATTTAACTTTTTGCGTTTCATGCTAATACTTTTTAAATCGACAATAGTTTCGACTATGCCATGTCATTGCATTAGTTTGAATAGGTGAGGATAGAGTTCACCCCCAAAGTCGGCACAAGCTTGCAAATTTCGTGCAACGGCCCTTCAACGTGTACAACAGGCCTTCTCGGGCTATCCAAAATTTAAAAAATTGGTTGACTCGACATTATTCTTTTCTGTAACATTTAACTCTGAGCACAGGTCTTTTCCACGTTAAGGGCTAGTGAAACCGTGAATTGAAAAAGTAAAATTCACTTTGTGTGTTTCATATTAATACTTTTTAAATCGACACCAGTTTAGAATCTTCCATGTTATTGTCTTCATTTGAATAGGTGAGATAGAGTTTGCCCCGAAGTCGGCGTAGGCTTGTGAATCTCTCTCATTCTGGATGTATTCAAACACACCGTTACAACTGATTGAATCGTTACAATTTATTCTGTTACACAATAATTTTGGAAATTCATTGCTATGTTAATGGGCGAGACCTTGGTTACGTACTGAAATTTATCTCGAATGATTCAACTACACACTCCCGGCTTGTTAACCTGAGCTACCGAACTCTGCACGGATTTTTCGTTGGGGGGGAGGAGGAGTTATCTTCTAATCAAGTCACCTTATCAGCTTGTACAGTAATTAGTTTACGGCTGCAGTCTGATTGCCCCGTTCACAGCAAGAACTTAACGTGAAGTAACGTGACTTATTATGTCCCATACCTATTCCTGATATATTCCTGCGATCACTGCTCAAATCTATGCATCAATATTAAAATAGATTTTGTAGCACAATCGATAATTTATATGTCTATCGATAGATGTCACTATATTTGTCTCAACTTGTTAATTTCAATTGGAAATTGATTTTCGCTCAACTTATGGCTGTATCGAGTCGAGTGAAGACGTTTTGAATGGTTGCGACCTAGTGGACCCTCGTCTACTTTTTACCACTATACTTGCGCAAAGTTACGTTGTTTAGCGTAACTCCTCCCTTCTTTCACTGACTCTCGTTAGGGAAGGCGCGAGGGGGCGTAAGGCAGTGAGGGGCGCAGGACCTGTCAGTTGACCGTAATGCGGCCTCCGAGCGACCAGTTCGCCGTCAGGGGTGTGACGCGCTGCTGTTGCTCGCGGAAAAGTATTGTATTTCTGGAAAACGGTTGAGCGGACGTTAAAATGGAGCGAATTTTGGGACTCAAGGGCAGTAAAATCGTGCGCTACCCCTGAAAATGATGTTACTTCAAAAAATCGGGAAAATTTAATGTTATTGCATTTATGCTCTTAGAGCGACCTCTAAATGTTAAACAATTGAGCTGAAATTTTTTTGATATCCATTCTGCACCCCATAGCATATTTTAAGAGGTAGAAATAAAAAATCCGAGAAAAAATAAAAAATAAGTAGCACCCTACTGGACACCTCCCGCCACGCTTCCATTGAGGCGGTATGTAGCATAGTGGGTAGATTTAGATTGGCTTTATCAAGGACAGGGATCTCCAAACTATGGCCCGCAGGCCACATCTGACCCACCAAACAAATTCCTGTGTGTTTACTTGAGGATCATCTAATCTGGAACCTGATTTTAATGGAATTTTGAAGTAAAAACCACAGTATCATTGGTCACACTAACTTGATAGCATAAAACTAAAGGCAGGAATCTATTTTGTTTACCCTGATTTTTTCCAACAAGATATTTTTCAATTTTTCCATTTTCATTCTCTAGTTTTTGAGGAAATTAAATAAATGGCACCGAGTAGTTTTTATAATTATTATTTTTATTCCTTCGGCCCGTATAAAAGTGGGAAATATGTAATGTGCCTCTTACATTGAAAAGTTTGGAGACCTCTGATCTAAGATATGAACGAAGGACCTCTCGGTAGGTAGCCAAATGCATTGCTCACTTATTTTTTCTACGATACTTAAACTAACCTTGTGTGGTTATATTTATTTCCATTGCTGAGGTTGTCGGCGTCGTGACATCTGAAGACTCATAAAGAGGTTTTTTTTTTTGAAAAACCTGTTTGATAATCGGCTGCGCCGGCTTCTTTTTTTGGGAAACGGGTTTGGAGTTTTTTAAGGCAAGTATTAATAACCGACCCTCAAGTTTTTTAACCATACAATTCTCTTTGAAGTTCCTCAAACGTGCTCCCAAAAATAGCATGCAAGAAAAAAATCTGCAAGAGGCCCTTGTGAGGTAGGCAAGTGGCGAATTTATTTGCGATTTTCTCATGCCGAAAATAGCGTGCTAATTTCCGACGGAGCTTGCTCCAAAGCGGCACTTGAGTGACTTACGCGCGTGAGAAAATACGGATGAATTTGCTTCGGTGAGAGGCTTGAAATAATGGTCGTTGGGACAGAGAGAAAGCTTCCTTGAAACATGAGGTCATTTTGTGCGTTTTTAACACTAGAAGGACCGCGTTCGTATGGCTACCTATAAGGACCAATACCCGTAATTGTCATGAGTACTCATCAGTAGGGGATCCAGGAAAGGAACAAGGGGGAGGGGCTGATATTGCGATTCTATCTAGTCTAAATTGGGTACCCAAGGGAGGGTATCCAATTTAGACTAGATATGTACAACTATGTAATGTAGACTACGTACAAGGTATCGCCCTCTCTAGCCCCTCTGTAACTACCACTGGAGTGTAACATACCAAAATCGTGTAAAATAGACCCTAAATTTTGAGGTAATTTGTATTTAAATTAGTTAAAGTAGGTAAATATAGCTACTTTTGTACAGCGTGGCAACCTCTAAAAATTTTGATTTTGTCTAGTGTGTGCTATCTAGTTAGTGATCTATGTGGGGGCCTGAGGGGGCTATAACTCGCTCATCCCCCCCATAGATCCGCCACTGGTACTAATTATTTTAAATATTTATCGTATCATGTTTAAATTGATTGATGAATTCATTAAGTTTATCCTTTTTCTTTATTTATCAATACCACTGTGTGATTTATAATTTTGCAGCGAAAATTTGAAAATGAACGGCGGTCACATCGCTTCATCTTCCCCTGGCCTGGCCTACACCACTGCTTATTTCCATTCAAAAATACAATAAAGTATGTGCATGCATAAATATGATTGCTAAAACATCCAAATTACCTGAATTTAGCGATTTCCAGAATAAAACACGCGATACCGTAACAAATAATACACATGAAAGAAAATTTACTTCCATACGAAAGGAAATTTGGAACCATAGCATCTGTTTAATGTATTTTAAGTGTTTTAAAAGTATTATTCCCATTTAGATTGGTTTTTATGGTATGATTACGTCATATACTGGGAGCGTCACTTCCTTAATTGACTTATCTCATAAATTCTCAATAAGATCTACTCCCTTTGATTCTATCTAATAATCCTATTCTCTTCCTTCCTCTCCCTCGTTTACCCAACATTCTACCCTCTAACACTGTTTTCAACATCCCCTCCCCGCTAAGCACTTCCTCCATCCATACCTTCTATCTTCTCCATATCTCATCTAAAAGGTGCCGCTCCTCACCCACCATGTCCGGCACTTCGTCGTTCCTCCTCCTCTCCGTCCGCTTCACCTTTGTCATTCTTCTCTTCACTCACGCCTCAAAGGACTCCAGTACTTCTCGTCCTCTTTCCTTAGTGTTGTAACGCTTTTAAAATATCCACTACTAACTTAACAAATAATGTCAGTACAATTAAAAAACAAGCTCTATATTTTGAAACTTGGGGGTACAAAACAACATCAAAAAGCCACCATGGCTATTATAATACCATTTGTACTACCCGTACTACCACTCACTGAACCACCGCCATGAACTGCACCAGTGTGGATCTTGAGTTCTGCCGTATTCCTTTCCTCCCGTTCTCTTCTCCTCTCGTAGGCGCCTCCTATTCTCTACGTTCTCCTCTTCTCCCTGCCGATCTTGAATTCTGCCGTTTCTCTTCTTCCGCTCTCTCAATACACCGCTACTTTAGCCTTTCTCCAGATCTTTCTTTATAACACGTCTACCTCCTCCTTCTCTCCATACGCGACTCCCACTTTTCCGTTCACAACAATCTCCCCGTCCCTCACTACCATTGTTAGTTTTAGATTATTTACAAACAACATGGTGACTTGTTTACATTATGTTACAGTGTTCATGTGTCCGCACCGTAAAGCGCTGCTTAGCAGTCTTTAATGTTTACACCCTACACTCCACAGAGGAGTCATCGTAAGCCTTTTCATTAAACTCTTACAAAATGATCCCCTTATTTCCTGTTCATGAAGGCCTCTTTTGCTAACGCAAGACGGATAAGATAATATACATTTTGCTAAGAAGTTTGCGCATTTTAATGTGGTTTATTCGATTACAAGAGAGAGACATCCTCGTTGAAATTCCACACGTAGTGAAGACTAAGTTATGGCTCCATAGTTATTAAAGTAATAGTTCAGCGTTTTAATAGGTTTAGGTAAAAACAGAATTATCCATCCAACTATGGAATATCTACGATACATACCTCAATTATATTATTAATAGATAATCATTGATGATTTGATTCTCCGAATTATTACACATTATTTTCCCGCATTATTTTCGGTAATTTCACCCTGTACTCCACGAATAATGTGTTAAATATCATACTCCACACGTCACCCGGTACGCAGTGTCATACAGATGGCGCTGTATGAGGTAGCCTTAAATCGGAATAGCATTGAGAGCGCGGGATAACCGTCGCGTCGTCGGGTCTGAGTGCCCCAGAGATTAACTCCGGTCGGTGTAAGCGAGGCCGCGAGGTTCCGCTGTTCCTCATCCCTCCGATGGGGATCCACAGTGCTTTTTGACTCCCAGGCGTTCTATTCCCAGCGCATTCCATTAACATCGACCACAGATACAGGAGGGACTGGTGCAAATGTGGAAGCACGTTGGTAATGTGGAAGCATAGCCTTTTGGGCTTGGGAAGTACTGTAGGCTAGCAGTGGCCGCATCAACTTCTTGGCATGCTTCTTTGAGCGGTGAAAGTCAACTCATGGTTTACTGTCTGTGAAATACTCGTTCCAAGTTTCTCTTCACACGTAAAACTTTTGAAGTAAGTTTTTAAGTTTAATTTAATCACCAGGTCCACCAAGCTATTTATTAGTGCCATATAAGTTATTGTTAAGTATAAAACATGCTACAATCTGGTGTAATTAAGTAATCTACCAGCTGAAAAATTAGCATATTTTTAGCTTCATAGTTCAATACGCCGATGCTGGTAATGTGGAAGAACACCACTGGGGTAAATGCGGAAACATTTCCACATTTCCATCACCTAAATGTGTTCTGTCTATTACATCACAGTGAACATTTTTATGAAAATTGCTATTTTTTAAGCCTTGGCGTTTATTTTTCAATGAATAATAAGTAGATGATCTGATATTTCTCTTTTATATAGTGTTATAGCCAGAATACAAAGGCTTCCACATTACCAGCACATTTTGAAAATCTAATCAAAGTGTCAATTTATAATTTACTATTTTTTTACGAAATAAACGATAGACTTAGCATAAAACCAAAAGCGATTATAAAGGGTAATATCTTTGTGAGTTTTTTTTCATGAATTTAGAAAAATTGCATTGGAAAACAAGCTAGTTATAACATAATTTAAAACAGGGTTTCCACTTTTGCACCACTCCCTCTACAAAAGAGAATCCTCAAGTCGTCCTCTAAATGTGTCGTCACGCAGCGCGCATTTTAATAGGCTTACAAAAGTCACCACTCGTGTCGCTGACGTGCAAAGTGATCCGATTTACGCAAAATAATTAGGGGTGTTAACCGAACTTTATTCACATGATGATGTGATCCATCAAATTCATTACTTTTAAATGCTATTCCTCGCAATTACAAACATTATAATGCAAAATATTGGAAAAAAGTGGATTGCGTTGCACTTCCGCGCCGCGGACATTTTTGTAAGCCGATTAAAATGCGACCGAAGAGGCAGAAGAAATCAACCTTCTATGGGATAGAATTGGGTCTCCTCTATGAAGTCTCCTTGGTCCGTGGTTTCATTCACCTAGTACACAACGCCGTGCAAATGGTGTTGTATTCAGGTAGCCTTAAATCGGAATATTGATAGCGGGTCGTCTGCTCTGAGAGCACCAGAGTTATAACTCCGGTGGGTGTGAGCGTGGACGCGAGAGGTTCCGCTGTTTCTCGTCCCTTCCGCTGGGGCTCCGCAGTGCTTTTTGACTCCCAGGCGTTTCAGTCCCAGCGCATTCCGTCCATAACAGCGTTAAGCTCTCCCAGCGAGGCCACATTTCTTGTGCATTGTGCGCCAACCCTCTCGAGTTTTTTCAGATCGTCCCCACATTCATTCACTCTGTTAGCGGAGCGTAAGTGCACAAAAAGCATTGGAAATGATATTAGATACATCGAGGGGTAGGGTAGACCGGGGCATATTAACGAGTTTTTTCAATGGATTTTATAATATTTATGTGTTAGCTTAGGGAATTTTTGACGTATCAGTTTTATAAAGCAGTTGATAAAGTCAAAATTTGCATTTTTAGTTGTTGGCTCATTTGCTTTTTTAACCATAAAAAATATGTTTTTTAGATCAAAATCAGTTGCGTAAACTTGCCCCGAAACATACATAAGGCCTAGTAAAAATTAAAAACAGAAAATTTTTAGTCATATCCATCATGTGTTATAGTTTTTAAAAACAATAAATGAAATCTATACTTATGCGCACTTGTTATTGGACTACCTTTTGCATCTAACATAGGTATAACATTGAATCCAGACTTGTCCTTTTTGGATTGGCTATATAGTGTCATATGTATGGTTTGTTACTCAAATAAACATTAAATGATTATTTCTAAAACTAAATGGTCTGCAAATACTTAAAGAGTTTGAGAAAGTACGGAACAAAAAAACGTACAAGGGCACGTTTACGCAGTATGAACGTAGGTAAAACCGCCATATTTGGATTTATTTTTAACGAGCAACAAAAATTTATGACATTTCTGTTCGCTTAAATACAGTTATCAACGAAGGATAAATTATTTTACTCTTCATACATTTGATAATCATTAACTAAGTATTATAAGTTCACAATGAGTTTCAATAATTTCAACACAAGGTTTACTCACCTTGACAAAAAAAGGTTATCCTTTCCTCTTGCTCGACTGAAGCTCAAAAACTTGTGAGAATTGCGTCTTGGGAGTGGTAGTATTAATATGTAATGACTGGTGGCGCGCCAGTTATGATTCGTATCGGAAAAAGTGCTCTGCGTAAACGTGTCCCGCTCTAACCTATCTTGGCCATAGACTCCAAGTTATATTTCATGCTGGGATGTTTTTTCATCATTCTGTCAATACAATATGTTACAAAAGTGATCGCGGGTGATATTTTCCACATTCCTTAAGAAAGCTTTTAAAGTGGAACATTATTTGCAATCGCAGTAAGTCGGTGGTCCCTTCTCAATGGAAGGTATGTAAGGGTAGGTCAGGATACACAGCGATGCTGTTTATATAGCGATCATAACCTCTTTCATATATCCCTTACCAAGGACGTCGAAGCTCATGTGCTATCATTAATCTCCCCAGGTTTGTTCTGGAGCACGCCGCAACGCCATGACATAATTCAGCTCGCTTCTCATTCCGCGTCCGTTAGAACTTCACCGCCGGTTTATTTCGCGATATAATACCACCTAGTTAGTGATCTTAGGGGGATCTAGGCAGTCATATTTTCTTTCGTTATCGCTCTCCAGAAGATTTCACATTACAAAGGAGGTGTAGAGAATATTCCAATACCGCTTACTGATTTTATGCGTATCTCATTCAAGCTATTTAGAGGGTCTATTTTATGTATTTATCATCGTTTTTAGATAAATTCCCTCTGTTCCCTTGGATCAAATTCGATGCTACTTCCCATATCATTGAGAGCAGCACTGAGTGCAAAATTTAACTTACTGATGATTAATCACATAATTAGCTAAAAAAAATTTCAAATTACTCTCAAATTTTTTAATCGACCGTAGTTCCAAATTTCCGAAGTCGTTAACGAGATATTATTGCCCCCCTCTTCTCTGCGCTTCTTAATTAATGTATAAGGTTTGCTACATGCGGATATGATGTCAATTTATCTGTATCAAATCACGTTACTTTGCAATATCATAATCAATTCTATGTTAATTTTACGCAAGTAGAGAGTTGATGCTGTGTATTGCACGAAAATATACGAGGTTAAATTTATTAATGCTTTAAATTATATGTAGAAACCATCGAGCACCGTTTTGCTTATGGGACCGGGTCGGTAAAAACTTGGAGGGTCATGAGACAACCTGCATCCTTTGCTTGTACTTCAACAAGAGCGGACACGGACGGACGGGGATTCTACCGGGCTATCGAATCGTGAGTCAAACTCTTGGGGCAAAAACTCGAGCGGATGAAATGTACTAAAAAACTCACGTCCACGCACACGTTGGGTCGTCAGAGTGTTTTCCTTGGGGCCACTTGGCGAGGTTTGTCTTCTCTTTAGATTCATATTCGGACTCATTTTCTCACGTTTTCGTCTCACGAATATATGGATCCGTAGCCGAGGAGGTTGACTCCATGCGTGGTAGTTGCGGTGCAGCTCTGGGAGGGTTCGGATGCGAAGTAATTATACTTTTTTCATTTTGTGAAGGAATCATTCCTAAAGCCAACGCAGCAGATATAGTTTAGTCAAGAAAATGTTAAATTTAAATAAATTAATAAGATAAAGGGTGTAACTTTTCTTGTGTGCCAACTTTCTAAATTTTTACCGACTCCAAGTTTCTATCAGTAACACGGGACACATCCGTGTTTCCATATTATTGAAAACGATAGTACGTAATATTTCACATTTTGGGCATTATGAATACTGATTTAAACTATCCTTTTTTGAAGGTTTTCTTGTATTCGCGGAGTCTAAGTAACGTAAATTGTACATGACAATTTCTCTTTATCTCGAACAATTTAAAAGCTATCAGTCTTGAGTATAATTTTCTTGCGGAGGGCGATTGATTTTTATATTTAATCTGCAGTACTTTACAATCATCGTTTAGCTCATTCAGATGGAGATAGCTCCCAGGTAGCTACCACAACATCTGTTGAAATTTCCCCTGAATGGGATCGCTACCTATAGCATCTCAGAGTGAGCGCTCAGTCATTTCTCGGAGCGGTCTTTCCGGCCGCTACTTGCCTGAACTCTCGTCGCCGATTGGTGGGAGCGCAAACATCAGTTCAAAGTGGCCTATGGTGTGTTGTTAGTTGGTTTAAAAGCCCACATGTAGCGCTCTAACGAAATTCTCCAATCAGGATGGCTGAGAATATGCTACGTAACGGTCCGCTTCCGTAGTGAGCGAGGCCTCTGAGCACTCATACCCCCTGAATCTGCACATTCTCAATTAGTCGTGGGCGCCGACGATAAAAATTCTATAACAGTGGCGAACAGTGGTCCCACATCGGCAAAAGCTGGCAGAAAGTAAAATCTTCGACTTTTAAAATTGAGTTTAACATATTGTATTAGTATTCTACTGGATATGGCCTACAGTAATTTTCCCCTTATTTATTGGTCCCTGTGCCAATTAAATTGGTACCTATGTGTTATACGTCAATCATTGACATGTTGAGGGAAAAACGCCGGGCGTGTGGAAGTAGTGGATTTTAGGGAAGTAAACCTTAATATATGACTGTTTCACTTTCATGGGATTCATTAACACATTCCTTTAGGGTAATGTTGGATATTTGGCACAATATTACGGATAATTTTGCTCTGTTTAGTTTTTGCGACATAATTGAAATATTTATAATTTTCGCTCGCATGTAGATACTTTTATAAATGTACCGATATGGTTATGTGCTCCTCGAAGAATTCTGTGCTGAATACTAAAGGAGGTTACGTGTGTACAAAAAAATGGGGAAATGTCTTGACCGATACTTTCTCATCCGACTTCTAGAGGGTTTTATGCTGAGCGGAGCACCGCTCGGCTAGGGCGGATGGCCGGAGACTGGGTCCTTTTAGCAGGCAAATATACTTATATCGGTGGTCAAACCCGCATTCCATCTTTACTTATGTGTATGGAGAAACCTTCTCCCTTGTAATGACACATTAAATCAAGGCGACTCAATGAATTTTGATGACTACATACCGATATGATTGTCATGCATACTACTTTTATGTCCATAGTCATGCTGATAATTCTCCTTTCGACATTAGTTCTAAAAAGCGGCATCATATAAGAAGTATTTTTTAGCGTGTATACCCTAATTATAGTGTTGGCAGGAAGCGAGTAAAATAGAATTACAGCGTTATGATATTTCTTGTTGCTGCTCTTTCCCTAGCTTCATAGTAGCAAAAAATATCTTATAAATACCGTGTAATTTAGCGAATTTCTCCACTTTTAGGGATTGCTATTGTAGCTATAAGCAGATGGTATAGGATAGAGTTCATTTTCTTTCTTGGGCACTGTGCTCTCGGAATATTGCTTTATCCTCATCAAAGGTCATATTGCCTCTATGAGTAAGTTTTTAAAACGTATTAATTTATCAGCCGTGTATGAAAATGAAGATATTGCATTCTTCCATGTGACACAATAATCCTTCCCCTGTGCTTTTCTAAGCTTTGTTGTTTTTTCGATTTGAGTACCTACTCGTCGCTCAAAACTGCTTTGCCATGCCTCAGTGCCTTTGGATCTCAAAGGATTTGAGAAATTGGATCCTATTTTAAATTTTCATTCATGATTTATCGCAGTAATTTCCGAAGTTTATAAAAAACGAAGCCTCTAACTTATTACTTATTTTTTACCTCAATAGCGTCTTGGAAGCCTGTTATACATGGAGAAATTGAGGTTAGCCTTAATCAAATTAAAGGGATTATTAAAGAGATAAGGGAAATTAATCAATATGTGCACCATAAATGGCATTGATTGCATAAAGGGCATTGATTGAATATCACCCAGTAATTTCTGGAATTTTTTACGCCAACGAAATTTTACATTATGTATCGACTTGATTAGTGCTAGGTTTTACTTACCGGCTTGGGCTTCTATTTCGAAGCCCTGTTAAAAGATGCTTTTGACAAGCATTATTACTAGTTACTCATAGAATAATTTTTTCAGTGTCATTGAAATTACAATATTCCATAAAGAAACACTCGCTCTTCTCCTACAAGGTATCGAGACTAATATATTACGAAAAGAAAATTCTCCTGATTCACCTACATGTAAGGGATAGCTGAGTATGGGATATATTTAATGGACGGAGAAAGCGGGAATTGAGTTCAAGCAAATGTTTGACGTCTTTGAATCGGAAACAGAATGCGTGGGAACAATAACAGGCCAATCCGTTCAAATTCATGCAGGCAGCAATGAAATGTGCCCTTTTCATCAGAAAAGGGTCACAATCAAGGATGTTTCCAAAAAATGTAATTTGGTAGAACTGTATGGATATTTCTCCATAAAATTAGAAGAACTAAGCGAGATGGAGTGATATTTTTCCGTATTGAAATAAACACATGCAATTTTCCACGATTGTAAACTTTAATTCGGAACTAGGTTTGGATGTCACTACATCATGTTCAAGATACGAAACCCGTTCGGTGTTCGATTCCCAGAGGAATACTTTCGTTCCGCGAAATAGGGTGGTTTCCTATTATCTTTTTATTGCCTTAATCGAGAGATTATTACTCCTGGAGTACGTATTTCATGCTTTTAGATTTTTAAATGACTATATCTATTTTTCGCGATTAAATGAAAAGTGAAAAATTTCAAGCGCGCGAAAACGCGACGGCTAAGTATGAATGCTGGGAAAACTCCGTGTGACGGCGTTCTGGTTCCCACTGCCGCAAGTGAGGTGACCTTGGGGCGAGGCTTTGAGCGCTGACACGACGCAGGATGTTAGCCGGTAGCAGAGTACCCTGCTAGCTGGTAGCGCTTGGCTTAAATAAGGATTATTAATATCTAATCAAACGAAGGAAACTTTCCGACCTTGGGCAGTTTAAATAGGTGATTGTTAAGGCATGTTTCCCTGAGCTCTGTGCCTCATGCATGCATTGGTAATCTCAGACGATGTAAAACTCTTATGTACTTGAATAGAAACTAGGTCCCTGTGACGTCACGTGGAGTGGTATCGCATGGGCGCCAATCTGGCCTTTTCAAATGAGGATAAAATTGACCATTGCCATTCGTCTAAACCGGTATTTCTAAAGCCAAATAATTTGTATATTATGAATACACTAATGGTGGGTAACGAATCGCCATCAATGCCTGTCGTTTTCTTTGATGAAGGAAACTACCCCATTCCCCGGATATTGCGAAAAATGGACTCGAAAAGCGGTCTTCCGAGGCCCGTTTGCGAGAGACAAAACGCTCGCCGGCGCGACCAGCCTGAGGATCAAGTCCGATGGCGTCAGACGCCGGTGAAGAAAGCAAAACACCGGCCACGATTTGACTCGTAAGATGAAGGGATGCGGGCGCAAAACGCGACACCGTATACACCCGGAAGCGAAAGATGATATCCTTCGGCGAGATAGTATCGGTTTTACTCGGTTGGGAGTGCCATATCGCTTGCGCACTTTCTCCTCAACGTTCTCAAAGCTGGTGATTCGAAAATGCATGTTGACGCATTATTTCTAGATTTTAACTGTTAGAGTGCCGGTGAGCGCTATCACGCTCCTCCTATCTCTCGCGAAAAGTGCCAGGAGCGGTATCGCGCTCATCATGCAATGTCACTCTTAGATGCTGATGTTTTACTCATCATAAAATTTTCAATGTTCATTTTATTTTTTCATTAACTACTTTCTTGAAATTACAAACATTAACTCATATTACAAAAAATTAGTCAAATAATATAATAAAAAGGTGAAACCACGTATAATAAAGATTTCCTTAAGTTTTTTAACATATACCTCTACTTGTTATTGAATGACCTAATTTTTTCCCTAACCTACTGCAAAATCAGCAAAAATGCCTCGGCACTTTTGACATAGTACCTAGAAAATCGGTGGGCGCTCAAAGGGTTAAGAAAGATTTCGACACGATACCTCAAAACAAAATTTTACACAAATTACAGTCATACGGATTAAACGAAACAGTGGTTAACTGGATACGCTCTTTCTGGACGATCGTTAACAAAAAGTAGTAGTTCTTGACGGAGTTGGCTCTTATAATTAGATGTAGTTAAAATGACATCAGGTGTTCCACAAGGAAGCGTAACCGACACCCTTTTGTTCGTTATATGCATTAATCACCTCTGCTTCCGAATTTGCAGTAAAATAAGTTTATTTGCTGTTGACGCTGTCATCTATCGTGAAATTAGTGATCACTTCATGAAATTCTATCATCGGATTTAAACAATGTTCATCTGTGGAGCCAAGAGTGGGGACTCAAACTTATTGTTAATCTGAGAAAACACGTGTCGGGGCATTTTTGCAGAGTTCGTCCAACTATAACCATGTTTATGCTGTGGATGGTATTAACATAAAGGCAACACACAAAGTGAAGTACCTAGGAGTTGCGATAACCTCGAACCTCTCGTGGCGAACACATATAAGGAATATTTGCTGAATAGTCCTGAAGAAATTAGGATTCGTCAAACGTATTATGGGAAGATTTTCGGGTAAGAAAGTAAAAGAAAGGTGCTATTTCGCACTCGTCCGACCGCACCTTGAATATGCAGAGAGCGTATGGGATCCGGTGCAAAAAGACTTAATCCGCGAACTGAATAAAATAAAAGGAAAGCTGCTAGGTTCATCAAAAACTGCTACGTTCGTACAGACAGCGTTACTCAGATTGCCTAACGACTTAGGCTGGGAGCCGCTAGAGACTCGGAGGCTGCACGCTATGCTTAGATTGCATGAGCATTGAGAATGGATAACTTGAAAAGCGACTCAGAGAACATAATATTAGAGACCCACTATATTTCCAGGTCCGACAGAAGCGATAAATTAAGAGAGATGTTTTGCCGAACGGATAGATATGGGAATTCGTTTTTCCCCCGGACCATAAAGGACTTTAATAAATGATAGTCGTAATATCGTTAGAGCATTGCATTAGCATGCGTAAATGGCTGGTGTCCTAACATCCCTTGCCACACGCCTTTAAACGGCTTGCAGGTTAGTATGTAGATGCAGATGCCATCATTTTGTACCTTGAAGATAATGCAGTGACATCGAAGCCGAGGTCGATGTAAGAATTTATAATCGTGGAGAATTGCAAGTGTTTATTTCAATAAATATCTCTCCGTCTAGCCTCGTTTATTTTTCTAAGCTAATTTTTAATGAAGCTGTATTCGTTGAAAAAACTTTAATGACTATTCTGGCGAGCTATTTTAAAACGGTCAATTTTCAAATTTCGATAATTTTGACAATAAAGAGGCTTCAATCTTGAAATTTTCTATAAGTACTTTGAAGTGATTTTTTATTGAAAATAAGATGGCCACAGGCTAAAATTTTTTAAATTTATAATTTACGCTGAGCTAAAGAGAAAAACACGTCTTGAGCTCCCACAGGATGATTTATACAACGAATATTGTTTCGTCGAACTGGCGACATCATCAGGTTCATCGTCATCATTTATAAAATTGACTAGTTAGTAAAGTTTTTTCTTGTTAGGTCAACACGATTTCTTATTATTTCCACTCATTAGTAATGAGAAAATTTTAAACTCAATAGATAAAATGTGAACTTCCCAATTTTCTAAAAAGCAAGAATACATTTTCTTAAAAATGTAAATAAGACTTAGTTGACTTCCATTTACTTATTCAAGTACTTGAAAATGACCTCCATGGATCGAAACGTGCACCAAGAAAATAAATCAGTGGAAGTCAACGAAGTCTTCTTTTCATTTCTGAATGTCAACTTCCACATAGTTGAGCCTGTTACCATTGAATAAATTTTCTTAGATTCAGTAATATATTAGAAAAAGCACTACCCGAATTTCATAGCATAGTTACATCGTCAGTTTGAATATGTTATGAGACCCGGGTCGCGCTTTTCAAACATATTAGTGAACCATATGAAGTTTACTCTTTCATTTTTCCATAACGGAAAGGTTTCACACAGTTAAGCCTGAAATCATCCGCTATATGTTACAAAAGCACAGAATTTTGTCAGTTTTGGCAATTTTTTTCACAGCTATGTGCTCTAAAAATAAGTTCACCGTCCCATTAACGCGAGAGGTATTCAACTGTAATCTGCTGCCTCTGATTGTAATCTGATGGCTGTCGTAACTTCGCAAAATATTCAGTCCCCTTGGCTACAGGGTGAATGCTCGGCTTAGCGGCGGAAGAGAATATCGCCTTCATTGGCGACCTTCACTGCTATAGCAATGGCTGCCCCACCCGCTAGTTAAAACGAGTATCTTTTTTATGTGCGATCAAAGGTATTTGCTGCCCATCAGCTCGCTTTGTTTGGACAGGTTTTTGCTTGCCCCCATGTTTCTCTTGCCTGCGGTAGCGTTTTCTCTTGGAAAGGACTGGTCAAACACACAGAATCGACCGGTATTTTTTATTTCAAAACTAATATTATCACTGTGAAATTTTCATGGTTAATAATTAAGAGTTTTATGAACATATTTTGCTAGTCAATAATTTCTCGCACTCTTAATTTTATATGCTTGAGATGAAGATGGATATGCGGGAAAAAATTGGAGTCTGTTTTGGTGACGTAATTTATTCGTTTAAATTTGATACTATCGATGTTTATTTCAAACATATTGCTTGAATTGCGGTGAAATTCACATTAATTGCAGTGAAATAAAATCCACTGGATCGTAATTCGAACCACGGGCCTTTGGCTATCCACATTTACCGACAAGCGCGGGGATAAGCGCTGGAATGGAGTTCACATTTTGGTGGTGGATTCATTGAAGTCCATATTGTCTCTCGTTGCTATCCTCCATGGACCGTAAGGGCCTAAGACACCTAGCATAGTTGAGGGTCGGTATAGTTGCCATGCGATTTAAAGAATCTGGATAGCGCATAGGTCTGCACTGTGGCGGGGAGACTCAAAGAACCGAGGCTCTATTCCCAGTCCTGGGGAATTTTTCTTTTTGCAATTAATGAGTAATGTTATGGTTGGTTACGTCTTGAAACTTTCATGGTTAATTCATCAGCCATATCAGCTTTTTGTTTCTCTTAAATATAGACATTTTGCCTCTCTACATTCACTTGCTGTAATTTTTTACGCAGGATACAGAAAAACTTGAGCAAGTGTTTGTTCTACACTTCCTGAAAGTTTCAAGGTGGTCTTAAATAAGAATTTTTATTCAAGTAGTTTTTCGGGTACAAATATTTTATTTTAGAGTTGAAGGTAAATGTTGATAATGGTATATTGAGCTCTCTTTGAAAATTCAAACGTGAAATTTTAATTGTTGACCGAGCAATACGCGGAATGCCTTCAGGAGATAAAGAATTCTCTTTAATTTCCTTTGTACGCATTATTCCCGCTCGAACAGACTAATTTTCCGACATATTACCTATATGAAACTTATACTACGATCTTGAATATTCAAGATGTAAAAAGTGCGGAGACTTTTCAATGATCACATTATAGCTCGCCCCCGAATAAAAACGAGTTGTATTTTGAGCCGGATCAAAGGTGCCTCCCGGCTACAAGCTCGCTTTATTTGGACAGCTTTTCGCTCTACAATGTATATTTCTCTTTCATCCAGCATCGAATATATTTGGAAAAGACATACCACCCACGCACGATCGGTCTTGTTTGGTTCAAAATTAATGTTTTCATTTCGAAATTTATGCTGCTAATAATGTAGTATTATCAAAATTTTCAAGTGTTCTATGCATGAAACTTTAATCCAAGTAGTCTCCCGGAAGAAAATTTTTGTGCTTTAGGTACAGTTATATGTTGGCAAGCATTTGATGCTTACTCCCTGAAAATTTGAAGATGGTAATGTAATTTTTAAACGAGTAGTAAGCCGCGAAAAAAAGACAATTGCCTCTAGCATCGCGTTTGCTTGAAAAGTACGTATCGCGCACTCCCGACCAGTCTGTTTTGGGGACGAATTATTGATTTAAAACTAATGCTATTGTCATAAAAATTTCATTACTAGCAGTGTGATTTTTTTTTCACATTTTGATGTGTCTTCAATATAGATATTTTATCCATATTGTTTCTCTATACAAATTTTTTGTGGTAGTGATACTTGAAAATGCTGCGAAAGGTTTATTCCATTTTGAAAATTTCGTCCTTAAGCCGTAATTTTTAACCGCGTCACACGCCGTGTAAATAGAAAGTATTACGAGTCAATGCAAAAAAAAACACTTTTTTCTTCGGACTAAAAATAAAAATGAACTGCCACACATTCCCTCCCTCGAGGTCCCTTGTAAATTTATAAGCAAGATGCTAGGTGTTCAAAACCAAAAATGTAGTGCGCGTTCGCGACTCTGGAGTGATGGCTCAATAAATCAAAATATACTTGAGGTTTTACTTGTGGTGAATACATGTAATAAATATTAACTGCGAAAGGATATTTTTAAGCGGTTGAATTTGACGCGCATCACGTATTTGGTTTTTCTTGTAATTCTTTCCTCCTTATGACTTTGAATAAAAATGTGGGATTTTAAATTAAATTTTAGATTCATTATGATATTTTATTCTTTTTATGTTAAGAAAAGCATTGTTTTAGATCATTACTTAAACATTATTTTTTCAATACCTCTTTATGAAATTGAAGCCTATTAGGACACTAAAAACATATGATTAAGAGAGTGTGAAGTAACGAAGCCAAAAACGATGGAAGACACGCTGATCGAATTTGTAAAAAACATTGTAAAATGTAGGAATAAAGTAAAGATAGTGCCAGGATGTGAAACTATAACTTTCATGTTCGTAGTCCGTCGAGTTATCCGTTTCTCCATAGAATACCTTGAAGAAATAAACATTTTAAACATACGCTGGAGCTGCGGGAACACTTAAAATGTTAACTTTGGAAAGTTATATCTAATTGTACTTTTGAAGACCTAAGAATAGTATAAGAATCCAATGTCATGTTGATTTGTTCTCTACTGAAAAATCAAGCGGATACTTAACCAGGAAGTGGATTGATAATGAATTGCAAGATTTTGCCTGGACGGACAAACAATCCGTCAATCAAGCAGACAAGAAAGTGACTTCATGAAAACCTCACAAAATGGTAATCGTTGGCATTCTTAAAAATTGCACGTATTACTCCTGCTCGGGCGGTTTGATTCCCCGGCATATTACTTGTTTTATATTTATGTAACGATCATGTAATTACACGATTTAAAGATGACTCCATTTTCAGCGATCACGTTAGTATCAAATATGCAATTTTCGATATATTTGCTAGCTGGGTTTTCCTGGAGCATTTTGCACAATACGTCGTGCTGTTCCCCCCCAGAATAACGCATTCCTTTTTGATCACAACAAGGCAAATACCCTTTCATTTTTCCGTTATAATTTTGGATCTCTTGTGGGCAAATGGACCATTTGTTATTTGTACTGTAGTAATAACTTTATTTAGACATATATGAAGACACCTCAGAGAGATAAATTTTCTGATACTTTAAAATTATTTTCATTACGCTCCTCTTAAATTATCATCTCTTATCGAAACTCCAATTATAATATGCGTTTCTAATCTTCACTGATGACGTTGATACATTCAGAATACCAATATTGCAGAAATTTGATTCCTTTAGATTTTATTTATTTGGAAATAGAGATAAGAATGAAATAATATATTTAAATTTTGCTTTTCAAAACCAAAGACTATATAGTATAAATTCATTTGAGAACGAAGTAGATTATTTTTGTGGTTACGGATAAATAAATGATGATTATTTTTTCCTCTCAATCATCAAAATAAGAAATTTACGGTGGAACGTGATGTTTTATTATATATATGATTAAAGCCTATTCCATTCGCTGGTGAGACCGAAAATTTAATCTCATGAGGGTCCCTAAAGAATTTACGTCGCTGGAGCACATGACCGTGAATAGATACCCCTGTGACTGAACTATAATTTATTTATATTGCATGCATTTAATTACTTGATCTGAATTGAACAATTTCGTGTTTTAAGTCTAAGGCTGCCAGCCAATATCAATGTATTTTACAAGGACAATGACTTCCATTACTGATATCATCACTAAATTCTATTTAGAAAAAACACAAGTCGTAAACTCGTTTTACATGTACATCTACGAGGCACCGTTCAAGCCATCACCAGAGTCAATGGCATTCCTGGGTGATTCTACACCAGGCGTGCAGCACTTATCCTGGCCTTAATCAGTAACGCATTCTCTTGCCGGACACAGGCAAAGCACTCTGGATAGCGACACGCGGTCAGACCAGAAACGAGGAGAGTCCTAAGGACATGCTAACATTCGACTAACTTCTAGTTAGTAATAGAAAAACGAAAAGTTAGCATGGTCAATGATTCATGCACGAGTTATAGCATGCCAAAATATTCATTCCGGTACTTCGTATTTACTAATATAATAATTTATTAAGTGCATATTTTAAATCCTATTTTACCCAGTCCGACTCAAGCTGTCCTAGAGATAAACTATCGCTTAAGTATTACAGATCCTTATTACTAACTAACCAACAAAGAAAAAAATCAAAGCATTCAGTTTTCAAGAAGAGCAGCAGAAACACAATAAATAGAACCATACGACATCGCGCCAGAATTACAACTAAATGTGAAGGTGCATTTGAATAGAAAAAAGATAGTATGCCTGCGAGTATTTCAGCAAAAATCACTCGTGTGTACTTTTTCAGTAGAACTTTAAATAGGTATGGGAGTGAAGTGGAGGCCATGGATCATGGCTCTTTCCTAGAAAGAGAGTTTTTTTAAAATAAAAGAGTCCGTTTCTCTACATCAAGCACACGATGGAAGTCCATTCTCCGTAGTAGTATATGGAATGCACTCAAAAAAAGAAAGCCTTTCAGCGTACCTCTTGCAGTGCCAAGCGATTGCATAATAGCAATCATTCATCGCAATATTTATTAATGTCACTTTCCTGTGATTATATTCCATCACTATTGTTCCCATTTTGCAGATATAAAAGTGAATATGGTCATATCGCATTCACACGCTTTCCGCGTCGCCGTACTCTCCGGCGCCGCCGGCCTAAACCGGAGTCGACCCAACACTCGAAAAAACGATTTAAAATTCGGGGTTGCAAGTTGGTGCAGGATTTTACTTTAGATTCACAATAAAGAAGCTTCATAGAACGACGTGGTATAAGTCACTTGGCGGAACTCGAGGGCAGTATCTACTTCTTCTCTACGTTTATGTAAAATATTGGCTGAAAACAGACTCAACCATTTTGTAATATAACTACGGTTAGTGATGAAACAAAATTTTTAAAAACACTTCAAATGGAAGAAAAAGAGTGTTAATTAAGATGGTTTAACATTTTTGCCAATAAAAATATTCATGAAACCACTGCACGAGGATAAATTTGGCAATTTTCAGAAAAATTGAGGGTGGTCGTTTTTCGCTAAATTTGTTCAACTTTGACCTCACATATATTGCTAAGGTGAAAACACAGGAAAGAAATAATATGGAAAGTTATGCACAAATTATTTGAAAATATGCATGCGATGTTTCAACTTCCTCGTGCAAAAAAATCGTTTTTGAGGTTTTGGCCAGCTTTTTTCGATTCTAGCCCACTGTGCGATGTTTCGAGCATGGTTTTAGCTATGATTCACCTGCCCATCACACCACAACGGGGAAGAGTCCGCTCGCCGCTCAAGGACAGGTCTGAGAGTTCTTCTGACGTCATCGTCACCTTTCTCTCCCACTACCCCGGTGGAGGGAGGAGGGTTGACGAGTATATTTATTGACAATCTTTTTCCAATTTCTCATTCATCGCCTGATGATGCAGCCTGCAATGGCCGCGAAATCTCGCGCGACAAAGCGCAATACGCAGCTGCTCCCGAAAGCCGTTGACAACAATGGATGTCACTATAAAATTCACTAATTCTAGCTTTACTTAGAGGTATTCCATTATAAGTTTTCCTGGATATACATAATTACTTATACCACTTATTTTTTATATAAGAGCGCGACCCGGGTTTTAACGAATTATCATCATCTTCAGGTGCAAATTATGATTTGTTTATCTTATTATTGTTGCCTAGTTACTTGATGAATTTTAAAACGGACGCCAGAATAGGGGAAAATGATGGGTAGAGATATTAATTTATAAGGGTACTGTCCTGACTTTAAATAGTTTTTAATATTACCAACTGCTCCCTAGAGTCCAATTCACGGCGGTCATTGCAAAATTTTAAAATATTCATTTTAAAATCGCTCCTATGGCAGTTGCCTATTAAGTGTTTAGCAAAATTACTTTTTCATCTTTGTTATATTTGTAAGCACTTAAATGTTCTTTCTTCCTGATTTCAAAACTTCTTCCTGTCTGTTCCACGTATTCACCATTGAAATCGCTGCATTTCAATGAATATACTCCACATCTATCCAATTAGTCTATCTGATCCTTACATTTAACGATCAGTCTCCTTAGAGTGGCCTAAGGTTTAAAAGCCATGCGGAATTTGTCCTTGGGTAAATGATGAGCCGTTTTCAGAGAAAGTGCATCGAGGTACGTCACTGTGCACCACTGCTTCTTTTTATCCTCGTCCGCCGAAAACATTTGGTCGATAGCCAATCTTCTCTGTTTTTTTATATAAACTGATGTTACTATAACTACACCAGAGCTAATTGCGTCAAGAACTACTTTTTGCTAACGACTACTCAGAAAATCGCCTATCTAGTGTACTACTGTTTCGTTTAGCCCATATGGCTGTAAAATGTATGAAAGTTTGCTGTGAGGTACCTTGTCGAAGGATTTCTTAAAACCAAGAAATAATTTTGAATGAAAATATTATTAGCGATTCAAAGGAAAGACAGGGTCAATTCTATCGGGAAAAATTCAGTTGATGCTATGTTTTCACGTCAAGTATGAAATATTTGCCGTGGTGAGCGACGTAAATGACCATGATAAACTTCAGATTCAAAACTGGTGTATTGAGGGGAATTACCTCTAGCATTTACGATGAGGAATCAATGTACTCCTCACCAGAAGATGACGATAATCGCCGATATCATCACGACAGAGAAAACATTAGTATACTATTTTTTTATTTCTCCGAGGCTTTGAAAGGATCTATCCCCCTCAAAATTTCGCCGTGATTTAATAAAATATCTGTGGAAAAACAAAGTTTGAGCTATTCATTCAAAATATTCAACTAACACCACTGTGTACTGTCGGAAACCACCAACTCCAGAATAAACTTTGTTGGGTTCATATATATAGGTGAATCTAATGAAGTTTATTCTTTCATTTTTATAAGATTTCTTTTACCTCAACGTCGTGCTGCCGATATTTTTGAATACCGGTTAAAAGTGGCAACAGTAATCAGGCTTCAGCGGGACACACTGTTACTCCTGTATGTAGTCCACTTGCGATCACCACTCGGGCGGTGGCAGTGCTGCCACCAATAGGCCATAACTATCGCGAATGGCGGAGGAACGGGTTTCAATGTGACGGGACGAACGTCTGCATTTCGTCTCCAACCCCATGTCGTATAATTGAATTGGGATCGATCGATCGAATCCATTGTGACTGGTTAGAGTCCTGTGGCCTTATTCCAATGGACTTCCTACCAATTTGGTTCCCGCAATGGACTACTTTGAATGCAACTTCGTCCGATTCAATCCATGGATTCGTCACAAAACGCACCCCAATTGCTCGGAAAGATTCTTTCATGTCATGCGTTTACTCTGATTCCATCGAGGAGGGCGTGTGTGCCGTCCGGGCATTGTTGGAATCATGTTCGTAACCAAGGAGACGCGAAATAGAGGAGAGGGGGTTATTCTGTATTTCAGAATAAAAATGACTGCGTTCGGAGAGCTTTGGGTCTTAAAATAAATCTTTAAACAAGTCATTCAATGCTCGAGGAGTGATGTGATGACACGACGGATTACGCGACGACGGAAACGATCCGTTCCCATGAAAAAGAGCTCTAAAGTGAACCGCAGCTCACGCGCCATTGCCGGTCACCTATTGAGCTTCAAAACATTGCCCATATTTCGCTAAATCTGTGACATAATTCGGATTCGAGTGCATATTCGGATGTGCAGAATATCTCTCAAGATCGTTCCGTTTGAATTTTATTTTTTTTGCCACTTAGGCCATATTATGATCGGTTTTCACAAAAATGACTCCAATGAACAAAATTCTCAAAGTGCGAGAATGTCCACGGGAAGCGTGGTATTCGCTCTCCAGTGGTTAAGTCCGAGGTGAGCTCAAACCTATACAAACCGAAATTCATGTTGAATCTTTTAGTGAAAGATTTCCTGAAAAAAATGTCTTCTGTTACTCAAATATACACCCTTTAAAACCCATGGTTCCACACTTTGGCTGTCATGATGGCCCGATGTTTAACTCTATGACCTTTGACCCCCATTGAGACCTCGGTGGAAAAAAATCAACAATACGGATCTATGAACTGCAAAACTGACTTGGGCACCCTTCAAAGCCTATGGTTCGACACCATGGTTGTCACGATGGCCTGACGTTTACCTCTATGAACTTTGACCTCCGTAAAAAACCCTGGAGGTCAATAAGTGAATAATACGGGTATTTGGACAATACCAATGACTTGGTCACCCTATAAAACCCATGGATTGACACCTTTGTTAGTATGCTATTCTTTTTGCCACCCTTATGACCTTGACGGTGACCTTACTGGGTCAACGGTTGAATTTTCGCAAATAAAAGTGTTATTTTCGGGTTTTTCGTGTCCGAAAACCTAAGAATTGACATCTTGGTCAATGAAATTTAGACTTTTCTCTCTCTCAATTTTTTTTTACATTGAATTAACCCCATAAGGCGAATTCAAATTTTTTAATTGGACCCACATTGTGAGGTCAAAAGGTAAAAATTGTAAAACTTTGCTTACACTCAACAAAACTTAGGACTTTTCCTCATGAGTGTGCCAATTTTCATGAATATTGCTCGATGCAAAGTTACTAAAATTATCGGTCAAAAATGACGCACGACCCTTGGGACAGTCTGTATAACTGTCCTTTCATTTTTACGTTAAAAATGAAACTACTTTAATGATTTTCCGTTAGTATCTTTTGGAATGTTTTTTACCTAGAAGATTGTAAACTTTCCCGGGGAATGCTAACAGCAGATGAAATCTTCTCGGTTTTGTCATCGGGTAAGGCTATTTAAGGCCAACGGTTCGATGAGAAACTCCCTCACAGACATCAGGGCAAAGACTGACTGAACATTTAACCTTCGAGTTATTTTAACGGAAACATCTATTAACCGTCCAATTAAAGCCCTAATGACGATGGGGAAGTCTCTCATCGAAACTTTGGCCTTAAACAGCCTTACCCGGTGGCAAAACCGAGAAGATTTTATCCATTTTTACCTATAATATCTTTTGTTCCTCTAGGTATTATAAATAAAAAAAGTTGGGTGTTCATCGGTCTGATTAACACTTTGAGTGCCGGCCGCTAAATTCTATACCCTACTGAAAAATCCAGCCATTTTTGCTAAATTCGCAATTTTTTTAAAAACATTAGCCTCAAAATTATATTTATATCGATGTGTATTTCAATAAAAATGGACTTTGCTCTTCTTTATGAATTTGTTGAATAACATTATTGCTAATTTTTAAATATATAATCTAACAATGAAAACCTACTGGTTTTGAAAAATAAAAAAGTTGCAACAAATGATGCACCACCATAACATGCATAATATTTTTTATTAAGCTCAATTTGAACTATTTAAAGCATGGAAATCATAAAACAGCATTGTTCCAAGCAAAGCATTATAAATCCTGGATGACAAAAAGAGGGCACTAAACCCTCAAAGAACGGTTCATTGGCCCAAAGAATTTTCACAGAAATTGGCCTAAGATAAGGATGGTGGTAGCTACAGAGGAATTTTCGTCCTCAAGTAAACATAACGTGAATTCTTTTTCCATCGAGCAGTTGATTTTTGAAATAACAGAACCACTAAGCAGTAAACTGGAAAAGTACCTCGGGCGAAATATTACGGCTTCACGCTAACAAAGTCAATAAAATAGAAAGATGTAACATTACGTCCATGGCAATCTTCAGAAAGATAAACAGGACGTAATATTACGTCCATGGCACGTAAAGTGTTAACACTTTGGTTGAAGGACAGGAGGAAAGGGAAAAACGGAAGAGGTAGGTCTCGGATAAGGAACACGATGATGCTGACAAATGCAAAGCAGAGAAATGATTTAAGTGTGAAAAAAATTAGCTGATGGTTGAACTGAGTGGAGAGCTGCGTCAAACCGATCTTGGAATTGTTGACTGCTGATAACGATTGGTCTCTTACAAAGAAACCATTCCACTCACCGTAGCGATATGGCTACAACCTACCATTCTCAGCACATTTGGCTCTTGAAAAAAACCCACACTCCTATTTGCTATCACAAATTGGTTGTTGAAGCTTGCAGTAACTTAATCCACCTTTTAATTTTTTTCCGAAGCCAGTCGAAATAAACCCACTGTCGATTAGAGGAGGGTGCGAAACGGAAATTCAATATGGATGTCAAAAGTCGGTAAATTGCATGCGAGCAGCGGCGTAACTATGAGTGGGATAGACCCCCCCCCCAAAGCCTCAGAGAAATAAAAAAATAGTATGCTAATGTTTTCCTTGTTGCGATGATTTCCCGCAGAATTACGACTGAAAGCCATTTTCTAAGTGCCAAAATGATTTGATTTTTATTTCCAGGCATGAAATTTTACAAATATTTTCCGGACCCTGCGTTGCCGGGGGTTCGCCCCCCCATAAAAGCATTTTCTTTGTTGCGCCACTGCATGCAGGTATCATAAAAGTCAACAGGAATAGGGTAGCTTCCTCCATCAAAGAAAACGACAGGTATTGATGGCGATTCGTTACCCAACATTAGTGTGTTCATAATATACAAATTATTTGGCTTTAGAAATCCCAGTTTAGACGAATGGCAATGGTCAAATTTATCCTCATTTGAAAAAGGCCAGATTGGCACCCATGCTATGCCACTCCACGTGACGTCAAAGGGACCTAGTTTCTATACGAGTAGATAGGAGTTTTACATTGTCTGAGATTACCAATGCGTGCATGTGGTACAGAGCTCAGGGAAACATCTCTTAATTATCACCTATTAAAACTGGCTAAGGTCGGAAAGTTTTCTTAGTTTGATAGGGTATTAATAATCCTTATTTAAGCCAAACGCTACCTGCTAGCAGGGTACTCTGCTACCTGCTAGCAGCCTGCATCGCAACGACGCACACATCCTCGCCCCAAGGTCACCTCACACGGCGGAGCGGGAACCAGAAATATGTCATTGTATCATTAAAGAAAAGTAATTACCCGAGAAACGTACCTAAATATCTTCAAAATCGCAATTAGAAAGGGTTTTTGGACAGAAATGAGTCACGAGAGAAAAAAAACTATTTCATTATCTCCGAATATGCCGGTTTGAAGTCAATGTACGATTTGACATTTATTTTTTACGATCAAAGATTCGACACATGTTTTTTTTTTACTTCTTAACAATTGCATATCTAAATGCATAAGATACTTTCGAGTCAAAGATCCTTTGATAAGTTTGAGACTGAATGGAACGGACACCAACCAGATTGTACCGCTGCGTTGCGTCCCTACTTGCCTCTCGAACTTGGCTCGCCATCGGTGGAATAGAAGTGGAATAGACCTGAGGGGTAAATAACGGCCTGGGCAATAGCGCCAGGCGGCTTTGTGCTATGAATAACGCGGATGTCCACCCACACTTCTCATTTTCGGTCCGAGGAGGAATACAGGTGGAGTTTTCCATTTGACGGTACAAAGGAAAGAGTGGGTTAAGTAAGGGGAAGGAATGAAGCAGGAGCGTTGGAGCTTGCACTGCTCAGACAGACGAAATCGGCGAACTGAATAAAATACAAAGGAAAGCTCCGCGATTAAAAAAAAACTGCTGCAGGCGTACAGAAAGCGTCACATGTTAAACGAATTAGGCTGGGAGCCGCTAGAAACTTGAAGGCAGCGTGCTAGACTTAGATTGCTTGAGAAATTCAGAATAGACATCTTCCAGAGCGACCAGGAGAGCGACATATTAGAACCCCAACATATTTCTAGGTCTGATTGAAGCGATGATTAAAGAGAGATATTTTGCCGAATGGAATGTATGGGAAATCGTTTTTTTTTCGGTACAATACAGGGTTTTAGTGTATGATAGACGAAATTTCGTTCGAGCATTTGCCTTTTAGATCGGAATGGCTGGTTCCTAACACCCCCTGCCGCACGCCTATTAGGCGGTTTGCGGGTTTGTATGTAGATGTAGATATTTTTTCATCTATATCTACATAATTCCCTTCGAGCCACCTCTAGGGTTTTTGATAGGGGTGAAAACTTTTAGATTTCTTTAGAAAACTTTATATTTCGAGGAAAAAATGACAATTTAAATCTCTGTTTCAGCTGTCTTTTTCTTTTAATTTATTCTCGTGATCGCGATTACCTTAGCTTGAAGGTGATTTCCGCTTTACTCTCCTGTAGAGATTCTCATTCTACCGCGGCTTACATCATGGAAACTGTGAAAAATGTATGATGTGTTAAACGTATTGAAGGGAAACGTATGTTGGAGTAATGGTTACAGTGAAACAAGAGATATGATAAGAATAACATCTCCCGTTAAGGGTTATTTTTTGAATGCTCCTCCAGTTGCGCTGCTAGGAAGCTTGGATTTAGAGTGACCTCGTTCGTCAATCGATCAAACAAAAGATCTCGAACGTACCTGTCAGTCGAACCTATCACTAGCTATGTGAAAACAAACGAGGATCTTCCTGAGGTGAATGGTGCGGATTTCATCTGCTTGATTTGGGAGTGATTTCAGGTATTAGTTTTGGGGGAGAACATAAGTCTTTCTCGAGTTTTGCGGTGGTGAAATAAAGATAAGGTCTGTCTATGAAGTTAATAATATCATGGAAGTGAATAAAACCACCGATTCCACCGTCAAAAAGGGCATTTATACAATAGGAGACTTTATTATGAAGATAGCTCTTGCTAATACAAGTAAGACAGCAGTGACCAATTGTCGCTCAGTAGTAAGGAAAATTTTCTAAGATACAGAAATATTTTGATGTAGGTGATGTTACAGTAGCTATAAATAATTTTCAGTTCATTCAATTCTTAATTTTTTCGGCCACCATTAAGAAAGTATACAATATCACTCAGCTGAATGGGAAGAAAGAATGTCTCGACAATTATAAAAATGCTTATCATGAAATAATCGCAATGGATATATTTACAGTAGTACAATCCTGAGATTAGTTTAATGCTGATCCTATGCACCTCCCTTCACAGCATAGTACCCTCACTTCTCTGATGGTCTTCGTTCTTTTTTATCCTAAGTCCGTCTCTCTCTCTCTCTTGGGCTTCTTCAGGGGACTTTTCCACCAATAATTATCATCATTAGGTTTATTTCCGAGCCCTGGTCCTGGAGGAGGATGCTGATAGAAATTGGGATAAATTTAGAATATTATGAATAGGAGTAGAAACGACATTGTGTATCTCTGCCATCCAAAGAAGAGCAAGCTATATTTGCCACGTACCTAATAATAGGAAGCAGTTACTTGGGAAAAATAATGTAAGGAAAAATTAATGGAAAACTCCCCGAATGAAGTACTTAGGGCAGATCCCATTGACATTTTTGAAGCCATTAACATAGCACCCCGCCAGCCGCATAAGTGGGCGTTTGGGGGATGTTAGGCTATGGGATACCAGCCGTTGACAAAAAAGGAAATACGTATATTATTATTAACATAGTGTTCTTCCGATTAAGGTAGGTTTCCATGGAGTATTAAAAAAAGAGTATTCAGGGAGCTTTCCTTCGAGCACTGCCCTCTTCAATTCACTGTAAGGCCTACTGCCTTTCAAGCTATCTAAAAATCCTATTCTCTTCCTTCCCCTCCCTCGTTTACCCAAATTTCTACCCTCTAACACCGTTTTCAACATCCCCTCCCCTCTAAGTACTCGCTCCATCCAAACCTTCTGTCTCCCACGTATCTCATCTACAGTCCAGCCGGCGAGAGTTGTCCGATGACAGTTAAACAGGAGGGGAGGAGAACCTTGCCCAAGCAAGGTTTGCAGCCAATCGCTGTCCCCCAAATGCACCTCACACCCTTGCCTAGTCATACAACGTTGTCACATGCATATGAAGTACTGAAATAAGCCTGAGCCACCAAAACAAGCCCTTTCTTCTTATCGCCAAAGCAGGGGATTCTTCCTTTGGGTCCTTCGCGCTCGTCGCGTCGTCCCTTCTTGGCTCCTTCCTTCACGGAAAAGTTTTCTTTACATGTGAGGTGGGCATTTCCCTTTTTTACTTAAAGGATGATAAAGATAAGGTGGGATATTTACTAAGTAATTTTTGAAAAGTCAATGTTTTTATGGCTTCTTTCCATTTCAACAAAAGTCTGATTGCATCGAAGCGAATTCAAACGAAAAGAAGATAAATATAAAGTAACGCGAGCAACAGCGAGTTGTTACCTATTGTTGAAATTCAGTGACATTTGTAACCTGAAAAAAACGGACAAAAAGTAATAAAATTATAGTGATTTTCTTCCGTCATGACATGGCATGTTTTATTTATTTTTTTATTTTATTGGTTTTTTATTGTTTTCCCAGCAACATAATTACAGGAAAAACACAATTGATAGAAAGTATATAAACATCATACAAAAATACAATCCCAGGTTTTAGAATATAACACATCAAATGTAGTCGTCATAGTTCATTAACAATATTAGAGCCTTACTATACTCATTTCTTAGTTGAAACAAATTAAGTTCATTACAATATTTATTATACGTCTTACACATTCTACGTAATGGTGAATTTTTTGGTTTATCATGTTTCGCATAATTTAAGTAAAAAAAAGATTTGGGCCTCAAATTAACATTTGAAGCATAAAAATTTAAACTCGCCAAACAAAACTGGCACTGGCACTGCATGTTTAGTTTCTCTGTGTTGGACATCACGAAAAACCTCAAAGCCGAGTTTGACCTGAATTTCTCTCGTGATCACCTGATAAAACGTGCCAGGAAAAAAATATTCGGGCGTCCTATTTTTTATTTAGCTTTTAATGGAGCGTCTGTGATGAAGTTGGATATTTGTGTGAAATATGTGGAGCAGCGATATTCAGTTATTAGCAGCGGTGCCGAAACACAAAGGGCACACACAAAATACGATGGGCCATTCGAGTCAGTGAAATTTAGAGCGCCCGGCGAGATTTATGCTATGACCTGAATCTTAATTACTACCCCCAGCCAATCAAAATTACCACTTTTTCAAATATGTAGATAGTTAAAGAATTATTGAAGTATAGTTTTACAACCATGTTGGTATAAGATGAAAGTACTTAGCTAAACAAAGTAAGCGTTAGCCTGGATAACAACAACCATATCATTCGAAGTGATTGCCTACATTACTTTTGGTGTTGTATTTGAGAAATTTCAATTAATTAAAAAAATCGTAGTTTGGATTCATTTCCAACATAAATAACCGCTCTGCATAAAACATTAATTTTATAGTGGAACTAGGGAGCAATGCGTAATTTGTTTGATTCGGCTATTGGAGTTGTAATGGAACCCATGAGTTTTTGATATTTCGTAAACCAACTATTACGGACGCATGTATCCCAAGTGATACCCAGCATCACATCAGCCATAAACTGGCTTCTTTTCCATCGTTTATTTACCCTATTCCCACACATTACCAATCTCACCCATAAGTCATATCATAGTAAGGAGCATTCACCGATCAATAAAATATAGCTGCAAGGAATACCTACGACCAGCAGTTCCGTAAAAAAATTGCTGAAAAAGCGGAGAAACGGAAAACTATTCAATTAATTACGCCTTGAACCCTAAGAAAGAAAACAAGAAATGTTGCAGTTCACTCCACTTCATTCCTAAGATTTTGGATAAGATTAGTAAAGTGTAATTCAGATTTTGGTGTGCCCTATACAGAAGTCTCCTCACGCTGGAAAAAGTTCTTTTCAATGCCAAGGACAGATATGTAGATGGAGATAAAAGTAGCGAATGGTAACTTGTTTGCAATGACTATGACGCAGTGTATATTGGTCAAACGGGATGAAAATTCAAAGAAAGAATCTAAGATCACAGGAGCTTTTGTACGTCAACGGTGAAGAGAATCCTTAGTTCATGAATACAGACTTTTTTAAAAAGCCCTGATTTATCGCCTGTCAACTTATAATTCACCCTCATAAATAAATAACGTGGAATAGTTTGAGAAACAGTCTTCCTAAAGTTGCCGCGTGCGATTTACGTAAAAATACTGTGAGTGCCTCACATTTTCACCTTCCCCAGATCCGAACGTCATCAATAAGTGACGACCAAATTTTCTCAAATAGTACAAATATTTTTTAGCATAACGACTTATTTCGATAAAATGTAGCACTTCTAAGCCGAAATGACGAAAAAAAATTCGGATTGCGGTAAAGTTAAAATTTTTTTCACCATCGGGCTGAAAGTGTTAACATTTTTTAGTCATTTTTAGTTTTGAAATTTTACATTGCAATGACAATCGCCCATAACTTGAATGCTTGGATCAATTTGAAATTGTCTACAGCCCGGATGCTTTGCGTGATAAGCAATTTCTCCAGACCCATTGACCTCTACTTGAGGTGCACCTACCCCACAAGCCCTAAATTGACGTGAACAGCGACCCCAATATACCTTCATCCTACACATTCCACTTTTCAATCATATATATCGCAGCCACTCAAACATTGTTACTCAGTGGATGGCACAAGGCGTTGAAATCCAGGTCGGGGATTGCATTTCAATCCTTGTGGACGACAATAAATTACATGAATCATTAATTCTATTAACAGCATCCATATAACTGTATTATTTATAATTTTTTAATGCTTTACTTGACAATTTTTCGTTCTTCAAGGGATTGCATGTTGCAACTGACATCTCTTTGGGTTTTCGGTTCAAAACCGTTGTGGTCCTGTATTGTTTTTGTGAATTCTGTACCCTTTCAAACACGGAGATGACGTAAGAGCCTTTAGCTCTGCATTCTGGGACATCCTTACGAGCTCCTTCGAGCGTGTGTGACTCGGCTTTCGCCAACCAGCACAAACTGGCCGGACAGCCCTTGCTTGAGGCACAAACATTCACTTTGATTCCGGATGCAGATGACGTGCATTTTTTCTCTTTATTTTTCTGGGAAGGACGGGGCAGCCTTACTCTATTTGTGCTTTTAACCTCAATCCGGCGAGTGGACCTCGTGCCTGTAACGGTTAGAAAGACTTTCGGGAATAAGGCACGCAAGTGGGGACCCACCGACCCAATTGACTTCGGCGACGTGAATCCTTGTCGGAAATCTAAAGCTTCGCAAAGGCAAAAAAGAAAAAAAAATCGTGCTAATGCGACGAGCGGTTTTCCGCAACAATGCGTTCCTCTAGGCATTGGATATAGTGCGCTGGGTCCGAAACACGTCATTTCGCCGTGCGACCTCAGAGGGGAGTTTATTATATAGAAATGCACACGAGAGCGCTCATCGGCTTTCGCGTCCAACAAATTGAACAGCATTCATACATACATATTGCCTCATTCAAGTCACCCTTCTATGAGTTTTCCCTCGTATTTTCTTCTAATACTTTTAAAATATTATAAATATTGCTTTATTTTTTGTTGACATGCGTCCAAAAGAAATTTAAAAAACACAAGAAAATAATGAGGAAAGAAAATTAAATAAAAAAAAGGAAAATAATATAAACGAACTGCTTCTTGCGATAGAAACTACACTAATTATTTTAAATTAATAAAAAGGAAAAAATGATAGAAAAATTGCTGAAAAAATTAAATATTCTTGAAATCAGATTTTTGTGATCAATTTTATTGTTTACTGTATAAGAATCTGCTATCACGAACAATAGGCTTCTCTGACATCACAAAAAGATGCGCGCAATAATCGTCTTATTGATAATTGGCTGGTTGTGGTGAACTTGCTTTACCGGTATATACAAAACGCGCCTACGTACAATGGGCTGAAATCGAAAAAAGCTGGACAAAACCTCGAAATCGATTTTTTTGAGTGCGGAAATTGAAACTTTGCACAGTTGTTGCCAATACATTAGTGCATTTTTTGACGCAAACCGTTTTTCATAGGTAAATTTTTTAAACAAATTACTTGGCCTCAAAATTGAACAAATTTCGCAAAAATTGCCCTCATTGAATTTTTTTCGAAATTCAGCATTTTAAAACTAATGCCACCTTCTGCATACCTTCTGTAGTAATTCAATAAAAATAAAAATTTACAATATTACTATGCGGTTTATTACTGTTAATTCTTGGCAAATTTCACGACACATTTGTATTATTTGCGGCCGATACGATGCAAAATGGCGGACCCTATTTTTCGTCGAAATTTTGCGTTCGTGTAGGATTATAAAAAAAGGATCACCGGGTTACCTCGAGATATTTACACTACATATACAGCAAAACATATGATACCAAAAGGAGAATTGTGACCACCTGCGACGCCGAAAGTAAGATCGATTTTTCGAACGTGCGGCACAGTTCGGAGCTCGCTGCAGGCCACGGGGATAACCGACCGTACTCGATGGACGTTGGAAAGTGAATCTTTTAGCAAGTGATACATATTTAGCAAGTGAAGTGTATAAGATACAATTTATTTAGTGCTACATTTATTTTACATTTCACATAACCTAATTTCTTCTCTGTCTTGCGATATTTATCGTCGATACAATACACTTTGGAGGACTCTGTTTTTCGTCGAAATTTTGTGTTTTTTTGTCCAGCTTTTTTCGATTTCATCCCACTGTGCTACAGCGCGAAAAATTGTTAGAATCGTGGCTTTCGCCCAACATAGGGCTAAGATTGAAATGGCAAAAAACACCATCAATGCAAAATATGTAATCAGAAGTTTCTTACGCATAGATTTATTACAAAATTTATCTGCGGACTATGTCTCGAAGAGAATAGCCATAACAAGGCTATTTTTTGTGATAACTTTGAGCAGAATACTGAGTTTTTCTTATTTATTAAAAATTATAAGTAAATTCCACGAAGTAACGCTTGGAACAGCAAAGGTTTAAAAAACTTAGATTAAATGATGAATATTATAACTCAGATTGGCTGACTGCAATAGTGTCTGTTTTCATGTTTTTTTATTGAGGGTGGATATTCTTTAATTTTAGTTGTAATACCCAGTAAGAAGGTATTATCAGGATTTCAATTAAATCTATTTTGTATAAGTATTCACATAGATAACTTTTTCAAGTATAAATTGTGGCTTCTGCTTATGGTTACCGTGCAGCCATTGCAAACGCTCTTTGAAATTTCTTCTGGGAGTATTAATAGATGAGCCAATTTAGCGCTAGTCAAACCACAGCTTGAATTCGCAGAAAGTATATGAGAACCGAAACGCAAAACACTTAATCCGTGAACTTAATAAAATAGAAAGTTAAGCGGAAGGCGATGCAGACCCTTTCTATTAACTAGTTTGTGCTTCGCTCGTCATAGGTTTATAGCGGTTTCTTGACTTAGGATAGTAATAAAGGTTAAATCTGTACCTTGAGACGAAGACGGGTCATTTACCAGGTTTCCTACAGGAGATATTTGTCGCTTAAATCCAGGAATTTCGATTTTTTTCAATGATCATCACCACGGTGCAAAATCACGTAAAGAAAATTTAACCGACCAAAGCATAACATATTCCTTCAACTACAAGCAAAGGCTACACATATGCAACACGTTGTAAATCAAAGCTACAATTTGGGAAATTGTGAGACCTTGCAGCCAGTTTTTCGATAACGTGCAGTCGTTTCGAGTCGTCCTAAGCACCTTTTCTTCTTCGGCGAGTCATCCTTCACTCCTTTGCCTCCCCTCCTTGCTCTCCCTTCCACAGCGCGCAGGCCCTCCCCTAAACAGCAACACCGCCAGGTCAAACGTTTTCTTAGCTGCATGATTTAGACGTCACATCGTCGTTCTTTCTTTTTGCGTTTTTTTTGTTGTGCGATGGAAGAGTTCTAGTAAGCTCCAAGGGAAACGATTTCGTTGAAAAGAATAGAAGCCTCGGAAAAGGAAGACGTGCAACAAATTGAGACTTTTGTTAAATTAACATAGAATGAAATGCTTTCCTATCTTTTGAGAAAATTGTCTGAAATATATCTGTACAGTTGCGTTTTGTCTTAAAGTGAGTAATTTTTAAGGATGCCATACCGAGAATGAATATGTTTAGAATCCGTAGTAGTGAACATTTTTTTCTATTAATAGTTTGTATTATTTTTTATTAAACGATTCAAATGTTTGATTTTTCAGGTATTGATAACATGGTTAGAGAAAAACTTCATGTTTTTCACATTGCTACGCATAAGGTTTTACACAGCATGAAAAAAAATTATCAACTTTAATTATCAAAAGAGAAATCTTGCACCAACCTGCCACCCCACCTCTCCCATCAAGTTATGTGCCTGAGTGTCCAACCACCCGACGCATCTAATCACCGCGTCGCGACGCGGTGATTAAATGCGGAAATTTGTTCAGCCTTAGTTATAGTTGAGGATATTTCGCTAAAGATGAGACGACATTGGAGTTTTCTACACTTGCATAAATTATAAATTCCTTGTAAGTGTTATTTATTGATTTTTTTAAATGTGCAAATTACGATTTTATTCATGATATATATGTTACGGACTCAACGATGGCGCTGGTAAGTCAGAAACTTGTGCCGGAAAGCGCGCAGGTGCAAGGAAATAGTTTTTTATTCTTGGAGAACCCATATCTTACCGCAGTGGACCCGCATTTTGCTAACCACATTCTTCTAGGTCTTTCATAGCTTCCATCACCTCAAACATTGGAAAGAGGTCGAGAGTGGCGGCGGGCACTGCCCTGCGTACCGCGTTAATCCCTATTGTGACCGTAAACCCTACCTCAGTCTTAGGATTTTTATGTAGCATTTAAAAAGTTTGCTGCTCAAAGCATAGCTGTCCGTTTGCAGAAATGCCGCTTATTGCTTTATTGCCTCGTTATATGAAGGGATGTTGCCATCTTGAGGACGCTTTCTCTTCGATACGGGTGATTTCTACGAGGTGGCTCGCGCGGTGATTTCCATGCCACCACTCCAAATGCTTCTTCTCAATTGATTGAAAAACATCCCTTTCACGATTTTACCGAGAAAATTAGTCAGCTTTTATTACTGAGTGCCAAAGGATCTCAGTGGTTGTGCTACGGAAGCGAAGAACCAAGGTTTATTTTCCCTAGAGCGTGATATTTCAGCATTGAGGGCGAACTACCACTACTGTAGGATATCTCGCAACGATAAAAGGTTCCTATGTTTTCCAAGATAAATATCTCACTGATTTCGTGTGCTGCGTTATGCAGGGAATTATATTCTAATTTCGATTTTCATCTTCGATGATTCATATTGTTGATATTTCGGATAAGAAAAAGTTGAGCGCATGAAAGTAACACGAAAAGAAATACATGACGTTATTGATCATAGAAGTGGAAGTTCGTTGTCCTCAAAACGTAAATTTGCCGATCAATATCTTCTCAATAAGTTTAACTGGGAGCAGGAAGTGAAGACGAAGGAAATAATGGAGAATATCATGAACAAATACTTTTTCAATACGTATTTCCAGAAATTGGACGTATGCAAGAGAACCAGCGACAGGTTTGATAAAAACGTCGATGTTGGTTAGAGAAGGATAAACCCAGTTGACACGCATAATAATTTCCTTGAGACTCCTTGCACAGGCTGTAACCTATTATTCTTTAACGTATTCGTATTGGCTTTACTTTCCTCAAGGCGATTTTATATCACTATTGCTATCTAAAGCCTGGTTTTTCTGGGTAAAGCAGCAAAGAAAGGCCTAAGAAAGACTTTAAAAGGTCTAGTGATAGTTTAACAATAAGAGCAGAAAAGTGACTGATTTGAGAAAGCAACAGCAGCTGAGCTATCACTAGCCACGTCTGTGACACTGCACTCGCAAGAGAATGATGCGGCAGCGAAGATATTCACGAAAATGACCACGACCACCCCCGCCCGAGGGAAACGGATATTACAGAAATAGAGGAAAATGCCTACAACTCAAAATTATCTGACGCTAGAAGAAGTTCTTTCGCCGATTGTTGGTTGCAATTTAACAAAATTTCTATCCAAAATTATTCGTAAGGATTCCAAGATCCGTGGCTACCAGTTTTATCCTAGTTATGAAAGGGCTAGACGAAAAAAAATCTTCATACCCAGAGGGGACATCAGTGGAAGAAAAATTTAAGTGGACCTCCAAGGGCTTCTGAACCGCGCAGCCTCGAGCATCATAGCATCACTGTCAAGATTCAGTGATGATCACGGGATCAAATTTTCCCTTGAATGCAAATGAAAACTAGTAGTAGAGCTGGTGAATTTATTCTTTATGTTTTCTTATGATTTAAATACTTTTGTTAATTTTTAATGGCTCATATATAATTTCATGTTTCCCACTGCATTTTTTCAAAATATAAAATGCTTGCGAGGTGATTTCTGATGAGTGCTATACCAGAAAAAAATGATGACACAACGTTCAACTTTTAATTAACTACTAGTTTTGTCTTGAAACGCAGGTTTCGGCTCTCCCACAGAATTTTTTTTACCGTGCTCGATTTTATTGCTTCTTTTCATCGGTGTTGATAAAAAAATATTTCTAGCTGTAAATTAAGTAACCATTGTTTTACGTATCCAAGTGTGATTTTCAAAGCAAGCTAGCTGACATATATTGTTACATTTTATTAATAATTAATTATGTTAGTTGAATATATTTCGCGTTAGTATACATCAATTGAGAGTCCCCCATTTTTTCGTTTGTCGCCCGTTTTTCCCTTCCGTTTCGAAAACTGCGAGCGATGATATCTTTATTACGTAAAAAGACTACATTCCGTTAAAATAACATCATAAACCACACTTCAACACTGAAATTTTATTTTTTTATTTTGTTTTATTCCCTAACCATCGAATACAGCTCAAAATGAGCCATTTTATGTTGAGTATTCAAAAAATTTAACAATTAATTACACGAACAACCAAGCCCTGGATAGGGGAAACCTACCCAGGCGGGACTTGTAGCCGGGATTTCTTGTTCGGCAGGCGAGGACATTACCCAGCCGCCACCGAGGTCGGCGGCGTGGTGTTGAAGAAATGCCTGTTTACATAATGAAGATGACCTCGTCAACAATTTCGGAAAAGGTGTAAATTAAAAAAGGACCATCGCATTCACAGGCCTATTTTTTCAGCGCATGAGAGAAGAACAAGGCCCCCAGAAGTTGGCTTCTACTATTTTTAATTGGCTCGCCGCCAGTTAGGTGTCACATATCAACTCCGACTGCGACCCATGATCCAGCGACACGTATCAAATTTGTCGTGAGTATCAAATTTCTCCTCGGAGTCTTCGCGGGCGAAGTTGGGAGGGGAGTTGCATTTTTCTACCCCACCCCCCTTTCTCTCCCTCGAGGTGCTTCGGTTTCGGGGTTTCGGCCTTCATGTCCCGGCGCTGCGGCTAGAGGGCTTCGTGAGCCGTTAAATTGGGAAAATCAAACGCGAGGGCGCCCACATAAGCCACGCGATTCGACAGAAACTGCGAGCTGCGAGGGAACAGAGAACTTTTTTACACAGCTTCTGAAAGAATTATGCTGCTAGCCGTGAGAGACTCGTAGGCTACGAGCTAGGCTTTTATTCCTAGAGCAAATATGTGTGGATATCTTTCAGAGCGACAAGAACATCTAGATGTATTTCCAGGTTGCATAGGTACGACGACATTAGATATTTTCCGAAAGGATGGATATAGGAATATGTGATAAAATAGTTCTCAGAGTATAGGGCAATGTATGTGATGCAAAAAAGATTAAGCCAACGTTCAAAAAATATGTACAAAGACAAGCTCTTATGATAGTTTAAAATAAACTGAATCGTTGGCTTAATCTTTTTTGCATCACATACATTGACCTATGCTCCGAGAACTATTTTACCATGAATTAAACGAGGCCAAGATAAGAAGAAAAAATATTAATTATATAGGAATTTGTTGTTTTCCTGCGAACGCTGAAGGAATGCGATAAATGCTGTGTGGGTATCAGTGCTGTATTTATTTTTTTCCTCATGCGTTAACGGGCCCCAGCCACACGCCTATTATGGCCTCTTGAGGGGTAGTAAGTTTGTGCTTCCTTCTTCAAGGGCTGGGTTTCCTACATGAACTACCGTACGAGCCACCTCAACTGCGTTTTGTGGGCGCTGACCAATCACCAACATGCAACAGAATCACCTCATGCCCACCTCACGATCATAAAAATATTACGAATTAGAACACAAAATGCGTGCAAAATCATGCAAAAACAAAGCTTGCCAATGGTTAGTAATTCCCATAGTACATCAATGCAAGATTAGAGGATTGGAAGAAATAAACACATGCAATCAGTAATCCAATCGATCAACGCCATTAGTATTATTAATGAAGACGTCATTGCTACTCTAAATAGAACAAGGAAAGAATGACAGTCTCTTTGAATCGTGGTATAAATCTTTTACTATGCCTGATAAATTAACTGAATTACAAAAAAGCACACAAACGAAAAGAGAATGGGTGTAAATTGGCAGGAATCAGTGATGTCACCTTCATCAAGGTACGGCAAGAAAAGGATCTAGAATTTGATCCAGTAAAACAAGAAAATTTAACGCTATAGAATGAAATATATCATAATACCACAGATTTAAGTTTATGTATACGACGGATCCCCACGTTAATCAATGAAAATACTCGAAAAAATGACAATTTCGTAGCTGCAAGTTTACAGAAATATTATACTTGAGCAATCGATCAGATGACTAAAAACTTAAAGTATAAAGTGAAAAGAGCATGCATCTACATCTATTTACATCTACATAATACCAGGCAAGCCGTGTAAAAGGCGTTTGGCAGGGTGTGTACCAGCAGACGACGGATTAATAGACATGTTTCCGCCTTGTGTGATCAAGTATTGTGGCCATAAGTGGTTTTTATAGCGAAATTATCCCTCAAAATGTCATTAAAATCGAAGAAATAGACGAAGAGTACGTTGATTAGCCCTAAAAATGCTTTACGTCGCATTAGTAACCACTTAGAAGACCATGATAAAAGCGCCGAGTGATTTTATTGAATAGAATGGTTTACGTAGGGCAGAGGAATGGAAAATAAATGACCGAATAACATGTGGGGCATCATAAAATGAAATCAAAATAATCCAGAAGCGGATGCTGCTAAATACGAGAGATAGGCACGCTAGAATGTTTCGATAGAAGAAGACTAATAATTAGACTTCCTAATAGACTTCGAAGTCTATTACGAAGCCTCGCTGTAGCACTCTCGACCTCATCTGCATAATGTGGGGGACTATCACTTAGATTGAGGAGCTGAAATACACCTCTCACCTGTTAAGGCAATAAACACACTTGGTGCTGTACATTAGCATCGGTGCATTCGAATCAGTCATTTCGAAATTGGTCTCCTCAAGGTTTGTGCTTTACGTAGCAATCTTTTTATGGCATTAAAATCTCGTAACGCTATGATAAACTTAAGATTTTTACAGAAGTCATATCATCACCATATTTTCAAGTTAAGAGTAAAGTTTTATCTTTGTATTTTTAAAACTTAACTTTGTTAAAAAAAATAGCTAACATTGTACACAACGAGGAAGGTCAATTGTATTCTTAAAGAGCTGAAAAGTTAACAATAATGGCCCTATTTTTCTACCTTGAATAGAACCAGAAATATAGTCACTTATCTTTAGGGAGAGACGCTGAAATTTCGACAAATTTCCAACTTTTGCGGACCTGTAACTTTTGTCAAAATCGTCATTTACCTCTGGCATTTGTCATCTATTTCTAGGATCACTCCATACACCAACTTTGAAAGAAATCTGACTTGGTCGGGTGTACTGGTGTGTTTAATTCACATGGAATGACCCGAGGGGAGAACTACCTCAAAAATTTGTTTCTTGCAAAAGTCCTTCTTTAGGTACCTAAAAATGGCGCAAGAAATATATCATGAAAATTCCATGTCTGTATCCTGTGTAATTTTGGACATGTGTTGATGAATGACTGAATCAGTAGGACATAGATAAGATTGAAATAGATAGGGATAGGTATGTACGAGATACGGAAAGATGGCATTATAAAAGGACCACGCTGCCGTAAATAAATGGTGCAGAATTTGGGACTTTGGCGAATTAAGTTTTGAAAAATACGTCTTGATGTGGTTTTTGGAAAAAGAATATCTCTTCCAGAAGGAGTTACACCGCTAACGAGATTAAAGGATTGACTGCGGAGTTGGTAAAATAATTAGGTATCACACCATTGAATATCATTACTCGGGATTCCACGTGAGGTTAACACACACTCGAAGTACGCGGAAGAGCTAACCGTAAGCTGGGATTTGTAGAATGAAGTCTCGGTATACGTATGCTATAGCAAGGTAAGATCCCTAGTGAGAGAAGGTACCTGAATTTAGCAAGGCCTCTCTCAGAACATGCTGCAAGCGTGTAGGACCTTTATAAAGTAGAAATAATAGCTGAAATCAGTCGTGTAGACAGCGCGGAGTGGCGAGATTCGTGATGAGTTGTTATGGAATTCAAGGCATCATTTATTTATCCATCATTCTCACGTATGCCATAACTATTGAGTTACGGGAGGTACACTTCGGAAAGGAGAAGACGGAGAAGAGTATCATTGCAAATTTAAAGTTAATTCTAGAAGAAGGTAAATAGAGGTACGGTTTTTATTTCAGATCAATATATTTTAACTAGATTAGGCGGTGAGAGCACGAGGGGGATTGGCAGCTTATTTGAGATAAAAATTACTTTTTCAAAGTATACCAGTACTAGCCATTAACTTTTACGGGAAACTCAACTCCTCAAAATGCATAACATGCGGAACAGTGTGTTCCGGGAACACCTCTAGGGTGTTTGACAGGGGGTGATCAATCACCAGCATGCAGCTTGCAGGAGGACCGCCATATATACACCAAACGGTCATAAAATATCTCGCATAATAACAAAAAATACGTAAATATTCATGAAAAGTAGAAACTTGCCAATGGATTGTAATTCCTTTAGAAAATCCATGCAATATTAGAAGAATTAAATAAATAAAAATATGCAACGATTCGACCTTACAAGTGATGCCGTAAACTCTATTAATCAAGACACCGTTGCCATCGTTAATTGTACGAGGGAAGAATGACCATTTTAAATCTCTCTGTTTTGCAGTCTATTTCCTTTTTCTTCTCGTGATCACGTCTACCATAGTGCGACGGCGAATGAAAGATATTTTTCGCGTCGCCTGAGAAAAAAAAAACTCTCCAATTTACCTAGTAAATTAAGCCTATACTTTGATCAGCGCTGCTGTAAATATTCCGATCTTAACTTCCCAAATTGGAAACGCTACACCTTTTGCCATGACAACTTATCAACAGCATTCTAATGTAAGACAGTAATAAAAATCTCTTTAAGTTATGCAAAATTCTTGACTAATTGACTTTTTCTTTGTTAGGCGCTGTGTTCCTGTAGAAACCCTCTTTTTGTCTTGCTGATTTTGATGCTCGTGTGCCTTAGGATAGTACTTTTTTCCTCGTTTGTTCGTCGACCTCAGCCGTCCTTGATGTTGACCTTGGTGTGGGTGAATGATCGATAGTCTGGCGAAAGTACTTATAGCCACACTGTGTTGTCTCATTAAGTCACTGTCGATTCTGGTTCATGGCTTCCGTCCCTTGAGTTCAAAGTCTACCTTCGTGATATACTCC